>NC_143061.1:6799285-7418571 GCF_052426305.1 Pelodiscus sinensis
ACCAAGCCAGCCCCCAAGCGCACGTCCCTTCTCCACATTGGCCGGCAAGGAGCCGCCAAGCAGTCCCCTCCGACACTCCTGTTCTCTGGGCCATGGCCAGCACTGCTCCTGGGGCGGGCGAGAGGGTGTGAAACTCGATTGCGCCAAATAAAAAGGCTCCTTCGGCCCCCAAGGACCAGTCACATCCCCAGGCCCACCCGCACCTCAGCTCTTCCCCAGCGTGCTCGCGGGGCCTGTCTGTTCAACCCTATAGGGGCTACTCAGAGAGCGTTGGGTGGTTAGAGGGCTCAGACCCCCCCAGCGGCAGAGTCCTTGGGGCAGGCTGGCAGCAGAGCCGGAGGCGACGGCTGGCTTCAGTCAAGTCTCCAGTTTAGCCAGAGCCCCTCAGCCCTTTGTTCAGAGCTTCAGCGAGTCGGGAAGTTCCCCCCGAGGGGAGAGTCTGGATGGAAGACAAAATGGAGGCCTCTCCGGGGCCCTGTCTGTGTCCTGGGCCGTGAGGAGGGACTCCCACAGGTCCTGCTGGGGAAAGTCGGCCCCAGGCTGGAGTTTGGAGACACACGAGCAAGTCGCCTGCCCACGTGCGGCTCGGCCCTTTGCAGGGGGATGACAAGGTCCAGGCTCTGGCCTGGGGGGCTGCAGGGAAGTCCCTCCGTGTAGCTGGTGCCTCCCACGCTGTATTGTTCGTTGGAAGCTCCTTGAGAGGCCAGTCAACCTGGCTAGCCCTTCTCCCACACCCTGGCTGGCTACTTGGGGGCTGCTCCAGGAGCTGACCTCAAACACCGACACCGCTGGGGTGCACAGCTCCAAAGCCAAACACGAGAGACGCCCAGGAGACCCGTCCCCGCACAGGCCGTCCCCTCGGGGAGAGCCATGGACGCCAGCAGCATTCAGGCTTCTCTGGGGGAGGGCTGGCTGGTGCTTTGCAAAAGGCCAGGGGCCTGAGACGCCCGAGGGAGTGGGGGCTTTCTGGTGCCGCGCTGGTCCGGTGCTATCCCGGCTCCTCCTCTTCATCTCCAGGGAGAGGCCTGGAAAACGGGCGCAGCCAAGATCTCTGCCACAGCTTGGTGCAGGCGGGTCCTGAGATCCAGGCCTGCGTGGACGCCTGTAACCACATCGCCAGGACCCTGCAGGAGCAGAACGACTTTGACAACGTGAGTCTGCCCCAGCAGAACAGGAGTCTACAGGGGGCCCATGGGAATGGGGCCAGAAGGGCTCCACGTGTAGGGACCGAGCTGGAAAGGGGAACCACTCTGGGGGGGATCCGGGGCCGTGCTTAGCCACAGGGGAGGTAGGCGCAGTTCTGACTGGGTCAGAGGCGGCAGGCCCTGGAGCACGTGGGCCGAGCGACAGTGGGAACCCGCAGCAGGTTTGGCTGTGAACATCCGTGTCTTCCTCCCCCCCCCCCCGCAGGAGAACGAGGAATGGATCCTGGTGGGGCGAGTCATCGACCGGGTCTGCTTCCTGGTCATGGCCTCGCTCTTCGTCCTGGGGACCGTCAGCATCTTCCTGATGGCCCATTTCAACCAGGCGCCCGCAGCGCCCTTCCCTGGGGACCCCAAGCGCTACCTGCCGTAGCCCTGGACGTCTGCACGCAGGCCCTGGCACCGGGGCTGCGGAGAGCCGCCCCCACAGCTCTGCCAGGGGAGGCTGAGCCCTGCCAGGGTCCCCTGGGCTCTATGCAGGAAGCTGCCACGTCCTAGGCAGGGTTCACAGAGCTGCGGGAGGATGGAGCCGGCGGCCGCACCCCCCCACCCACTGGACCCTTCAGCCGGGACTGCTTGTGGAGCTGCAGATGGAGGCCACCCAGCCCGCGGGGAGGGATGGCAGACAATCTGCGGAGTGCAGAGCCGTCCGTGCCCATGTGGTGCCCAGCTGCAGCCCTCTCGCTTGGGAAGGGGACCGCTGAAGGGTGCTGGCTGAATTTGGGCCCCACCCCCAGCACTGAAGCTGGCAGCTCAGAGGCAAGCCACCTGCCTGTGCCCACGAGGGGGGCAGGGCAGCTGCACGGGGGTTTGGCAGGAGATCCCGGCGGCCGCGTGTGTATCACGTGCACCAGGCGTGGGAGTAAACACCACTGTGTGTCCAAACAGCTCCTGAGCTCCTTTGCTGGGGGCGGGGTGGGGCAGGCAGGCCCGGGGAGCCGGGGGGAGGGGAGATGTGTCCTCCTCCACTTTCCGTGCCACGCGGCAGAGGGATGTGGGCAGGAGAGGCTGCCCGTGGGCTGCTGTGTGTCCAGGTACGCCAGCCACGGCTGTGGGAACACACGTCCAGATCGGCTCTTCCAGGCTGCGGGATTCCTGTGCGTTAGCAGAGCACCCCCGGAGCACCCGCAATCCGGCCACGCAGCGTCCCGCTGGTGCCAGACTGTCTGGGGAGCTCTGGCCAGCCCCCTCATTGGCCATGAACCCCTCTGGGCCAGGTGTCACGTTGCAAATGCGCTCGAAGGTGGCTAAAAACTCCTTTATCATTGAAGATGGGTCAGATCCTTTCCCAAAGCTTGTTGGCAAGTGGGGACTGGCTCTCAGGTTGTGGTATCCTTTGTTGCTGTTCCGTTATTCGGAGTTGGGCTGCCAGCTCTTCCATTCGACGTGCGTGGTCCTCTCGACGCAAGTCGGCAAGGGCCCTCTCGTGTTCCAGCTCCACTTTCTGCAATGCCTGCTGCTTTCGAACTTCTTCTGCCACCGCATCTGTAGCATCGGGTGGGGGCCACTCTCTGGCCCTCTGGTCGTTCTGCACTAGCAAAGATATCAACAGCTGCTCAGTAGCTTTTTTCCTAAAGTCAAGGCCTCTCTCTGAGCACAACTCCTTCAAGGACTCTCTGTCCCGACTCTCATATTGTTGCGGACTCATTTCAGCTGCTCTTTACCCAATCAAACTCTCAAAACCAAAAGATCAAATTTAGACAGCGTGGGGTCTGGATCCGAAGCTCCTGCCGACTATGCCACCTTGACAGACCGGGCCAGGTCCGGGCACCACTGAGGGTGTCCGCTCAGGGCAAATTGCTCAAACTCGGGGCTCTCTCTAGCCCCTGACTGGCGGCACTTCCCAAATAGGCCACAAACCAGTTACACAGAGCACTTCGGCTGCCTGCCTGGCCAGCCAGAAGCCTCTCGAGGAAAACCCCTCAGAGACCCCAGCTCTCTCCATGCCCCAAACAGCCCCGGGCCTGCCCCCAGGTGAAGGGTTATAGGACCCAATCTCACCTACCCCGAACAAGTTCTGTCCGGTTCCAAGAAACCAATCATTGATCCCAGGTCAATTTACACTCTGGATCTCACCCACAAGACCACGCTGAGCCAATCCTTTAGAATCTACCATCTAGAAGTTTATTATTAAAAGAAAGAAAAGCACCAGAGTAAGGTTAAGTGTCATACATTACATGCATCGAATCTCCCAGTTCTCAATGCAGGCTCGCAGCAGCGATGTTATAACTGCTGGCTTAAAAGTCCTTGGTGCACATCCTATGTGTCGGGAGGGGTCCACAGTTCTTCCCGGCTCGTGATTCCCTGCGAGGCCGCATCTGGGGTCAGGAGCAGATCCGGGCAACCAAGATGGAGTCGGCCACATGGCCTATTTATATCCCCTGCCGCCAGCTTCTTCCAAGCTGGAGAGAGTCACATGGTCAGTGGCCAGGTGTGTCTTTGGCCTGCAGGGGTCCATTGTTCCCTAGAGCTTTGCTCATTAGCATCTCCATGGCAAACATTCCTGGCCCATTGCTCTGCCTCAGACAGAAAGCCTTTCAGCATCCACACAGAGTCCGTATTTATAACGTCACACGCCGACATTGTACAGGTATATGAAGAGCACATCCAGAATCAGCAGACAATGAGCTTTCATCGGACACCTCACATGGCCCCCTTCGTACCAACGTTTGGGACAACCCCCCCCCCCCAGGGGTGCAGCTGTGATCTGGCTGCTCCCCTTAAAATCCAGTAACGTGACACCGGGCCCAAACACCGGGCAGGCTGCGCTTTGTGCTGCCTGGGGGGAGTAGAACATCCGGCCACTTGCACCAAGCAGGCATGAAACCTCGCAAAGCCTTGTCCTGTTTCCGGAGGCAGAATTGCCCTGGCGCCCAGCTGCGATGGTCGAGTCAGGACAGAGGGTGGGGCTGGCCAGCGACCCTCGGAGCTTGCCCCTTTCCTGGGCACATCTCGGCGGGTGGCGAGGAGTCCCGTGGGGCGGGGGCAGCCGAGCGCTGAGGATTCACAGCGTGGACACGGGGGATGGTGAGTCGCTCGGTGCCAACCCTGCCTCAGATTTGCAAGTGACCTTGTTTTCTCCTGCCCCCCAGGAGTGGCGGCACCCTGACCCGGCCTGGCACCCCTGGCCTCTGGTGTCATGTGCTCCCCCACTGCCCCACACGGGCCCCCTGCTCCCATCTGCCCCGGGCTGACCTCTGGAGGCCACAGCTTTGCCCCGCCATTGTCCCCGCACCACGGGGAGATCCGGCCGGTTGGCATGGCAACGCCGGGAGGGGGGGGGAATGGACGGGAGGGGCGCTGGCGGGGGCCGAGTGAGCGAGGGGGCTGGGGCACAGCTGCAGCGTGGAGCGAGGGGCCGGGGAGTTTGCAGAACAGGTGCCTTCCCCACGCTGAGCTCCGCTGTGCTCCAGCCCGGGGCCTGCCCTCGGCGCTCGCCCCTCGGGATGGCATCTCCCTTCGGGCACCTGACGCGGGAGAGGCACATCCAGGCTCTGGCACGGCCCTCCAGGCAGAAGGAAGAGGCTGCAGGTCCCTGGGCCGGGGGGACGCCCCCCAGCTGGGAAGACACAAGCCGGGCGAACCCAGCTCAGGAGCTGGCCTTCGGGAGCAGCCGGAGGAGCCCGGAGCCGGCGCGGAGGGCTGGTGCCAGTGCCCCTGGGAGGGCCGAAGAGGAGGCTGCTGGAGAGGAAGTCAGGGACTCGCCTCTGCCGCAGCGGGGCTGGCAGGGCAGCCGAGCCCGCGGAGGGTGTCTGGAGCAGAGCTGGCAGCGGGTTTGGGAGGACGCCGACGCTCCCCCGCCGGGGCTGCAGGCGCTGGCCGGCGTCCCCCAGCTGCACGTCACCGCCCAAGCTGCGCCACGCGGTAAGGTCCTTGCGAGGCCCCAGCCGGCACGGCCCAGGGAGACCCCAGCACCTGGGGGGGCTCCGTGCCGATGGGGACAGAGCCCGTCAGCCCAGCTCCTCTTCACAGCAGCCCACCATTCGGGGCGGAAGCTGCTGCTGCCTGGCAGGGGCTGGGCTAGAGCCTGTCAGCCGGGCGCCCAGATCACCACAGCCAGCACCTGCCAGGCCTGGGGCCAAATAGTGCCAGGCCCCCCCAGAGCAGATGGGCCGCTTCCGAGGGGCAGAGCGGCCCCTAAGCTCGGCTCCAAAATCAGCCTGGCCCAGGCAGTGACCAGCCCCGGCCCAAGCCCAGCACAGAAGAGGGGCAGAGCCCCCAGCAGCCAAGCGGGGCAGAGGGAGGGAGGGACGGGGGCTTTGCTTTGGGAGAGGAAGCACCAGGCACCGCTGTACAGCCCGGGCCCTGTCCTGCTCCACGCAGGCGAAGGCCGAATGCCCGGCCCCTTCCCGGGCAGGGCACTTTGTGGGGTCCCGTCCCAGGAGCAGGGATCCATGTGCTGGTACGTACACGTTTAACCCAGGCTGGCGAGTGCGCGCTGGGCCCAGCGCCCTGCCTCAGCCCCGCGGCCCTCAGCATCCCCAGGCTGGCTCCAGAGACAGGCCATGAGCACCCCCCAGACCACGCCTGGCGACAGGGCCGTGAACTCCTCTCTCGCTCCCAGACCGGCCCTGGCGATGGAGCCGTGAACTCCCCACTCCTGTTCCCAGACAGGTCCTAGTGACGGAGCCACGAACATCCCCTGCCTGTTCCCAGACAGGCCCTGACGAGGGAGCCTTGAACATTCCCCTCCCCTTTACAGAGGGGCCCAGGCGCTGGAGCTGTGAATATTGAACTCCCGTTCCCAGACAGGCCCCGGTGATAGAGCCAGGAACATCCCCCTCCCGTTCCCAGACGGGCCCTTGCGATGGAGCTATGAACATCCCCCTCCCGTTCCCAGACGGGCCCTTGCGATGGAGCCAGGAACACCCCCCTCCCATTCCCAGACAGGTTCTGGTGACAAAGCCGTGAACACCCCTCTCCCGTTCCCAGACGTGCCCTGGAAATGGAGCTGTGAACATCCCCCTCCCATTCCCAGACATGCCCTGGAAATGGAGCTGTGAACATCCCCTTTCCGTTCCCAGATAGGCCCTGGGACAAGAGCCATGAACAACCTCTCCCACTCCCAGACAGACCCTGGCATCGGAGCCGTGAGCATCCCATTCCCAGGCGGGCGCTGCCTGCCGGCCCTGTGTGGGAAATGCCAGGGCGCCAGTCTGGCTAGCGGGTTTGCCGCCTTGGCCAAGGGTGGGCGCGGCTCAGACGCGGCTGGTGTGACTGTTGCAGGGTCCGCGGGGCAGCCCGGGAGGACGTACGTGGTGGGCACCGCGCAGGCAAAGGGGCTGCTGGTAGCTATGGAAGGTAACCGGTCCCTCCCCTCCTGGCCTGTTCGCCCCCCGCTCGGTGTCACTCGCCGTGGGGAGGGGCACAAAGCCCTCCCAAATGGGGGGAGGAGTCTGTGTCGGAAGTCATAGAAAGGGCAGAGCCCATCCTCCATCGGGTAGCATCTCCCACCCCCTGCCAGCCCCTCCTGCAGCAGGGCCCGCGCTGAGGGTCTTGCTCACATCTCACACCCCCTCTATTCACCCACCCCCCAGCATTGGCGTGCAGGGCCCCCAGCACCTGCCCTTCCCCCAGCATTAGGGCACAGGGCCCGCAGCACTGGGGTGAAGGCCCCCCATTGCGTGCCCCTCCCCAGCACTGGGGGGGGCAGTCTCTCCCACATGCAGTGGCCGCCAGGTCTGCCCGGTTCTCTGTGCCCGCTTCAGAAACCAGCCGCTTGTGCCTGCACCTGTGTGGCCCTGCCCGCGCCTGCCGCATCCGCCTCCGGGACACGCAAGGCCAGGACGTCCTGTGGCTGCAACGGCCCTTCCGGGCAGGCACCAGCTGCCTGGGCTGCTGCCAGATGGAGGTGCGGGTGTTCACCGCCAGCGACCAGCTCCTGGGCAGCGTGCGCCAGAGGTGAGGGTCCCCTGGGCTCTGGCCCCAGGGCTGGGGCAGGGATTGGTCCTTGCCGAGACCCCCATGTGGGCGAGTGGCCGGTGGGGCAGCAACCCCCTGTGAGGCTCCAAGGCACGGCCACCAGTGAGTGGAGTCTGCAGGGGCAGATGGACCAGGGATCGGACCCTGCTCTGAGCCCAGCAGTGCAGCCCGTGGGCTCTCGCCGCCCCCCTGGCTGGCACGGGGCTCTCTGCCCTGCCCGCGGCCTGACTGTACCACCCAGCCTGTTCTGTGTCTAGATGGGGCCTCCTTGCCCACCTCTGGGATGTGTGCGACCCCCACGGCACAGGGACCATGAGGGTCCGAGGCTCCTGCATGGCCAGCCGCTGCTCCTCCAACCAGGAGTTCCAGGTAGGGGGGCGGGGGGGCTGTTGGAACAGGGCAGCGCGTCTCCCTGGGGCTCCGGCAAACACAGATGTTTTGGGGTGGATGGGGGGAGGGGCTTCTCATGTTTCCTCCCACCCAGAAGCTGCCAGCTGCCCTCATTTCCCCTGCAGACAGGGCCATGGGGGCGAACCAGGGCAGGCTGCAACATGAGAGAAGTAACTGGTGCAAAATCCACCAGCACCCACCCCATGAATACTGCCTCCAGCTCTGGTTGCCCCATTTCAGCCAGGATATAGCGGGACTGGGACAGGGAAGGGCAACAGAGATGAGGAGAGATTACAAGCAGGGTCTATTCTGTTTACAAAGGAGATGATTTGAGGGGGAGGGCAGTATGACAGAGGTCCATAAAATAATGACTAGTGTGGAGAAAGTACATTGGAAAGTTATTTCTCCTTCCCATAAACACAAGCACTAGGGAGCTACCCAGTTTAATTACTAAGCAGCATGTTTCAAACAAACCAAAGGAAGTATTTCACGCAACACACAATTAACTTGTGGAACTCCTTGCCAGGGGATGTTGTGAAGGTCAAAAGCATAACTAGGTTCTACAAAGAACTGGAGAGGTTCATGGAGGACAGAGACATCACTGGCTAGTAGCCACAACCCCTCTGACTGCCAGAAACCGGGAGTAGAAGACAGGGATGGATCCCTCCATACCTACCCTGTTCAGAACGCCCTTCCCCTCCTCCAAGCTCCGGTCCTGGCCATGGATGGAGACAGGACCCAGGGCAAGATGGACCATGGTCTGACCCAGTAGGGCAGCACTTAGGCTCTTGCGTGGTCTGGAGACGACCCCAGAGCCTTCACCGGGGATGTCCCCAGCGCCAGCCATCGCAAACACGGTTTTGGCACTGACGACCTGTCCTTGCCCCCTGCCCAGGTCACCTCCCGCACTGGCAGCCCCCTGGCCGTGATCTGGAAGAGGTGGCCGGGTTTCAACGAGGACCGGAACATGGACCACGAGTTCTTCGGGGTGGACAGTAAGTGGGGCACGCAGAGCGGGCCAGGGAGTGCCGGGGCCTCTGGGATGGGCAGGCTGGCCGTGCTGGGGGGGGGGGCGGCAGGGTTCAGAGCTGGCCGTGCTCTCCGCAGCGCCCCCCAGCAGGACACACGGCTGCTGTCACTCCAGAAGGGTCCTGGTGCATCTCACCCTCCCAACAGGCATTGCCCAGGCACAGGTTTAATTTCCAGGTTCAGTGGCTGCCCCTCCTCCAGCATCTGCCCCCAGGGCCCCTGAGCTCCAGCAAGGCTGGGAGAATGGCCTGACCCACAGAGCCAGCGGCTGGGAGGGTGCTCAGCGCCCTGCTGTGTCCAGGCCACCGGAGACCAGGGGTCCTCTCAGATGCCCCAGGCCCTTCCAGGGAGAGGAGCCGGCGGGATGCTCACCCCCGGGGCAGCAGAAGGTCCAGTGTGGGGGCGGGGTCCCCCAACCTGCCGCTGGGGTGAGACGTGGGGCTGCTGGGGGCGCCGGCAGCGACCCCGGCACCGTAGCCGAGCTGTGGGCAACGCGCCTTCCCGCCCTCTCTGGCAGTTGCAGCAAAGCTGGGGGCAGAGGACACGGCGCTCCTGCTGGCAGCAGCCTTCCTATTGGTAAGTGCCGGCAGCCGGCCCCGTCCCGCTCACACCGGCCCCCTGCTCGCACCCGGGCACGGCCCCTCCCAGGCCTCCCCTGGCACCCGGGCTCAGCTTGCCCCTCGCAAAGGGCTCTGCAGAAGCGGCCTCGGCGGACCCGCCTGGCACCGCGTCGCTTTACCCGAGCTCCAGCTCGCTGGTTACACTAGACCCTCGGTAACAGCCAGCCCTGCCAGCCTCCCCAGCCCCATGCTGCCTGCGGCACACACCTGGGCTGGTGCTACCTGGGGGGGTCTGTGCCATGGGCACTGGGCAGGATTCACTTTGCCTTTTCCTTGGCCCCCACATCCGCCGCCAGCTGTCCTTTCCCCTGCTGGCCTTGGCTGCCCTGTGCACGGGCCCCGCCCCACGGAGCCTGCCGACTCCTGCCTGGGCCGAGCCCCTCAGCACCTCACCCAGCTGAAAAAAACCATTGATGCCCCGACCCAACATCACGTGCCTGGAGCTCCGGGGTGGGGCTGAGGATGGAGCTTTGGGGCGTGGGAGGGGGCTCCAGCTTGGGGGGGGGGGCGGAAGGGACTTAGCTTGGGCAGCTCCCGGTCAGTGGTGCGGGGAGGGGGGTGGGGCTAAGGCAGCTTCCTGCCTCTCCTGGCACCACGGACCACGATGCCCCAGAAGCAGCCGCTGGAAGGCTACATCTTCCCCGCCCAATTGCGTGGCCAGGCCACCCAGCAGGGGCAGCGGAGCCCGGTCGGTGGAACCCACGGACACATGGATTAGTGGGCGGGGCAGGGCTTTGGGGCAGTCCCACGTGTTTGTCACTTCTTCTTGCCGCTTCCCAGAACTTCATGTTCTTCGAGATGAGCTGAGGAGGCCCAGACGAGACCTGCTGGGAGCCCAGCCGCACCAGAGACACTGGACCAGCCCAGCAGCTCCACCGGGCCTCCTGGACCTGCCTGCGGGGGCAGGATGGCGCTCAGCCCCTGGCTTCGCAGGCGTGGGCTTCGCAAGGCAACGGGGGAACCTGGCGTCTGACACGCTTCCTGTGTCGTAGGCTGCACTCCGCCCCACCCCCAGTGTGTCTGAACCCCTCCCAATCCTCAGTGCAACGTGCCTGCCCCATTGTATAGTGGGGAAGCTAAGGGAGGTGCCCCAGTCACACAGGAAGTCAGTGGCAGAGCAGCGAACTGACGCCTAGTCTCCCAAGTGCTAAGCTAGGGCTCAACCACTAGGCCACCCTTCCCCTCCTGGGTCACTGTAAAAGCCAGCCCCGACTTGGACTATTGCTGAGCTCCTGGCCAAGCAGCCACACATGCTCTTTTCACCCCTTGAACTCCGCGGTACCGTGCTGGGAATCCGTGCCAGCCCCAGCGCCACGAGGACAGGAGGAGGGGGGACGGCTCGAACCCAACACAAGCTGTGGGAGTGGAACAAGGCGAAGCTTTTAGACCCGCAGGAGTGCGCCAGGCTCGGTCCCCGGAACCTAGCGGGCACCCTAACTCGTCCTTCCCAACGCCCTGCCAGGGAGCTCGGTTCCTGACGCAGGAAGCCCCGGGGACTGGTATAGGCGGTTTCCCCGTTCAGCCAAGGAGAGGGAGTTTCCCTTTGGGCTGATAGGGGCTGGGCCGGTGCGGGTGGAAGAGGGAGGATTTAAACCACCCCGGGAGTCATCTGGGGAATTGTTTCCAGAAACATACAGGTTCCAGAGCTCAGCAGCCCCGTGCACAATTGCGGGTGGAGGGGGTTGTAATGCGCTGGGGGCTCTCCCCACCGCAGAGGTCAGACCGCTGAACACAGGCCCGGCAGTGACCAACGGGCGCAGCTGTACGAGCGAGCGACGGGCGTGACCAGGCTGCAGGACACTGGGCCGGGTGCGCACGGTAACAGACGAGCCTTGCTCTTGCTGGGATGGTGCAGATCAGCTAATTAGCCAGCTCTCCCGTGACACAAAAACAGGGACCGGCTCACTAACCCTGCTGGCTGCCTGTCTACCCACTAACTAACAGCAGGTTCTCAGAGGCACAGGGCAAGTGATGGGGAGTGTTTCCAAGTGCCACAGGGTTAACTTGCAAGGCAGAGTTCCCACCTAGCCAGACCGCGCCCAGCTAACCCCACCCCAGGCACGGTTTCTTGGCCTCACCAAAGTGCGTAGCTTCTAGCGCAGACCTTGCTGCAGCACTTGGGTGTAGACGACCAGGGTGCCGCTCAATGAACTTCATACAAGCAGGGAAGGAATTAACCAGGCTTCTAAAACCAGCAGCCACGTGGCTCAGAGGGACGTGAAACAGCTAACTAAGCCTGAACCAGCATCAGCCCCATTTTATAGGGGGTAGCCAGTTATTCACAGGGCCATCAGTAGCCAAACCAGGAGTCCTGGCTCCTAATCCCCGGAGCAAGGTGACTGACTCCCCAGGAAAATGCAGGGTTGACCTGTAGCAACAGTGACTCCATCTCCAGGTCAAATCTATTTGCCCTCCCCCAGAGCAGAGGGCCCATCCAGCAGCAGTTGGAAAGACCAGGTGCGTTCAAAGGAGCCCCCCCCCAGCTGTTTTTCTACAGTTCCCTTAACCACAGCAAGGTGATGGCCCAAGGACCTTACCAGTGACTGTGTGGAGCCCCGTCTCCCAGCTGCCTGCTACCTTTCCTGCACCAGAGACAGATTTCACTCTGGTCAGCTAAGAGGAAATGATGAATTTCCCCTTTAAGAAGGGGAATTCTGGGTAAGTTACCAGGTCTATAAAAGGGCATCTCAGGCATCTCTCTGACAGACAGTTGGGTTTCTTGTAAGCAGGGCTGGCCTTCCAGGAAAGGGGACTTCTTGTAATTGTAATAAATGGAGAAACCTGGCTTTTTCTCGCACAGCCTCTCTGTAAAGCTTCAGGTGCCCTTGTGGGCCTGTGAAACAGGAATATCTGGGTGCTCCTGGTCTCCCTCCTGAACTATGGAGAATCACTTCTTCCCGGATCACGCTTATTCTACTGTTGCACATGAGGGGGTGGTGAGGACTAGTGGTCAGTGTCGGTGCCCAAAATCCTGAGCCCCTTTCTCTGCATGTGGCTTTGATGGTGTATTACTTGCCTCCTCCCATCTCAGCAGGAACAGCAAATCCCTTCGGAGCAGGTTGGGTTGGAGCCTGTTTTCTACCGGTGGGAGAACCAGCATTTCTCCCGCAGTGCTTGAGCGTTTTCTCTCCCAGACTCGGGTCGGCTACAGGAACTGAGCAAACGCAGCATGGCGGGTTCCTCGTTGCCAGGCTCCCTGCCTTCGCTGGCTGGGAAGCCTGGCTTGTCCGGGGCCCAGCACGCTGGCTGCTCTCTGGCATGCGACACGTCGTTCCCAAAGCCCGACCTGACGCTCCACCAGCTCCTCGTGCCGCTGGCTGGTTGCTCCTGGTCATAGAGGCACCCTGACGCCCTCCTGGGATTGGTGCAATGCCGCCGTGACGCTCTCTCCAGCGGGAGCATCCTCGCGATGGGGCGCTGGGGGAAGGGTTGGCTTGTGGCGCACTCAGCGAAGTCCGAAGAGCGGGTTCTCCGTCTCGTTCTGAGCGCCGAGAGCCGTGCCGGTTCCCAGCGCGTGCAGCGTGCTCCCTAGGCTAGCCGGGCTCTCGGGAAGGTTCTGGCTGGTGTATTCGCTGTGGAGCCAGGGGCTTGAACAATGCCCTGGCACGCAGCATCCCCAGCCAATTGTTCTGCTGGGCAGGCATGTGGCAGCGTTTTGTACCAGCTGGCCCCTTTTCAAGGCATGTGGCTTGTGCAGTCTATTTATACGGGCTTGACCTGCCAAGACTACCGAACCCGCATGACCCACTGGCTCCCAGCTTGCAGCTCTCCGTGGGTGATTTAGGTGCCCTCTGCTTTCTGACAGCTGCTCCGATGGTCTCACACCGGCCCCGCTGCCGCCATCGTGCTCGTGGGCCTTTGGGAAGACAGTTTCCATAAGGGGGTGTTGGCTGGCGCAGAGGCTGGTACGGACGCTCCAGGGCCAAACCAGCCCCCATTTGGCTGGCACAGTGTGGATGGCATCAGTGCCAGGGCTTTCAGAGGGTATCGGGTACGCTGACCTAGGGGGCAAGGAGCGCTAGGTGGCTGACTGAGCTCCTGCCTGAATGGGCATTGGTACAACTTCATCGAGGCATCGGAGTCTTTCAATCCATCCCACCACCCCAGCTCTGCAGCAGGGCCCTCGCCCTGCCAGCAACTCTGCCCAGCCTTTCCCCCGGGCCCTGGTTTGGTTGCCCAGCCTGCCCGAGCTTGGGCCTGCGTTTCACAGGCACTGAGCGCTCACAGGCGCCATGCGCGGCAAATCAAGGGAGGGTGGGGCCGGAGACAGAAGGAAGCCGAGACCATGGGGCTGATTTTCAGGGGGCAGGGCCCTCCCTCCTCCAGCTAAAGATGATGCAGAGACGTTGGCCAGCTCTGGGACTGCAGGAGCAAGTCCTGCCTGGGCCTGTCCTCAAGGCCCCCCCAAGGCATACACAAAATACGTGGCTGTATGGTGCACCTGAAAATTTGGGGCACCCCACATTTTTGGGTGCCCTTACACAACCAGGTGTGCTTGTATGTTCACGGCTGCTGCAGGGCTTCCCCCTGGCCCCTCCTCCACGTGCTTGCGGTCAGCAGGAGCAGGCTAATGAGGGCTCCCTGCTGCCAGACTGGGGGCAGAGAGGTGCCCTCGGCCCCTTCAGCTCTGCTCCAGCCACAGAGACACCCCTGAGTCTCAGCAAGCAGTGCGGGGTGGGAGGAGGGAATCCCCAGACTGGAGCTGCATGGGGGAAGGAAGCCCCAGGCCCTCTGCAGATTCATGCAGGGAGGGTTGGTGGAAAGGGAAGAACCTAGTAAGAGCTATGGGGGGAGGGATGTACCTGGACCCCAGCAGAATCGGGGGGGGGGGGGGGGGCATCAATTGCATAGGGCCATAATTTGTAAGGACAGCCCTGCCTCTCCTTCTGCAGCACGGGGGTGGAATTGACAAACACTTGAACGAGGCACAGGAGTAGGGGGAGCAGGTTGGCTCGCAGGAGGCACAAGGGGCTTTTCCCCCAGGCAAGGACGACACTGTTTTGTGAAACAGCAGAGACACGAGGGCAGAGCAGCTCCCCGCCCCGCTCCCGGCCCTTAGTGGTGCTGAAAAGGCAGCAGAGGCTTCTTGTGTCTTTTGCTAGGAGGGGATTTGAAAGCTGGCCCGGGAGGGGCCTTTTCTACTCTAAGGGAGGAGAGTCCCAACAGGCCACACGTTTAGTCTTGCAGGTTTTTATTAGTGCAGCAAAACAGGCTACAAAGGAACAGCCCAGTCGAAACACGCGTCTCACCAGCCACCATGACGGACACGTCTCCGTAACGCCCCTGCCCTCTCCCCAGAACTGCCTTCATTCGGAGCTTCCTCGATCAGTTTTCGTAGGAAAAGTCCCCCCCCCCAGCAAACTAATCGCCACCTCCTGATGATCAGAGCAGAGGGGACGGAGGTTTGGAGAGATCTTTGAACTGAAACACAAAGGAGCCGGGGAAGGAGACACACAGCCATCCAACCCCCTGGCAGTTCATCCAGGCGGCTCACTTTAAACAGCATTTAAGCCGAGCGGCTGCTCCCCCAGCAGAGCTAACAGTAAGCCTGCTCCTGGGGACAGCCTTCCGCAGCGTGCGTCCGAGGGGAAAAGCCTGAAAACACATAAAATAGCAATGCTGGACTCTGTGCACAGCTGGGACTAAGAACAGGACTAAAACCTTAAGCACTGTCATCTGCAAAAACGCTCAACGCAACATGGCTCAAAGGAGCCTGCAGAGAGTAGCTCAGACGAGCTTATATTGCCAGAGTGTAATTATGACGGAGAATAAATCCCCCTTACAAAAACAGCAGGACAGAGTAGTATTGAAAAAGGAGCATTTTAAGTGCTGCCGCTCTGGAATGCTACCTGGCTGTATCAGGCAAAACAAGCTGCCTCTGGACTGGATTCATTGTTTAAGAGATGCCCTAGCAACCGATAGTGGGTAAACAAGCAGCAAGAGGTGAAATGGGACAAGGTGTCCTGAAAAGTGCAGCTCCAGAGAGAGGGGCTAGCCCATCCCGCCCCGCTTATAGAGAGCGGGCAGCTGGGGATTTTCATGCCGACTGTTCCGTGCCAATCCAGCCACCCTGTGAAGGGGCGCGCTGCCCAGGCAGATCAACGGCGGCTATTTTTTATTCTTGCTCAGGAATTGCAGGCGCGGCTCTCCTAGAGCCTGGGACGATGGTAAGCGATAGCAGGAGGAAGAGCACGATTTCCAAAGACCCACATTCGAGTCTTAACCTGCAGTTAGCCTCGGAAGAGAGAAGTGGCTAAAGATCTCTGCAAGTAAATACCAGCCGCTGTCTGCCTTGATTCCCATGTGCCACACCCATCACATCCCCTGCTTCTTTGGGGCACTGCACAGCAGCTCTCCGTCTTTTCCTCCAATTTGACTGAGGGCTCCTCCTTCAGGCCGGCCAGGGAATGGCTACGTTTTTGTTCAAGTGAAAGTGTCAGCTCAAGCAGACAGGGAAAGGCTGGAGCCCTGAAGGAGCAGCACTGGGGGTGGCAACAGCACTAGGCAAAAGAAAGACTTCATTCCCGCTGTAGCTGTGGAGTCAGGGTGTGTTCTCAGCGAGCAACCGCACTGGGCCAATGCTAGGGACACAGCTGTGCCTAGCCCTATATCCCCTAGCACAGTGTTTCTCAACCAGTGGTTCAAGTCCCCTTAGGGGTACTGGAGAGAAGCCAGAAGTGGAGGGGAGGGGGTACATCAACACCTGAAATTTGGAGAAAACTTGAATTTTTGTTTTAAGTTTTACAGCATTTTATTATTTTTGTAGTTTTTACACCCCAAAATTTAATCGCCCGCCCAGCTATGATTAAGTTGTTTAAACAAATGTGTTGCAATGGCAGGAAAAAAAAATGTGTCTGAAAACTGTAGGTACTGGGGGTACTTATGAATTTTTTTGGAAAAAGGGGTACTTTATTAAAAAAAAGGTTGAGAAACACCGCTTTAGAGCCTTCTTCACGCTTCCTAGCAGCCTGCTCTCAGACGGATGCACGCTCCCCAGCTAACCGCGCTCTGGCCGGGACAGCTCCAGGCTGGATTGCTCCCAGAGACAGAGCAAGGGACCCATCGCATTGGCTGCCAGGAGATGGGGCTTTCCCCTAATCCCAGCCACACTGACAGAGTAAACGTCACCACATTTGACCTTTCCGCCTGTCACAGCCTGCAGGATCACCAGAACGGAGGCCATTAAACCTGTGAAGCCCCTCCATTTACGGGACAGCTAATTGACAGGCTGATGGTGGCACAGGAGCGCCGGCAAGAGTCCTCCAAGGAGGCAGGAACGCAGGCCCGGGCATTTTTAAAGCTGACCAATCTACAGGTCAATGCCTTGGGCTGAGTTCTGTGCCTGCGATGAAACCCGGGGGTTACGCCAGGGCTGCACAAGGCCCTCTCGAACGAGTCGGGAGCAGACTGCAAAGCCGACCCTCTGTTGGGACGGTTCCTGTGTGGTGCGTGGGCCTGGAGGCAGCCCGGCTGGCCTCTCTGGGGTGAACAGGCAGAGGAGGAAAGGCCGCGCTAGACTCTCCACACCCTAGCTATTCTTACACAAACCGAACCAGAGAGGCTGAAAGAAACAGAGACCCAATAATTTATTGGCAGAGCGAAAAGGGGGCATTTGCAAACCAATGGGCTCTCTCCTGGCCGCAGAGATGCCTTAATACTGGTACCCCTCAGCACAAGAGCACGGGATCCCAAAACCCTCTGCTCAGGGAATGGAAAGAAAGTGCTGAAGGAGGTACGGGGAGGGCACCTGATACCTGAAAAGCCGGCCTCCAGCCCTGGCCCTGAAAAGAGCAGTGAGGCCAGGCCGGCCTCTTATTAGTCACCAACACAAAGGGGCACAAACAAAATCCTTCCTCCGGGGCTGAGCGCAAAAGGGCGGCGCTGTCAATCCAGCCTGCGCAGCCCTCCAGAAGTGGCAGGGCCCGGCTGGAGACCCCTCGGAGGCTTCACACCGAGAGGAGTTTCCCGTCCGCCTTGTTCTCACAATGTGATTTTTGTGTTTCGAAAACTCGAATTATCCCTGGAAGAGAGGGGGAGAGGAGAGGTTAAATGCAGGTAAGCACGTGGCCCCAGACGCAGACAGAGCCTGATCTGCCCCACCATCTTGGGGACAACGAGCAACAGCCTGCCTGATTCCTGTTCACCTCCCAGGTCACCACCAGTGAACAGCCAGTCTATCCAACCAGCATCTGCCTTCTTCCAAGCTGCTACCGCTCACTAGCACGCCGAGATGGAGAAGGGACTCTTGGTTCCATCCTTAGCCATTTAGAAACGGACAGGACATTACTTGCCAGTAATGGGGGCATTAGACTTGTAGGTTTCAGGACTGGACTAAGTTGGCTCATTACAGACACAGACAGACACACACCTGTTCTGCCCCCAAACAAATGGCAGGTCATTTTGTTTAGCATCTGTGCTCTTGGCTCTAATGCCACCGGCTCATTTGAACTCTCTTGCCTTCAGCCTGTAACCCACAGTCTCTTGGTAAAGGGACTGAAGGTTAGGCGCCAAATTGCCCTGCCTTCAAAATCCTGTACCTTGACCAGGAAGTTCTGAGTTCAAACATGGAGGGGGAGAGCCCACTGCCAATACGTGTGTGACTAGTCCCAGTCCAGCTGCTGCCCCTACCGTGGTACTAGCCACGAGACCCGTGTCTATTCGGAAGGCACAGGACAACATTACATTGGTAACATGAGCTGCCTCATTAGCCTCTGCGTCGGTGCCTTCTGCCAGCCTCCGGCAGCAGTGACACAGGCGGCTGCTAGCGCGGGACTGATGTGATGGACAAGTCGTGATTGCAGGTTTCGAAAGGGTCTTTTCAGCCAGGAGAGAGGTTGATGGAAGGGAGGGACACCTGTTGGGGAGGCAGGGTCTGTAACTGGACGACTCTAGGCAGGATTTCTTGAATGCCCGCAGGGAACAGGGGCATTCAGAATGTCAGGCACCAGACCAGAGCACGGCGACGCCAAGGCACGCGTGGCTCCCAGGAAGGCCTGCTGGCACGTCTGCTATCGGACTGGGAGAGGTTTCTTAACCCTCTGAATTCTAGCAAGCCTTGCAGTGGCTGAGCGTGGTGCATGCTGGGATATCCCCGAGGGGCAGGCTGGTGTGTCTGTGGGCAACCAGCAAGGAGTATGTTTAAAGGGGACTGCATGCTGCATGCCCTCCCGGTATTTGGGGCATTAAGTACATTTCCCTGCTATTACCTGGACTCACGCTTGGATGTCACTCTCAGAACGGTACTAACGGTTCTACTCCTGAGTGCACTACTGACAGAATGGGGCTGCATGGCCATTTGGGAACAGGTGTCTAAACTCTTCTTGAATTCAGAGTTAATTTACCACCAGACAATTTCCCATGGTCTCCCCTGCTGCATCCTAGCCCCTGCCAAGACACGGATGGCTAAGAATTTACCTCAAAAGCAGGTCTCTGTGGGACTCTTAGGTTCGTGCTTACTCGGTGGGGGTTTGGGTAGAGTACTGCCATTGCGATTTCTTTCATCACACCCCATTATTATATGGGGCCTGACGTGTTTCTCTGTGGACTATCCTATATTGGTTCTTGCCGACTCTCTTTGTCCAGGGTAGGCAACTCGATACAATTAAGAAAGTGAAATCAACATGCCCCACATACTCAAATGCACTTGGCACATATACTGTCTTCTAAGGCGGGTAATTCACAACCTGAGCTGGCAGCTTTTTCTTCTGCAAGGTCATGTGAATGTCTTTCTAATAATAAAACATTAGCAAGTGCTTATGCAGCACTTCACAAGCATCATCTCATTAACCCTTCCCAACCGCCAGTCCTGCGAGGGAGGGACGACAACGCCCTTCGGGTTGGCCCAAGGCCACAGGGTTTCTCTAAGCAGTGTTTGGACAAAGCCACGGAGAAACAGTGGCAGTGTGATGATTGCCAACGAACACCGGAAGCCGGTCTGAGCTGCGACTATCACAGACGCAGCCTGGTGGGATGCAGGCGCTTGCGACGCATCCCCTTCGGGCACGTTACTGGGCACCAGGCTGGGCTACACTGCAAGAGGAGGGACTTCTGGACAGCAACCCTGCTGGTCTCCAGCATCATGACAACAGAAGACAGGTCTAGTCACTAGTCAGCACTCTGCCCCCTCACCAGTGAGACACCCACAATCACAGAAGTGGACCAGGGCATGGAAAAGATCTTGGCCATCTGAGAGACAACTGGACCTAGCTATTTTACCTGCGCAGGGCTGCCGTTCACGGAGGCCCGTGGGAGCTCTACTCTCACTAGCCTTTCTTGACACAGTCTAGCTATTTTGCCCAGGCCCTCCATCCAGAGCAAGGACTTGCCTACCGAGATGGAAACGCCATTACCAATGCGTATTACACGTATGCGCTTCGTTTCTGATTAGAACGCCGTTTCCTAACAGCCAGCTCTAGACAATATAAACAAGCTGAAGCCATACCTCTCAGCCTCCTGGGCCCTGGGTCTGGACACGGCCGCCTTGTGAACTGGGGATGCATTAGCTGAATGGCTGACAGCATCACGGCAGGAAATGCCAAGCGAGTCGCTTTTCCCAGGGTGAGACTATTAGTGCCTTTGGATTCAAAGCCTAGTTTGGACGTTGGCACGGCGGCCCACGGTGACGGGACTGACACCAAGCCATGAGCTATCCAGGAGTGCCGTCCCACAGGAAGCAGGCACGGCTGAGAGGTATGCCGTCAAGTCAGGTAAGAAGAAAGATGAGGCCCTACCCTGGGCGTGACAGAGAGAGGGGGAGCGTTCGATCAGCGACCACTGCTGTTCACCAGGCCATGAAACTCCTCCCAGGCCCTGGTAAGCCAGAGGGAAAAAAACAAAAAAACAAACAGCACTTCAGATCAATGGGTTCTTAACGTTTAACGAGCACAGAGACATTCGGTGGGCTTTGAAAGGCTATTTGGTGAGCAAGGCAACATTCTCAACTGGCCCTAGGGGACAGCAGCATCCTTAAAACACAGCCAGACATCTGACAGCACGGGGCAGCTTTAATGTTCTGCACAGACACGAAGCTTTCTGATTGGCTGCCAGTGACATCATAGCATGTGAATATCCACCAGATATAAGACAGGACCCTCGACCAGTTTTTAATAGCCATTTCCTATTCTTCATCAAATAACACAGGGCTGTGTATTTCTGGAGGATCATCATGTACCCTGACTGGCTTTAGTCAGTGGCTGGCTTCTTCAACCGCCTAGCAGAAAACACACTGCTTTTCATGCCATATGGCTTAGTAATCAGATCATTCTTTGACCAGGCTGCAGATTTCAATTGTTATTAGAGAATGAGCCTCATTTCCTATCATAAGCCTGCCCGGCTAATGGCGCCTCGCTAAAAAACGACAGCTATTCGCAATGAAAATGTTTTGAGATAAGTTACAGGGATAGGCCTGTCGCTCCATTCCCTGGCGGAGAATCTGTTAGGGACAAAGTTAGCAGACTGAAAAATTACTGTCTGTTTTACAGAGACAGCAGACTCAAGGGTTTCCCAGGGAAAAGATGCTGGGGTGAACACGAGCAGAACTATTACCGGAGAACAGACCCATCAGGGAGCTCTCTATCTCATTGCTCCTGACTATTGAGCTTATTGCTACAACGCGTGCTGTGTCTCACAGCCAAACAACCCAATGCAGGCACAGGGAAATTAGAAGCAACCAATTTCGCTTGTAAAATCTGATTCCATGCCACGATTCTGCCTCTAGTACTAATTTTCAGACCTAAAGCCACGCATTTACCAGTGGCCTACGAGTTCACTTACTCTGCGGTGGGTTTATGACCGTTCAATGTCCTCTTCCCCACAGTATTGGACAAGAGAGTTCAGATAACACAGCACACTGTGTGTTTTCATCACCACACAACGGGGGGCTCCCAATGCATTTATATGATCTGCACCTAAAAGCCAGGCTGTCAGTTCTTGGGGCCAGTAACGGCCATCACAGTGTCGTATAGCGCTAGACACCCATCAGCATTTCAGCAATAAAGTTGTGTGGGTGCATTTGCAATTGCTCTTGCCTGGTAAAAGCACTGTCCAAAGCAAGACCAGGGCTAACAAGCCAGTGTTCGTCCCAGATACTTTTCTGGCCGAGTTTGACAGCAACATGAGTTTCCCCCTTACTAGTCAATTTCACCTGGGGGATGTGGTCCAATACAAGAAATGCGTCACAACATTCCTCTCCTCTAGAAGTTTACAAGATTGATCTCTCCTAAAAAACCTCTCCCCGCTCTGAAAGTTACATGGATAGATCCCTCCTCTGAAAACAGCCTCAGCACTGGTGAAGGGTTAACAGCCCTGGAGGCTAAGGTCCTCGCTTGGACCTCGTAGGGCAGGAGTAACAAGATCACCTGTCAAAGCAACTCAGGTCCGAGAGAGAGAAACCATGCTTCTAGGGGGAGAGAGGAAATTAGCTTCCGTGCCCCATTCAGCCTGCGGCCTCTCTGGAGGTTGCTGTTTTGGGTAGGTCTACACAGCAGTAACAAACCCTCAGCACCAGGACTCAGAACCACGTCAGCTACCTCGGGTTATGGAGCTAACAGCAGCAGCACAGGCGTTTGGACTCTGCAACCCACCCCCTCAAAGGGGCTCAGATCCCGGGCTGCAGCCCAAGTGTCTATATTGCAATTTTACAGCGCCGCCCCCACGGGTGTCTCAGGGCAGCATGGACGCACTAGCCAGGGCAGCACTTCCTTAGGAGGCGGTTGTCTAAAGCTGACTTGTTTTCTATCCGTTTTCTTTGCCCTTGCCTGGGAGCTGCTGACTCCCAGCGTGCCCTTTGTCAGCACGGGCGACCGCCTGAGAGGACGGTGTAGGAGAGACATCGCTGCCTGACGTGCAGCGAGCACAACTAGAGTCCACACGTTGGTCCGAAGCCTCCTGACCAAAGGAGACGCGAGGGGCAGTGCTGCCAAAGGGTCAGTGTGGCCTGGACGGGGCAGCCCATTAGCCGGCTGGGTGGGGGTCAGCTGCTCCTTTCCGTCCAAAGCCAAAAGCGAGTGATTGTGGAACGGAGCCGCCTCGAGTGGAGGTTTGCACCCGATTCAAAGCTCTACATGGACAGGCCTAGCAGCTGCGGCTCGGGAGGCCCCTGTGCTAAGGGCTTATCACAAGGAGGGCAACAGCATGGAAAGAGACAAGAATCTCCTAAGCCCCTGAAATCTTCCCTCCTCACGTACACTCAGGGAGCACTGTCCTTCAGGACTACGCACCCTGGGGATCTTCCAGAGACGGGCTGGGCTGAGCGGAACACCGGGAACTGCAGAATCCACAACTATTAGATCATCTGAATTCAGAGCGTAGGTAAAGTGACAAAAACGGGCCCTTCTTACACAGCAGAACTGCCTCAGGAGCGCCCCCCACCCCGCTCGCCCCATCAGCCTTCCCTCACCTCCCATCCTGGAGGTTTCCACCCCACAGACCTTTCCAGCTGCTCTGTCTCTGCCGTCGCTCCACAATATCCCCTTATGCTTGGGAACACGCGTCTTACCCCTGTGAACCTAGCACCCGCCGCCCCCTTGACATCAGCAAATCCCAAGGCACTTTGACGACAGCATCCACGCCGCACTGCGACCCCCCGAGGCCGGCTCAGACTTTGAACTCCTCAGGCCAAGGTCTGTGAGTGGTCACACGCCGTACTCAGTATACACTATTAACAGGGGCGAGATCCGCTGACTTTACTGATACCCGCACCTTTGTTCGCCCTGAAACACCTCTGCAGCAGGGGCAGAGCGAGATGCCGTCTACTCTGTGTCGTGCATCAAGGTGTCAGTTGAATTGTGCTTGCCAAATCTTTATGACCTACGGCAGGGCCGGGGGCAAACGCTGCCACGGTGGGAGGTTATTTTTATTTACAGGCACTTTTATGCCCCCTCATCATGGTCTCCATTAAACGAACTTATCCCTAACATTTGGGGTTACCGCCATTTTTACTGGTGGTGAAATGGAAGCAATGAAATCACACGAGGTGCTCGAGGTCCACTGGGAAGTGTGTAGCAGAGGCAGGGACAGACCTCACATCTTCAAAGGATGCTTGTTCCTGTAAACTAGTTAGACCAGAATTGGATTTTTCAGATCTTGGGTGACATCTGCAGCCCTAGCAAGCAGGGACAGAATCATTTTTTGAAATAAGTGTGTTTGAGCTGGGCTCACGGGGAAGAAATAGGAAATAGCTCCACTTTAGTCACTTTTCCGATCGCAAAGGCAACCCACCGCGAGACGGGAACCTGTCAGAATCGCCCGGGGGGAAGCAAGGGGGATACGTGTCAACCCTGCGGGCCTGGAGCAGCCTCCCCCTGCCTGCCTGCCACAACCCTTGCTAAGCCCACCATGGACAGGGGCTGCTGCAGCCGGTCAGAGCAGCCCCTGCCTGCGGTGGGGCCCACGGAGCTGCAGCTACTCCGTCCCCTACCAGTCACTCATTCCCATCCCTCCTGCACAAGCGACCCTCGAGGCATTACCACCATTTCAAAACCCCGCGTTTAGAAAGTGATCTTGCAATTGCAGACTCTACTGGCTGGCATCGCAGGATGGAGTGATAACTGCATGGAGCCACTGCTGCAGGGACTCAAGAGAAAAAGAAGCAATCTGGAGCGCCGGACCATCTGCTGCTCCGTTCCTCAGCCCGACGGAATAAGCACAGAGCATTCCATACATCCGGGCAGGTGACCAGACTAAGCCACATGTCAGTCACGTCAGGATTTCTACGGGGTCCCTTCCACCGACGCAGCTGCATAATGGTCTGAACAGGGCTAGAAATTAAAGGCCCTGGGGGTAGGTCACATTCCGCGCAGTGTAAAGAGACAATCGCAGGAGCGGCTGCAGCGTTAAGCAATTTCATTTCCCAGTGTGCTCTGGAGAAATTGGGAGCAGATGGAAATGGGCATCCCAGTGGGGCAAGCGAGCTGTAGAATTAGCTGCGCTCTGATGTGGCGGCAAAGGGGACGCCCCCTCCCCCAACACTAATCCCACAGCCTTGCTGTCTCACTTGCCCGTAGAAGCAGAGAGGGGGCTAGGATTTCCCGCCAAACAGGGCAAAACTCTGGGGCGGGTTTCACTTTCCAGCCATCTCCGGAGGTGCTGCGAACTAGCTCCCTCCGTGTGGGTCCTGGGGAGCTCTCCCGAATTCATTTCTCGACGCTCACTGCTCTCCCTCCTGTACCTGCTCGCCGTCTGGCTGGCCTCAGACCTTCATTTTCTCCCCATGTCTGCAGCGAAACAGACCTGATGCCAGCTCTAATCAGATCAGCCATTCTTCCAATTTACTCTCCTAGTCCCATTATTTATCTGTGCAGACGGGGCGGGGAAGGGAGAGTTTTATACTCAGCTCAGCTCCCACTGCAGCAGCAGCCACCTACAAATCACAGGGGTTTTGCTTTCAGAAAAGCCACCCGGCTTAAAGCTCTGACAAGACAATCCACAGAGTCGCTCTCACTCCACTATTTCCGGAGTCTGCCAGGCTGCCACTCGCGGAATATGTCCCTCTCTCTCGGGAGGCATCACTCGTGCGCTGCCCTGGCTGCTGACTGAACGCTGGTGGGAGTAGCCGCCCCACACGCGGCACGAGAGCTGGGACGAAGGAAGGGGCGACACGGGGAAAGCCACAGTGAGCCGGGAAGGCAACCTGCTTACCCAGCACAGGAATGTCCCATGGCTGCAGTAGCCAGTTCTCCCCAAGTGCACCACGGACCCAACAAGCTCCAGGTCCACAGGCGACCGGTGTCAATATGTGCAGGGGTTTAAGCCAGATGCTGCTGTGCTGGGGGCCAGTCCATCCCTCCCTGGAAAAACGGCGCAGCCTCCATTTTAACAAGGGACCAGGAAGGGTGCGGTGTTCAAAAGCCAGGAAATGCCTTGCAAAGGGCGCTGTTGTCGATATTCCGCTTTTCTTCCCAGGCGCAGGGCGAATGGGCTGGAGATCACACCTGGGCTGGAGCCAGAAAACCCTTGTGGTAGAAGGGATGGGCATAGTTGGAGAGGCAGAACAGAATTTCCCTCGACTTGCCCAGCATGAGAAGTGAGGGGGTTCTGCAGAACAATAGCTAACAAGAAGGTCTCTGGGGGAACAGCAAGATACTTGCTCCCCCATCCCTGAAAGCAAGACAGCTACTGAAAAGCCAGATGCAATTCAAAAGAGACCGGCACTGCTGGCTATGGTACGGCAGGTTCCCTGGACTTGCACAATGCTGCAAGGGACTGGTCTAGTGCTTCTAAGGAATGGAACCTGCTACTTGCTGGGAGTTAGGACATTTGTCAAAATCATAAGCAGAATGAAGGGACCCAGGAAAACGGGAGAACTGGCTACTGCAGCCGTGGGGTATTCCTGTGTTGGGTAAGTTGGGATGGGTCCTGCCTTGGGCAGGAGGCTGGACTTGATGACCTCCTGAGATCTCGTCCAGCTCTATGATTCTATTAACGGCTCTGACAGATCCACTTATCAAGCTCAAACCGTGTCAGTTCCATTGCTGTCCCCAGAGCCCTGGAAGAACGGCACGCAGAAGAAGCCTTGTGAATGACAGGGGCACAACAGATACCTGGCAGCCCCAGCAGGGCACCTCACCTCAGAGCCTGGAGAAATGGGGTGTATAAACTAAGCTTACCGTGTCCATTTAATATCACATGCAAGATATCTGAATCCCACACCACAGGGCCCAGAAACCACAGGGAGATGTGCATTTGCCACATATCAAAGCCTAAGAAAGAGCAATGCCCCCCCCCCCCACACACACACACACGAGAGAGAGTCAAAGCTTTGAGAAATGCCCACCTTCTCTCTAAGCCCACTCCCCCAGAGCCGCAGTGCCAATGAGCCGAGCTCGGTGGAGCGACGCAGCCTGTACAAACAAGACTGCCAGAAACCATTTGGAAAGGAGGCCCTCTCCTCTTCACAAAGCAGAGCCCCGGCGTGGGAGACTAGAGTGCTGGCTAGAAAGCCCCTCGAGCCATCCATCAGATGCTACAGGTGCAGCACAAGAGGAGTGTAGCCACGTATTTCGACAGGGCTTGACAGACAGGGCAGGTCATGGCGTGAGACTTCCTGGAGGACGACAGCAGGTTTGCAGGAGATTTTTATTAGCCAAAGGGCTCTGCTAACGCAAACCAGCTACTCCAGATACGGTCAGACTGCAGCCAGTGCCGTGACCCACTAACAGAGCGGTCAAAGACTGCACCCCCCGCAGAGTTTACAACCACAACCATTACACTGGGGGTGAGCAGCAACTACACATTAATGCAAGTGGCATGGAAGCCAAACACAACGGGCCAGATGCTGCTCTCAGTGACTCTGGTGGAAGCAGTGAGGCCTACTTTGGATTAACATAGCGGAAGGGAGATCTGGGACCACACGGCAGCAGACTTAGCTAGCTAATGGCAATCAGTTTTTGTTCTCCTCTGGGTGAGTCCGCATTAATTGCCTCAAAGCGAGCAGGAGACAAGCCAATGTAGCGCCTTTTACGAACCATTCCTCACTGTAACATGAGCTCGTGGACATCCACCCTGGTGCGGTGAATGCATTCCTCACACACCTGTTATTCCCAGACACTGGCATCCTGGACTGCATGTCAGCAGAACACAATGCAAGTGATGCTATCCACAGAGAAGGGGCCATAAGCAAAGGGGGCAGAGTCCAGCCCCCGAGGGCCAATGCAAAGCATTCCTAGGGCAGCAAAGGGTAGGAATGCTGTGGAAGGAGCATTCAGCCTCTGGGGAAAGGCTGGCATGGCTACATCCCTTGGTATACCTCTCACCCTCACCAAGACAGAAAAGCCAGCCTTTAGCAGGAATGCTGGCTCACAGCTGGGGCTTTCTGTACAGAGCCCTGGAGGAAGGTAGGGAGAAGAGAGGGGACAGAGAGGAAATTCTACAGCCCCGTCACCCACAGAGAACCCCACAACCTTAGCTCTCAGTCTGCGCCACTGCCCAACAAAGGTCACACATGACACAGCCAACAGTGGGTCTGCAGGGGCCTGCTGAGATCCTGTAATGAAAGGAGCACCACAGAAATTCTGCTCCCCACAAGCAATTAACGTGAGCAGGCACAGGAGACAGGTGTCGCATGAGAGAGCCAGCCAACAAAACAAGTCAGATTTTTCAGAATCAGGAACAGGGTTAGGTTAATGGAAAATATCCCCACGTCCACCCCACTATGCCAGAAGTCCTCTGAGAAGGAGAGGGTCTTTGGCAAAGAAATATGCTGACAAGGCAAGTTTCTTTGGCATAAACACAAACAATATGTACTTTGACTAGGAGACCCACAGCTTATGATGTAGATGCTTGTCCACTAAGAACGAGGCTGAGATGACCACTCATCGTGACACCACTGTTCTGTGGATTTTATATTGGACAGATGGGTTGCCAAGACTTGGGATATTTTAGCCATGGAAACAGGATTAGCCTGGGGGAAAAAGTCACACATGCTTGGCCCCTGCTTACGAGCAGGACTAGAAAACCCTCCACGCCACGGAATTTTTGCTGTTCTGAATCTCTCTGTGTGTAGGTAAACTTTGAAATGTTCTCAGCCTAACCCACACAACCTAATTTACGTCTGGTTTATAATACACGTCAGTGGAAAGGGTTTAATGTTATTTACTTATGACTAGTGCCCACATATGCAGGGACTCTGACACTTTGAGTCATAAAAGTCACGCCAAATAGCCTAGCACGGCAAATTAAAATGGGCTTGGTTAAAATACAACTGTCCTCTCTATGCAGCACAATCCTCAAGTCATATTAAAAAGCCTCTATTACCCTGGGTTGAGACAATTTCATGTAATGATTTATGAAGACTAGAAATGAGTTGCACAGCGCTGTAAATTTACATGGGGCTTTATCGAGAATGGTTATGAATTTAAAGATTCTATAAATCCCAGCTAGCTTTTGTTTTCTATTCTCCAGAATTCCTACTCATTCAAAGGATTGCGGGCTACAGGCCAGCTGAGAGCTTTAAGTTCATATACCCCCAACAGCAGCGTGGCAATGGGCAGACTTTTGGCTTTGTGAGGTCACGATGTGACAGCTGTGGCTTACAATACCATTAGTGGCGAACAGCTCCAAAGCATTAGTGCATGAGATGGCTTTTCCCTGCACCTGGATCCTACCGAAACTGGCCAGATGCACGCGCAAGGGGCAGCGCTCCCTCCCCGCCCCTGCACGTACTTGATGCTGTCGGTGTGCGTTTTGTATTCCATGATGGTGTTTGGAGGTAAGTTAAGCACTCGGCGTAAGGTGTCCCGTATCCGAGCGGTCGTCGCCTGGTCGCTAGCCGTCTTGTTCCATATGGAGATAATATCCTCCTACACAACAACAACAAGGAGGGTAAACAGATAGAAGTTGGTGCACCCCTGCAAAACCACATCGGATGATCCGCTGGGAAGTTCACACAGACCTGGACAGAGATGACCCCCCCCCCCGACAGATTCCACCCCTTGAACAGTGCGAGGGGCAGCTTACCTGGAACCGGACTGAGACAACTGCCCCACAGATTTCTTCCCCCACCATGAACTGTTCTCCCAACATGGCCAGAATGAGATTCTCCCAGCAGCGGGATGCTAAGCCCTTGCGCAGGCGGATAATCCATTTGCCACCGTTTTTGTTGGCATCGTCCTGGGAAAAGGGGGGAAGAAAGCGACTCATTTTGTTCCAGCTATTTTGCAGCAGCCTCACAAATGAGCAAACATCAAGTAGGACCACGAGGAACAGAATGAAACAAGGTCAATGCTAAAACTTTATCCCGTCTACCCAGGCTACTGAGGGAGGAGACATGACAAGGGAATCCTGAATGCCAAGCAGCAGTTAAAACAAGGACTCTCCCCAGAGATTTCACAGATCTTCCCGCTATTCATGGAATACTTGAGCTCTGCTTGACTCTGAATTAGGACAGTGTGACACATGGTTTCACTATGATCTGGTGGACTGCAGGTGGAACTTGGGGCTAGGAATTCTTGAATTCTTCTAATCTCCAGCACAGATTCCCCCTCTAGATTTCGGCAGGTCACCTCTAATCTGCGATTCAGCTTTCCCAGCTGTAAAACGGGGATAATACCTAACTACATCATTGGGAGGTTTAGGCTAATTAAAGGCAAAGGAAAAACTGCAGAGAAAAAAAATCACGTTCCAAGAACTGAGGAAAATACAGAACTGCAATGAGCCGCCGTAAGATTGGAGACGTTATAGACCTAGCCCTGATAACTATTGCTGCCATCGCACAGGCAGGCTGAAGATTTCAGCGCAGAAGGTAAGAACGGTTACATGCAAGAAGGAACACAATCTGCCCAAAGCCCAGGAACGTGGCAAATTACTGACAGGAACAGACTACCTTTCGAGAAAATGTTCAGGACTGGGAGAACAGAACGTTCCCCTTTAGAGATAAGCTGTTTGGGATTCAGTTCTTAGCAGGGAGTTTAGTTTAACCCCGCGAAGACCTTTCCACACTGACTACGGCAGGCAAGGAAGCAAAAGGAGCAGATGTGATTGCTGAGGACAATCAGAAGAGACTTAGGAGGTTTTCAGGGCCAGAAGAACAGTGGTTGGAGTGGCGGGACTGGGCCTTGTAGTTATGGGTTATGGAAAGATTTCTTTCAGGTTGAGTGCACCTCAGTTTAGCCAGTAGCAATGCTCCCTCTAATTTTCCCCATGAACGTGTGGAATGAATTTTGTTATGTGCACCAATTGAGGTGATGCATATAGGGATGTAATAGTGTAGTCCATTAACCGATAAGCAAAAGCTTATCAGTTAATGCTATAGACTAGGCACATCCACCCCACCTTACCAGTAAATTTTTTAGCAGGCTGGCAAGCAGCCCAGCTCAGTCCTGGCTTGCGCCAGGTCTGGGAGTCCAGACCCTTACCCTGGACAGGGGCTGCTGCCACCCCACACTGCTGCCTCTATATCAGAGGCAGCAGTGCAGGGTGACAGGCAGCTGGTCTGTGAAGGAAACTGGTTTTTAAACCGGCTCCCCTCGTGGACCAGCACCCACCTGGCACCCTGTACTGCTGCCTCCGATACAGAGGCAGCAGCACAGAGTGGCAGGGGGCTTCTCGGGAGTGAGGCTGGAGCGCACTGGGGACTACAGAACAGTTGAACAACCTATATGAGTTCATAAGGTTAACTGACTATTCAAATTAAACAATATTTAACATGCCTAGATGCATGGCAGGGGGTGGGGCTGACAGGTTTGGAGTGCAGGAAGGGGCTCAGAGCTGGGGCAGAGGGTTGCAGAATGTGGGGATGAGGGCTCTAGAATAGGGCCAGGGATGAGGGGTTGAGGGCATGGGAGGAGATTCAGGTCTGGGACAGAGGGTTGGAGTTTATGGGGAGGGAGTGGGGCCAGGAATGAGGGATTCAGAGTGCAGAAGGGGGCTTGGGGCTGAGGGGTTTGGGATGCAGGCTGCCCTGAGGCTAGGGGGAGAAGCACTTCTCCCCACCACAGCCCTGAGAACCTGCGTCGCCCTTGACATACGCTACCATGTGGCTGCCCAGCTCAGCAGTTGAATCTCCCTTTGTCAGATAAGCGGCTCGATTTCCCAGCATAGTAAACAGCCAAGAACATTAAACTTGACGCTTCCAACATCCTGGTCACTGCCCTCTCAACACATGCGCAACGCAGGTACCCGAAATGAAAAGAAACATTTTAAGGTGGATCAGAAGAAATGCTTTTTAAAGGGTTGACATCTGTGGAACCTTCTGCTGCAACATTTTCTCAAAGTGTCTACCTTACGGAGAGTGCAAAAGGGATTCGACATTTATATTAGAACAGCATCTGTAGCAACATGAGCTATAAATCCCACGCCTCAGGGCATATCCTAATTGCCCAGTGGGCTCAGAAATCATTTCTTCAAGGCAGAGCAGGCCAGTTACATGCTCCATAGCTAAACATAAAATCCTCATACAGCAAATGGTTCTGGGCATCGTGAGGGGCAGGTGGGCAAGTGAGAGGGAAAAGCAGCCTGGTGTGGCAACTGCCATGCAGAACTGCTATCTGGCTACTGCCCAGAAACAAGCCGAATTCCAAAAAAAAGGAAGACAGGAAATCCGATCTATGCCTCCCTGCCCGCCCCCAGATTCTGTGTTTATCATGACTGTTTAGTCCCAGTGCCTACGCTGCCACAGACACTTGCTTCTTCCTTACACACAAGGAGAGAAGACGGACTCCTTCATTCAAGCTGCAGTCAACAGAATCAGCCCAAACAAGGTGCATGTGTCACAAAACAGCAGACAATAACTTAGCCAAATTCCCTTGGGCCACAACTTCTGGAGTCTCTCTGGAATCTGTTGTCTTGCATGCAGGCAACTGATCGCTCAAGGCAATTTTCCTCCGTCTCAGGGACAGCAGTAGCTTGAATTGCTCCCAAACATGCAGGCAGGGCAAGCCTCTCATTAGTTGTGTCAGTACAAGAGAAAGGGCTCTACAGGAGGACAAGTGTAACCGCAGCTGGAATGACAGCCTGGCTTGACATTTCACGCTAGGAGACCAGTCACTGCAGCAACTGCTCTGCCAGGACAGACCCGCTAATAATCCAAGGCAGACACCCAAGCATCAACTCACCTCCCACATGGGTTTGATTCCCTCTTTGAAGAGATGGAAGTCGCTATGGCCTGTCAGGTCCCCAGGACGCACCATGTGACTGTAAAACCTCCAGAACTGCTCCACCTGTAACGCCACATGTGCCAGGCAGTCAGACAAGTCATCCAATAAGGCTTCCGACACTTTAGAAGGGGGGCACCACAAAGGCAGGACTCAGGCTTCGGGGGCAGATGTATACCCTCCCCATCCGGCTTGAGTCTCTCTCCCTACGGTGGCGCTGCTCAGCGCCGCTTCCCTGACAGACTGCACGGAAGGCCGCGGTCCTTACAGACATTCAGAAACAGAACGGTGGGATTAAAAGGGCTCGTGCAGGTGTTTCTGGGAGAGGTTACAGCAGAGCAGCAGTCATACAAAATAATTCAGGGAAGTCTATGTAAGGAAAACCCAAGTGGAACGGAGGCTGCTGTGGAGGACAGTACCATGAGATGCCAAGTCCCATTCAAGCACCTCAATTTGCAGCCACCAATGGTTGAAAGCATCTCAGCAGAGGGGTAAGCTACCGGCCGCTCTCTCCATGCAACACAGAGCCTCATTAGTACGGCACAGCCTTCCTCTCTATGACAGCGGGAACTCCTGAAACTACTCCCCACCAGAGCCTTCAACCAAGGAATGATTGGAGTTTGACCGTAGGTGCTTACAGGACAATATACACATCCTGGTGCTGGTTTAGGAACTTAAACCACCTTTGAAAATGCACATTCATACGGTTGCCTAAATCAGCGCATAGGGCCAGCCCCTGGAACCACTGAATTCAATAGTATATCTCTCCAATTTGGTACAATGGTGCATGATCAGAACTTGTTATTATAGAAGGATGGATTCATTTTCATACAAAAAAATTGCACATTTTACAGGAGTCTGTCCAATAAGGAAGTAAACAACAGTTTTGGAAGGGCTGCCAAACGAGTTGAACAAGAGCAATGCCGCAATGATTAGGAGAAAGCCTGATAGTACGGCCACCAATTTAACCTCAGGAATTATACTCCAAGCTTCTGTACTTATCTTTCAGGGGAAAAAATACCTTTCAAGAGCTGAACTTATTATGGACCCAAGAAATGAGGGGAGAAAATCTTGTTGAATATGGTCTGTCATTACAGTATGGTGAAGACATTAGTTTCCTGTGCCCTCTAGTGGCTAATTCTGTATTTGCAAATGCCTAGTGATATTTGGCCAAACTTACGAGGCTTGCATTCAAAATGATGCTTTTCCTTAAACCTTTTCTCCCTTCCCCTTGAAATCAGAAATCAGCTATCCTCTTGTAAACAAGTCTTCTCCTGAAGATAAAAATCTCCTATCCCACATGAAAGTGGGGCATTTCCAGGCCATGCTGGTGTTTCAATAAGTTTGTCCTTGCTCTTGATTGTAGTTAAGCAAAAGATTCACAAGTTCTTCACAAAGCGGTAGCCGTGTTAGTCTGATCTTGGTAAGACAAAAAAGCAGTCATATAGCATTTTGTAAAGACTAACAAAATAGTTTATTAGGTGATGAGCTTTATAAACTATTTTGTTAGTCTTTAAAGTGCTGCATGACTGCTTTTTTGTTTTACCAAGTTCTTTACAGTTCCTTTTTAAAAACATGCCAATGCGTGTGTAGGTTGTTTTGTTGGACAGCTACTGCCAGTCTCACCACATACATAACAGTCATGCTGGTTCCTCTCTGTTCAGGCTAGAGCCCTGAGCGGATTCAAAATTTGTATCCACATCTCTAGCCACAAAAATGAACCGCAGATATCTGCACTGACATCTATGGATGCAGATACCCAAGGATTTGCAGGGCTCTAGTTTGGGTCTGTTTCTTTTCACTACAGCTGGGAGAGCAGATAAGCACAATTCACTTGTGGAAGAGAAACTGATGAATCAGAGGGGTCAACTCATGACCAAATTTCTGCCCAACCCTGTCCCCATTTCTGAGGAATAGTATCACCCAGATGTCTGGACAGGCACACATGACACCTCCATACATTAAATATGTGTAGACTAATAGACTGTTCTCTTTTTAACAACCTGCCTCCAAAGTTGTGTGAAAGGAACAGGATATTTTAACATTTCAAATGGTCCAGTACAGAGTTCCAAAGCAGACAGGATTAACACGCTGACAGGGACCTTGGGAAAATTCATGGAACAACAAATTGATCTATCATGTTCCCTCTGTGCTCCACATCATGCTGAACAATTTCTGAAAATATTCAAAAGTGAACACAGTGGCCGGGTTTGAATTTAGGGTAACTTGCCTGGACGGTGACATTGCATTTGTTTCTGCAAGATTTGGCAGTGATTTCTACATGTGTTTCCCACTTCTCCTTGCTTTACCAGAGTATTTGAGAAGGCCACTGCTACCAAACTTGGGTTTTCAGTCCTCACCACCATGGAGAGGAAAGGAAGCACTTCATCAAGAGATACAAGGCCCTCTGCTATTTACACGGATAGAACAGACAAACGTCTGCGCCACGTATATTATTCATGAAGGGGATGCATGTAGATAGGAATTTACAACATTACTCCCAGAAGCAATGGACAGAAAAGCTTTTGATTTATGATGCACACATCAGTGGGAAAAGATCAGTAGGCTGAATTACAGCCATGGGACTGTAGGTTTGTTCTTAAGTTGAATTTGTATGTAAGTCGGAACTGGTACATATTGTAGGGGAAACTCTAGCCAAACATTTCTCCAGAGCTCAGTTTTATTCTTCCACACCTCACTTCCCTCAGTCCTTTATTCTCAAGCTGAGGTGTCTGCTGAGAAAAGCCGCTCCACGTCTCCCTGGTCTGCTGGGGGGGGGGGGGGGGCGCTAGCTTTGCGTCTCCCTAGTCTGCTGGGAGGAAGCAGCTAGTGCGGGGTTGCCTCACCCCGTTTGTAAGTAGGGATCCGATGTAAGTCGGATCCATGTAACCCGGGGACTGCCTGTATAGGGAAAATCACTTCCTCCCTTACACAAGTCAGGCTCAGGACTTGGCAGGTGAGTATCTATTGCCAGACATAAGGAGGAATGGAAATGCTTCTTACATGCCATTACTTTCAAGCTGAGGGAGTTCTGTTTCCACTGCTACCATCAGTGAAGGCCCCACCCCTAGAACAAGGCAGGCAATGCTGCTTCCTGGTCTCTTTTAGGGTGTCATCTATTGTAGGTGAATCAGAAGCCAACACTCTGGCCACAGCAGATGAACTGTTTTCCTTTATGTTTTGTGAAAGGTATATAACCACAGAGAAAAGTCTACTCCCAGAACCTGCCCTATGTTTGGTCACTAAAATGGAACAACTGGAGTGTACTCACCGAGGCAAAAGTGCCAATCTGTTTGATGTTCTGTTCGTAGCTCTGAGAGCTGGTGGGTCTCCCAGGTGTTCGTCTGGAGTACCAGAACGTATAATTATACTGCAGGGGGTGCTCAGCCGGCCCTGGGACAACAGCCTGGGGAACAGAGAAGCTCATTTATCCTCTCACATGTCTCTCCAGGGAAGACTGAACAAGTGACATTCATAGCATTAGAAGCCCACACCATTAGACGCTCCCAATGTAAGATGAACGGTGTACCTCATTTTCCTAGAAAAATCTCATCTCACGTTAATAGCTTGACACAGGCCATTAGTTTGACAGCAACTGACTAGATTTCATATCGAATATTAGACAGCCCTAGCACATTTGTTCCCCAATCTGGTAGGACTAGGTGCGCTAACGATGCTGCTGCTTACTCCCAAGAGGAACGTCTCTCAATAGAAAGTCCTCCTGACGATTGAGGAGCATTAACTCTGCATTAAATTCTCTTTAGTCCCTGGCAGCAAAGAAACGCAGACCATTTAAAAAGCCCACGGCTGATGTGGGAAAGCGATGGGAAGCTCCCCCACACCAAGACTTTCCAAAAAGCTGTCTGGGGAAGAGTCCAGCTTTGCTTTCCATCTCCATATGGACCACAATTTGCTATGCAAAGAGTTCTGGCTGCACTAGCAGAGAAAATACTTCAGCTTGGCTCATGTTCAGGTAACTCAAAGTCTATTTAACATGGCTCCCCATCACAATGCTATCACAGCACTAAGCCAGGACAGTATTCCTAGATATACTCCATACACTGAGACACATTGACCACAAGCAGATGCCAGAATTTCAAGCCTAAAATTGTCCCTTGATTATGGCAGGAGATGTCAAGAACTCACCTTCCTCTTGGTGCTACTCTGGGATTTGTCACGATCATTTTTCTCCTTCTCACCATCTTTCTGTGTGCTGTTCTCTTCGTTCTGGTCATGGTCCCCACTATCATCATCTTTCAAACTAACAAAGGCAAGGGACAAAGAATGAGCTTTATGGCTCCTGGCTGAGGTGCCATCCTACAAAATCAGACTTACATTACTTGACCCCTCCTCCAAGACACAAACCACTGGCAGAAAGGAGTCTATGTTGGAAGTCTACTGACGACAGATTCTTACACACGAGAAAGCCTACATGCCCTACACCTGTCTCAGACCACTTGGCCTACAGGCACCCCAAACTTAAGCATCAACTCTTAACAGGGAACTAAGCAAAGATATTTATAACATACACATCACTAAGGGGCCTATTCACCAACTAATACTGACAGCAATCAGCTAAAGAAGGGAAAAGAGGCCAAGTTCCTCAAGTCTCAGAAGGATAGCTGTGTTAATCTGTAAATTTAAAAGCAATGAATAGTGCTGTGGCACTTTAGAGACTAACAAAAATATAAAGACTCATGAGCTTTCATGGGTAAAACCCACTTCATCGCAAGAGCTCATGAGTCTATATATTTTTGTTAGTCTCTAAGGTGCCACAGGACTACCTGAGTTTCTAAAGGTATGTATACACCACAAATTCTACAGTGGCACACCTGCAGCTTTGCTGCATAGATACTTAGAGCCCTGCAAATCTGTGGACACCCACTTTATATCCACAGAGGTGGATGCAAATATCTACAGATCATTTTCGCAGCTGCAGATACAAATTAGGTATCCAGGCCAGGCTCTATAGATACTTACTGCAGCAATAGAAAGTGTTTTTTCCAATCACTGGAATAAATCTACTCCTTCAGGTTAATAAAAGAATTTTTCTGTCAACTTAGTGGTATCTACTCTGGGGATCGGGGCAGCATAACTAGCGATGTAAACTGTGGGTTAACCAGTTAAAGACTACGTCTAGCCGGTTAATCCTGGAGCAGCCCCCTGCCTGCGCCATGACGCTGTGAGTCAGGGGGAGAAGGAGGCCTGCTATGCTGCGCCACAGGCAGCGCTGCTCTGGCTGGACCCCAATTAGCCAGTTAGTAGGTAAGCTTACCAGTCAGGCTGATGCTCACCGGGTAACCGGTTAACCCTTTGCATCCCGAGCCTTCACTACAGCTCTCCAGGAGGTGACTTTTCCGGCCCGCAGGGCGTGAGCGAGTCGAACCCCAAGGCGGATCTTGCACGGAACCGGCCTCCCAACGCTCCCGAGGCCGGCAGCGGGGCAAACACCGGAGCGAGCCTCCGACCCGACACGCGCCTGGCGCGGGCTGCTGGCCTCGTCCCAGAGCGCTGATCCGCCCCGGAGGGGGGGGGGGGTGACAGAGTCACGTGGGGCCTGGGGAAAGGCTCGTGGGGGGGCTGGGAACGGGCGCAGAGCGGCCTTGGCCGGGGGGGGGGTCACTCGAGACAAGGCCCAGCAGCGCCCCGAGCCGCCTGCCCGCCGCTCCCGGACCCGCTCCCCGGCCAGAGGGAGCCGGGCCCCCCCCCCGCGCGTCCCGGTGACTCATCGCGTCTCGGGGCCCGAGCCTCCCGCGAGCGGGGGGGGGGAGGGGGACCGCGGCGCCGGGCCGGTCAGTCGGGCCGCAGCTCGGGAGGGGGGGGGGGCGCCTCAGACTCACGCGTCGAATTTGTTGTTCATCCTCGCTCGCCGCCTCCGCCCGTCTCTCCGGGGAACTTCCGCTCCGCGACAGCCACCTTCCGCCACTTCCGGGCACGGAACCTGGCAGCGCGGGCGCGGGTTTCCGCCCGGCGCCATGGACGCGGGGGCCGTTCTCGCGAGACCACGCAGGGCGTCACAGCCGCGGGTGGCCGGGCCGCCATCTTGAGCGTGGCGCGGTGGGCGGGGTTAGCCCGCGTGAAGGGCTCGTGCCCCGCGGGGTTCAGCCCCCAGGCACGTGGCGTCGCAGCGCCGATCTCCCACCCGCCACGTGACCCCGGGGCCTCTCAGTCCCATCAGCCCCTTCCCCGCCTCCCCCTCCTGGGCAGCCCCTTCCATCCCCCCCCATGGCCAGCATCTTCCATCCCCCCCCCATGGCCAGCAACCCCCCCCATGGCCAGCAACCCCCCCCATGGCCAGCATCTTCCATCCCCCCCCCATGGCCAGCAACCCCCCCCATGGCCAGCAACCCCCCCCCCCATGGCCAGCATCTTCCATCCCCCCCCAATGGCCAGCAACCCCCCCCATGGCCAGCATCTTCCATCCCCCCCCCCCAACCCCCCCCCATGGCCAGCAACCCCCCCCCCACCCCCCCCCCCCATGGCCAGCATCTTCCACCCCTTCCCCCCATGGCCAGCATCTTCCATCCCCCCCATGGCCAGCAACCCCCCCCCCATGGCCAGCATCTTCCATCCCCCCCCCGCCCCATGGCCAGCAACCCCCCCCCCCCCCATGGCCAGCATCTCCCATCCCCCCCCCATGGCCAGCAACCCCCCCCCATGGCCAGCATGTTCCATCCCCCCCCATGGCCAGCATCTCCCACCCCCCCCCATGGCCAGCAACCTCCCCCCCCCCATGGCCAGCATCTTCCATCCCCCCCATGGCCAGCAACCCCCCCCCATGGCCAGCATCTTCCATCTCCCCCCATAGCCAGCAACCCCCCCCATGGCCAGCATCTTCCATCCCCCCCATGGCCAGCAACCCCCCCCATGGCCAGCATCCCCCCCCATGGCCAGCATCTTCCATCCCCCCCCATGGCCAGCAACCCCCCCCCATCCCCCCCCCCCCCCCATGGCCAGCATCTTCCATCCCCCCCATGCCCAGCAACCCCCCCCATGGCCAGCATCTTCCATCCCCCCCATGGCCAGCAACCCCCCCCATGGCCAGCATCTTCCATCCCCCCATGGCCAGCAACCCCCCCCATGGCCAGCATCTTCTACCCCTCCCGCCCATGGCCAGCATCTTCCATCCCCCCCATGGCCAGCATCTTCCATCCCCCCCCCATGGCCAGCAACCCCCCCCCCCATGGCCAGCATCTCCCATCCCCCCTCCCATGGCCAGCAACCCCCCCCATGGCCAGCATCTTCCATCCCCCCCCCATGGCCAGCAACCCCCCCCATGGCCAGCATCTTCCATCCCCCCCACGGCCAGCAACCCCCCCCATGGCCAGCATCTTCCATCCCCCCGCATAGCCAGCAACCCCCCCCCCCATGGCCAGCATCTTCCATCCCCCCCATGGCCAGCAACCCCCCCCCTATGGCCAGCATCTTCCATCCCCCCCATGGCCAGCATCTTCCATCCCCCCCATGGCCAGCAACCCCCCCCATGGCCAGCATCTTCCATCCCCCCCATGGCCAGCAACCCCCCCCCCCATGGCCAGCATCTTCCATCCCCCCCATGGCCAGCATCTTCTATCCCCTCCCCCCATGGCCAGCATCTTCCATCCCCCCCATGGCCAGCATCTTCTACCCCTCCCCCCCATGGCCAGCATCTTCCATCCCCCCCATGGCCAGCATCTTCCATCCCGCCCCCATGGCCAGCATCTTCCATCCCCCCCCATGGCCAGCATCTCCCATCCCCCCCCTCCATGGCCAGCAACCCCCCCCCATGGCCAGCATCTTCCATCCCCCCCCATGGCCAGCAACCCCCCCCATGGCCAGCATCTTCCATCCCCCCCACGGCCAGCAACCCCCCCCCCATGGCCAGCATCTTCCATCCCCCCGCATAGCCAGCAACCCCCCCCATGGCCAGCATCTTCCATCTCCCCCCCATGGCCAGCAACCCCCCCCCCCCATGGCCAGCATCTTCCATCCCCCCCATGGCCAGCAACCCCCCCCATGGCCAGCATCTTCCATCCCCCCCATGGCCAGCAACCCCCCCCATGGCCAGCATCTTCCATCCCCCCCCCATGGCCAGCAACCCCCCCCATGGCCAGCATCTTCCATCCCCCCCATGGCCAGCAACCCCCCCCCCCATGGCCAGCATCTTCCATCCCCCCCATGGCCAGCAACCCCCCCCATGGCCAGCATCTTCCATCCCCCCCATGGCCAACAACCCCCCCCATGGCCAGCATCTTCCATCCCCCCCATGGCCAGCGACCCCCCCCCATGGCCAGCATCTTCCATCCCCCCCCAATGGCCAGCAACCCCCCCCCCCATGGCCAGCATCTTCCACCCTCCCCCCCATGGCCAGCATCTTCCATCCCCCCCATGGCCAGCATCTTCCATCCCCCCCATGGCCAGCATCTTCCATCCCCCCCATGGCCAGCAACCCCCCCCCCCATGGCCAGCATCTTCCATCCCCCCCATGGCCAGCATCTTCCATCCCCCCCATGGCCAACAACCCCCCCCATGGCCAGCATCTTCCATCCCCCCCATGGCCAGCGACCCCCCCCCATGGCCAGCATCTTCCATCCCCCCCCAATGGCCAGCAACCCCCCCCCCCCATGGCCAGCGACCCCCCCCCCATGGCCAGCATCTTCCATCCCCCCCATGGCCAGCAACCCCCCCCCCCCATGGCCAGCATCTTCTACCCCTCCCCCCATGGCCAGCATCTTCCATCCCCCCCATGGCCAGCATCTTCCATCCCCCCCATGGCCAGCATCTTCCATCCCCCCCATGGCCAGCATCTCCCCCCCCCCCATGGCCCCCCCCCCCCATGGCCAGCATCTTCCATCCCCCCCATGGCCAGCAACCCCCCCCCCCCCATGGCCAGCATCTTCCATCCCCCCCCATGGCCAGCATCTTCCATCCCCCCCATGGCCAGCAACCCCCCCCATGGCCAGCATCTTCCATCCCCCCCATGCCCAGCAACCCCCCCCATGGCCAGCATCTTCCATCCCCCCCATGGCCAGCAACCCCCCCCCCCATGGCCAGCATCTTCCATCCCCCCCATGGCCAGCAACCCCCCCCCCATGGCCAGCATCTTCCACCCCTCCCCCCCATGGCCAGCATCTTCTACCCCTCCCGCCCATGGCCAGCATCTCCCATCCCCCCTCCCATGGCCAGCAACCCCCCCCCCCATGGCCAGCATCTTCCATCCCCCCCATGGCCAGCATCTTCTACCCCTCTCCCCCATGGCCAGCATCTTCCATCCCCCCCATGGCCAGCAACCCCCCCCATGGCCAGCATCTTCCATCCCCCCCATGGCCAGCATCTTCCATCCCCCCCACCCCTCTCCCCTCTCCCCCATGGCCAGCATCTTCCATCCCCCCGCCCCATGGCCAGCAACCCCCCCCCATGGCCAGCATCTCCCATCCCCCCCCATGGCCAGCAACCCCCCCCCATGGCCAGCATCTTCCATCCCCCCCATGGCCAGCAACCCCCCCCATGGCCAGCATCTTCCATCCCCCCCACGGCCAGCAACCCCCCCCATGGCCAGCATCTTCCATCCCCCCCCCATGGCCAGCAACCCCCCCCATGGCCAGCATCTTCCATCCCCCCCATGGCCAGCAACCCCCCCCATGGCCAGCATCTTCCATCCCCCCCATGGCCAGCAACCCCCCCCATGGCCAGCATCTTCCATCCCCCCCCCCCCATGGCCAGCAACCCCCCCCCCCCCATGGCCAGCATCTTCCATCTCCCCCCCCATGGCCAGCAACCCCCCCCCCATGGCCAACATCTTCCATCCCCCCCATGGCCAGCAACCCCCCCCCATGGCCAGCAACCCCCCCCCCCCCCCCATGGCCAGCATCTTCCATCCCCCCCCATGGCCAGCATCTTCTACCCCTCTCCCCCATGGCCAGCATCTTCCATCCCCCCCCATGGCCAGCATCTTCCCCCCCCATGGCCAGCATCTTCCATCCCCCCCATGGCCAGCAACCCCCCCCATGGCCAGCATCTTCCATCCCCCCCATGGCCAACAGCCCCCCCTCCACCATGGCCAGCATCTTTCATCCCCCCCCCCCCGTGGCCGTGGCCATGGCCAGCAACCCCCCCCATGGCCAGCATCTTCCATCCCCCACCTCCACCAATGGCCAGCAGCCCCCCCCCCTCCCCATGGCCAGCATCTTCCATCCCCCACCTACGCCCATGGCCAGCATCTTCTATCCCCCCGCCATGGCCAGCATCTTCCATCCCCCACCAACGCCCATGGCAAGCATCTGCTCCCCCCAACCAGTAGGATGTATTCCTGTAGGTTTCCTCGAGTAGCATCGTGTTAAGATTAATCAGTCTCCGAGGGGCAGGCGGGTTAGTCTGTCACTTTAAAAACAGCGAGTGGTCCTGAGGCACCTGAGCGACTAACCAAAATAGATATCTATCATGAGCTTTCGTGCACACAACCCATTTCATCAGATGAAATGGTCTTGAAGAAGAGGGTTTTGCCCAAAAACGCTCATGATACTCTTTATATTTTTGTGAGTCTCTGAGGTGCCACAGGACGACTCATATTTAAAAGTTGTTTTTAAAGGTTAATCACTAATTCCTAGAGATGCCAGGACAATCCTAGAGTGTTGGCAACCCTGCCTGTATGTGTCCCCTAGTACCTCTCTCACACAACACTGGCTGACACCGCTCCCCCGCCATCCACACACCCGTGTCTCCCACAACCCTGTGGGCAGGACTTGTCAGTAGAATGCTAACACACACCTTAATCTACTTCCACACCCTTGTGTCTGGCCCTGATACAAAGTGGCAGGACTTTTACCATCTGTAGAGGGTGAAGGGTCCCTGACAGACCACTGTGTTTCATGTTTGCTCCAGGGGTAGCTGGGGCTTCGCGGAGCCAGGGTTATGGGCCTGGTTCACCATAGCCCCAACACCTGGCCATTCTGCAGTTCCAGGGCGACCCTGGAACACGTATGCCTGGAGGGTGATGAGTTGGAGCCTCTCTTTAGGCTCCTGCTGAGGTTGTGGTCTCACTTTCCCCCTAGGGTTGCCAGATGGTTTAACCAAAAATACCGAATCCCCCCCTCTTCCCACCAAAAAAACTGGGCCCAGTTGCCAAGTGTGTCGTAGGGTTGTCAGGTGTCCGGTATTTTTGCCTCCTGGCAGGGGAAAAAAACAAAATACCAGACATTTTTAGGTGTCCGGTATTTTCTGACATTTTTTTCTACCAGATAGGAGGTGAAAATACCGGACACCTGGCAACCCTATTTCCCCCGCATTTCTTCAGCTATGCCCATCCTATCTGTGGGGCTGCAGGGAGCCCTTCTTGGGTTGGCTAAAATACCCATTTACCAAACCAGGAGCAGGAAGTGCAGCTCAGAGGTTCTTTGCTACTGGGGCATGCATCGCTGTTCCTTACTGCTATGCAGGTGGTCTCTCCTGACTCCTTCGCGCAGCAGTGGGTGCTCTCCAGGGTTCTCTGCTCAGGATCCCTCTTTGCTTCCCTTATTTTGAATCTTTGACTTTCACTTCTGTCCTCTCCGACCCGCATCTGTTCTCTTTTCAGGCCCTGGGGTCCTCCCCAGATTGAGAAGCAATTAATTTGTTCTAGCTATAATTAGGCTCCCTGTTTTAGGATGCAAATCAGCCTATATTACCTGGCTGCAGTACGGGCCCCTGGGCAGTTGGACTAGTGTAGCTGCACCTGGCTCATGTTCTCTTCCTGCCCTTGAGGGCTGGCATTGAAAAAGACAGACCTAAATGTTCAAAGACCTGAAGCAGGCACTCCAACCACATGGTGCTGCCCTACATGCCTGTTCACTTCTAATCTCTCTTCCCCCTCTCAGCCCTGGAAGCCCTTCTTGGAAGTTGGGTTCAACACCAGAAAATATCAGATCACTTATTGAGGGGCTTAAATTTCTGCTCCTGGGGAGCAAATGCCTGCTGCCTTCAGGCTGACACTGGCCCCACGTCAGGCTTCTATATGGTTACAATGTTTGCTAGCATAACAACTCAGGCCAGAACAAAAGACAGGACTATGCAGCACTTTAAAGACTAACAAGATGGTTTATTAGGTGATGAGCTTTTGTGGGCACCTAAAACACCATCTTGTTAGTCTTAAAGTGCTGCATAGTTCTTTCTCTTGTTTCAGCAAGATCAGACTAACACGGCTACATCTCTATTACAACTCAGGCCAGAAACACTTAAGCATGATTTTCTCAACCTCTTCACTTGAATTATCCAACAGCCAGATGAACTCTGCTAGATAATAAAGATTATCTTTGTTTTTCTTTCCAAATTCCATTTTATTTAATGGGTGTGTAATCTAATGAGTCAAGAAAATATATTTTTTTAAATCTTATTTTTAATGAACAACCATGGCCATTAGATGGCGACATTGGCTTGCAATTACACTGACTATTATAACTGCCTATCTGGAGTAATGTGCAGTTCAGAGATGTTCCATTCACCAGCAGAAATTGGTCCAATCATATATTTTACCTTACCCACCTTGTCTCTCTGAGAAGCAGTCTCTCTGAGAAGCCTTTTAAGAGCAGCCCTGGGTTTGGGGTAGCTCTGATGAAATTAGGGTTGTGTAAAACACTAATTTGGTTTGGTTTGGTGGCAGATCTGGGAGGAAAAATAATCAGGAACAGAATTTTGTTTCAGGGTAAGCTGAAATGAAAATGTGGAATTTTTGACAAGCTGCAATGTCTAAAAAAAGTTTTGTTTCACATCGACCAAAATGAATTTTTTTTTATTTCAATTTTCAGGCCTATTTTAAATTAAAAAAAATAAAATAAAATGGAGGGAATTGCCAAAGCAAAACACCTTTCCAAAACAAAAAGTCAACACATTTTTTTTAAATGCTGAACAAACTCTTTTGACCTCCAGATTTTGTTTTAATTCTGACAAAAACAATGAGCTGTTCTAGACCCAGATCTGCAATTTGTGTTCATCCGCCCAAATCTTCAGTTTGCAATGGAAAAAGATTTTGTAATGGGAATGATTTTGCCCAGCAGGGGTGGATGAGAGTTTTGCGGGGCCCACAGCACGGGACCTATTGAAGCACGGGACCCAAGGCAGCACAATTTTGCCAACAGGTAGTAACGCATGCACGGGGCCTATTGAAGCGCAGGGCCCAGGGCAGCCGTACCGCTCGCCCTGCCTTATATCCGCAGCTGTTGCCCAGCTCTCCTTGTGCTGTCTTGGTCGCATATTTTGAAAAGCACCCCTGAATGCCCAGACTTCTGCTGACATTTTGGGTTCTTGGTGCTTCTGAGAGACACAGAGCCTCTGCAAGTACTGCTGCTCCCTTAAGTGTGTCAAGCTGGGCTCCCAAAGTCTGAGACGGTTCAAATCAGTGGCTGCTTTTTAAACTGTGCTAGAGCAGTTTCAACCTTTTTTTATAAAGTACCCCTTTTTAAATATATATATATATATATATATATATATACACACACACACACACACACACACACACACACACACACACACACACGGCTCGACGATCCCAGCAAAAGCCACTCGCCAGACCCACACTGCACATGCGCATGCCCCGCATTGAGCATGCGCGCGCCGCCAGCAAACGGGGCACCAGGCTGAAATCTACTCGCCACAGGTGAGTAGATACAATACTTTGTCGAGTCCTGTGTCTATATATATATATATAAAAAAGTACCCCCAGTACCTACAGTTTTCAGACACAATTTTTTTCTACCATTGCAACACGTTTGTTTAAACAACTTAATCGTAGCCGGGTGGGCGATGAAATGTTGGGGTGTAAAAAGTACACAAATAATAAAGCGCTGTAAAACTTACAACAAAAATTCAGTTTTCTCCAAATTTCAGTTGTGCTGACGTACCGCCCAGACGTCTCTCGTGTCCCCCTAAGGGTACTCGTACCACTGGCTGAGAGAGCACTGCTCCGTACACTCTGGGCAGCACTAAGGGCTGTGGGAGGCACGCTGCACTCCAGGCCACGCTCAGGGCTGGCCGTCCCTGCCCTTCTGCCTGAGGCTCTGCCCCTTTCAGAAGCACAGAGCTGCCCACCCCCCCACACACCCCGTCCAGGGGCCTGCAGAGGCTGTCAGAGCCCCTGGGTTTGGGGGAGAAGAATTCAGGGATGTGTATGAGGATTTCTGGAAATGTTGGGTCACAGAATCAGGTTTAGAAGGGACTGGCAGGGTCAGTGACTTTCAAGGAGGAGGAGTGGGAAAAACCCATTGTCATGGGGCAGGCACATCACCTGATGCAGCTCCCTTCCAGCCCTTGTTTCTACATATATATATAAAAAAATACTCCCTAGAGTCTCCCTGCCAGCACTCAGCTTCCTGGCCAGCCATAAATAACACCAGGTGCTAGCACTCTTTGTTTTGTCGTTTGTTTATTCGCTACAAGAGACACCCCGGCTATCGGCTTTCCTGCCACCTAGCGAGGAATAGCACAGATCTTATAGTGGTGAGGCTGCAATAGGCCACCCAAAATCCGCTCTGTGTTAATTTCAGTCACTCCCTCCGGCAGGCTGAACGTGAAGGCCCGTAGCAGGTTGGTGAAGAAGATGAAGAGCTCAGTCCGTGCCAGGCGCTCCCCCAAACACACACGGTGCCCTGCCGGGGGAGAGGGGACGGGCAGTTAGTGAATTTAAAAAAACCTGTTTCCTTTCTATTGCCTGTGTAACTCTCAAATGTGAGACTGAGAAATTTCAGGTGTGGCCGGATTCTAGTCCTTAGGGAGGAAGGAAAAATGAGAACTGTTTAAAGAGCAAAATCACATTTTACCTGTGAAGTCAAAGCATCCAACTGATCACTATATTTGGGGTCTGGAAGGAATTCTGCCCTGGGTCAGATTGGCAGAGACTCGGGGGGGGTTTCATCCTCCTCTGCAGCAAGGGTCACGTACAAATTTAAACTAATGTCAATGTGAATTTTCTGTAACTTGACCTCTTTAAACCATGACGTGAGGACTTCCCTAGCTCAGCCTGAGACTGAGGGTCTGTTACAGGCAGGGCTGTCCCGAGGGAAGCACGAGACCCAGGGCAACTCCCCCTCCAGTGCCCCAGGCATGGGGCCCAGGACAACCCCCCCCACCACAGGCCCTGCCCCATCCCTGCTCCTGCCACAGAGAAGCTGAGTGCAGCAGACCGGGAGGCTGCCAGGCTGCTCTGGATCCCGCCACCCACACGGTGAGTGTGGGGAGGATCACCCCTACTGTTGCCCCATGTGAAGTCCCCATATACCCCTAGGTCCCTCCCATCCATAAGACAGTTTGGGCAGCTGCCACAGGACCCCCAAAAGTGCAGGGCCCGTGGCGGCGCCCAGAACCATCCTGGTACAGGAGGGAGGGGCTGTGGCCGGCAACGTGCACGATTCTCCCTCCTGACCTTACAGTCTATGAGTCTCTCCAGCAGTTGCCATTAAAAAGTCGATATCTGAATGTTAAAGCATGTTAACAGAGGGGAAGCCCGTCTCTCAGCGGCCACGCTGTGGCAACTAGCGGCAGTACGGGTTGCCATTGCAATGCTGTGGGCTGTGATTTGCGGACAAATAATGCAATTGTGCAGGAGAAGAGTCCGCCGCAGCATCCTGAGGGGAGTTTGCCATCCCAAGGACAAAGTATTAGCAAGCTTTAACTATACCTGTCTGTCATAGGTGACTTAGAATCATAGCGCACTAGAACTGGAAGGGACCTCGAAAGGTCATCGAGTCCAGTCCCCTGCCCTCATGGCAGGACCCAGCATGGTCTGACCATCCCACTTGTAGTGGTCCCTGGGGGTGCACCATCTCCCTATGGCCCTACCAAAACTGTAATTGCTAAATGGGGTGCCCCCTTGTCCCCTCCCTGCAACCCTCTCCCCACAGGTACCCCTGCCCCATGAAAAATGGTTCCGCTGCCGGTGCCTTTACCCGCTGAGAACGGTAAGAAAGCATCTCTGCTCATGAAGTTTCCCTCCTTGTCCAAGAAGTGAGCTGGGTTGAACTGACGAGGCGTCTCCCACTGCTCAGGATCAGCCAAGACAGAACAAATATTTGGCAAGATGACGGTGCCCTGCAAGGAAGAGCATCTGGCTGAGTTCTCGCCCTCAGAGAGGTGGTTAAAGAGGCGGTTTTCAGTCTTGTGTATTGCTGTGCACAGCATGGCCCCTGGGGAGAAAGCTGTCTCATGGAGCCAACTGGAAGATTACTGGGTGCCACCTTTTTATTTCTGAGTCACCTGCTAGCAGTGGCCAGGCAGCTGGCCACACGGAGCCCAAGAGAAGAGGCAGTTCCCCAGCATTCTCCCTGCTTTAATACTGGGGAATGCTGTAAAATGTTAAGGAAAATACAGGACAATGTAGCACTTTAAAGACTAACAAGATGGTTTATTAGATGAGGAGCTTTCGTGGGCCAGACCCACTTCCTCAGATCAAACAGTGGAAGAAAATAGTCACAACCATATATACCAAAGTCACAACCATATACAGGCAGTCCCCGGGTTACGTACAAGATAGGGACTGTAGGTTTGTTCTTAAGTTGAATTTGTATGTAAGTCGGAACTGGCTCCAGATTCAGCAGCTGCTGAAACTGATCAGCTGCTGACTACAGGAAGCCGTAGGAAGAGTTGCTCTGCCCCCGGCTTCCTGGAATCAGCCGCTGATCAGTTTCAACAGCGGCTGAATCTGGACTCCTGGGACAGAAGAGCTGGGGCACTGCCGGGTAGGTCCCCGCAGGACCAACCCGGCAGCACCCCAGCTGCTCTACCCCAGGTGTCCCGCAACAAAAGCCTGGTCTGCTGGGGGGGGGGTGCACTAGCTGCGCCCCCTCCCCCCCAGCACAGCAGGGAGACCCGAGCAAAGCCACACAGGCGGCGGGACCCCGCTGCCCGTGCGGCTTTGCTCCTTTGCCCCGGAGCAAAGCCACACAGGCGGCGGGTTCCCCCGCCTCTGTGGCTTTGCTCCTGTCTCCCTGCTCTGCTGGGGGAGTTCCCCCCAGCACAGCAGGGAGACCCGAGCAAAGCCGCACAGGAGCAAAGCTGCAGAGACGGGGGACCCCACCGCCTGTGCGGCTTTGCTCCGGGGCAAACGTGCAAAGCCGCACGGGCAGCGGGGTCCCGCCGCCTGTGCGGCTTTGCTTGGGTCTCCCTGCTGTGCTGGGGAGTCCCCCCCAGCACACCAGGGAGACCCGGAGCAGCTTTTCTCGCCCCGGAGGACGCGGTGGCGGGACCGCTGCACTCTGGGCGGTCCCGCCGCCCGCGAGCTCTGGGACGAGAAAAGCCCCGTTCGTAAGTGCAGATCCGACATAAGTCGGATCCACGTAAGTCAGGGACTGCCTGTATACAATTAAAAAAAAGAACACATATGAAATGGTTGAAATGGCAAGAAACTGTTTTTTCTTTGTGATCCTGTCTAATATCTGTTTTGTGGGCATTCAATCACAAAGAAAAAACAGTTTCTTGCCATTTCAACCAGAAAGGACACTGTCTCAACGACTTAATTACCTGCAACCTGCTTCAAAAGCCTTTTAAAACTGCACTTGAAAGGGAATCCTCTGAACTGTTATTCATGCTAAAATTCGACACTTTGCACGTGGGTCTTAACAAAGACTCTAGTTATCTTACCCATTACAAAGATAGCTTCCCCAATTATCACCTCTAATATCATTAGCTCACAGACATTTACCTCCCCCCCCCCCCCGCATCTCCCTTCTGTTACGAAATTTGATTTGTCCTTTTCATATGTGTTCATTTTTTTAATTGTATCCTTTGGTATATATGGTTGTGACTATTTTCTTCCACTATTTTGATCTGAGGAAGTGTGTCTGGCCCACGAAAGCTCATCATCTAATAAACCATCTTGTTAGTCTTTAAAGTGCTACATAGTCCTGTATTTTGCTTCAGCTACCCCAGACTAACACGGCTACATTTCTATCACGTAAAATGTTAAGACTTTGAATCTTAAATGCTTCAGATTAACAAAGTAATATTCATCTGTCAAAGCTGCAAATCCAGTGAGTGTGTAAAGGTGGGCACTCACCCCCCACGCTGCCTCCTGCTGGTCCCTCGGGGAATCAGCGCTCCCACCTCAGAGCGCTCTCTGCTGGTCAGTGCCCCAGCCTCTGGCACAGGTCCTCTGCTGGTTCAGCTCCGTGTCCCTTCCTGGCCACAGTGCCCTTTCCTCCTCACACTGTCCTAGGAAATTGTCCCTGCACTTTGGGGTCCTCCCCTCCCAGGGAACCCCCAATTCCCCTAGACCCACCTTGGCTACTCATCATTGGCAAGGGAGTGTGGACCTGCTGCCTTTGCCTATCCTGGCTGTCTCCCTGCAGGCCTTGTACTCACAAGGCTTGCCTCGGGCCCAGCAGCTCCGGCTCCCCAGCTCTGCCTGCCTTTCCCCGGTCCTGATAGTTTCAGGCTCCGTCTGTAGCTTCCCTGGCAGCCAGGTCCCTCCTGCTCCGCAGTGAGAACCAGAGTGTGTGTGTGCTCCTTCCCTCTAGGAGCCCTTATATATACAGCCCCAGCTGGGCCCTAATTATCTGTGTCTGCCTCACCTGCAGGCACCCTCCCCGTCACAGGCTGAAAAATAATTTGCAAATTAGAACCAGCATGACATATGGAGAAAGAAACACTGCATCTGATGAGCCCCAATCTTGTACTTTGCATCACGTTACAGGCACGTGTGCAAAGGAGGTGCACGTTGCTGTCGCACGTTGCCCTCGTGCCGATGACTTCAGAGGGTCCCAGGAGAGGAATGTGAGATTCCTAGTGACCCCTGTGATGGGAGGGGAGGGTGTAAGCATGGAGAGTGTCTCTGTACCTTTGGGACAGGTGACCCCAGGAGCGTCGTGTCCTTCACACACTGTCTGGGGACCCCGACCGGGGCAATGCAGTGGTAGCGCTGGATCTCATGGATGACGGCGTTGGTGTAGGGCAGGTTCTTCCGATCCTCATAGCAGATTAATTGGGAGGAACCCAGCACGACATCCAGCTCCTTCTGGACTTTCTCTGAGGGGAGACATTCTGCTTGATGCAAATGGAAGGGGACGTATTTGGGCAGCGAGTGCATGCCAGGGATGGGGATGCCTATTCTGGGGCTCCGTCATTTCCCTGCAGAATTCCCTTAGGCTGAAGGAGAACTTACTCTTTCAATGCTGTTAACTGCAATGGGCCACTCCAAGGGCATCAGCCATGCTGGTTATTCCTCCAACTTCACCTCTAAGCGGGACCTGCGCTTTCCCTGCAGACTCGCAGCTGCTGGTTGAAACTCGGTGACAGGGCCAAGTTCAGAACCCCGCTGCCCCTTGCTTTGCTGCGAGAGGGAACTATGGCTTGTTGGCATGTCAAACCAGCTTTTGACAGCAGTAAACGCTTCTGCAGATACCGAGAACATGAGAACGGCCACACTGGGTCAGACCAATGGTTCACCCAGACCCGTATCCTGTCTGCCAACAGTGGCCAATGCCAGATGCCCCAGAGGGAGGGGACACAACCGGTAATCCTCACGTGATCCCTCCCCTGTCACCCACTTCCGGAGAAACAGAGACTAGGGACACCATTCCTACCCATCCTGGCTAATAACCATTAATGGACCTAACCTCTATGAATCTATCTAGCTCTTTTTTGAACCCTGTGAAAGTCCTAGCCTTCACCACATCCTGTGGCAAGGAGTTCCACAGGTTGACTGTGCCAGGGCACCAAGGCAAGCTGCAGCAGCAGCATCCCAAAAAGCCAGCAGTGCTGTGGAAGATTCTCCTCACTTCATTCCCTTGTTAAACCCCCCTACTTGTCTAATGCGCCCAGCAGCTGATCAGCAGCCTGATGCAAATCCTCGTGTCTGGTACCATAAGCCCTGCTGGCTCAGGGAGCTGGAACTGCAGATGGAGGGGTGGAATGGGGCACCAAAAGTCTCCGCTGTTCAGGAGTTAGCCAGGCACAGAACAATGGCCGATGAATATGTTTATAGCAGGCAAGTATATTTGTCACGGTTCCTTAACCTGAAAGTGACCAAATAGCCTGAGCACAAAACCCTTCCAAGGCAAACAGGAATCACCTGGTATTTGTCTGGTACCCCGCTCTTCTTAGCAAAGTCCACCCAAGAGAAAAGCGCTGTCGGTGAGCCGAAATCGGGTTCCCCCTAGGGCAGCAGGCTCACGTGTATGACTGAGCTGGGGGCAGCTGCCCTCTTGCCATGCTCAAATAGCCGTCGCTGTTTTGTAAGGGCCGCTGAGCGTGACCCTAAGAACCCCTCCACGCCAATGGATAAAGGGGGAATAAGATTATTCTGATACTGCTCTGGGCATTTGGGTTCCCCAAAGGACGTCATGGGACATCTTAAATGAAAACCAGCACCATGCTGGTCATTGCTAGTGCTGTGAAGTGTCTGTGTCTGTGTCGTGCCGAGGGCATATTCGATTCAAAACAGAGCTAGATAAATTCATGGAGGCTAAGTCCACCAGTGGCTGTTAGCCAGGATGGATAGGAATGGTGTCCCTAACCTCTGTTTGTCAGAAGCTGGGAATGGATGACAGGGGATGGATCACTTGCAATTCCCTGTTCTGTCCATGCCCTCTGGGGCACCTGGCATTGGTCACTGTTGGCAGACGGGATCGTGGGCTAGATGGACCTTTGGTCTGACCCAGTGTGGCCATTCCTATGGTATATCTATATGGGAAATATAAGTCAGCTTATGTCAGGTCAACGTACAACCCCCACAGTAATTGAAATGGGCAAGAATGACAGTCAAGAGCTGATGTAAGGAACACAGGGTCTATACCAGTGTTCCCTGTATGCTGGGTGCTTGTGCAGCTGCTCAGAAGAGATTCAGATGCCACCCAGCTGATTAGCAGAGTGCCCACCGCTAGGTTTTGTTTCTACGGGTGGTGCACACGCTTTGGTGCACATACAATTTTATTCCGCACATGGATGGAAAAGATTAGAGGGAACATTGCTCTCAGTGGTTCTTAACCCATTTATCATTGTTGGTCATAGGTTGAGACTCACAGTGCCCCGCACCTAGAAATCCCTCCACTGAGCAGAGCCCGGGGCACGGGGCTCGTAGCTGGGTCCCAGCCCCGCAATACAGGGCCAGACAGCAGGACCTCACAACCTAGACCTTTCTCAGCATAGGGCCACCCCCCACTCCGAATCCCACTGTGTGGGGCCAAACCCTGCCACACAGGGCTGGGCAGCCAGATCCATTGACCCACCGCCTGGAGCCAGGCAGCTGACAGCTGGAATCTGGATCCCACTACCTGGGGCTGGGCAGCTGGGTCCTAGACCCTGCTGGCACCGTGAAGATGGGACCCCAGACACAGGGCCAGAAGTGGAGCCCCACCTACAACCTGGGGGTGCAGCAAACCCCTAATTCCCTCACTGCCCAGAGCCTCCCCAAACCTGCCCAGGGACCACCCTGCTCCCCAGCAGCACTCATTAGCCCTGTTCCTGCAGGCTGCCAAACGCTGTCTCCCCCTCAGCCAGCCCAGAACAAATTTAGTTTTTTTAGCAGCCAGCGGAGCCACAACTGTGTGTTCATTGGGCTGCATGTGGCCTGCCGGCTGAGAACAGCTGGTCCCCACACACTGTGTCACCCTAACTACACCAACGGAAGCGCTTTGCCTCTCGTGGAGGAGTTGTTGTGTCAGTGTAGCACGGCACTTACATTGGTGAGAGCAAGGCTGTTGCGGTCACCCTGATTCTGCACTGTAGGCCAAGCCTGAGGAAGTATATGTGTGCACTGAAAATATGGTCCTACAGTCTGTATCAAGGTAGAGCTAACAATGACGTTAGGAGCCAGGGCCACAGCTGGGAATGGAGCCATGGCCAGGGGCTGAGGCTGGGGGTGGGGCCAGACACCACCCCCCACATGGAGAGGGAAGGGGCAGTTCGGGGCAGGATGAACGCAGGACAGGGAGAGGAAGAGCAGAGCTCGGCTAGGCCTGGATTTCCCACCGTAAGGTCTCTGAGCTTTACTGCAAGGACCAATCCTGCAGTGGGGATGGTGAGGGAAACGGGTGGCCTAGCATCTCCAGAGAGCCTCTCTATTTCTAATGTCTACAGTTCGCTGTAGGACCAGTGATCTGACTGCATTTCTGGCTGCAGCTCAACTGATTCAGCAGCCGTCAATGGGCAGTCTTAGAACTCACATTTGTCTAATAAAAAGGGGCAGAACCGGGTCACTTCCCACGTGCCAGGCATCCAGGTGTGTCCCCTCTTTGGCCTTTCGCTCACCTTGGACATCGGGATGGAGGACCAGGCTGATCAGTGCCCAGCGCAGGGTCGTGGCGGTGCTCTCTGTACCAGCTATGAAGAGGTCCAAGATGGTGTGAATCAGGCTGTCTTCGTCAAACGTCGAGGTGGGGTCATCTCTGCACTGCGGGTGAGAGTCAGAGGGATAAATTAGGGCTGTGGCGGAGGAGAGTCCAAGTGGCGTAACTCGCTCATTCTTGTGACCCCCTGCTAGCCTACATTTGATTTCAGAGAATCTCAAAGAACAGAACAAATGTTTTGTCCGATGCTTGTCGGGTTCTTGTTTTTGTCACTTCCCATCACCTCCTTCAATTCTAGTTCTGCTCTGGGGTCCGTCGCAACACCCTTCAGATGCTGCTTGGGCTGTGCCCTTTGGACAAAGGATCCTGCCTCTGTATAGCTGGGTTTTCTGGAGACTAATGAGCTGCAATTGACACTGACCTGTCTTTAATCCTCTGCCTGCCTAAGCGGGAGCCTTCTAGATTTCTGACCCTGCCACTCTCCCACCCATCTGCACACCTGAGGGGCCACACAGATCCCTCCACAAGCTGCTGGTTTTCTGTTTTACTCTGCAGCAGTATGTGCTGGAGGGGTGCAACGGCCTCGCAGAGGAGTTAGAGCCGCATCCGGCGCAGAAACGTACTTTGACCATCTGGGCCAGGTAGAAGTCAATGAAGTCCTGCGGCTCATCTGGTACCCCTCTCTCTCTGTGGCACCTGATCTCTTCCTTTGCAAAACGATACATAAACTCGTGGGATGACACCATCTTCTTGTGAGGCCCTGGAAGGTGGTCCATGAGCCAGGGGAAAGTATTGTACAGCTGAAGGAAAGACACAAAGAAGCTGGTTTCATTCTTTGCCATTACCAAGTTCCTGATGGAGCTCTCCAAAGACCCAAGTGCCCAGTGTGGGGAATTTTGCTACGAGATCAATTGCTTTGAAGGACACATTTTCAGTATCGCGTATGGGGATTCCGCCTATAAATGCCAATTAACATTAATTATAGATACCGATGGTTAAAACTCTTTAGAAAGAGTTTCCAGTGTCCAGAAAGGACAGTCGTTTGGATAGACAGAGGGAGGGAGGGAGATGTGCCAGGTTCCCCTTGTTACGTCTTTTTCTTCTGGGCTTAGAATCATGGAATAGGTGGAGAATAAAGGCCTCCTGAAGGCTTGTCTATCCTGATCCCAAGATCAATGCTTAAGAGATCGATCTTCTGATGTTCAATTTAGCAGGTTTAGAAAGGACCTGCTAAATCGATCGCCTCTTCATCGACCCCGGTACTCCACCAGATCGTAAGGAGTGAGGGAAGTCAACAGGAGAAATATAACCCTGCCCCTTCCTGCTCTTATGTTTCTCCCCTCCCCAGCTTGCCACCCTGCCAAGGACTCCAGCTGTGACCCTCTATGAGCCTGTGACCCTCCAGGGGCCTGTCTCTTCCACAGAGACTTGTCCCCCTTAGCCTGTCTCCCTGCATCCCATTGCTCCCACTCACCCACTGCATCATGCTGCAAATTAAATGGCAATTTGGAGCAGGGCCTGTGTCCTCAGGTAGCCCCGAACGTGCTGTGTTCAACCACAACAACAGCAAAAACAAGGCGCCAATGACATCGAGAAGGGTTTAGTGATCCAGGTGTCTCCAAAGAGCAGATGGTGTGAGACTGGACAAGCCGCTGGGGGGACTTTGACCTAAGCAGGCTGGCTGGGTGGGCTTTACACCAAAGGGATTTTGTGTAACTCAGGCGCCCTGGGAAGTATTTTCAGACTGAGTAAGATGGCGGCCCGGGGGCCCTGACAGGTCTTTTCAGACCTGAATTTCTCTCATTTTAAGATGAAGGTATTGGGGGGTTTCGGGGCTCCGACAGCCGGACGTTATTAAATGTCAGCATAGCAAATGACAGTGTAATGGGTATCAGACCCTGCGTTTGCTCTGGGTCAGTCACCAGGGGGGTGAGGTGATCCCCGTGTTTTAGTTTACCCTCATTAAGCCACCTCTCTGGGTGTGAGTCGGTCACGGAGCTCACAGTCTCAGTGGTTTTAAGAGAGGTCTGTGTTTTTGCCCCATGGGTGCCAGGGCTGCTGTTAAGGGGCAACAAGGAGCACAATTACCCAGGAGCTTTGCAAATCTAAGTTATGGGCCCTGTGGCCCATAACATGGCTTCTTGGAGCCCCCTGTGGCATGGGATAATTGCCCTGCTTGCTGGCCCTATGTACATTCCCACAATATAAAGTTTGCCCTGTCCATGCTTTTTACCTGTGTCAGAATCATAGCCATAGTCCTAATTCAGCTGGCAACTCTGGGCAACCATCTTCTATTTAGGGAGGGGACTGGCACAGATTTGGGGGCGGGGCCAAAAGAAATAAGAGGGACAGATGGTGAACTCACTCTCTCGCTGAGGGAGCCCCCGGATTTGAGCAAACAGTCATTGGCTTCAAGCAACTGCTGCAAGGTCTCATCGTCAGTGGAGAAGCGATGTCCCAAAACCACAGCACAAATGACGTTGGAGAAGGCTTGGCTGAAGGAGACACTAGGGTCCAAGGGCTGTCCTGCAAACACAGTTATCAGCATTAATGTCGCCTGCTACCGGGTTTCTCCTGCTGGGATAAGACTCAAGTCCTGGAGCCTGGGACTGAACAGGACTTGTCAGTCGTGAACATATCTGAGTCTGTGATTGCAGGATCCAGCATCATTCACCGATAAACATTTAAAAAGCCAATCAAAGAAAACTTGAACTGGACACAAATCAACTCAGTGCCAATGGTTCAGTGCGTTAAAGGGACCCTGCCCATCTCTGCAGCTGTCCACACAGTGGCAGTACATCACTGGTAACTCGGTGAAGTGAGCACGGCTCCTGGCCGGTAACACCCCTCATGTGCCAACAGGGTCTCCAATCCTGGGTGGCGTGAGAGAGACTGCTTGGCTTGTTACAATTTCCTCCCCAGCCCCTGTGAACTCCCACTAAACTCACGAGACCAGATTTTCTGCAGTGGCTGAGATGTGCTTGGTGCAGCAGATAGGAGGATGTGGAGTATCAGGGAGCTGGTTACAGCTCCTGGATTCTCTGCTTGGCTCTTTCTCTAAGGCTGTGTCTACAAGGGGAAAGTTTGGTGACGAAAGTCCCGTCGACATGCAAAAGCTGGCAAATGTGAAAACCAGTCAAACTGGTTTTTCTGCCTCCCATTGTCGACATTTCATGACCACATGGCTAGCTCCCCTTTCGACAGACAGAGCAAAGCATTGTGGGTAAGCATCCCACAGGGCAGAGCTGATCCCTGAACTTCTTGGGCTTCCCTTGTAGCTCTGGGCGCTCTCCGTGCTGAGGAATATCAAAGCAGCACAGCCGTCTCTCCAGCCCTCCCCCTGCAGCAGCAGTCGGCCTCCCGCTGTGTTCCTAGCAGGGCAGAACAGGAGCATTCCCATGATTTGTTCTTTGTTCCCCAAAGGGAGCAGCTCACTTAGCTGTCAAATACTTCCCAGAGCTTTGAAAGGGGAGGGACACCTGCCTGCAGGGCAGCAGAGATCACAAAACACTGAGCAGAGCCATCAGGGCTGGAATTGTGGGATACTGGCGGAAGCCAGGTCTCTCGACAAAACAAACAGCAGAGTCCACATTGGCTCAGTGTTGACAATAAAGGGAGGGGAAAAGACTAAAGTTCCAGGGGTGGAAGTTTTTGTCACCAAAACTGAGTATTTTTCCTGGCAAAAGTCATACGGCAGTGTAAACGCTCTAACTGTTTTGTTGCCAAAGGTAATTTTTTGGCAACAAAAAGTGCCAGTGCAGACCAGGGCTACACCACTCCAGCAGGCCAAAAGAAGTAGAACAAGGTGGTAAATATGTTCCATTGTTTTGTAATAAGCTGTGAGCAGAGTATCCTTTAAGGTAGGCAGGCAGCACAGCTTCACAGGTGATTAATCAGCCCTGCCCAAGTCAGAGACTCAGGGCTTCATGGACGGACTGGGCGGGGCTGATTAATCACCTGTGAAGCTGGGCTGCCCGCACAGCTTAGAGGGAACTGTGGCTGTGGGACACCTTGACTATGGGTCCATCGTACGTGTCACCAAAGCCCCCTTTGCTATTTCCAAGCTAGTTGCTATGCTCACTCCCCCAATCATTACAGACACTGGCATCCATTTTACATTCATTTCCAGGACCCATCACTCCAGTTAGACCCAGTGATAGTATGGATACAGTACTGGGATTTAGTTGTTGGTGATCTCACATAGCACTGGGCTAAGGCTGTGGGGTTACTTCTGTCCTAAGTCATCGTCCATGGCACCTGAGCAACTGCACTCATGTTAACGGCAGGGTGGAAATTGGCCCCATAGGCTTGATCTCAGAGAGAGCTGGGGCTTTGCAACATTGGGGCCTGGATGAAGGCTAGAGGTCTTAACCCAGACAAGATGGAACATAGCATGGAGTGGAGATGATGTAACAGAAATTAGCTATGTAGACAAGCAGGGGGATTGGGAGAAACAGAGGGGATGGCGGAGTTGCTATCATCTCTGATAGAAGAGGTTCCATCGCCCTTCTGTAGGAGGGCTAAGGGTGTTTCTGGCTTCCCTGCTGTTTTGGATGCTAGAAAAGCAACAGCCAAGAGAGTATTGTCACCTAGGTGTGGGAAAGAGATTGTGATTTTCCTCTCACATGGGGGCCTTGCCATAGTTCTTACTTTTTAGGCACACAAAACTGCCCACCTTCTGTTTGTTAATCTATTACTCCGGGGGCCTCTGTCATCACATCAGAAGGGACAACACAACTAAAACCAATGGCAATGTCCGTGGAAAACTCAGGCCCCAGCTTGACAGAGTCAAAGGTCTGTGCTGTGCCAAACTTGCATCCCCTACGGCCAAAAACCTCCATGAGGCTCCTCCAAACACTCAGGCGAAAGGGATGAAGGTCAACAGTACCAGGCTATTTCGGACCCGGGGGGGAACCTTTTCCAGAGCTGAGGGCCCTCCACGGAAACGATCTAACAGCGCCCCTTGCAGTAAGTCAAGGGCTGTCCAGCTCACCAGGACACTGCTGACTGTAACGGTGGCAGCGTGGAACAGGGTGGAACAGAGAGGCCGTCCAAGCTTTGTAGGTCAAAGCAAACACCTTCAATTCTACCCAGAGGCAGCAGACCCCCTTTTCCCAGTGCAGCTCTCTGAGCAGCGGTGCCTAGACCTGTGGGTAACAGACACCGGTTATCCAAATCTGGAGGTGTCTTTCCCATCGTCCTCTTGCTTTGCAGACCCCTCTTGCTGAAGGAACTGCAGCCTCTTCTCCATGACTTGGCCCTCCCGCCAGTTCACTACATAGTTCCCCCTACCGGAGGGGTATCAAAATGGCGCCATGCAAAATTGGCGAGGAGTCCTGTGGCACGTTATAGACTAACAGATTGATTGGAGCATAAGCTTTCATGGGCAGAGACCCACTTCCTCAGATGTATGCCGGTCCTTGCCCATGAAAGCTTATGCTCCAATAAATCTGTTGGTTTGTAACATGCCACAGGACTCCTCGTCGAGTCTGCAGATTCAGACTACCCCTCCGATACTTGACGCCATACAAAATGGCAGCCTTTGCTTCACTGCTCTGAACACACCCCTTCTTCACTGGCTGGGCCCGTCCTCTGCTCTGGGTTCATGCTCAGGGACCCTCTGATCAGCTGCCAAAGCACTTCAATTCCTGGTTACTTTTCCTCTGAGCTTTCCCCTGCATTCCTGGCTTCCCTGCTCTCCGAACTCCCTGCTCCCAGGGAGTAACTGTGGTCTATTCTCTGTCGGCCCAACACACCTCCCTTCACCCAGGCAGTGACTAGCCTCCAGTTCCTGCCCAGCCGAGCTATGTCTAATCAATTCCCTGCTCCTTGGCTCCTCCTCCAGGTGTAACCTAGGCCGTTAAGTGACCTACCTGGCACCTTAACCCTTCTGTGGCTTGTGTGAAGTGGACATCAAGCCTTTGTTGCCTCGGGAACGGATTAGTGAAATATCCTACATGGGGGCTGCCTCTGAAGACGATGCTGAAATGTCAGCTAGCGCACAGTGCAAGCTGACCACTTTCTTGGCGGTTGTTCCTACAGAAAATTCACTACCCCCTGGCTCTGTAGCCAGCACTGGTTTCCAGTTCATGTCCGGATGTGAGTCAAGGTGTTGGTTTTGACCTAGAAAGCCCTCGGTGGTTTGGCTACTAGCTACCGTAGTGACCGGCTTCTGACAGTTGAGATGGGGAATATTAACCCAAATGCCTTGTCTGATATTAAACCCTCTGAGGTTTAGAAGCCAAGTGACCTCTGTGAGAAGGCCTCCCCTCCAGACTTCACTCTTCCTGTGGGTCTGACAGGAAAATAGGGTTCTGGGAAGCAGGGGCGGATGAGGTGCCGTGGGGCCCAGGGCAGCGCCGCGGGGCCCTAGGCAGCAAAATTTCGTGCCCCCCCCCTTTGACACAGCGCATGCGCCGTGGTGCCAAGGCGCATGCGCGGGGCCTCGGGAAGCGCGGGGCCCGGGGCAGCCGCCCCGCTTGCCCTGCCCTAAATCCGCCGCTGCTGGGAAGTGAAAAGCCCCAAACATGCTGGCAATGATGTACCTCTCTCACTCGTTAAGTACTCCACCAGGTAACGGGCCTCCTCTTGGATTAGCTGCTCCAGGCCTTTCTTGCCCATCCCCAAGTTCCGCAGGGTCATCAGCCCAAAACGTCTCTGTTGCTTCCAGGTGTGACCGCTCGTCAGAATAATACCTGAGGCCATTGAGAATCAGTGATGTGCATATAGCAAAATCATTCCCCTCGTTCGAGTTCAAATTAGATAATATATGTTCTAACATGAGACCAAAATCTAAATGAATGAGCACTTGGTTAATTTCTTTAGCTGAGGCTTTGGGCACGGAACAGATTGTGACCGCTCCTCTCCTATTTGGAGGGGTTTGTGGCTTTTTGAACAGAAAGCAGAGCTTCAAACACACAGGATACAGTGTTCATAATTCATGGGTGCCCTGAAAATGTGAGGTTCACTTTGCAGCTGGGGACATACACAGAGAGATCGGGGAGGGGGGTTACTTCCCAGATGTGGGGTGAGACGGTTTCAGTGCAGAACGTGGATAAAAAAAATAACTGATGGTTTTGTTTGAATGACAGCGCAGGGCTCTGATTTGTAGCCCATCAAGTAGGAAGATCCTGTCCACGTTCCAAAAACCTTCACACTATGAATATCCCAAAATGAGTGTTGTAGCAAAGTCCCGTCTAGTGCAGCAATTGGCCACCTAGGCTAGTGAGTGGGCTGCGTGAGTGGCCCTCCATCTCAGTGGGCCGCAAGGTTGTCGTCACCAAGACCGTCTCCCGGGAGAGAGTCGTTTTGCTCACTGCGCTTGCGTGCCTAGAATGTGCAGGGTGTGCCGACTGAACTGTAGCAGCGCTGTGATTGGATATGAGGGAGCTCATGGCTCTCTCAGTCAGTGTTGTGTGCAGTCAGCATGCACCTCCCTTCACGTGTGGGTAATACCATTAGGAAAGAAACGTGGACAGAAACCAGTGGAATCTGGCAACCCTGCACGGGGGCAAGAGTAAACAAAATGTCTCGCAGGCCGCACGTAGAACCCCAATGGGCTGCAGGTTGCCCACCACTGGTCTAGTGGGACACTGAATGATGCTCATGCTCCAAGATGAAAGCCTGCCAACAACAGTGCTGCTCACAGGACAATGACTAACTAAAGGCCTGTGCATTATTTAGATGCCTAACTCCCACTGATTTTGAAGATCTAGCCCCGAGAGACCGTGAAAGGTTCAAACACGTTCCTTCACATTCAGGATTTGGCCCCTTCAGTGACTGCTTGCCCCATTACTCGTCCCCAGACCAGCGATTCAGGTAGGTATTGTTGAAGTTTGGAGACACAGCTCCATGGGGAGGTAACTATGGAATAATGGAACCTCCACTTACAATGGGCACCCTGGTTTTCTGCACAGTGTCTGTAGATAGAAAACGTTACCCTTGTCACTGGCCTTTTCGTTGAAGAAAGGTGTTGTTGGCCGACCGGAAACATCTTCTGGGTTGTTGGTCAGACCGTCCTTCACTGCTTGGAATCCATGCAGTACAATCACGGGGCTCTGTCCCAGCCACAGGGTGAAAATATTCCCATGAATCTGTGCCAGCTAGAGACACGATCAATGTTAGGAAAGCACATGCCTGAAAAACTGCATACAATAAACTGTGACCCCAGAACCTCTTGATGCCCACAGGGATGTCCTGATTCTGGTGTTAGGGGGTAGCAAGCAAGCAAGATTCTGGGTGGGTGTTCCCCCTCCACTCAGTCCTGAGGCCCTGCCCGCTGTCTCTCCACTTCTTTGCATCCATGCTCCTCCCCCTCCTCCCTGCCCACAGTCAAACAGCTGATTGGTGGGGGGCTGATCAGCTGATAGCTGGTGGATGGAGCACCCACAGAGCTGACATGTAGGCTGGCATGTCCATCGTGGTTCACCCAAAAATGTCACGTGAAGTCTTACAGGAAAGCGGGTGTCACACTAGTTATTAACATCTGGGTGAAAAGCATGTACGGATATTATAGAAGGAGTTATGTATACCTCAACTCAACATAGATTCTTAAGTCTGTATGAAAGCATTAGTCACCATCAGAGGTGAAAAACAAACTTTTCTGTCAGAGTTGTTCATTCACCTAAGTGGGTGTCAGGATGTAAATTGCACACAACTTAAGCTAACACAATGATTAGCCATTTACACACAAAGCCAGAGGATGTGAAATCAACAGGAAAGGAGCACAGAAGAAAAACACAAGCCACCGAGGAGTTGTCCTGTCTCTGAGTAAAGACAGCGAACTTTGCAGGTACTTCTACAAGACAAAGAAGTCATCCTGGCAGCCTTCACTGAAGAAGACAGAGCTTATTACTCAATGAACTAGAGGTCTCCACCAGCCATGGTTGAAAAAACGGAAGAGAACGTCAGGTGAGATCAAACTGGTTTAGGCAGGACCTCTTAGAAAAGTTTCATCTTTAGAAGGCAGGCTACGATGGTGTTTGGTTCCCACTCTCCTTGCCCTCTACGACTTGAATCTCTGCTGACAAACATATTCTTGTTTTCAGTAGAAACGTATCTAAGTGCTATGGTGTTAAGCAACATGCTGCTCCCGAGCTGACTCTCACAAGCTGGCATGTGCCTTTGGGCAGAGCAGACACAGGTGCCAATGTTCTCATTTCCCAGCGGCACTTGACCCCTACTCCACTCCAAGCCCCAGCCCCAGGAGAGTCGACAGCCTGCTCGGGCCCCAGGGCAAGGTGGGGGGAGCTCAGCTCTCTGCTCCCAGAAGGGGTGGGGCCTCAGATGGAAAAGGTGGGTCCAGGGCAGCCAGACCTCAGTGTCACCCAGAGCGTGGTACCCCCCTTCCTTAGTGTGGCACAGAGCACATGGAATAGGCCTCCAGGAGTGATTTAGAGAGCCCAAAGCAGCAGATGCTGCCACTATCCTCTTCCCCCCCATCAGGGGGCCTGCCCATCCCCACCCCACCTCTTCCTAAGACCCTGCCCTTGCTCCATCTCTTCCCATTCCACCTCCCCCATCTCTTCCCGTCCCTGCTGTGCCCCCCTCCTCCCAGCACTTCCTGTCTGCCACTGATCAGCTGATCTACAGCAGGTGTGAGACACCTGGTGGGAGGCAGAGAAGCTGATTGGCAGGGTCTTCTGGTGGGCGCTGAACACCCACTTTTTTTTTCTGTGAGTGCTCCAGCCCCCCGAGTACCCACAGAATCAGTGCCTGTGAACACAGACGTGGTAATTCTGTGGGTGTTCAGCAGGGAAGGGACTGGAACGTCTGGAGTGCTCCAAGAATTCAGGGTGGGCGAGGTATACTGTCGCTATGTATACCTACTCAGCCCAGTCTGCAGGGACATAGCAGGCCGAGCTCATGTTGATAGAGGCTGTGGGTTTCAGGAAACTGACAGCAAGCACAGTCGAGACTCATTCATGCTAAGGGCAGGTAGTAGTGAAATTTCTCACGGCCCTAGGTCTTCGATGGGAACATTACACAAAGCAGTGGCCCAACTCTCTTTAGACTGCCCCTCAGAGGCTCTGTGATGGAGAAGTCCCTGGCTCTGTAGCACTTTCTCACTGAGACCTTATGCCATGGTGCAAGAAACGAAGCCAGAACATAGGAACTGGGTCAGACTCAGGGTTCATCTAGTCTAGCGGCTTGTCTCTGAGGATGGCCAGAAGCTTCTGAAAAAGACACAAGCAATCCCAGAGCGGACATGTGCCTACCAGTAGAGGAAGGTTTTTCTTAAAACTCTGTGTTCTTATCTGATTAAAATATAACCATGTAGACCATTGTTGCTACCACTGTTACATAAGTGCAACCAATTTTATATGAAGCATGTCAAGTAAAGTGACTACAAAAAAAGTTACAATTTGCTAAATATGATTGTTATTTGTAAGCATGTATCATTTTTGGAAATTTTGAAGTTATGAGTATATCCATGGGTGGATGCAGAGGGCTCACATGATGTTTACCTGTTGTGTTCCCTCCCTCTGGGGCATTGGCCACTGTCGGCAGAGAGGATACTAAGCTAGATGGACCTTTGGTCTGACCCAGTATGGCCGTTCTTATGTTGACATCCGCAGCTCATTTTTGTGACTAGAGATGCAGATGCCGATTCAAAGTTTTGTATCCGCACAGGGCTCTACCCATCAGGGGGATCCCAGTGCCTGTCATGTAAATGAAAAACACAGTACAAAAGGAGTATTACAAATCTGCAAATCAACAGACATTTCCTCTCCTGCATCATCACCAGCTGCACTCTTCACTGAGCAGAGCGAACACCGTCTGAAAGCACAGTCCAGTCGAACAGTCAGTCAGCAAAATGGGGCAGATTTCAGACCAGGAAAGGAGCACATCTCAAAGGTTGGGGCCCATCAGAGAATGATCTACCAGCGTCCCCTGTCTGAAATGCCTCTGCTGATCTCAGTTGCTGCCTGGGGAGCATGTGAGAAGGAAGTTAATTAAGTACATAACAATAATTACCTTCTCCAGAGTCTCAGGATGAAGTTTAAATCCCAACAACCACAAGTTCCCAATGAAGGGGAGGGGAGTTGGTCCAGGGGGAAGCTGCCTCCCTGCCCATTGCAGTTTCAGAAACTGCACAATCAAGAGAAATGCAACTAGAGCCACTAAAAACTCACTGATCCCGAACATCTTCTCGCTCTTGCCTTTAACATCTGGCTCTGGACAAACCTATTGGAGCAAGCAGGCTAAGTTCTCGCTTTGCTGGAATCTGACTAGTTTCCAGAGAGCTTTCACCCCTCCTGTGAGTCCTACTTCCTGTTTTGTTTCTCTTCCTGTAGACGCACATTGGACTGGAGTCTGGAGACAAGCCAGGCTCAAGTTTATCTGAGCAAACTTTGTCCTCACCAGCCAAACCACTCCCACGAGACCTTAACCTTTGAGTTCCCAACCATGGCAGTCTCCTTGGCATTGGGAAAAAGTGTGGATTTGGGAGCTCGCTGAGTGAAAATTATGTGTAAAGTTATTTGAAAATGTTATTACATAACAGCTACATCTAGGCATGAGATTTCATTTGCTGAAGGTGAAGCCCCAGCCCCTCCGTGGCTTTGCAAAGCCTCGGGGGAAGCCGGTGGCAGGAAAGCCCAGGCGCGCCTGGGCTGTCCCACTGTGGGCGTGCTCCAAGGCTTTGCTCCCTGTCTCCCTGGTCTGACCAGAGACCAGAGAGATGGGGAGCAAAGCCTCGCAGCATGCCAGCAGTGGGACAGCTGCGGCGCGCCTGGACTGTCCCGCTGCCCGCGTGCTCTGCGGCTTTGCTCCGCGTCTCCCAGGTCAGCAGATCAGGGAGACGGAGCAAAGCCGTGGAGGACTTGGGCGTCCCGCCACCCCCGTCTCCCTGGTCTGCTGGGGGAGGGGTGCAGCTAGTGCCCCCCCCCAGCAGACCAGGCTTTTCTTGCCTACCCCTGGGGTAGAGCAGCTGGGGGCTGCCGGGTTGGTCCCGCAGCGCCGCTCCGGACCAACCCGGCAGCACCCCAGCTGCTCTGCCCCAGGAGTCCTGATTCAGCCGCTGCTGGTCAGTTTCCTTGGTTGAAAGTTGTGGAACTGCACATTATTATTTATTTTATGTATTATTTATTGTTATTTCAAATTGGATGGATTTTGTGCTCATAGAGGGAGCAGAATACTTTACTTCAGATCTGTTTTGTACATCTAAAAGGAGAATGTTTTCTCCAATTAAATTATTATTAAGGACAGGAATGAAGGTAAAATAATGGATGATCCTAGAGGAAGAAAGAATAGTATTTAAGAAGTACTGACATTTTCTGAAAATGCAAGACCATAATCACCAGCTGAAGAGGAACAAATCTAGTTCAGTTTTTCAAGTCTGATTTGTTTATTTATTAAGCTTTTTCCTACAGCAAATTTTGCATCAGATGATATAGGTCAGTTCTACAGCCACATGCCCTCTGGATTAATTGGTCTCTTCATGCGTGAAACTGTATAATGTGCAGGATTGAGACTGCCCACTATTTTTAAGATTGTCCAATATTTTGCATTATAAGACTCTGTTTTAGTTGCTTGTAACTTTGCCAAACTTTAATTGTTTGGGTTGAAATTTTCCACACAAAGGTATCCTCCAAGCAGAAATTGTTTGAGAAAATGTAAGCCAAAATGTTTCAGCCATGTCTAAGAATGTGTCTTGGAGAATATATGTTGTTTTGCCCATATTAAAAAATGTATGGTAATCTTTTCTTTGAACCACTCTGGTGCCACTCTGTTAGAAATTTGGCAAGGGGTGGCCTTAATGTCAGAGATGTACCTTTTGCCATTCCTATAAAAATATGCCTGAATTTGGCCAAATTCTGACTGTTTGAAAAATCACCATTCAACCATCACCATTAGAAACTTCGTAGATTTTAACAGCTGACTTGCCTAAAACTTGCATCCACATTGGGCATATTCCAGCCCAGATGTGAGCAGGCTTTCCCTGCAATTGCATCTGTAGACTCCTTTGGTCAGGTCTGGCTGGGATCAAGTACCAGAACTGAAAGCAAGGATCTATGTCTTTTGAGCACTCAGTGACCCCTTTGCTGGATCCAGGCAGCATGGAGGAACAAGCTCCCTGATTCAAATGCTGAAGAGGCATGAGCCAGACTTGAGGCTGTGTGTGCAGGGAATTACATTGGAGCAAGGAGCCTGTGGGAGGGAAAGTGCATGACTTGGAGGATGTGGGGTTGAGGGGGAAATTGGAACTGGTTGTTGGGGTGAAGAGAGAGACCTGGAGCTGGAGAGGAAGACTGGGACTGGGTGGGCGAAAAGACAGGGTTTGGGAGATGGGGCAGACTGAGACTGGCTGGAAGAGGAGATTTAGACTAGTGGGCCAGGATACCAGGCTGGGGGACCACAGAAGGAAATGGGGGAAAGAGAAGAACTGAGACTGGATGAGGAGATGGAGGAGCCTGGGACCGGCTGGGCAAACAGTCTGGGACAATGAGCCAATCTGGGGAGCGAATGTGGGACTGTAAGCTAATGGGGACAAGGAATGAGTGTGGAGGGGAGGGATGACTGGAAGCCAAGTGACAGGAGGGAGACAAATAAGATTAGGAGCCAGGAGGAAGGGAATAGGATTCGCTGGGCAAGAATACTGCACACAAGGAACTAGGGAGACAAGGAATGGGCATGGCTGGGCTTTGAGACTGGAATGGAAAATGTGAAGGGAAAAATTAGGTTTTGATGTGCAAGGAGGCTGGGATAAGAAGTTAATTTTTTCTCTTCACTGGGTTTTCAATGTGCACATTTGCTAAAAGAGACATAAAGCTACTATTAAGAGTTCTGGTACTGCTACTAAATATACACCTCTATTCAACAGTAGGTCAGCATCATTAACACCACGTTTCTGACACGCAAGGAGGTAAAGTGACTTTTCTAAAGTTACCTGTGGTCTAGTAGCAGAGCCAGGAACAGAACCCATGTCTTCTAAGTCCGGTGTGCTTTCTATCACCAGTACCACTATATAGGCAGTCCCCGGGTTACGTCAGTCTGACTTAAGTCAGACCCCTAGTTACGAACTGGGGGGGGGCCCAGCTAGTGCGGGGTGCCTCCCCCACTGTCGCTGCCTCCGGCAGCGCGGGGGGCACTTCCCCCCAGCAGACCAGGGAGACATGGAGCTAGCGCCCCCACTCCCCCAGCAGACCAGGGAGACTGGGAGTGGCTTTTCTTGCCACAGAGGACGCGGGCAGCGGAACCGCTGAGACGCCCCGCGGTCCCGCTGCCCGCGTCCTCCGCGGCGAGAAAAGCTGCTCCACGTCTCCCTGGTCTGCTGGGGGGGGTGGGGGCGCAGCTAGTGTGCCCCTCCCCCCCCAGCAGACCAGGCTTTTCTTGCCGTGGAGGATGCGGGCGGCGGGACCGCGGCGCGTCTCGGTGGTCCCGCCTCCGCGGCGAGAAAAGCCGCTCCGCATCTCCCTGGTCTGCTGGGGGGGGGGGGGGCGCTGCAGCTAGTGCGCCACCTCCCCCCCAGCAGACCAGGCTTTTCTCACTGACGCCTGGGGTAGAGCAGCTGGGTTGGTCCAGTAGCGCCGAGGAGCGGCACTGCAGGACCAACCCAGCAGCACCCCAGCTGCTCTGCCCCAGGCATCCCCAAGAGCAGCTGGGGTGCTTCCGGGTTGGTCCCGCCGCGCCAAGGGTCGGCGCTACCAGACCAACCCAGCAGTACTCCAGCTGCTCTGCCCCAGGCGTGTCTGATTCAGCCGCTGCTGGTCAGTTTCAACAGCAGCTGAATCTGGACGCCAGTTCCGACTTACATACAAATTCAACTAAGAACAAACCTACGGTCCCTATCTTGTACGTAACCCGGGGACTGCCTGTATTACAAATCTGCAGATCAACAGACATTTCCTCTCCTGCATCATCACCAGCTGCACTCTTCAGTGAGCACAGCGAACACCGTCTGAAAGCACAGCCCAGTCGAACAGTCGGTCAGCAAAATGGGGCAGATTTCAGACCAGGAAAGGAGCACATCTCAAAGGTTGGGGCCCATCAGAGAATGATCTACCAGCGTCCCCTGTCTGAAATGCCTCTGCTGATCTCAGTTGCTGCCTGGGGAGCATGTGAGAAGGATGTTAATTAAATACACAACAATAATTACCTTCTCCAGAGTCTCAGGATGAAGTTTAAATCCCAACAACCACAAGTTCCCAATGAAGGGGAGGGGAGTTGGTCCAGGGGGAAGCTGCCTCCCTGCCCATTGCAGTTTCAGAAACTGCACAATCAAGAGAAATGCAACCAGAGCCACTAAAAACTCACTGATCCCCAACATCTTCTCGCTCTTGCCTTTAGCATCTGGCTCTGGACAAACCTACTAGAGCAAGCAGGCTAAGTTCTCGCTTTGCTGGAATCTGACTCGTTCCCAGAGAGCTTTCACCCCTCCTGTGAGTCCTACTTCCTGTTTTGTTTCTCTTCCTGTAGACGCACATTGGACTGGAGTCTGGAGACAAGCCAGGCTCAAGTTTATCTGAGCAAACTTTTATACCACATACTTTGTCCTCACCAGCCAAACCACTCCCACGAGACCTTAACCTTTGAGTTCCCAACCATGGCAGTCTCCTTGGCATTGGGAAAAAGTGTGGATTTGGGAGCTCGCTGAGTGAAAATTATGTGTAAAGTTATTTGAAAATGTTATTGCATAACAGCTACATCTAGGCATGAGATTTCATTTGCTGAAGGTGAAGCTCTCCCAGAAATCAATGGGTTCTGATTTTAACCCAACCCCCCTCAAAGCTTCTGAGGCGGAAGCTCTCTTAAGCTCCGGGTAAAACTTGCTGCTGTGTGACTGTTTATAATTGTGTTTCCCGGCTGCACCTGTTCTCTAGACCTTTAATCATTTTTGTTGCTCTTTTCTGGACCCTCTCCAATTTCTCCACATCTTTCTTGAAATGTGGTGCCCAGAACTGAACACAATACTCCAACTGAGGCCTAACCAGCGCAGAGTAGAGCGGAAGAATGACTTCTCGTGTCTTGCTCACAACACACCTGTTAATGCATCCCAGAATCATGTTTACTTTTTTTGCAACAGCATCACACTACTGACTCATATTCAGCTTGTAGTCCACTATAACCTCTAGATCCCTTTCTGCCGTACTCCTTCCCAGACAGTCGCTTTCCATTCTGTACGTGTGAAACGGATTGTTCCTTCCTAAGTGGAGCACTTTGCATTTGTCTTTATTAAACTTCATCGGCTGCATCTAGACTGGCTTGATTTTGAGGAAATACTTTTTCCGTTAAAAGTATTTCCACAAAAGAGCATCTAGATTGGCACAGATGCTTTTGTGCAAAAAGTGCTTTTGTGCAAAAGCATCCGTGGCCCGACTAGACGCGATTTTGCTCAAGAAAGCCCCAATCACCATTTTAGCCATCAGGACTTTTTTGCACAAAACAGTTCTTCCCTGTCTACACTGGCCCTCTTGCGCAAGTATTCTTGTGCAAGAGGGTTTTTTCCCGAGCCGGAGCGTGAAAGTATTTGCGCAAGAAGCACTGATTTTGTACATTACAAAGTCAGTGCTCTTGTGCAAATTCAAGCGGTCAGTGTAGACAGCTGGCAAGTTTTTGCACAAAAGCACTCGCTTTTGCGCAAAATCTTGCCAGTCTAGACGCACCCCATCCTGTTTACCTCAGACCAGAAGAAGACTATGGTGAGTTGGAGTACCATGTCTTGCTTCAGCTTAGGTTTCTTTCCATAGTTCAGTCTATAACCAGCAACAGCGATTGCAAGCGCTGCAACAGCAAGTGGTATAAATACAAAAAGTTCATGATGGTTTCCCGGATCCACACCAGCGCTGGGAGGGATACATCCCACTGGAACACTGTTCAGGGCCATTGCCTCAGTTTCCTGTAATAAAACAAAAAGTTTGCCGGTCTTGGATACAATCCAAGCCTCAGTAATGGTTATTGGTGTTAGCCCAGCGTCTGCAGTGGTCCAGACTCCTTTTCCCTTGTAGGAGTGCAGTACGCGGGTTTGCATTCCCAAACTGGGGTGTTTGATTACCACAGTGTCTTCAGGTGCATATTTAGAATCTTTGAGTGGCACAGTGTGGCTAGGAGAGGTTCTCCCTGTAAGGAAGAAATCTCTTACTGATCGGACTGCCCGTAGGGGTTTGCTCTATAGTATTTAATCTGTTTTCTCATTTGCCATTTGGGTCCTCATGGATTCTTTACTTCCCCACTCCCATGGGTAGGCACGGGGGAGATGGAGATTCACTACCATAAGGGCTGGTTGGTCAAAGCTATCCTATTCTTCAATACTGGCCTTCTAATTTAATTTAGTTCCATTAATTAACAATCTAATTAGTCTCTGGTCTAAATATCTGGTTAGGTCTAGTGAAGTGGACACAGAGCTGGACAAATCCTTCAAACTATTCAGGATCAGTCGGTTAGCTTGGCTGGTGTCTAGGCCTTTACAGGCACTGGATATTACTGCATTTACCAGCCTGGATTCTCATACAATTTCTGGACTATGACATAAGTGTTGCTGACAGAGTTTCCAGGCCTAAACCAATCTGCGATGGTATCTGTTAAGCCCTGTCGTTGCCTAATTAGGCACTTGCCAATTTGATTAGCCAGTCTAGCACACAGCTGGTCTATACCAGTGTGGAACATCACTAAGGTAAGAACCAGTGACAGTTGTCCTGGTTCTGGGACAGGGGTATGTTCAGGGCATGATGCACAATTGGGAGGCTCTATTTTGTCCTCAAGGACCTGGTTAATAATATGGCAAGTTAGCAATGGCCATTGTTTAACAAATGACAGCCATGCCTCAGGGGTTACCTTTGTCTGGGCTTTAAGTGGTAAGCCCCAGTGGGAGTCAGTAGGTCCAACTCCAGTGGCCTAATGTTAGTGTTTAGCTTCTTTCCCACAATATTCCATACAAACTTTAACTCAGAGGACTGTGTAGTCTTTGTCCTCGTAGTGTTCATGTTGTTACAATAAACAAAATAATTCTGTGTGAATGAGGGGAGGCCCAAGGCCGTGTATTCTCATTGCGATTAGCGTGTATTTTTCCTATGTATGTGACTTGAAGGAGGTTACGTTGATTAGAGTCGCTGTTTCTCTTATAGGACCAAGCATGGTTCACAGATGTTTAATTGTTAACCCATGCAATTCCATAATTCTTGAGGCCTTTTAAGGCATCAGGCACCAATGAGTAGCAGGGCAAGTAGCTGTTGTTGCAATGGTGAGGTTACTAGTTTCCTCATTGTTGTGGGCATCTTTACTTAAATATGCTGATGTCTTACTTACCCGTGTTGTTACTTATAGATTTCTTATTATCTCTGGCTAAACCACTTTTATGGTTAGTGTGCAAATTTACAGAAGCTAAATATTTCATTTGTGTGGCCATTAAAACAAAACCAATCTGGTGGGGGAGAGGGCTGGTACCCCATTCCCAGTCCTCTGTTCACGTGATGCACTCTTTGCTTCCTTCCAGTTTCTTCTTTATTTACCTGTGGAGACATTGTTAACATTCTCCTAGCCTAAACAATTACTAAACTATCATCCCTTCACTAAAGTTTAAAGTTGCCAATTGATTGGGCCCAATTATTAATTTTGTTGGTTTAAATTCATGCTTCTGCTTTACTCAAAGTATCCTTTCATTAAAACAATATCTTACACACAACAATATTTGCAATTCGTATTACAATTAAGACACACAAGACAAACTTGGACAGAACACAAACTTATTGTGTCATGACACAGAACCATGGTTTTTGTTGTTGTTGTTTGTTGTTTTTCTTCAGCTGGCACCAGCACTTTCTGATGATCTGAAAGACAAGAAAACATTTCTACTCCCATCGGGGTGGCCTATTATAACTTAAAATACTGCCTAAGATCTGTTAGGGGAACCTGTTACAGCTAGTTCCTTAACACTTCTATGGGCGAGTGAGCTACAACTTTCCTAGAACAAGGGTGCTTTATCGGTACTCATGACCTTCCACTCCCTCGAATTACCTTTGAGTTGCTAGCCTTCCCCAACAGTGGCATGCCTCAGTTTCCCTCTTGTACCACAGATTAGGATTAATGTGTGAGGCTATAATGCTTTTCTTTAGCACGAGGTGTTGGTTGGCCAGTTACTGTTCCTGCAAGCAAAAAGATTTTATTTTCCTAAAAAGAATCATATGTACAATGTTACAGGCTTACTTATGAGGGACAGTTAGTTTCACACCTCTTCAGAACAGAAAGGCAGTCTGCACTTACTTACAACCTTGGATCTGAGAGCAAGCTAAAAGTGTTATCAACTCAGCCTTGACCATAGACACAGTGAAGTTTCAGAGTTTGGATTCTTAAAACAATAACTTGGTTTTCTTAGAGAGCAAATTTAACCTTAAAAGTTGAATGCCCAACACAAGCACTAACCAATTTGTGCTTTGTCTGTTTCCAATTTTAAGCAAGAGGACATTATCCAAAACAAAATAAAACTAGTTAATTTGAAACCCACAAAATAAAGTTACAATATATAGAGCTCATTCTTTTATGCAGTTAACCAATTAAGTTTCAGTAGAATCCTTAATTTTCCTTTTGCAGATTTAACAAAGTGTCTGTAGACAAATGTTTACATTTGATTGTTTCTTTGCCTAGGTGGTTTGCACAGTGCTTAAGAAAGAGGCTGCAAAGAAACGAGGTGTCATTTTTAAAGCAGGTTTCCCTTCACATATTACAACAATCGGTTAATTCTTTCTACACTCCCTCGGAGTTCACTTTTTTACCTTCACATGCTTTTTCCTCTTAGGATACATCCTGATTTCTGCTAAATGACTTTTCTCAATGACACAGGTTTGTTCAGTATCAATTTGGTAAGGAGGGTGGGCTTTCCAATTAGCTCCACACACACCTCCTGATTCCTTTCAGTAGGTAAATCTGACTGTGTGTTATTGCAGTCAGCTATTACTAATTTTAAACTTCTCAGTATAGGGTTTTCATAACATCCATGCTGCAGCAGAGTCGGTGGTGTAAATAGAGTGCTCATCTTTGGACAGTCATTTTCTTTTGGGCTATTCCCGGTGGCAACTCTTTTCCCTCTAATATGGGCTTAATGCTTGGGAGAGGAGTGTGAAGTGTTATGGCTTGAGTTTGGATTAGCTCCTCTGTTTCCCTTAGTGCTGTGTAGGCTGTCAAAAGCACTTTTCATAAAGCGTGTAATTTAACTGTGACCCTTGCCATAACTTCGAGCCAAACTGTATGGGGCGGCGGGGTACAGTTTCTCCTTGCCATAAGGCATAGGACATCCCTGTGTTTCCCACAGTGAGGTACAAATGAAATGGGGCATTAGGGTAAATCAGACCCATAGACTGATAAGTGCATATCTTGTTATCAGCTGTCTCTCAGAGCTTCCTCATGGGGGGGGGGGGGGGCTCATTCCCAGCGAGCATGCTTCCTGAGCAAATTATACTGGGAGTAGGTACAAATTAAGATTCCCTGTTTTTCTAAATCTTTAATTAGTTTACAGACCGGAGCCATAGCTTCGGCTGGAATGCTGTACTGTTTTATCTTGGTTACAGTGAAAGGCGGGAGAGCGGGGGTTTGAGCCAGCAACGTTTTAAAGCCAGCTCCAAAAGCTCATTTTTCTCTATTAATTACTTTCTCCTTCCCCTTTTTACCCTCAGGAGGAGCCGTTCCTGTAGGTGCTCCATGTCCTTATTTAGGGTTCGCACCCGGGTATCCAGGTTCTGGCATTGCTCCCAGAGTTCGTATCTCTCTCTCTGCACTCTGATAAGCTCTGTTTCTAACTTCCAGTAGCTAGTACAGGCTGCTTGCCACACACCCTTTAACAGCCAGATGCAAGCGCCTTTCTCTAAAATCTCTTTATCCCATTTAGGGTTGCCCCATCCCTCTCGGGCAAACTCCTTTTCTATACAGCTAAAATCCATGTCAATCGTGACAGGCTTCACGTTGCTGTATATGAACCAATAACACAATCCTGCCGACTACGCCAATTCTGTCAGCCGACGGTCAGGGCAGTGTGTGTGTGTATGCTTCTGAGAAAAGGTTTAACGTCCGTGTCTTTACTGCTAGGACCGGGGTCCCATCGCAGAGGGTAGCCAGCAGGCCAACAGACGCCCCGTTATATAGGAAGAGCTTATTACACCTTAGATTTTAGCTGCTAGAACACAGGGGTTCCTTCGCAGCAGGCAGCCTAGGAAAGGCTGAAAAGGTGCCCCAACGGATCTTGTCACCTGGGAGTGACACAGATCCAAACGCCCAAGCTTTCCCTATGTCTGTCCCTTTATGACCGGCTGAAGTTCTTTTAAATTGTGCTTGGTTCTGTTACAGCAACTGAAGGAGTCAGGTTAAAGCTTAAACAGTTACAGGTTTATTAAAAGACTTATAAAAGTATATGGTTACAATGGCTATTGCTCTATTTCTTAAATGCTAGCAAATATATATATATGTCTTAAAAATGATCACAGGAAAAAGGTAAAGATAGAAAATAGAAATAATGGTACCAAATGACAGCTTAATCTTTAAGAGCTCTAACACTATGTGTGTATATATATATATATATATATATATATATATATACACACTTAAGCAAAGGACCACATCCAGGTACAATTTTTACCCCTTTCTGTGCCTCTCGACTCCAGCGTGTCAGGCCAGGGCCGGTCTCTCAATTCCTAGGAAAGACGAATACGAGGTGGGCGTCCCCTCTGGAACCTCGGGAGATCAAACACCTAACCCAACCAGCAGATAGATGGTAGATTGACACTCAGAGAAAATGTGCTGCTGGACCCATCTATATACCCCTGGGGGCCCGTATCCTCTTTCTTATCTAAGAGGCCAAATTCTACTGGTCCGTTTTGTGGTGCCAGTTCTTACAAGCAAGTTTCAAATTAATTTACACTTGCAAGAGAGATAACTAAATTGTGAGTACTAGACATTTTTTTACTGGGCGAGAGATTCCTCCCCCCGCGGATGGATGTGTGTTCGTATCAATATGGGTTTGAGTCAAGGGCACTCCTTGGCAGCCTCTTGGTCAGCAATTGGCGTATCTCTGTTTACAGCCATTCATGGTCACAGCAGCCTGGGCCTTCTGCTGTGTGTGCCCTGTATGCTCCAGGCAAGCAAAAATGGATGTTACAAGGGGGGGTTCCTGTCTGGCTACAATCATCTGCAAACTTAATAAGTGTACTTTCAATGCCAATATCTAAATCGTTGATGAAGATATTGAATAGAGCCAGTCCCAAAACAGACCCTTACGGAATCCCACTTGTTATACCTTTCCAGCAGGATTGAGAACCATTAATAACTACTCTCTGAGTACAGTTATCCAGCCAGTTATGTACCCACTTTATAGTATCCCCATCTAAGTTGTATTTGCCTAGTTTATTGATAAAAATATCATGCAAGACCGTATCAAATGCCTTACTAAAGTCTAGGTATACCACATCCACCACTTCTCCCTTATCCACAAGACTCATTATCCTGTCAAAGAAAGCTATCAGATTGGTTTGACATGATTTGTTCTTTACAAATCCATGCTGGCTGTTCCCTATCACTTTACCACCTTCCAGGTGTTTGCAGATGATTTCCTTAATTACTTGCACCATTATCTTCCCTGGCACAGAAGTTAAACTAACTGGTCTATAGTTTCCTGGGTTGTTCTTATTTCCCTTTTTATAGAGGGCACTATATTTGCCCTTTTCCAGTCTTCTGGAATCTCTCCTGTCTTCCATGATTTTCCAAAGATGATAGCTAGAGGCTCAGATACCTCCTCTATCAGCATGGAATACAAGCAGCCAAGCGCTTCAAGCAGCATGTGGAAGAGTAAAACTAGCAGTGAGCTTTAACCTGACTGGCTATGCAAGTGTTCTGCCCCTTTGCTCCTATCTGTGCATAGGCCTGAGGGTGCTGCACTAGCCAGGATGAAAGAGTCACTGCCCTTCCTGACAGGGTCTGTCAGAGCTTTGCCATTCTGTTTCTGACCCATTGAGCCTCGCAGGGCTGCAGGTTAACCCTTTCTTTCTGCTGCTACACCTCCAACTTCAGTGAGACAGCTAACAAATTCCTGGTCCACCCTAACTAAAGCCTGACTCTCTAATGCCTTGTTTCACATTTTCTTTCTCTGCTCTGTGCAGGAGGAAGCCTGGGCAGTGATCAGTAATGAAGTGGCAATGGGCTACAGATGAATTGTCCCAGGTCTAATAGATCGAGACATGGACTCCACACACCTGAACTGACACAACCATCAAAGTGGGACGTAAGAAGAGAAGGTGAAAATTCACAAGCACATGCCTGCCAGCCTAATGGCTCTTCCAGTGCTTTGTGGGGAGGTGCAGCCCAGCAAATGGAAGCACAGATTTTATAGGGGTGGGGCTTGAACAGACCCTCCGGAATGGACCTGGTGTCGATTTCCTTCACTCCCTCCGGCAGGCTGGACATGAACGCCCATAGCAAGCTGGGGAAGATGAAGATCTCAGGCTTTACCAGCTGCTCCCCCAAACGCACACAGTGTCCTGCAAGAGCAGAGGGACAGTAGTTAAGATGGGGAAATGCAGGGAAGGCGGTTCCATTTGAAAAAATGAATTACAATTGGACTGAATGTGTTCTAATTCTTAAGTCCAAGCTCAACCTACTTCTCACTGGTGGAAGAAAAATACCACCTGCTTCAAGTGAAGTCAGTCAATTAGTGCATCTGGATTTATTGGGGTCTGAGGATAGACCTAGGCACATGCGGCACAGTCAGTTCTGTTCTCTGAAACATGTGACCATGTAGGAAAGATGCAGTCACTTTCCATGTAACAGCTACTCTACCGTGGATGATAATAGTTATTGCCTTCTGAATTCTAAATACAACAGAATTATTTGTACTAACAAATGGGAGGGCCAATGCATATTCATTACTTTTCCAAATTAGCAAGTGAACGGACCATTAAAATCAATCTCAGAATATATCTTCCTTTATTTTGACGATTATTATTTTAGTATGAATAAGAACAAAAAAGTAGCCACACTGGGTCACACCAGCGGTCCATCTAATCCCGTATCTTGTCTTCTGACAGTGGCCAAAGACAGAGGGAATGACCAGAACAGGCCAATTATTGAGTGATCCATCTCATCTTTTGGCAATCAGAGCCTGAAGCCTGGGGTTGCATACTGACCATCTTGGCAAATAGCTAATGATGGACCCATCTTCCATACATTATTTTTAATTCTATTTTTGAACCAAGTTATACTTTTGGTCTTCTCATCATCTCCTGGCAGTAAGTTCCACAGGTTAACTGCACTGTGTGATGAAGCACTCCTTTTTAAACCTGCAGCAATTGCTTTCATTGCATGACCTCAGTTCTTTGTCTCATATGAAAGTGTAACTGACACTTCCCTGTTCACTTTCTCCACCCCAGTCATGATTTTATAGACCTTTATCATGCCCCGGAGTCATCTCCGTTCCCAGCTGAAAAGTCCCGGTCTTTTTAATTTCTCCTCCTATGGAAGCTATTTCATACTCCTAATCATTTTTGTGGCCCTTCTCAGCACCTTTTCCAATTCTAATGGATCTTTTTTTGAGACAGAATGATGAGATCGGCACACAGTATTCAAGGTGGGTGTACCATGGAGTTATACAGCGGCATTATGATATTTTCTGTTTTATTATCTCCCTCTTTTCAAATGGTTCCTAACATTCCATTAGCTTTATTGAGTGCTGCTTCATGCGGAGCAAATGTTTTCAAAGAACTGTCCATGAGGACTCCCAAGACCTCTTTCTTGATTGGTAACATACAATTTAGAACCCATTATTTCCTGAATTTCCAATATAATGATTGCCATTAAAATATCAGTGTTTGGATTTTTAAGTAGCAAAAAGGGTCTCTCATATGCTACAATGTGGAACCTTGCGGCATATCTTGACATTTTCATCACACCCAGGCTGCAGTTGTACATTTTGCAAAAATAACAAAGTTCTAACAATACAAGAGCCCCCTACAGCAATGAGGGGCAACTTAGGCTAGTGAATGGGCTGCGTAAGTAGCCTCCTTCATCTCTGTGGGTGGCAATATTATCATAACCAAGATGCTTGGTGGATTCGTGCTCCATCCCCACTTCTCCCCCTCCCCGCCAGAGCTGGAGCGCCACAGATCAGCTGTCCATGGCTCCTCCATGCTGGTAGGGAAGGAGAAGAGCAGGAAGTGTGGGGCTCTGGTGCCCTGGTGCGCAAGAGGCATGTGAGGGAGGGGAGCGGGAGGGAGTTTATGGGCCACAGGTAGAGCCCCTAGGGGTCACATGAAGCCCACCGGCCACAGATTGCCCACTACTGCTTTCAATTAACGACATGCTATTATGTCATTAAAAATGTTCACTGTGCATGTTTGCTGTAAAAATACAAGTATATGATAACGCAGCAGTAAAAACATCTGCAGACAGAGGTCACTGTCGAAAATGTAGCTTAGGAAACAGAAGCTACTTTGGGGAAGAGAACAATCAGTTTCACACATACAGAATGGGAAGTGACTGTCTAGGAAAGAGCACTACAGAAAAAGAAAACCTTTCCCATTTTCTCTAAAGGAGATTCATGCCTTACTAATATACTAGAGTTCTTTGAGGGGGTCAACAAACATGTGAACAAGGGGGATCCAGTGGATATAGTGTACTTAGATTTCTAGAAAGCCTTTAACAAGGTCCCTCATCAAAGACTCTTAAGTAAAGTAAGTTGTCATAGGATAAGAGGGAAGGTCCTCTCATACACTGATAACTGGTTAAAAGACAGAAAACAAAGGGTAGGAATAAATGGTCAGTTTTCCGAGTGGAGAAAGGTAACTAGTGGGATCCCCCAAGGGTCTGTCCTGGAACCAGTCCTATTCAACTTGTTTATAAATGACCTGGAGAAAGGGGTAAATGGTGAGGTGGTAAATTTTGCAGATACCAAACTATTCAAGAGCTTCAGGGGGTAGCCGAGTTAGTCTGTTACAGGAAAAAAAACAGCAAGCGAATGGTCTGGTAGCACTTTATAGACTAACAAAACATGTAGATGGGATCATGAGCTTTCGTGGGTACAGCCCACTTCTTCAGATGACCGGAGTTATGATTAGAGGACAAGGAAACTTAAAATAAATAGGAGAAGGGAAGGGGGCGAAAGAAAGATGTTCTGTCGCCCACCCCCCTACCTCTATGCATAAAGTATCAGGAGAAAGGGTGCTAAACCTGGGTGGATAAAGATCAAAGTCAATGGATGGATAAGGCAGGAAGGATACCATTCAGAAAGTAGCTAGCACCTTCATTGATAAAAGTTCCACCACCCCATATCTTAAGTCCATAATTAATTGAATTGGATTTGCATATGTACTGTGATTCCAAGCTTTCCCTAAAAGCGGCGAGGAGTCCTATGGCACCTTATAGACTAACTGAAGTGTAGGAGCATAAGCTTTCGTGGGCAAAGACCCACTTCGTCAGATGCATGTCTTTGCCCACGAAAGAAAGCTTATGCTCCTACACTTCAGTTAGTCTATAAGGTGCCACAGGACTCCTCGCCGCTTTTGCAGATTCAGACTAACACAGCTACCCCTCTGATACTTGACAAGCTTTCCCTGTGGATTTGGCTCGAGGAACTGGCCAGTGACAAGACTGCCACCTTCAGATCTGTGAGATTATGGTTAGATAAACAGAAATGTTCTGCCACTGGCTTCTGAGTATTTTCTTTACGTATATCCCATTTGTGTCCATTGATTCTTTCACGTAGAGAACGTCCAGTTTGACCAATATATATTGGGATATGTGAAGATATGTATATCTTTAAAGATGGGGACTAATTTAGCTACAACTACTCAAGAGAGAGAGATCTTGGAGTCATTGTGGATAGTTCTCTGCAAACCCCCACTCAATGTGCAGCTGCAGTCAAAAAAGCAAATAGAATGTTAGGAGTCATTAAAAAAGGGATAGAGAATAAGACAGAGAATATCTTATTGCCTCGATATAAAACCATGGTACGCTCACATCTTGAATACTGCATACAGGTGTGGTCCCCTCACCTCAAAAAAGTTATATTGGCATTGGAAAAGGTTCCAAAAAGGGCAACAAAAATGATTAGGCATTTGGAATGGGTAACACATGAAGAGAGATTAAAAAGACTTGGGCTTTTCTGCTTAGAAAAGAGGAGACTAAGAAGGGGTATGATAGAGGTCTAATACAATCACGACTGCTATGGAAAAAGTGAATAAGGAAAAGTTTACTTATTCTCACATAAGAACGGCCGTACTGGGTCAGACCAAAGGTCCATCTAGCCCAGTATCCTGTCTACTGACAGTGGCCAGCACCAAGTGCCCCAGAGAGGGTGGATTGAAGACAATGATCAAGCGATTTGTCTCCTGCCATCCCTCTCCAGCCTCTGACAAACAGAGGCCAAGGACACTATTTTATCCCCTGGCTAATAGCCTTTTATGGACCTAACCTCCATGAAATTATCTAGCTTCTCTTTAAACTCTATTATAGTCCTAGCCTTCACAGCCTCCTCTGGCAAGGAGTTCCACAGGTTGACTATGCGTGGTGTGAAGAAGAACTTTCTTTTACTAGTTTTAAACCTGCTACCCATTAATTTCATTTGGTGTCCTCTAGTTCTTCTATTTAGGGAACTAATAAATAACTTTTCTTTATCGGCCCTCTCCACACCATTCATGATTTTATAGACCTCTATCATATCCCCCCTCAGTCTCCTCTTTTCTAAACTGAAAAGTCCCAGTTGCTTTAACCTCTCCTCATATGGGACCCGTTCCAAACGCCTAATCATTTTAGTTGCCCTAGGTATGTCTACACTACCCCCTAGTTCGAACTGGGGGGGGGGGGGGTAATGTAGTCATACGGAGTTGCAAATGAAGCCCGGGATTTGAATTTCCCGGGCTTCATTTGCATAAAGCCGGCCGGCGCCATTTTTAAATGCCGGCTAGTTCGGACCCTGAGCCACGTGGCTACACGCGGCACGGACTAGCTAGCTTGGATTAGGCTTCCTAATCCGAACTAGCTGTACGCCTCATGGAACGAGGAACGAGGTGTACAGCTAGTTCGGATTAGGAAGCCTAATCCGAACTAGCTAGTCCGTGCCGCGTGTAGCCGCGCGGCACGGGGTCCGAACTAGCCGGCATTTAAAAATGGCGCCGGGCGGCTTTATGCAAATGAAGCCCGGGAAATTCAAAATCCCGGGCTTCATTTGCAACTCCGTATGACTACATTACCCCCCCCCCAGTTCGAACTAGGGGGGTAGTGTAGACATACCCCCTTTTCTGAACCCTTTCCAAGGCCACAATATAAGAACTAGGGAGTCACCAAATGAAATTAATAGGCAGCAGGTTTAAAACAAACAAAAGGAAGTTTTTCTTCACTCAGTGCACAGTCAACCTGTGGAACTCCTTGCCAGAGGGTGTGGTGAAGACTAGGACATTAACAGGGTTTTAAAAAGAGCTAGATAGATTCATGACATATATTTTGTACCCTGGCATGACTGTGTCCCACTGACTGTCCTCATTCCACCATGTTTGTGATGCTTAGTATATCATACTGTGAGCAAAACTTCTTCAAGCATCAACAGCATGGTCAGCTGTTGTAAAAGATGGCACAAGTAGACATCATATCTCTGTGCCCTGAAAAATGTACAATCTAAATGGATACGAGACTCACTTGTCCAACCCAGAAAAGAGAGCTAGCTGATGGATTTTCCTCTCTCCCCCACAGATATGGGTTATTACTCACATCATCCGCTTAGCTCAGAGAAGTTAAGTGAGTTCAGATCACACAACATATCAGGAGCATAGCTGGAAACAGAACCAAGGTCTTCCAACTCCCTCTCCACTGGAGCGCAGCCTTCACAACACTCTTATTTTAAAAGATGCTACAATAAGTCCTCTGCAGCAGTGATCCCAAACACAGCAATGATGCTATTAGCTGCAGTATCTCAGGCCATTACTTGAGCCTACTGCAGTATATAGGCTAACCCCGTGTTTGTGTCCATGCAATTAGCAAACCATGGTTCTTGAACAAGCTTCTAAGTTCTGTGTATGTAAACAAAACACATTCATTCACACAGCAGGGCACAATCATCGTGTGAGCAAAGCCTTTGAGAGATTTGTCAGGGTTCAAAGGCATAGGGACTAGTTTTACCTGGAAATTCCAATATCACTACCCCCCCATGACTTTCCATTCAGAGGATCAATCACTTAGCTCAAAGTTATTGTAACCTTTGGACCCTGGCACAGAGTTATTCTGGAACTGATAGCAGTGAGTGCTGAAACCATCAGAAAGGGGGGGGGGGGGAAGCGGTGGTTATCTACACTATGCCCTCTCTTTTAGCTCCCCAGATGCAAAAGGAGAGAAGTTTTTAAACAGTGCTGGGTAGCAAAGGCTTTTCTGCTTTCAACCCACTCTGTCTTTCCTTCTTCTTTGCCCTCCTAACACATCCCCGAGTTTCATTTCCCTAGGATATTAATGGAGAGAAGGAAACACACTGGCAGACTGTTCTCCTTTGAGCACCATCTTCTAATGGCTCTTCTGTTCCCAGATTGTGTGTGTATAGTAAGGTATGTACATGTGCAAAATTCTGGGGCAAAATTTCTGGGTGGTCTATGATGGGTTAGACCACAGAAATCCCCTTGGTTTATTCCCCAGTGAGATGATCACATGACTACGCCCACCTTCCAGTGCCCTGGGGCTCCCTTCACCCTGTCCTGCTGGGCCAGAACTTTTGGTCTCCCCCAGACAAAGCACCCCCTTGCAGAGCAACACAGATGCTGAATCAGTTCAGCTCAGGGAGGGCTCAGCTACAAGTTCTCAGCAGCCAGAAAACCAATCCCCCAAAGGGACCAAAACCCTACATAAATCCATCTTACTCTGTGTAAAAGTTTTATACAGAGAAAGCTCATCAGGTCAGGCTGACCCTCTTTATCAATGAAAGAGAGATATGCACAGTGGTTGCTGCCCCTTAACAAATATTTATATTGGGCTTGACAATAAACAAGTGTTTTATGAAGTATAAAAAGTAGAATGTAAGTAGTTACAAGTGTAAATAGATCAAAGTCACTAAATTTTTATGAACAAAAATGCTAGCTAGTTCTAATACACTAAGAAACTTGCTACATGCAAATTCATGCCCTAAATTGCTGTTCTCATCTCAGGCAAAAAGCTTTAAGTCAGAGTTGATCTTTTCTTTGGCCTGGGTCCACACTTTCTTCAAAGTTTTTTTTATTCTCTGAGGGTGGGCCAGGCAGTTTCAAAGGCCAGCTGAAGACAAAGGACATCTCCCCATTGCTTAAATAGACTTTCCCCCATCTCCATGGAAAGTTACCAGGTTCAAGATGGATTCCAGTACCAGGTGGCATGGTCACATGTCTTTCAAAGACCAGCCACAGTTTTGGCTTATCGGACAAAAACAATCATTCAGAGATTGTTGGTTTGAGTACTGAGTTGCTGTGTCAGAAGCATCAGTAATGGCCCTCGTTAGCACATTTAGAATTAAAAGCAGATTCACACTTTATATTTCTAACTTCACAGACAGGAATGATCCATGCACAAAAATAGGATGCACAGATTCAGCAGATTGTGACTGTAAAGCTGGTACGTTATATGACCATAAAGCAGCTTCAAGTTATGCATATTCACATCCATAAGCCAATTTTCATCAAGCATGGGGGCATCCCATGACAGTAGCCCATCAACAGAGTTAAGCGGAGGCTGTCTGCAGAGGGACTTCATCAAGGGTTATGGAGCATCTCCACCGTAAAAGGAGCGTGTTATCTGGGGCCCTAAGTAGTAGATTGCCTCCCAAATTGAGCTGAAGATTAGTCTGGAGCTAGTAAAGAAGGCACAAAGGGATACTGTGATTTATATACTGACTGCAACAGCTTCAAATTGCAACAGCTTTATTCACATCAGAGGGAGGGGGAAAAATCCCTCAGAGGTTTGAAATTAATTAATCAGATGTTCCCCAGATAGAAATAATGGGACATAATTCAAGACTGAAGGATGGAACATGCTCTATATTTGGCACTCTAATTTCCTCTCACTCCACCTGCAAAGTGAACACAACAAAACAAAAGCCTACAGCTGTCAGGCATAATCACCCCTGTCACTCAGACACCTGTTTGGTGTTCAGATGAATTCAGTGGAGTTCATACTGTTGCCTGCCTTAACGAAGTATTGGCACTAAATTGTTGGCTCTGAGCGCAGATTCACAATGTGTCCAAAGTCTGATTCAGTAACCTGGAGTCTGCTGAGGAGATATTAGTCTGGAAACTGAAGCTGGCACACTGAAACAACTGCTTAAATATGATATGACACTTGCTTATTAGTGGGCAGTTTACTAGAGCTCCTTTGAGTTGACTTCTACACAGATTCATTCCTCAGGTGCTGAAGAAACATTAATTATTTACTTTCAAAGGTGTCAAAAATCAAATACACAAAGCAGCTTATCCAGAAGCTACATACATTGGAAGATTTGATCTTCCGCAGGCAGTCAACAGGGAAAGAAAGGCCAGTAACAGAAAGGGAGTGAAAAGACTGTACTAAAGGTCCAATTGTGAAGAAATGTACACACCACAAACAAATAATTCTAAGAAGTGTTGCATATCTGGGAGTGGCCCAAAACACACAACCCAAGTGGCCCATGCCAAGTCTGTTAGCAAATTTGATATCCTAGCCAGCTGCCATGATCTGAGCCTTCCTGAGCACACACCTTGTTCAACACTAGTGTCTCTTTGAGTCCCCAGGAAAGCTTTTTACCCCAATCATCCTCTCAGGATGCTTGCCTGTCCATAGAGTGTTCCTGGCTATTTCTCCTAACTTTATTTTGAGGGCCTGCAGAAACTTTTTAAAACCTATCAACTGATTCCACCTCCAGCTTCTGCTGGGATGAAATAAACATCTGGACTGCATCTAGATTGGCAAGTTTTTCTGCAAAAACTTGCCAACTGTCTACACTGGCCGCTTGATTTTGCGCAAAAGCACTGACGTTCTACTATCCGAAATCAGTGCTTCTTGCACAAATGCTTTGACGTTCCCGTTCGGGCAAAAGCCCTTTTCCGGAAATGTTTTTGCACAAGAGGGCCAGTGTAGACAGCTAAAAACTGTTTTGTGCAAAAAAGCCCTGATGGCGAAAATGGCGATCGGGGCTTTCTTGCGCAAAACCACGTCTAGATTGGCACGGACGCTTTTCCGCAAAAAGTGCTTTTGCAGAAAAGCGTCCGTGCCAATCTAGACGCTCCTTTCCGCAAATGTTTTTAACAGAAAACTTTTCTGTTAAAAGCATTTGTGGAAAATCATGCCAGTCTAGCTGTAGCCCAGATGTTTTATCAATCAGGCGAAACATAAACATCAACCTAATATATGTTCAGAAACCTCCCTACTTCTTATTCCAGTAGCCAGAGCCTATTCTTACAAGGACCTAGCCCTGCTTCCTTTCACAACTGCAGTCTAGCTTTCCAACACCCTGTAAGATCCTTCTCCTGCAACCCTTAGCAGACAACCCTTCAAATTCCACCCTCCAAATCCCAAATGGGGGGGGGGGCGGGGGAGGGGAGAGTGTCTATCCAGGAGTCCAAGTCTTTGTGTCTTGTGCACACAGCACCATGTTCTTTTTTGACCTTTGTCCTATTATTTATCCCATAATATGATTTTGCTTAATATTTGATCTTATGACCACATCTCTTACCAAACCAGCATCACTCATTTGTCGCATCAGCTCATGTGCCAGCTGCATTCATTCGCTTTGGCCCCTCTCAGCTATGGTGCTCAGAGAGTGATCCATCAGGTTCACAAGTGGCTTGCCTTCAGCCAAGAGAATACCAGTCTTGCTGCTCCACCAAGAAGGGGACAGGGAAGACGCTAGGGTTGAAATCCTGTTCCCAGCCAAGTCAATGGGAGTTCTGATTTTTGCCCCCAAAATGGAAGGCCCTCAAGAGGTGTTTGTTTTTAAATCTGAACTGTGAATTTTTCCATCTTCAGGCTTTCTGCACAGAGAGCAAATTCTTCCTTGCCCATTTGCACTGTTTTGGTATTCCCAGTAACAAGAATCATGTTATACTCTTACTATTCACCAGCTCCATTCAAAGTGGCTTCACTTGGATATATTTTATCTTCAAACTGTTTTCCTATTTTTTGTCTTTAAACTAATTTCCTTATATAATTAGTTATATTATCTTGTTTCGGGTTGGTTGCTTTGCTAAATAAGGTATTAATTCTATAGTTTCTTGTGTATTTCTTCCCCCTTTTTGTAATTACTGCAATCACTTCATAGAAAAGCATGATACAAGGAACATATTCCTAGTTGTTTTTAATACACCACTATATGAGAGCTCTGATACCAATGAATCACAAGTACAGAGCCAATAGCATGCAGTGTCGATAGCCACTCTAACTAGAAGAGATTCTCATTGAAAGGAAAGACCGATCGCACTAAAAGATCACAAAACAGGGGGTGGGAGTGGCTTGATGAACTGAACTGGATCACATATTTCAAAGTTTACTAAAAACCACTTAGCTTGGCAAGTGTAGAGTATATCAAAGAGAAGAAACAATAGAGCGAGCAAGAGATGACTGGAAAAGGCAAATGCTCTTAGCAAAGAACAAAACCTACCCGAAAGTGAGCCCAGTCTATGCAACTCCAGAACAATTTTCAGAGAGACAGTGCTCCAGGGAGAAAGGAAACTAATAAAGCAGCACAGTGAGATGCTGGGAATTACTGAGGTTTCAGTCTGTCTGATTGTGTTTCTTCTGATTGCGCAGTTTCTGAAGTTGCAATGGAGATGTAGCCGGCTTCCTCCTGGACCAACTCCCCTACCAATCATTGGCAACTTATTGCTGCTGGACTTCAAACTTCACCGAGATAATCTTGTTAAGGTATTTGTTTTTGCAGAATTCTGTACTTGACTAAAGTAGAGGGGCTTGGAATGATTGGATTTAAAATTAGTACTGCACAGGAGTTTCCTAATTAATCATAGGGTATTCTCCAACCCAACTTAATTATTACTCAAACACAAGACAGTTGAGGAACAGCATTACAGGGAAAAAAAGAATCATCACTTTCGATTTGCTATTTGTTTTCTTTGCACTTGCTGTTCTAAGAATGTCCCAACAGGTATATTTATAATGCACAGTCTCTATTATCACAAGCCCAGTGTGTAAATAGCAGTGAGAGCCCAATCCAAAATCCAGTGATATAATGGGAGTCTTTCCATTGACTTTGTTGAATTTTAGATCAGGCCTTATGGTTTCCAAAGTGGTTCTGAGACAATGTAGATATCCTGTTTTGCCAAAGGCAGAACCGCTCATCCCTTGTCTTGTATTTCTTTCTTACTGAGAGTAGCACTGGGTAACAGATACAGAAAATTCAGCCTTCTTCTAAAAATCACTCATATTCTATAGATGGTTGGGACTCACTCTCTGTGATATAGAATCATAGAATCACAGAATACTAGGACTGGAAGGGACCTCGAGAGGTCATCGAGTCCAGTCCCCTGCCCTCATGGCAGGACCTAGTACTGTCTAGACCAGGGGTTCCCAACCTGGGGTACGCGTACCCTCAAGGGGTACAAGAAGCTTGTCAAGGGGGTACTGGAAATATTTCATAAATAACGAGATTATCCTAATTGAGATATTCCAAAAGTAGTAGTGTTAGTGAAAAAAGTTGTGGATTCTAGAGTCTGGAATTTATTTCCTTTCATATTGAATAGGGGGTATGGGAAGGTTTAGTAAAAGCCAAGGGACTACGGGGACTGAAAAAGGTTGGGAACTCCTGGTCTAGACCATCCCTGACAGACATTTATCTAACCTGCTCTTAAATATCTCCAGAGATGGAGATTCCACAACCTCCCTGGGCAATTTATTCCAGTGTTTAGCCACTCTAATAGTTAGGAAGTTTTTCCTAATGTCCAACCTAAATCTATATTGTGGGTATCTCAATTTACAAGGCATTCATGACAGGACTTTTCTTGCAGGCAGCACTGTCTCCAGACAGTGAGAACTTTGATCTCCATACCATGACCAATTGTACAACCTAAAACAAAACAAAACAAAACCAAAATTTGCAGCAACCTAGATAGGTGGTTCTAAGCAGTGTTTTTTTTGTGATGGTACTGCCCGGAACTCAGTACCTGCAAGCGGTACCAGTCAGAGCTCAACAACTTTTCCCCTGGAATACCAGCACTTTTTTTTTTTTAAATAAAAAAAGCACTGGTTCTAAGACAGAGCAGGAAAAGCTGTATTCCTGCTTTGCTGAAGTGTCATTCTCTTGAGAAACAGTTTAAATAATTCCAGTGGTAAAAAATTCACTTCACACTGTTTCAGGAGAAAATACAAGTATACTCCAAGAAAAGTCAATGAGAAGAAAGATAAGAAAAATCGCAGGGAAGCAGTAAGAAATGTAAAGTGCAAAAATTGTTTGCTTCTCTCAGTGTCGATGGCGGCAAATACAATTCACAATAAATGAAAAGAAAAAGAAAAAATACAAAATACAGGCAGTCCCCGAGTTACGCGGATCCGACCTATGTCGGATCCACAGTTACGAATGGGGTCCTCTCCCTGGTCTCCAGCAGACCAGGGAGAGGAAGCAAAGCAGCGGAACACGCGGGCAGCGGACAGCCCAGACGCGTCTGGGCTGTCCGCTGCCCGCGTGCTCCGGGGCTTTGCTCTGCTTTGCTCCCCGTCCCCCTGGTCTGCAGAAGCCTTTTAACAGATCTGCTGGCGGCTTTCAATTTTTCTGACTTACTGTGTTTGACTCTCCAGTTAACCAACATCTATGGCAACATCTACACAGTATGGATGGGAGAGACCCCCATCGTGATACTGAATGGATTTCAAGCTGTAAAAGATGGTGTTGTCTCCCATTCAGAAGAGATTTCTGGACGGCCTCTCTCCCCCTTCTATAGGGATATGATGGGAAACAAAGGTAAAAGATGCTGCTTTTTTGCATGGCATAATAATGAAGTATGAAGGTGGCATTCTAAGGAAGAGAGTTCTTCCCCGGACTGTCTTGCACAACTGGATAGCAGGGTGCCATGAATAAATGGAATACTAAGAGAGAGAAAAATAAAACAAAAAAGACAAATCTTATATTACTTACTCACATAACACACCATTGACTATGCCGCTTTTCATTCCATAGGATTCAGAAAAAGATTTGCCTACCAATATGGCCTTAATTTGGCTTAATTTTTAAAGAGACAATGTCTCCACATACCACTCACCCACAACCTACATATACTCAAAGGTGTGCCTATAGAATTAAGCAAGTCTCACCCACCAGTAGAGGAGTTATTCTTACAGCCCTGCAAATCTGGAGATATCCGCTTTATATCTGCAGGTATCAAAATCCACAGCTCATATTTCCAGATGCAGATGCAAATTTTGTATCCGCGCAGGGCTCTGGTTATTCTATCCTCTCCAAAAGCTGTCTCCACGGAGCTTCCAGTGACATGACTATAAAAGATATATAGTTATATTAATGGTGATAGAAACCTAAACAACAAATCACAGCTCAAAATCTATGAAGTATGTTATTGTTTCCTCTTACTAGAAAAATACATCTTAATGTAAACTCATCTCTGATATAAAAGGATTTCCCTTCCTAGCAAGAGCAGAACAGTATTTCTGTTGCTCTCAGGCATTTTCCTGACAAGTGGTCACACCTGGAAGCAGCAGAGACGCTTCGTGATGACATTTTTAAGGAGCCTGGCACTGGGTAAGAGAACCCTGGAGCACCGAATACAAGAGGAGGCCAGACACATGGTTGAGGTCTTTGCAAGTCACAAAGGTAAATTCTTTTAAAGATTGAAATGTAGAGCTGTTCCCCTTTCTGTAAGGCAGGCTGTGGGAGTGATCATGGATCTAAAAACACTTCTGTTCTAGAACGAGGCAGAGATGGTACCTCATACTGGTTTCTTAATTGCCTAAGAGGACGAAGCACGTTAGGAAAGTGCTCAAGTTTTAGTGTTCATATTGACATTTTACCTTTTTTTTTTAACCAATACGCCAAAACCAGGGGGAAAAGCTGCATTCAGGGCCATAAGGGCAGGAGCTGTAGGGAACAGCCCAGAGTTGAAGGGGGGCAGGGTAGGGCGGCAGCAAGTAATGGGCCTGCTCCTGCACTCACCAGGAGATTCAGGAAGCAGAGCAACCCAGCCCTAGCCTGCTCCACTCCCCTGGCTCCCAGCCACATCATTCAGGGGAAGGGCTGGGAGAAAGGGGTGGAATAGGAACAGGGCAGGGGCAGAAAGAGGCAGGGCGGGGACAGAGCAGGAGCAAGGGCTTCGGAAAGTGGATGGAGCATAGGCAGGATGGAGGTGGAGCTGGGGGTGTCCCAGGCTCTGCATGCCCCTAGAGATGACCTTGCTGGGCACAGTCTATGGGGGAGCTGGTTTTGGGATGGGACTGATTACTGGAGTTGGCACCACCCCATACGCAGCATGCAGATGCCTAGGGCACCACAACATTTTGTGATGCCCTATAAGGCTGAATATTTTGTGTACTGGTAGGTACAGCCTGGGGTACCTCAATGTCCAGACCTCTTCCCCCCAATGGCTAATGGGGCTTTAGTGTGGACTCAGGCCCATCCACTACTCTGGGGTCCTAGCCCAGGGACCCTGTAGATAGCAGCTGTCTGCTGGGTCCATTCATTCAAGTTCCACCACTGTTATAATTCCCTGGGCCACTTTCTCAGGGCCCTGCACTCTCTTTGCCCTCACCTGAGGACTTTGTCCAAAACAGAATCCTAGAAACCAACTCAGCGCTCCTACTTACTCTCTCCAGCACCTGACAGTACCACCTTGTCTGGGGTTCTGCAGCTCTGCCAGCCAGCCAGCCAGCCAGCCATACTGTCCACGCTCCTACAGCTCAAGCAAGGAACTGACCGGCTCCCTGGCCCAGCAGTTCTCTTTATACTAGCTTGCTGGACCCTGATTGGTTGCTTCTCACACAGCCACTCCAGCGAGCTGGGAGGACTTCTCTACTGTTCTTTTCAAGGGCAGAGCATGGCAGGTTCAAAAAGCCTCCAGCAGGGGGCCTCAGGGCCTAGTCCACACCATTATACATGCCTTTCCTTTTCTCCCATGAAATTTCATTCAGTTCTGGATGAAATATAAACCACTGAAAATCATCATCCCACGTCCCTCACTCGTGTTCTTCAGTAACCATTGTGGCAGAACACCAAGAGAATAATAACTGAACATAAATATTCTAAAAAATCATATCCACACCACCACAGAAGCAGCACCCCATGCTGTATGTCCTGTAGCTCCAGAAGCAGCAGTCTTTGGTATAGCGATGCAGATTCAGGGTACAAACAAACCCCAACGATGTATGGGAAGAGGGGCTGTAATTGTTACTAGCGCACAATAGATGGCTTGTTTTTTCCCCTTTTCCTTCGGAACTGCCTTCCAGAAAGAACACACAGAAAACCACATAAAAATCAACTATTTAGGTTGCAAAGTCAAGCACCTGAAAGATAGAAAATGCCAGATTTAAGACTGTAGTATGTAATATCAATTTAGAATGAATCCAAGTATATGAAATGAATAATCTACCTTAGATTTTAATTACTGCTTTGGAAACGTGAATATTTAGAAATCGTTTGTTAAAGCCCCAATCCCAACTCCCACTATAATCAATCAAAAACAACAAATAATCTGGTGGAAGAACCTTAAAGATTAACAAAACATGTTGATGGTATCATGAGCTTTCGTGAGCACAACCCATTTCTTCAGATGACATGAAAGCTCATGATACCATCTCCATGTTTTGTTAGTCTTTAAGATGCTACCAGACTATTTGTTGTTTTTAAGTTTTTCCTGTTACAGACTAACTCAGCTATCCCTCTGAAGCTTGTAATCAATCAGTTTTTCTATCTTCTCTAATGGGAGCTGGATCAGACCCTAAGAGAGGAGCGATATAACAAATCTTTTTCATTTTACAAACATGCTTTTGACCCACGAGGTAAGCCTTGTGTTGAACCACATTTGTCGCTGAAAAAATTAACTAGAAATTTTAAAATGGCACCAGAGCTCCTGAAGTGGGTCATTTCAAATGATGGGTCATTTCAAAACTTGGATGAAACTAAAACTTTGGCGGTAAAAAGGAAACATTAAAAACTCCTGTCTAGAAACTTGAGAAACTATGCTTTTATTTCAATCCATGGCTCAGAGAGGAGGAAAAAAAAGCAGTCATTCTACAAAACATGATGGACCAAATAGGGAAATGCAGATGCAACGTTTGTTTCCTCCAAACCTAGTTAAGGACAAGGAGTAACAAAAATAAATTCCAAGAATCTCTTAAAAAATATCTTACTCCAAAAGAACCAAAGGAAGCCCTCTCCAGGATCTAGTTCCTCTGTTTAGTTTACATTAAATAGAATTCACTCCTTTGTAAAATGTCTCACTTATCTAAAAGTTATTCAATCTCCTTTATGTTGTACAACTGCTAGAAGTATTGTGCAGATTCCTTCATGTCTCAAATTAACTTTCCTCACTGTAGTCCATTCAATGGTTCTAACTGACATCAGCTGTATTTGCAGGGAAACTTTTTGACCCCCATATCCACATGATCCACGCTATCGCAAACGTGATTTGCTCTGTGAGTTTTGGTCATCGCTTCTCTAGCGAGGATGATTCTTTCAACCGGCTCATCAAAGCCATCTCTTCTGTGGTGTACTTTAATGCCACGACCTGGGGCAGGGTGAGCATTCGGTTATTTTAATTCTTATCACTGTAAGTTTATCTGTGTTAACTGGGAATACCAGAGGTGTTAATGGTTACCGTATAAACATAGCACAGAGATCAACATCTGCCACAGGACATAATTTAAAGTATTGTGCAGGATTTTGGCTTTTGAGGCAATAAATATGCACTTCTTCATTCTCATGTCTTATTTATAGAACCCCATCAGTAAACCATCAAGGAGGCAGGTGGCACTTCAAAGACAAACAAATTAGAAATCTGGTTCAAGGCACACAAGTTTATGTAAACATCTCTTGGTTTACATAAACAGTCAATGGTTTGGAAATCGACTGCCAATAGAATTAAGGATTTGTACTAATAACTCAAGTCTTAGTGTGACTTCAGAGCTAATTAAATCAGAGTGGATGGCTCTCATTACAACAGATAATTTCCCCCTCAGATATTCTCTTTCATCTTCTTATTGCTCTGGGAGGTGAACCACATCCATTCTGATTTAACTAGCACTTATGTCACATTCCCATCTCTGTCTCCCTGCCTTTTTTCTTTTCTCTTCAAGCATCTGAAGAAGTGAGTTGCATCTCATGAAAGCTTATGCCCTAATAAATGTGTTAGTCTTTAAAGTGCCACTGGACTCCTTGTTGGTTTTGCTGAAATAGACTGACATGGCTACCTCTCTGAAACCTGTCATCAGAAAATCATGTAGCCCAAGACTTGAGTTATTAGTACAAATCATTAATTCAGTTGGAAGTCGATTTCCAAACCATTGAGTGTGTTCCAAAACTAAGAGATGTTTACATAAACTTCTGTGCCATGAACCAGATTTCTAAATGCTAGCACTAAACCTAGCAAACACTCACTCTTGGAATGCAGATTTTGTATTTGGAAACTGAGACATAAAAGTACAGTTCATAAAATCCAAAACTTTGAAGCCCTGCCATTTTGAGCAGATTTCTGATCAGTCTTGCTCAAGATCGGCTCCTCAAAGCCTAACTGGATGTTCTATACCACAGTATCTGACAGAATTTAGGTTTAAACATGGACTTGTCTAACATTTTAACTAAACTGCATGTCTTTTATATGGATTAGGGATGTTAAAATGCGATTATTTACTAATCGAGTAGTTGATAAGGGTGGGCAGTTCCAACGTGCAGTCTGGCTCACGCCGATTCACAGCATAACCTCCCCAGCTGCCGCTCTGCATTTTAGAGCACAGGGAAGTCTCTTATTAAAAGACCCATGGAGCAAGGACTGACCCAGCTTCTCTGTGCACTGGATGTACAAAGAGTTGAGGGACCCAGAGCCCAGCCTGAGCCCCGGCACCCGAATTAGCTGACAGGGGCCAGCCGAGGGTGTTTCACTGCAGTATAGACAACTTAAAAAACAGTCCACCAAAGCTTCAGGATAAAGACTGTGGTCAGCCATGATGCAGGAGCATTCAACATCTGGAGGTGGTCCAAGACTGTGGATTAAATTTCCCCAGGCACTAAAAAGCATGACAGATCTAAGTACTTTCTGCACCTCCTGAAAGTGCATTTCTTTAACCTTGCCTTCTCTTACCTAGACTCACACCACAACAAGTATATTTATGTAAAAACACACCCTACTGAAAGAAAACACTCCACTGCACACGCTTCTCCCTTTGGGGGGCAGAATAAGAGAACAAACATGATAGGTATGCGGACACATTGTTTAATGAACACCAAAGAGCGCTCGGCTACTACCATGAATGAGCAGAGTATATGAATATAGAACAGAATATCAGTTTAGCCCAGCTCAGAAGTGACCACTTAAAGTAGAGGTTAAAAATTTCATATTCCTGCTAGAATTAAAAACCCTCCAGTCCTTTCATGAGTTTAAGTTATCATGATACTTCAAACTCACTCAGGTTCACTTGATTATATCAAAGAACTCACATCATCTCCCCTATGTTTTACCCATAGTTGTATGATGTGTTCCCATGGGTTATGCATTATCTCCCAGGACCTCACCAGAAAGTGTTTGCATACAATGATTTTATGCACAATTTAGTTAGAAATGAGATCCGAAGTCATGAGGAGAGATGGAAAGCAGATGATCCACAGGATTTCATTGACCTCTACTTGGACCAGATAGCAAAAGTAAGTACCTGTACTCTGTCTAATACTAGTTGTTTCTTAGCCTCACTGTCCGCTGCAAAGAAACTTTGTTGAAGGATTGTGTTACACAGGTTGAAGCTCTAGTCAGGCTTTCTCTGGTCCAGTCACTTCCATGGTCCGGCATGCTTTTAGTTAGCTGGATGGCCTCTTATCATGGGTGTGGTCAACTTTCCCGCCGTCCCATAAAGTTTGTTGACAGCCACCAGTCCTAGCTCTCAGTGTTCTGTGCTGTCATTTAACTCTAATTTATTCCTAAATGTCTTCTAAGAGCCCAGTAACCAGTGGAAGTGTTGGCAATGCTGCTAGATGATATTAACCTTCTGTGGTTCAACAATTTTTCTGGTTTGGTCAGATTCCGAGGGTGCGGGACTAGAGATGTTCAACCTGTAGATTGATATTTCAAATCTTCCTGTAACTGGTGACTTCTGAAGTGGTTTTGGTTCCCCTCCACATTTGATAGACATGAGAAGTTTTCATCCAGCAACACTAACTGGGTCAACTGCCTCCTGTGTGCCCCTTTTGGGCTAGGGGAGGTGCTGCATTACGCAGCCTCAGTTTGTGAAAGCTTCTTGGTTCCTCAGTCACTTCAAAAGAGGCTTTCACAAATCCAACAGCAGCACTTCTTGGGGATGGTTTTAACATCCCAAAGTTACAAAACAACCACAAACTTTTCCATTCAGCCTTAACCCAGGCAGAGCTCCTTTTTGCTGAGGTATTGCTTCCTCTTCTTCTGACCACCGGAGGAGATGCAAAGCCTCGCCCCCATCTTGGTGTCTCGCCAAAAAGAGGGGAAAAAAAACCCACCAGAAACTTTCAGATGAGTCTTTCTACCCAGCCCCAGCTCCTTTTCTCAGGAACCACTGCAGGAGACACTCTTCCTGCATCTTCACTCTGTAACCACCATTTGGTCATCCACCAGCCTCTGTTTTTCTACCCTCATAGAGGTATGGGTTTAGTCCAGGGGCGGGGAACCTTTTTGGGTCAGGTGCCACTGGCCCATAGAAAAATCAGCCAGGGGTGAGAACCAAAAGAGAAAAACCAACCCGTTCCCAACTGAAAAGGAAAAAAAAAGACACATCCCACATACCCCTCATTCACCAGAGCCTAATGAGGGCCAAGCTAGTAGATTTTGTGTGCTCCAACCTCATGGTGGGATGATAGAGGGGCTGGAGCACCAGTGTGGGCTCTCCAATGCTGGGGGGGGGAGCCCTGAGCCTTGGGGGTTGGATCCCGGCAAGCCAGGGGCCACATATGGCCCCCAGGCTTTAGATTCCCTGAGCCTAGCTTAGTCACATGCCTGCCTAATGACTTGATTCATTGTCTCCACCAGAGGCGGATTAGCTGCATCACAGGTAGGCTAAGACCAACCTCCCTTTAAAAGGGCCAGCCAACCTGTGAAAAATGTTAATTACTACATAGTCAGTAGTACCTCTCTAGAACCTTCTGCTTTCAAATCTTGTGAATGTCACCTACAGACCAAAGATGACCCCACCTCCACCTTTAATGAAGATAACATGGTTCAGAGTGTGGTTGATCTTTTGGTGGGAGGGACAGAAACCACAACTACCTCTCTGTGCTGGGCTCTCCTCTATATGCTGCAATACCCAGATATCCAAGGTATGTGAAATGTGCATCAAAGGGACACCCATTAAAGTTTGCACATGGTTACTAAACAAATATTAACTCAGACTAACAGTGTATTGTAAAACAAAGTGACCTGCCAGCATCGAAAATCAGTGCTCAGCTGTTAATATCTAACAGCAGCTCGGAGAGGAGAATTTAATCACAGAATACTAGAACTGGAAAGGACCTTGAGAGTGAACGGGGCAAGAAATATTTCAGATTTCTATGAAATATTATGAAAAGAAATGGAAGTGTGCTATCTCTGCTCCAGCTACCTGAAATGCAACACCAGCAGGGCTACGTCTACACTGGCATGATTTTCCGGAAATGCTTTTAACGGAAAAGTTTTCCGTTAAAAGCATTTTCGGAAAAGCGTGTCTAGATTGGCAGGACGCTTTTCCGCAAAAGCACTTTTTGCGGAAAAGTGTCCGTGGCCAACCTAGAAGCGCTTTTCCGCAAAAAAGCCCCGATCGCCATTTTCGCAATCGGGGCTTCTTTGCGGAAAACACTACTGTGCTGTTTACACTGGCCCATTTGCGCAAGAGGGCTTTTGCCCCAATGGGAGCAGCACAGTATTTCCGCAAGAACACTGACGATCTTACATGAGATCGTCAGTGTTCTTGCAGAAATTCAAGCGGCCAGTGTAGACAGCTGGCAAGTGTTTCCACAAAAGCAGATGATTTTGCGGAAAAACTTGCCAGTCTAGACACAGCCCAGGTGTTTAGGCTAATTAGTCTCTCTCCTTCCTACTAAGACAATAGAAAGGGGAGACAGCAGGCTAAAGGGACAATTTCATGAGTAAAACATGTTGGGCTCGTCTACACTGGCCCCTTTTCCGGAAGGGGCATGTTAATTTCAGCTATCGTAGTAGGGAAATCCGCGGGGGATTTAAATATCCCTCGCGGCATTTAAATAAAAATGTCCGCCGCTTTTTTCCGGCTTTTCTAAAAGCCGGAAAAAAGCGGCGGACATTTTTATTTAAATGCCGCGGGTGATATTTAAATCCCCCGCGGATTTCCCTACTACGATAGCTGAAATTAACATGCCCCTTCCGGAAAAGGGGCCAGTGTAGACGTAGCCGTTTATTTTTTTCTTACTAATACTTTCCTCATTGACCGACTGGAAACAGTGAACAGCATATTTTTTAAAAATTACATAAGCTGACATGTATTTATAACTTTCCTGACAAAAGATAAGGTGAATATAATGGAAATATGTCAAAGTCCCTCATTTCATCTATTTCTGGAGATGGGAGCATTCAAGCACTTCTGTAAAGATTACTTTGAAAAGAGAACTACTATTTGAGAAATAGTCTCGAGCTCCGAGGACACGCTGCCTCTCTCTCTAAGGACCAAATTCAAACCAATGCCAGGATCAAACCATAGTCCAAAGCATCTCATAGCAAAGTATTCGTATTTTTATAAGCCCCTGCACTGTGTATGTCCAGTCAAGGGGGACACAGCATGTTAACACAGCTTAGTAAAGAGTATATTGGAAAGAAAATCAGAAAAAGGGATGAAAAATGTTCCTCAGTTGTAAGTAAAACCAAGTATTTCTCTGCAGAGAAAGTCCAGAAGGAGCTAGAAACTGTTCTGGAACCTTCCCAGCTAATCTACTACGAGGACCGGAATAAACTGCCGTACACAAATGCTGTAATTCATGAGACTTTGCGTTACAGCAACATTACTGCTGTCGGGACCTTTCGACAATGTGTGAAGGATACAGCAGTGCTGGGGGTTCCCATTGAAAAGGTACAATGGTATACGCCAGGTTAACACCACCTGCATCTTTTGCATCATTATTTAGAGCACATCTACACTACCGACTTATATCAACTAGGGATGGTAAAATGCATTTTTTTAGGCAAACGTGTCACCGCTGAAAATGTCAGTGATTACGCATTTACACGAGGGGAAAGGCAGCTCCTCAGGAGCCACTTCATGTGGGGAGCCAGCTTTTAAGCTGGTTTCCTGCCCGTGCCAGATCCTGTGGAGCCACCTCACTCTCACCGCCCCATGTTGCTGTCTCTATCAGAGGCAGCAGTTCAGGGAGGGCGGGGAGGAGGTGTAGCGGGGGGCAAGGGCCTGAGTGTAATCATGAAGGCTAACCATGTATATACAAGTTTACACTTTCACATCCCTAATGTCAACCTATGTGAGGCCAACTTGCAGTCAACCTATGTTAGGCCCAGCTTACAGTAGGGTTGGGCAAGAGGCTGTCAGTGGGCCAGATCCAGCCTGCTTAGCCCTTTCATCCCACCTGTGGCAAGTCCCGGCCCTGCCCCCTAATGCGTTACCTGGGAGTCGCTGCAGAGGCATGAGCCCTCAATTCCTGCTATTTAAAGGGATTGTGTCTCCCTGGCAGCTCCCAGGCAATACGTAAGAGGCAGGGCTAGGAGCTGTGAGCCCTTTCAACTGCTTCTATTTAAAGGGCTCGCACCTTCCGGGTGGCTGCTCAGGCACGAACCCTTTAAATAGAAGGAGCTGAAAGGGCTCACAGCCCCCGGCCCTACCGCTAACACGCTGCCTGGGAGCTAAAGAGGAGGCACGAGCCCTTCAACTCCTGCTATTCAAAGTCTCCGCCCCTTTTGCCTGAGGCCCTGCCCCTTCCGGCCCACAACCATTTCGGAAATTTTTGAAGTGCCCCCCCCTTCAAAAATTATTGCCCACCCTGGGTTAGACAGTCTATGAGCCACACAGCTGCTACATAAGGACATAGCCTTTTGAAGCTACATTGATTTACCCCAAGTGACACTCTCCTCTGGTCTTGTTTTCTATACTTTGCTAACAAAAACTAAACCACAAAGAGAAGACAATTATGTTTTGCTTTTTTTCAGAACACAATTGTATTGCCAAACTTACACTCTGTTGTATTCGATTCTGAACACTGGGAGACCCCAGGGAAGTTTAACCCAAATCACTTTCTTGATTCTGATGGCAACTTTGTAAACAATGAAGCATTCTTTCCTTTTTCAGCAGGTAATGCATTGACTTCTAACTCTGCCAGGTTTGTGTACCTTGAAGTAAGAGCGAAGGAAATTAGCTGTTCCAAGAGTTAAAAATATGCACGACTCGGGTAAAATTATCTGACTAATAAACTGCAGAGATTTAGATTCAGTGTTCTAATGTAATAAACACAAAAGTTGTGCACATGTCTAGCATTTCACACCTACACATAATCAAGTTGAAGATGCAGAAAAACAAGGGAGAAACCTGTCTATTGAGGTACTTACATGGCCCATTTCCATAGCAACTCAACACTTCACAATCTTTAATGCATTTATCCTCACACAACCCCTGTGAGGTACAGAAGTGTCATTATCCTCATTTTACAATTGGCAAGCTGAGTGACAAGAGTCTACAGGACATGCAGGAAGTCTGCCAAGGAGAAGAAACTGAACCTGGGTTTTCCAAAGCCTAGAGAAATACTATAATCCCTCGACAAACTTTCCTCTCTGGTAGCTAGAAAAAAAATCAGAACTCTAATTTCTTCTGTGGAATTTCACTAGGTAGATCTTCAGTCAGAATCCGACTCTTTATACAGCAATGTTACACACTACATGGCATGAGAAACAAATATCTAACTTTTGATTACATAAAGAAACAGACAAAAGCACTAAGGAATAGACAGCTGACCAAAAATTAACACTGCAAGTATGCACGCCAGATTCTCTGGCAACCAGGTTGGAAACAAAGGCAGCATAAAGCAGCATATAGGTCACAGTAATTGGAGATTTAATTGGAAAAATAAATTTAAAAATACTGACAGAGCAATCAGCCACTAGACAAAATGCTAACTGAGCCAGCAGCAATGTAAAAAAGGACTGCGGGTTCAAAGTAGGTGACGGATTAACTATGAATTTACTGTGTCATGCTGTGGCAATAAAAGCAAACACTATTCTGGGATGTATATACAGCAGTCGGATTAAAAAGAGTGAATCTAATTTCCGAAAGTGGCTGCTGAAACTGTGCAGATCCTGCTGTCATGTACAACGAGGCACTTGAACAACTGCAGACACACAATTGAGGCAATCATTTAAAAATTGGGTATGACACGATGGGGGAGGGATGGTTTACACCGGTTAGAGTGAAGCAGAAGGAGTATCACATTGGCCTGATAAATTATCAACATGAACTAGAGTTGTACGGTTATTTTCCTATGCACATCTTCAAAATGTTGCCACGATTTTTTTCCAAAGTGACGTCTACGGGAGATAAGGGTCCTCATACCTCAACTCCTACACTGAAGCATCTTGGACTTGGAACAGATCAGAGGAAGGGAAAGGCAAGAGCCAGGATGCAATCACTGTGAATATAGTACCTACTGACCGAGGCTATGCCTACACTTTGAGGTGTTGTTTCCAATTCAAGCCAACATAACACTAGCTCTGAGCGAGCTGGTGTACTAAAAGCAGAGTGTAGATGCAGCAGCACAAGGGATGTGACATGGGAAGAGTTAGCTGCTCCATATATGTACACATCTCAGATGCTAGCTACGTACATGGGGCAACTACCCATTCCTGCTAGTCCCACGGGGCAGCCACATTTTAGTTTAGTGCCTCTGCTAAGTCACATCTTCAAAACCTGCCTGTGAGTTACATCCCGAGCTTGAAGCATAGATATACAGTTAGCATCACAGATGTTGCTTGACCCGAGTCTGGTTTAAGGAGGTGCAACCTGTATACAAATTATTTCCCTCAGAGGCAGCTTCTCACCTTAGAGAGTTCATGAGACTCAACAGAATTTTGTTTGGAAATTCATTTTGACTCATTCTGTGCAATCATTTGTAGAAGTAATTCCTTGCTCTTGTTTCTTCTGTAGGGCACCGAGTATGTCTGGGGGAACAGATGGCAAAAACTGAGCTCTTCATCTTCTTTGTCACCCTGCTGCGGGCATTTACATTCCAGCTTCCAGAAGGAGTGAAGGAAGCCAATATGGACTATATTTTAGGGGTTATATTACAACCACATCCATATAAGCTCCATGCTATTCCACGTTAGTCTGAAATGAACCATAAAGCGGAGGTGATTCTTCCTTTTTAAAATAGCCATCCTATACTTTATCTTATTAAACGAATTTGATCATTCAATATTGTGACAATGGCCGGAGATGTTTTTATTTAGGAACACAGACCTGCAAAATTTTAACTTTTAAAAAATAAATGCATTTGCCAAAAATCAAGAGCTCTTCACTGTACACAAGTGGAAAGTAACATCTATTGAAAATATTTATCTACACTATTTCTACATGGTAAAGATAGGGGTGAATTAGCTAAGGTATTTTAGAAAGTCCGCATTACCATGCAAAGCTTACTAGAGATGCCTGCTCAATGTACTAGTAAGGTGTTGAACTGTATTTTAAATGTCAAAAACAGCAGAACATGAAATGGCATTATATGAACTGATGATTCAGTCCCACCTTTGCTGCACAATTGTCTAGATGCAATAAAAATGCTTAATTTTAACTGAACTTCCATGTACTTCTTTCTTTCAAAGTTAATTGCACATGTTTTTAATCTAAGGACTATCAATGCACTTTTGGCACCTTTCCTTTTACTCTCTCTTGGGGAACTAGTCACAGTAATAAAGTTAAGCATGTGTACACCTGAAATATTAGGTCCTCTCATTTCCTCTCAAAATCGCTGTTCTTTTGAAAATCCCTTTAGTTTTGGTAATGTGACATGTAACTTTAGTGTCAGATTCTTTTCATATGCCTTCTTTCCTTGTGAGATGTGTACTGTCTCTTCAAAACTGCTTATTCATCTGTTTTATTATATCAATCATAGCATCTTGAACTAGCTTTTGTTTTTGTAAATCCCTCATTTCCTCTTACAACTCCATTTTCTTTTGAGTGGAACATCATTCTTCTATTGGTTACTTCAAAGGAGGTCACTGAACTGTTGAGAACTTGATAAATTAGATAAAATTACCTCTATTTTGCTGGGAGGGGACACTCATAAATATGGCATCATTCTATGCAAATTATGAGTTTGGTGCATTTGATACTATATTTTGTTGGGTACCCAATCCATTGAGCTCAACAAAATGCATAGCCCCTGACCGATTCCACTTCCGAAAAGGTTTTGTTGTTTTCAGCTCCAGTACATGGAACCTAGTTTTTTCAGTTTCTGAAGTTCAATAGGAAAAAGTGTAAGATTCTGGAGTGCAAACTGAAACTGAAAGTATTATTCTGCATGTGAATCTGCTGTAAAATCAGGTAAGAAGGGAATCAAATTCTCAAGATCTGCTTTTCAACACCCACTTAATGGAAATCAGGTGACTCTATAAGATTGCAATGCTTGCTGCACCATAAAGGTTAAAGAAACCTAAAGAGATTGAAATGATCAATTACATTAACAGAAAACACTGTAAACTCATTAATATCATCTTTCTTTTATTACAGAAAATACAATATCTAAAAAACCCACACTTAAGTAACCAATGTTTTAACAGCAATTAAGAAGAGTTTGTTAACCTCATGGTATGCTACAGTAAGAGGAGCTCTCTCAGAAAACATTCTGGGTATCAGTAACAAAAATACTGTCTTGTATGAATTATCAAACTAGCAGCTTTGCAAAAGTCATTGTTCTCTTTCCACCCAGATGTTCAAATGGTGCAAGACAAACTCACCTAAATTCCTCTTTTCCAACTTACAGTTTCATGACAAATAGTAGCAGGGCCCATGATAAAGTGCTCAGTAATAAGATTGGCAGTGATTACAGACCTTGTCTATCCCTATTCCAGTGTACTTTGTTGGCTCTTATGGTCTTCCTTTCCTGAAAAGGGGACTTCAACGTTTCTTTTCCATATACTCCTCCTCTTCTCCTCTAGTCTCCTGAGGTTGATCTGTAAACTTGATATTTTTCACCAAATAGTCTTTCATTATGTATATGCAGATCATATTTTTTACTGTTTTAATTTTAAAACTGCAGCTTGAATTATATGCTCACATATCCTTTGTCCATATTTCTGGAGAACTGAGGTATAACAAGAAGTCCAGTTGTATGTTGCTGGTTGTAAAACACACAGGGAAGACAAGTGCTCATCAGGAAGAACATTATTAAGGAGGTATTTTTACAGAGCAGACATCACCTGGCTGGCAGTCAGGAGGAATGGAAAACCACTGGGCTCAGCATACTTTCTGGTTACTTCATTTCAAACTGAAACTATCCAGACATCAGACTTTTGTCTCTCCACTGTTTGTTATGATGTTGATGCAAGAATTCCACATTACCTTCTCATCACAGCTGTAAAGGAGACCTACAAGAAGAGGCTGAGTTGAAGCTATTTCATAGGTTACAATCTGTAGCTTTGTAATGTGTTAACAGTCTCAGGGGGGGAAAGGTTGGCCTTAGCTAGACAGAGAAAAGAAAGTTTCAGGAATTAAGGCCAAATATCATTACACATTCTCTTTTTGTTAAATTGATACATTTACATGGCCTCAAGACAGTAATGCAAACCCTGTAACTTCAGTGTAATCTGGAACCAGACTATATAGAAACCATAAATATACACAATACAGTACACCAGTGGCATCAGCTCTACAGATCTCTTTGTTCTATTTTCCACTTGTCCCAGTGCCTGAGACACACAACTACTTGAATGAAAAGCAGTGGAGCTCAGAGGAAAGGGGACGGTCTCATGATGCTAGTGGCCTTGTCACCGCTCCTACTCAACCAAACAGCAGCTGTAACCAAAAATGCTTTAATATTCGACTAACAAGGAGTCTACAACTTTTCTTTTGGATGGAGAGCCAGCACAGTAAGCCATGTTTCCATCTCCGTCAGGCTGAACTACAGCAGTGCACTCCACCTGGCACAGAGCAGGAAGGACACACAAAAGCTTTAGTTAACACACAGCGGCTGATATTCTAGGTGAGGCAGGCTAACAAAACCACATCACAAAAATGGTCTATGCTCTCCACTGGATGTCCTTCAAATACCTGAACTGCTTCTAGGTCCTAGTCTTTGTAATCTTCACCCAGGTAGGACTTGTTAAACTCCTCAGAGATCATCTCTTCCAGTATCTTACCCTGATAGCTGCACTCAATGAGGTGACTGGGGCTGTCACCTCCAAACTGAAATTGTCCGAGGTTTGAAGTAGGGTATTCTCTGGGGATGGCCACTGGCTGTGTACTCTGCCACTGGGCAGTAGGGTAGGCCCAAGTCTTATTACCCTTAGGAAGCAATGTAAGAATTGTCTCTCTAGATAGGCCCATCTCTCAGTAACAACATTTGCCAGAGACAGGCAAGAATCTTACCCAAGAATGAAATGAATAATGAACAAGGAATGGAAGTGCTAATATTAATTAGTTTATAGTTCCTAGATTCTAAAGTAATAACTACCATTATAAACATACATATATGTCTTTTCCAGCTCCAATTTCTGTGAAATACAGAAAGTCCTGATTTGGGTTTTTGTGTGGTTTTGCTGATAAAGTATAGTCATGGGTCAACAAAACCTAGAGCAGGAAAATTAGTGAGCCAACTAATATCTGGTGTGATGTGTGGGTGTTTTTTGTTTGCCTGTTTTTAGTGTGTGCCCCTTTCCATCTTCAAGATTGTATCTGGTTGGTATCTGTCTTGCCTAATAAGTAAATACTGTTATCAAGAACACACACTGATCTAAAATACAAGATTTTATTTTAAATGGTTGCAAAAAATTAATATTTTTGGAGCTCTCTCACCCTCAAATAAAAATATCATAAATGCCAGGAACGGAGAACTCATTCCAAAGTCTGAAACAACAGTATGTGCAGAAAAAAAAGTGAAATGTTGAATATGTTGCATTAACTTGGCCAGAACAGCTCATAGCCCAGGGTGAATTATCATTATACCATAGTGTGTAAAAGCAAACACAAATGTAGACCTTTTAAGGTGTGTAGGGCAATCACCTCCAGGTCTTCTCCTCTCTTTTCCCCATTTATTCTTGTATTGTTAATAGTACTAGTACTTCTAGTAGTAGTAGTTTCTAAACACTGCAGTAATGCCTAAACATCCAATAGGGTGGGGAAAGGTATTTCATATAGCAGTAAAAAGGTAAGAATGATGATGATCATATGAAGGGAGAAGACTATTTTGGTCACCACTCACGCTGTTTCCTGCAATGTCTCTACCTCCCCTGCCCCCCACAGAGATGGTGTCGGGGGAACTGATTTTTAAGACGGCTCCCCCAGCACTGGCTCCTGTGCCCCCCCTGCTGCCTCTAATAGAGGCAGGAAGGGGGGGGGGCGGAGTGACTAGTTGCATCACTAGTCAACTATCTGATAAGCTTATACTTATTGGATAGTCAACTAGTCACTAACAGCCCTAATTATGTTTGTTTCTTTGCAGATAGAAAAATGCAGACAAGTTTACTGATGTGCCCAAGATCGAACAGTCAGCTTCAGAGTGGAATCAGAACTTTCAAATTCCTGTCTTGCACAGTCTCTGGCACAAAAAAATTAGCTAGTTTGTGTGTTTGCCTCTCTGTCTTCCAAAGTACCTCAATCTGACTGCCACTGATAAATTCAATGCCACCTACTTCTTGCAATACTTGTCCAAGGGTCTCCTGGCTCTGAATGCATTTCCTATTTGAAAAGAAAAAGAAGAAAACAATTACTTTAGTGCAAACCATTATTCATTTCCTACTGTCTCATCTCCCAGGAAACTCTACCTGTGTTTTCGAGACCCAACCTCCCTACTTTCTACAGACCTTATATCAGAGCCCCTCACAGTCCTAACCTACTTCCCACTGGTGATGCACGAGGTGGGGGCAAAGGGGATATGTGCTCCCCCAAAACACTGTGGGCAGGAGGGGCAAGGGGCCAGAGTCTCTGGGTGGCCCGAGGACTAACGGGGGAGCCTGGCGCTGGCAGCAGGGGTCAGATTCCCTCATACTCACTGGCAGCGAGGGATGGAAATGGAGCAATGCATCTCCACTTCCCCCCTCCTCCCCCCAGCTCCCAGACATGTGACTCGGGGGAGGACAGGAACTGCCCCTTGCACTCACCAATGGGAAGCACTGCAACACAGGAAGGAGCCCGGGGAGTGAAGTCATGCAGCTTTGCTTCCCCTGCCACTGCCAGTGAGTGTGAGGGGGCCTGACCCCTGCTGCCATTGCCAGCCCCCACCCTTCTACTCCTCCAAGCTGTCATTCAGAGGAGAAAGCTTGGGGGAAGGGAAAGGGGTGGGGTGGGGCCTGGGGAAAAAGGGACACTGTCCCAGTTCTCCCAGGGTATCGTGGGAAGGAGGTATGTGACAGTTGCCCCCACACCAATCACCCCTGCTACTTCCTGCAGATTTTCTCTCTCAGTTCTCTCAGGGTATGTATAGACTACATGGCTCTGTTGCCAGAGCCATGTAGATTAGTTTACTAGACATACCCAAATGAAGGGGCGATTTAAATAATAGCCGCTTCATTTAAATTTAAATGGCTGCTGCGCTGTGCCGATCAGCTGTTTGGCGGCACAGCGCTGTAGTCTGGACACTCCATAGTCGACATCAAAGGCATTTGTCGACCTCCCCGTTATGCCTCGTGGGATGAGGTTTACTGGGGAGGTCGACAAACGCCTTTGATGTTGACCGCGGAGCGTCCAGACTACAGCGCTGTGCCGCCAAACAGCTGATCAGCACAGCGCAGCAGCCACTTAAATTTAAATGAAGTGGCTATTATTTAAATCGCCCCTTCATTTGGGTATGTCTAGTACTGTAAACTAATCTACATGGCTCTAGCGACAGAGCCATGTAGTCTAGACATACCCTCAGACTTTTTGTGGCCAAGTGTTCATGAGGCTAATACCTCACAAGAGGGGCTGATAATTATGGCATAGATGAAGTTAGCCCTATTTCCCTTAAAGGGCCCGGTCACAAGTAGTTGTAGGCAACCCATAGTCCCAAGAGAGAACGGGCATGTACCCCTGAGAGGTAAAGAACGTACTCAGCTGGCTTTATGGCAATCACAAAATGTGGCTGAAGAGATCCCTTGAGACAGACAATCTGTGATAGTGGTATAAAGATGTTATAATCAAAATGGAAACATTACTATTATGAATTATCATGTAGTGTTGTCCTATGGCTTTCTACATATGAATTTAGAAACCTAAAAACACATAGCTATATATTTTTACCTGTCTATTTTGGTTGTTATGATCACTGTAAATTTGCCTTCAGTATTAGGCAAGTAGGTTGATGGTACAATTACATAATTCCCTGCAGAGAGTTTACAGAGCTGGCTCACTTCCTGTGAGTAGCAATGAGGAACACAGCTAACAAGTGGCTCCAAGTGCAGAAAAGAAGAAGTGTGTGATTTCCAACTGCTATTAGGCACCTGAAGAAATTAAAATAATTTCAGATCTCACACCTTTAAAACAAACCAGTATGATCCATTAAAAAATCCACCCAGTCAAATACACACCTTATTCCATATAATGACCCTGTTTGCTCAAGATCACTTAACTGACAAGAAAAAAATATTTTAGAAGGTGGGTTTCACACCTATTCACCAAGATTGGATTTCAGACACCAAATATTCGAACTATTTGCACCTGTGCACAAATGAAAAAAACCCGCTCACTTTTTTTAAAGTGAGCAATTTCATACATAGAATCATAGAACACTAGAACTGGAAGGGACCTTGAGATATCATCAAGTCAGTCCCCTGCCCTCATGGCAAGACCAAGCACCGTCTAGACTATCCCTGACAGGTGTCTTCTTAAATATCTCCAGAGATATAGATTCCACAACCTCCCTAGGCAACTTATTCCAGTGTTTAACCACCCTGACAGTTAGGAAGTTTTTCCTAACGTCCAACCTAAACCTCCCTTGCTGCAGTTTAAGCCCATTGCTTCTTGTCCTATCACCAGAGGCCAAAGAGAACAATTTTTCCCCCTCCTCTTTGTGACACCCTTTTAGATACTTGAAAACTGCTATCATGTCCCCTCAGTCTTCTCTTTTCCAAACTAAACAAGCCCAATTCTTTCACACTCTTCCCTCATAGCTCATGTTTTCTAGACCTTTAATCATTTTTGTTGCTCTTCTCTGGACCTTCTCCAATTTTTCCACATCTTACTTTATATGTGGTGCCCAGAACTGAACACAATACTCCAACTGAGGGCTAATCAGCGCAGAGTAGAGAGGAAGAATGACTTCTCGTGTCTTGCTCACAACACATCTGTTAATGCATCATGTTTGCTTTTTTTACAAGAGCGTCACACTGTTGACTCATATTTAGCTTGTGGGCCACTATGACCTCTAGATCCCTTTCTGCAGTACTCCTTCCTAGACAGTCACTTCCCTTTCTGTCTATGTGAAACAGATTGTTCCTTCCTAAGTGGAGTATTTTGCATTTGTCCTTATTAAACGTCATCCTATTTACCTCAGACCATTTCTCCAGATCATTTTGAATTATGACGCTATCCTCCAAAGTAGTTGCATCCCCTCCCAGCTTGGTATCATCTGCAAACTTAATAAGCGTACTCTCTTTGCCATCATCTAAATCACTGATGAAGATATTGAACAGAACCAGTCCCAAAACAGATGCCTGCGGTATCCCACTTGTTATGCCTTTCCAGCATGATTGTGAACCATTAATTGTTAACTAGCAACAGTCTTAGTGTTAAATAAAACCCTTCAAATGAACAGAAAATCTAAAAGTACTGACTGCTGCATGACTTCTGAACCCTTGTCATATCCTGGTTCAGTGGAATCAGAAATGTGGTTGCTATGCTATCAAATCATTCATTGTTATACCTTAAGCTCTACTATACCTGTGAAATAATCTAGCTCAAATGTCTAATTGTGTGGGCCCAAAAGGGATCATTTATAGGCTGCATTCCCATTCTCCAAGGTAAAAGGCACCTAAATAAATTATGAATTTTGTTTATTCGTGTAAATGAAACAATCGCATTGACTGGGGTAAATTATACCTGGAAGATATGAAACCCTATTGGACGAAACTTGCTATCTTGACAGTGCTGGCGGAGGGTGACTTTCACGTTGCGCTCTCCTGTTTCTAAAGGGATGGAGAGGGGAAAGCAGGGATTGGTATGGAAGGAGTGGAAGTTCCTGCTACCTCCAGCACTTTGGCCATTTTTCCAGCATCCTTGTAGCTGCACAGTCTCCCATTCACCTGGTGAGAGCTCTTCACAGAGGGCAGCATCAGCGGGTGGTGGTTTTATCTCACTGTCAAATGTAAGACAGAAAGGAAAACTAGTGCACGAAATGCGAAAGGTTTCCATGACTGCAATTCATCATCCCTCCATGCAATTCACTATCCTAGCTGAGCAATCATGGAAATACTATTAATGAAAAATACATGTCAAAAAAATGCAAACGCTTGCCAGTCAAGCATTCCCAGTAACAGTCAATCTAATCATCACATATCATTAAATGCAAAATCTGAACATTTGCAGAACAGAGAAAATAAAGTAAAACTTAAGATCCTGACAGCACCTTTAATCTGGCCAAATTGCACAATGTCAATTTAAAGCATACACACATTAATATGTATTTCAGCAATAGCAATAGAAAATACAACACGCTGAACTAGTTACTGTAAATTAGCTAATATAACCCACGGGTTATACACATTTTTACAACCCCCCCCCCGCCCCCGCGGGGTATACATGCCCGCATCTTTACATGTTGATTTTTACTCCTTGGAGTCCCTGTGGGAACATCAGTTCCCCTAAGCGGCTCTTCCCAGCCCCCCATTAGAACTGGGTCAGCTCCGCTGCAGGGGGACAGGGCGGGTCTGACGAGCTTCCAGCATGCCTGCACTGCACTCTCCATTCCCCTCGCCTGGAAGAGGGTGGGTGGCGCCTGGCTGCAGCTGCGCGGGGTGGGCCTGGGTGTGAGCACGGCTCCCCTCCCGCAGGCCAGCCAGCTCTCTGGCAGCAGGATGGCCGTCACCTTGTGTCTGCTCTCTACCTCCTCACCTCGGTGCTGCTGCTTAAGTGCCCAGAGCTGCTGCACCGGCCACATCTCCCACCGCGGCATCAAAGATCACCTTTTATGAAGGCAGCAGAAGTCTCTGCGGGTTATTTACATCCGTGGGTAATCTAATTTTTTAAAAATTGTATTTAATTTATTTATGTATTTTACATTTTAGGTGTAACAAAGTGTATCTGAGATCTTTGGGGAATATAATAGAAAAACTGCGGGTAATACATGGACGCGGGTTATATTCGCTAATTGATTAAATTTATCTTTTCAATTCCCTATCAATGATGCATTTAGTTTCTTAATTTTCCATGAATTTATATTTTTGCATTTAAATTTCCCTAATTCTCCTCTCCTCCCCCTCACAGATCAGGGGGAGAAAGAAAAGAGGAAAATACAAAAACAATGTAGCTCCCAGAGTCCTTCCCCACTGCCCACAGAGCTCCAAAAGACATCTACCCTGGATGAAGCGAGAACTCCACAGAACTGTGTAACATTCAAAATGTACTGATGCTTGAAGTAATTGTGCAGCAATGTGATTCTTGTATAAGACACACCAGACTCTGGATGAAGTATGTTCTCCACAAACTACACACTACAGAGAACTACACCGGTTCACCTCTGAAAAGGGTACTCTTTTTCCAAACTCTCTCTCTCTCAGGTCAAAAAGAGATTTAGATCGTCACCCCCAGATACTTTAAGGGAAGGATTTCAGCAGCTTGAGACCCCCATTCATAAAGCTAGGAAAGGTGCACATTAAGCAGCCACACTAATTACCTGTTCTCAAAAGAATTAACACCCTTTTTACATGGGCTTCCCTTAACTGTAGTTCAGGTCACATCAAGCCCTCATCAAGGGCATACTCTTTACATAAACTGTTTGCAATGTTTTCAGGGGGTTTGCTAGGTCTCTTCCTTTTTTAACATACCTGAGGCAGATTCGACCTGTTGAGAATACACGAAGCAGAAAGTCTCTCTCTGCATCCTTCAGAAAGGTGCTAGGGACAATAAGGTAATAACCAGGGGCAAGGTCACAGCGCACATGTACTTCTCTGTCATAAGAATGGCAAATGGTTCCTACAACTGGAGGAGCAGAAAGAGTCTTGGGCAGATTAAACCGCTTCTTCTCCACCTAGAATAGACACATAACATGGCATAGCATTATAGGAAAGTTGACAAAATTATAGCAAAATTAAATGGGATCATATATTCAGTTAACAAACCCTAAGCCCATAGCACTATGAGTGTGTGCTTTGCCACCTGGCAGATCATGCGCATTGTAGAGTTATTTCCAACCCTGTCTCAAAGGATCCAAATCAGGATAGCACTTGGGAGGGTGAGCATTCTGGGGTGGGGGAATGAAATCTGTCTCACCCTTGAGCAGATACTCGACAGAATTTCACTGGGGACTGTAGTCCCTGCTGCCACATAGCTTCCCTGTGGAACTTAATGTCAGAAAGGAGGCAAAAAAGGGTCAGGTAAATGCAGGGAAATGGTTCACTATGTCACTCATGCATCAGCCGACACAGCAAACCAGGCATAGCACTTTCCATCACCTCAAAAGGTCACAGTGCATTACTCTGGGATATTCATCCTCGGAGTTCACAGGAAGAAATCTGTCCTAGGTAGAATTGCTTTTGGGGGCATGAGATACAAACTGGCCCCATTCAAAGCAGATCCAGCATGCCTCAGAGCCCTCACCGGAGAAATTGGCCCACAGGAACACAAAACTCAGACACACCTAATAAGCTCAGAGTCTAGCATGTAAAGTGAGGTGCTTTTAACTGTTCTTTAAAACAATAAAGTGAAAACAATTTGCTTTAATTTGCTCTCTTCAAAATAAAAGAACTGAGTAGACTGGAGCAATTCAGACCCAGGCTGGAAATCTGTCTGCCACATGTCAGCTGAAAAGAAATATTTTCAGTGAAGGGCAAACATTTTAATTCTTTTGCAACATTTTAGGTGTAACAAAGTGTAACTGAGATCTTTGGGGAACTAATGGGTAATTAAGAGAGAAATACTACTCCTATTTTGAGTTTGGCCTCCCCATCAGTAAAATAAGCTTTCATCCACTACTAATTATATTCTTGCTTACAAAAGTCAAGAAAAAACTATTAGAAGAGATTTTCATAGAGCAAACTAAATGTGGAAGTGACGTGATATTAATGAAGCAAGAGGCATTGATCAATACAGGCAGTCCCCGAGTTACGCGGATCCGACTTATGTCGGATCCGCAGTTACGAACAGGGTCCTCTCCCTGGTCTCCAGTAGACCAGGGAGAGGAAGCAAAGCGGCAGAACATGAGGGCAGCGGACAGCCCAGACGCGTCTGGGCTGTCCGCTGCCCCCGTGCTCCGCGGCTTTGCTCCGGACGCCTGTGGTACAGCAGCTGGGGCGCTGCCGGTTGGTCCCGTAGTGCCGCTCTGGGCGCTACTGGACCAACCCGGCAGCACCCCAGCTGCTCTGCCCCAGGCGTCCTGATTCAGCCACTGCTGGTCAGTTTCAGCAGCGGCTGAATCAGGACACCTGGGGCAGAGCAGCTTGGGTGCTGCTGGGTTGGCCCAGCGGCGGCGCTACTGGACCAACCCAGCAGCACCCCAGCTGCTCTGCCCCAGGCGTCCCCAAGTCAGCCACTGCTGAAACTGACCAGTGGCTGACTACAGGAAGCCCCTGCCCCGGGCTTCCTGGAATCAGCCGCTGATCAGTTTCAGCAGCAGCTGACTTGGGGATGCCTGGGGTTCTTAAGTTGAATCTGTATGTAAGTCAGAACTGGCGTCCAGATTCAGCCGCTGTTGAAACTGATCAGTTTCAGCAGTGGCTGAATCTGGACGCCAGTTCCGACTTACATACAGATTCAACTTAAGAACAAACCTACAGTCCCTATCTTGTACGTAACCTGGGGACTGCCTGTACATAATTGCCTGCATAAAAACACATATGTGAAGTTTTTGAACACCTCAATGACAGCCTGAGTATGCAAAACAGAGTTGCACAACATTGCATATATAAGTGAACAGAATTATTTTTAGCTGCACTTGACACTTCTAGAATTAGTGTTCTTCCTATTGCATACTGTGTTGCATTCTGTGTACACACATTATTAAACAGAAAAGCATGAAGTAAAAAGTAACAAAAACAAGTAGGGTGGTGAAAGGACTGACTTATGAAAAAAATAACAAAGATTTTCAGGTGATAATTAAGGGAAGGATATAGATCAGCATACAAACATGTGAAGGGTGTAAACACCAAGACAAGAGAGGAACCTCTTAGGCTAGTACAAGAGGCTGAACTATGAGAAAGGCACCAACATTAAGAAAAAGAAAAATTAGGCAGATTATCAGGAAAAACTTTTTAATATTGCAATGTACTGACAGTGGAACAGTCTCCAAAGAGAAGTAGTGGAAGCTTCCTTGTTTAGACTGTTTAAAATACCCTGAATAAAGCACTGATAGATGTGTTGTAGGCAACAATCCTGGAATGACCCTGTGAGAAGGGAAGAGTCATCTAATAGGTCTTTTACACCCCTGACTTTTATGAACAATTAACTCATGGAATTGCTATAGCAAATGAATGATTATGGCAGATCTTCCTGTGGTTCCAGGAACATTTCTTCTTGACCCAGCTAGGAGTTTGAGGAGTTACCCCCAATTACCTTCCAGACGTGCAGTCCCACTGCCTGGTAATTCTTCCCTTGAATGCCTTCAGTCAGAGATGGGCCTTCCTCTGCTAAGTGGGTCAGATTCTGAATTCTTCCAGCCCAATCAGCACTGTACTTCCGGGGTTTCTGCAGAAGAGCAATGTAGACCTCACTCTGCTCCCATATCCTCAGCCAGAACTTGGGGTTAATAGGGAAGCTGCTATTGTTACGGCAACCACCAGCAGACTGGCCTTTCACCCAGGATCCACACAGGTGCTGTGTATGACTCAGCACTTGCTCTAATAAAGAAAAAAGGTACCACGCATTAGCCATTGAAAACAATTCATTTTTGTGGCTTGAGTCCCCAGACTGAAAGCATTGCTGTGGCAATGCCACTTTCTGCGAGTGAATGTTCATGGCCATAGTATCTCAAGAGATCTGAAATCCAAGTCAGAGTGGAAAACTAAGGAACTTTATCCTTAAATTAAAGGTCATATACAGAACTATTTCTACAAGTCTGAAATCTCAAACTTGTCTCTCATTTGGATACAGGGCTCCCCAATACAATTTTCTTCAGGAAAGCACTACTCCCCCCCCCCCCCTGCACCAAGGGGCCAGACATAGCACACAATTCTTCAGCCTAAAATGAAAGGCTTAAAAACTTCTGTGCAATCTCCTTCTTTCCTCCTAGCAGTAAGGGACACAAGAAAGACTTACAGGCTGCGAGGGAAGAGAGTAAAATACTGGTACTTCTGCTTTTAAATACTTTATAAAAGTTACTGGAGGAAACAAGAACCATAAAATAACCTAGATACAGATCATCTAATCTGCAAACATAGGCTGATGCATATGTCAGAATTACAGTTTGCTATTCCATACATCATCTTGAGGTGGGAAGAATGTGTAAGTGAGACACCTACACCACTGGAAGTATGGAGGAGGGGGAGAACTAATATTTTAGTTAACATGACCTTAATTCAACAAACAATCTACATTCTTCAAAGCACCTAAGTGCCTATTTTAGATATTAGCACATAATTTAATACTTTGGTGAACTGGAACTGACTTACAAACGTGTTTACATGTTCTGCCAAATCAGATCAAAATGCTAATTACTAGTCTTTCCTTGGAGAAAGCACAGAACCATAGAAATGAAGGGCAGAAGAGACCTTGAGGAGTCATCAAGTCCAGTCTCCTACACAGAGGCAGGATTAAGTAAACCCGGCTCCATTCCCCAAGCTTCTGTTCCTCTAGTGCTGCTTAGACAACCCAATTCAGAACCAGACTCTCTCCTCGGCTATGTCTAGACTGCAAGCCTCTTTCGAAAGAGAGCGTCTAGACTGCACGTGGAACTTTCGAAAAAGCAAGCCGCTTTTTCGAAAGAAAGCACCCAGTGAGTCTGGATGCTCTCTTTCTAAAAAGCCTGTTTGCTTTCAAGAACGCCTTCTTTCGAAAGAGCACTTTCGAAAGAAGGTGTTCTTCCTCGTGGAATTAGGTTTACCACCGTTGAAAGAAAAGCCGCATTCTTTCAATTTAATTTCGAAAGAACGCGGCTGCAATCTAGATGCAGGTGAAGTTTTTTCGAAAAAAGGCTACTTTTTTCGAAAAAACCCCTGAGTCTGGACACAGCCCTCATGTGGCATCAGCAACTTAATTCCCCAGGCCTCAGCTACTGCACTGCTCTCCAGACAACTAGCTTGACAGCTTACACTTCCGTTTTGCCCCCTCCCGCCTGTGAGCTGAGCTCCAGCTACCACTTGCAAACCTCCTGATGCCTGGGCTGCACTGAATGGTGCATGGAGCATGCACTGTAACTGTAAGAGTTAGAAACGTTTTGTTAAATGGATGAGATTTCAGAGCACAGTTCTGCATCAGAGAGATCAGCAGAGCCTCAAAGTACATGAGTTCCTGAGGCTGGCATAACCACATTCACTTACAACCGAAGTTTCCTCTAGGCTGTGCAGCCATGCAGGTGCTGATTAAGCCTCATGTAGGGGCTCAAGGCTTTGGCAGAGGAAAGGCCCCTCTCCCTGACAATCCCAGCATAGACCTGTCCATAGACTTGCAGCTGGGGGAGAGGAATCCCAGTCCCAACCCAGGAATGGACCTGTTGTGACCGTGGAGGTCTCACCCGGCCCCAAGCTGTTGCAGTGAGAGAGGGCCAAGAGTAGTCCTCTCTCAACAGGATAACTTGCATACTGAACCCCTCATCCCCAACCCCAACCCAGTGCCTGCACCCCCACCCAGAGCCCTCACTTCCCTCCACTCCAACCCTGAGCCCCCTTCCACACTCCAAACTCCTCGTCTCCACCCTGTCACACACCCTGCATATGCAAAATGAATTCTGATATGTGCACCAATATGGAGGTGATGTGTTACGCATCATCTCTATAATGGTGCATAAGAAAATTCATTCTGCACATGCACATAAATTGGAAGGAACACAGCTTTGCAACTCTTAAAATCATTGGAAAATAAGGAAGCAGATTTTTCCTGTCAATCAGAGAAACATAGAGAAAGCAGAAAGTTAGTAAGTTTAGTTTAACAAACAAGAAGGGGCCAGTCCCAGTGTACACGTATACTCACTAAAAAAAAAAAAAAAATTAAAAATTGGAAACCCCAAAGGCCTAATGCTAAACAAATCTACTGTTGGCCCTTTTTAATTCAAATCAGACTTTCCTATTAAACCAATCTGATTTGTTAAGAATAGTTCCTTTGTCCACAAGTAGGTGTTCCCTGTACACTAAGCACTTGGGCAGCCACCCAGGAGAGATTCAAATGCCACCCAGATAATTAGCAGTGCCCATGGCCAGCTACATGAGTTTCTACTGGAGGTGCACATTCACACATGCCACAGTGCCCATAAAATTTATTCTGCACATAGACAGAAAAAATTAGAGGGAACATTAGTCCGCATAATACCTGTATAGAGGCTCTGAAATTGTCCCTCTTCAGTGACTGGAAACCCAATGGTAATCTCATCAAATTCCTTGAAAAACTCTTCCTCCTCAACCCAGAATTCTCCTTCCTGGATCTGGGAAAGCAATTCTGAAGCAACTACTGGATCCAATTGGCTCCACCCTTGACCACTGCAAAAAAATGCACAAAAGTCTATATCTAGGCTTTTTGCTCAGACTCCCAATAGAGTCCAACAAAAATCTTCAATGAAAAAGAGGTGTTTAATGAGAAAAAACATGGCATTTTTTCATTTTCATTTTACTGTTGTGTTCATCCATACAACACTTCCTCTAGTTATTCATCAATTGGGACTGGAAACAGATATTACAGAAAGGCAATCTTTGCAAAGGAAGACCAGAAACTAGCCAAATCAGAGAGTGAGGGATTATGGAACATGCCTCCAGGTAAAATAGCTAATTTACTTACAATGAAGAACATTGAACAATGTGCAAAGTACCTGTATGTTTGTTTATTGTTTTAAAAAAACCCCCACAGGTTTTAGAAGTTTTGCATGATGGAAAAAGGAAGTGGAAAACAGAACTCCAAACACAAACAAGTGATTCAACAAATAACATCAAATAGGACTGTTTTAGAAGGGTTTTTTGGTGCCACTTATGTAGCCCCTTATATCACCAACATACTATTTCCATAGAGCAGTTGGGTGAGATATTTTTAGCACGCTGGCTACCAAGTTACTACAATGTTGAAGATCTGCCTCACCAACTAATAGTCCTTCTAATTGCTGGGCACCTTCAACTCCCATTAACTTCACTGACACTGAAAAACACTCTGCACTTCATAGAACAGGGCACTACTTTAAGTCCTTGGAGGCAAGACATGTGTCTTCCTTTATATTTTATGCAACCAAGATTTCCTCGTTTTTGTTAAATACAGGGTGGAACAGATTGTTTAGCATAACCAATGAATACATAATTCAAGGAGAAGTGACTCATTTAACACACCTTTCCAGTCACAAAATATATATTAGGTTAGTGGTCTTCAACCTGTGATCTGTGGACTATGTCTAAGAGGTCCAGAAAAAGTGACTATGAAAATAAAATTTCAGATCCCAGAAAAGGCATTTTGTTTTTCTGATCAAAGGTACATGAATACCCCCACCTAGTGATCAAAACCTGAAAATGTTGTCATCATCATAAAAGTCCACCGTTAGCACCCTGCTATATCAAATGCCACGTTGAGCATGTGCAACATCTATAATTTACTTCCATTCAGTCAATCTAAGACTTCTATGGGAGGGGCCCGCAGTCCACAGGCTGAATTTCCAAAGAAAGTCCACAATGCCACTCAAAATTTTTTTAGGGGTCTGCAAATGAAAAAGAGGTTGAAAACCACTGATGTAGGAGAAATGAGACAGCCATTATGCTCTCAGAACCCATACAGAAATATGATAAAAAGACAAGCACAATATCACCTGTGGGTGAACACTTTTCAGTCATCAGCCTCAAAAGCAAACTTGCACAATCCCTTCATATCATGAGCCTAAGAGCACAAATTCATACATTTTCTATATACCAAAAATCATAGACTGACTAGACATTGGATTTATGGCTTATTTCAATACTCTATAACCCATGTATCCCTCCTCCCCAGCACCAAAAACCACATTTCCTATCAACATAGCATGTATTTGGAAATCTAGATTCCCAGACCCAAAGGCTCAAAAAATTAAGACAACAAGAACCATGATGTTGTATAATAAGGACATTAAAAAGCGGGTACAGGAAAACTCCAATTGACCGGCATCCAGTGGTCTGGCACTCCTGATAGTCTGGAACCCGGAAGTGTTCTAGCCAGCCGGACAATTGGAGCTGCTCTGCCCCCGGCTTTCCCACATCTGCCGCTGGTCAGTTTCAGCAGTGGTGGACCTGGGAAGCCCTGGGGCAGAGCACCCCAGCTGCTCTGCCCCCAGCTTCCCCAAGTCCGCTGCTGCTGAAACTTACCAGCAGCTGACTTGGGGAAGCCGGGGGCAGAGCAGCTGGAGTGCTGTCGGGTTGGTCCCGCAGCATCGCTCAGGTGAGGGGCAGCACTGCGGGACCAACCCAGCAGCACCCCAGCTGCTCTGCCCCCGGCTTCCCAAAGTCTGCCACTGCTGACCGGCGGCGGACTTGGGGAAGCCGGGGACAGAGCAGCTGGAGTGCTGCCGGGTTGGTCCCCTAGTGCCGCCCCTCACCTGAACGGCGCTGCTGAAACTGACCAGCGGCTGACTTGGGGGAAGCCGGGGGCAGAGCAGCTGGGATGCTGCAGGGTTGGTCCTGCAGCACCGCCCTCTCTCATGCTGCGCAGTTCCCCGCCGACCCCCCCTTCCGGTACTCTGGCATATCTGATACTCAGGCACCGGAAGTTTACTGTAATTGGGTAACTGTGTAACAGCTAAAAATTTCAGCCATTACATGCACCTGTAGCGCATAGCAGCAGCCAGCTCCCCGGGAAGCAGCGCATACCAGCTCCCGGCTCCTGCTCCTAGACACAGAGCCAGCAATGTGGGGCAGCAGCTGGCTTCCTGGGACCAGGGCAGAAGCCTGCATGTAACCATTAATGGTAATTGATAAGCCCAGGCTTATCAATTAACCATGTAAACAGTTATCCTATAACATTCCTATTGTATACTGAACTCAGAAAAAGGTTTTACAACACAAGACTATCATAAACTCTCCTCTGTGGTTGCCTATTAGGAATGTTACTTTTAGTGTTACATTGTGTGCTCAGAAACAGTAAATACATTTTCATGGAAGTACCTTAAAAGAATATTCTAAATGAAAACAAGCCCTTTACCCTTCTCTCCAGTGTCCTTTCCAACACCGCCTCCCCCAAGGGTTTCGTATCCGTAGCAAGATGATTTCCTTGCCCGAGACTCTGGAGAGATGAAGCATATCTATGACAATAAAGGCATGAAATTCTCCCAGTTCACTGGCACCTGTGCAGGAAAGATAGCCATCGTTAGTAGGCAGAAAACTAGCTAGCATTCCTTTTCAAGACAAGAGGAAGTAAATGCTCCACCCGTTGTGAAAGAGATTCATTTTCTACTCAAGAAAGCTGCTACAAATCCACTGCTCTGTCTGTAAACACAATGGATGAACATGCAGCCCACACTGCACGCAAGCAGTTATTTGTCTCTGATTCATGTATCTATGAAGAGAAGATTGAAGAAAAAAAATCTGGACCATCAAAATACCTAAAAACATACAAACGAGCTGGTTTTGAGGATCCACAGAGCAGCGGTGCTGAAGCACTGCTTTCCCTCATGGATTTGCCAGTCATGATAAATTAGCTTCCCTACCCTAAGCCTGAATAGCATTCTTACGTCTTCATTTCTCCAATCTTCAAAACAATTAAATCAAGAAGCACCAGTGGCAGAATTTAAAGTCACAAAATATTAGTGCAGCTGAATTATTATAGGACAAAATTGCTGGTTACCTTGTTTTCTGAAGCATATGGTTTACTTGGCTTTGCTGTGTTTAAGAATCTCTAGAACGTCCATATTACCTTGCCTGGAGCTGAGGACTGAGCAACTTATCATGCACCGTTCCTTCAGGTTCATCAGTCTCCTAAATACCATCTTCTCCAGAACTCTACCAGTCCTCTCTCTTTCCATGCTTCTTCCAGGGTCTGTTAATGTCCATCTCTCAGCTAGACCTCCAGTCAAGTCAACTAAAGCATCTGCCACCTGCCCTGCCCACAACTGCTCATAAGACCCATGCACCCTATAAAAACAAAAAAGAAACAGTGGCACATACTTCAAACTTTACTCCTAAAATGAATATTGTTCTGTCTTTATTTTAATGACACATGTCCCCACTGAGAGCCTAATGTTAATATGAAATAAAAGGTGCCACTGTGGCTATAGAAGATGTAGGGCAGGGATCTCAAACGCATGGATTAAAGGCCAGAGCATATTTGTAATCCAGCCTGGGAAACCCTGTGGCCCAGGGGGCATGTCCAAACCCATCCCCAAAGCCCTGCCCCTTCGACCCCACGCCCTTGGCACCCCATCTTGAGGGATGCAGACCCAAGGATTACCAGAGGGGCAGGCAGGGGGTGATAGCAGTGGTCATGCCCCTCGGCACTCCCTGCAGTTGCAGGAGCGCAAGGGGCCCAACTGCTACTGCTGCCCCACGCCAGACCTCCCTGGTAATCCCCATGACCACATCCCTCTGGGGACGGAGTGCCATGGAACGGAGTGGGGGTGATGGCACTCCATCTCCAGGGCCAGATTGTGAACATGCTCTGGCCCCTGATGTAGTGCCATCAGACACGTCACATATTCAACAAAGTGTCTAGGTGACTGCTGGTGCCCCGGGCTGTGATTCTATGAGGTACCAGATGGCCCTGTCCAGATGGTGATGGTTTTGTATGATAGTTTCATGACAAGAGGAAAAAAACGCTCCCCCCCGTTACTTCAGTGTAACAGATCATTCTGAGGTGACGGTTGGGCTCCACCATGGACCAGTGCTTAGTATATTACTTTTCAAACAGAGGCACTTGAAATGACCTGAAGCCATTGAAATGAGATGTTTGAGGGAGTGAGAGAGAAGACACTGCTGGAACATGTGTGGAAGGATGACATCAGGAGTCAGACCAAGATCTAAAGCTGCAAGAGAGGAAGTTGAGACGGTGTGGGCATGTCTGAAAGATGAATAAGGGAATATTTTAAAGGGGGCATTTGGGACTATAATACACTGGCTGAGAACAAGAAGATAGCCAAGGAAATGGTTGATAGACTGTGTATGAGAGGATAGAGTCGATATGGAGTGAGTGTTGGCCCAGCCAACCTGGAAAGACTGACAGGCTAGCCAATCCCGATTAGATAGGAGAAGAGGAAGAAAAAGATGACATCCCACTGCATTATGGAAAGCTTGGTACAATCCTTTTCTGTACAGAAACTGCTCGCGGCTTGTTACTCGCATCTCATCATCTTCGGATTTTAATCGCCCTTCACAATGCACAACATAGCTGATAATGTTTTGAAAATAACATTTCTAACATACTTCCCCTCAATATATTCATTGTTTGCTAAGCATGCTCAAACTAGCTTTTTTTCCCAGCTGTTTTATTTTGTGAGGTCAGGGAGGATGTGTTATTATTTGCAGTAACTATAAAGCAGAGTACATGAACACACAGAAAAAGTATTAAGCCAGATTCATACAATTTCTGTATGAAATGGTCAAAAAATATTGACCTGGCAAATCCACGGTAAAAAGAAAAGTTAATGTGCCAAAGGTGCCTTTGCAGAAACACGTACCTTAACTTCTGCGTATCTATAGCTAGATGAGAGTAACTTCACCTAAAAAGGTGTTTGTCCTTTGCTGGGGGCTAAACAAACCCTTCTCTAAGATGTTCTAACAGTCTGGTGTCCATCTTATCCTAAGCAATTAGTCTCTAAACTGTTTGGTTGGTCTGCATCATAGACTGGGCTGAGATAGTATTTTTCTGCTTTGTTTTATAAAACAATGGCCCTACTGTCAAACATAAAATAACAAGAAGAAGAATATTTCGAGGTCCATAACTCCTGACAAAGCCAACAAACAAGTAAGTGGCCAGGTATGGCTAGGCAACAGTATGAGAGAAAGAAAAAAATATTCAGGGCTTGAGCATCAGTTAGCATAAAATGGCGTAGCTTCATGATTTCCCACGAGCAATACATATTTAAAATAGCTCACGATCTGACCCTTGATGTCTACCTTAATCTTTTCAAATAATGCAACAGGGAAAACTTTCTTTTGTCTGACTAAAGTAGGCAATCTGCAGCTAATAGCTAACTGAGCATCACTGCAGTCTATCAGTTGCAGGATCATTTAAACTAGGGCTGTAAAAGGTTAACCAATTAACCAGTTACTTGGTAAGCATTAGCCTTACTAGCAATGCTTACCCGGTAACCGGTTAATTGGAAGACCCGAGGGGGCAGGAGCTGAGGACCAGCCAGCAGAACCCTACGAGACCAGAACAGTTCTTCACCTGTAGTGCAGCAGGGCCCCAGTCAAAACAGCCCCCTCCCACCCACCGAAAGCTGGGCCAGAAGAGCTCCCTGCCCTCAAGGGGCTGTCCGGACCCTGGTTAACTGACTGAACGATTAAAATTATACTGTTTAACCAGTTAACTTTTTAAATGAATATTTACATCCCTAATTTAAAAACACTTATTTTTTTATTATTTCACAATTCCTTTCAGTAAGAAAATCTCACTCTATGTGACAGCAGAACTGTATCTGAGTGATCCTGGAAAATACTGGACTTCTACAGAATCTAATATAGGAAAAAAGCCTAGCAATTATCAGTCTCTATTCAGTAAAACATAAACAGCTCAAGTCATAGAGAGGGATCTGGAAGCCTACGTGGCAGAAATGAAATCAAATCAAACAAAACACTATGTAGAAGACATGCTCCTCATTACTGCAATTTAAGTCACCTCCTCCAGAGAAGTTTACATACTTGGCATAGACCTTTTCCAGTAAGGGAAGCCAAAACACATCTTCTCTCTGACACTGGGAGAAGCAGAGTTTTCCCCCAAGGCAAGGCAGGCGATCATCAATGGTTACTTCCACCCAATGTCCAAACTGCCAGATTTGACAAGTGAAACAGCCTGTGTACGTCTCATCTGTCCAACTGGGCTGACCTGGAGGGATTACCTGGGAGAAGACAATATTAGCAAAATCAAGTAGGGATGTAAGCGATTAGTCCACTAGCCAATAAGCATAAGCTCATCATATAATCAAGTAGTAACTCAACTAGTCGCTTCCCCTCCCACCTCAGCAAGGTGCGGGAGGGGAGGAGCCGGAGCTGCGGGGAGCTGGCTTAAAAGGTCAGACTCCGACTGCTGCCCTTGTAGGTCTCTTGCTACATTTCAAAGGCTGAAGCACTGCAGTGGGAACACGCTTGCTCTTCTGCCTTTTAAATATAGTAAGAGCCGTGGGCAGCTATAGCAAGCGCCCTACCTCCCCCTTATCGACCAATCGAGTAGTCGATGGAAACTCCATCGACTACTCGATTAGCTGATTATTCAAAATGTAACATTCCTAAAATCGAGACAAACAGACTTTCTTTTCAGGAAGCCACCACTTAAAACAAGGTCAATTCTAGCTATTCTACATCTTAGCATAGATACAAGTATGTCATAACACACCAAAAATTAAAGCCAGAGCATCAGAGTACCATCTTAGAAATCTCACTGCGTTGGAAGAGGATAGGGAAAAATAAAAATGTTAATGGAGCATACAGGAGACTCTGCTAGGACATAAAACATTACAAGAAACTTTTCTATACCTTAGTTAGCAAGTATTTGCTCTTCTGCAATGCAACACAGGCACACAGGAACCAACAGTCTCCCAAAATCCCTTGCTTCACTTGCACCTCCTGTGGACTATCTGAAAACAATCGAGGAGTAGAACAAATTTCCTAAAATAAAGAAGCATTAAGATTTATTTTTTCAACTGTCATGCAGGAGAAGCCAAACAAGTCTGTACTGTGGGATTGAATGGCTCAGGAGATAGTTAACACAATAAAGAGCCTTACACCTTTCCTTCCTTTTTGAAACCAGCACAGATAAGCACTGACTGACAGTTGTTACAGTATGACTATTCAGTAGGTGACCTGTGTGAAATAAGTTTAGCAGGTCTCAGTCCAGATTTTTGTAGATAAGAGTCCATCGTCATTAACAGACATTACGCTTTACAATCTCCGCAAAGGAGTGACTGAACAAAGAGAGAAATTAATCCACTCTATATTAGGGATGTTAAAAAGTGGTTACACAATTACATGCAGCAGCAGCCAACTCCTGGCGTGCACTGGTTCCTGCCTGCCTACTGCCTCTGTATCAGAGAAAGCCACGTGGGGTGCCAGCCAGCTCCCTGAAAGACACCAGCTCCCGCCTGCAGCCCTGCACTGCTGCCTCTGATACAGAGACAGTAGCGCAGGGCAGCAGCCTCTCCCAGCATGCACCGGCTCCCGTCTGGAGCCCCACTCCTGGAGAGCCAGCTGCTGCCTCTGATACAGATGCATCAGCACAGGGTGGCAGCTGGCTCCTCAGGAGCAGAACGGGATCCTGTGTGTAACCATGAACATTACCCAATAAGCCCAGGCCTATCAGTTAACCGTTTACATGGTTATATGCTCACACCCCTATTCCCTAGTAGCTGTGCAGGTCACAATTCACAAGCAAGGTTGAGATAAATTAGTAGGAGTACAAGCTATGAAAGAATTCAGCATCCCAATACAAAAAACATTTTGTCTGGACAAGGAAAACTCATTTTGACATTGTTAAGCAAGCTACTGATCTAAACTGCAAAACAACCAGTTAGTCTGATATGCCGAAATTAAGAAATGGGTCTCCCTTCACGTTTCTTGTAAATGTTACAGAGGGCAGAAAAATGAATGCATTAGCTCTCCTAAGCTGCTGCTTTGCTTCTTTTCAACTTGGCTAGCTAAGCCCCACACTGCACTCGGGGAAATAAGCTTATTAGTTATTATTTATTTTACCATAAGGTGTAGGAGCCCCAGTCATGGACCATGATGGTCCATGACTCCCCTGTCCTACACGCTGTATAAGCAAAGATCAAAGAGAGGGTTGCTGCCATAAAGAGCTTACAATCTAAATATAAAACAAGAAACAACAGATAGATATAGACAATAAGGGAGTACAAGGAAACAATGAGTCTCAGCAGACAATGGTCTTGGCACACGAGCAGCTAGCTTGTCAGGTATTTGTCAGCAAAGGAAAGTAATTAGGTAGTTTTGCAGTCCTTATGGTGCACTGCTCCCAAGAATGAGGGGAAACACAGGAGAAAGGACAAAGGTGTTAGTTTGAAAATGTAACAAATGGGCTATGGAGATCGGCATCAACATCTCAGTACCAAATGAGAGATGATTGAGGGGAGATAGGTATGAAGGCCTTTGAAACTGAAAACAAGCAGCTTATGTTTGATGAGACAAGGAAGGGGGAGCTAGAGGAAGGATTCAAAGAGAGGGGTGACATCACTGAAGTGCCAAACTAGAAGAATAATCTTTGCAGCAGTGCTCTGAATGGATATGGGAGAGGCAAATAGCATTTATCAAGGCAAGAGTATTTCTGCAATCAATATCTAAGATGATGAGAATCTGCATGAGAATTCAGCTGATGTGCAGAAATACCGGGCATGATTTAGACATAGCCTCGATGTGCAAACCAAGAGAGCTGCCTGCCCCATTCCCACTGCCTCCCACAGAGGCAGTGGCAGAAGCAGGTGGGGCTGATGCTTATGGCTTTTTAAACTGGCTCCTTCTGAACACTGGCTACAGCTCGCCCTCGCTCCCTCCTCCCATCTCCCACCTCCCATGCTGCTGCCCCTATCAGAGGCAACATTGCAGGGAGGGTGGGCAGGAGAGGTGCCATGGAGCAACCTCTGTCCGTGGCAGGCCCAGGCTCTCCACAGACAGAGGTTGCTCTGTGGATGCCGGCGCAGCTCCTGTCTGTGGGGAGACTAGGCCCACCACAGAGAGGGGCTGCTGCCTCTGTATCAGAGACACAATGCAGGGTGGCAGGGGGCACCCCGGGAGTGGGACCAAGAGTACACTGGCTACCAGCCCCACCTGCAGGGACTATCAAATAGTCATGTAACCTCTAAAATTTGATGTGGTTACACGACTATTCAGTTATGCACTAACATCCCAGAAGTGGACTGTACCCACAAAAGCTCATGATACCATCTACTTGTTTTGTTAATAGCTGCTAGACTATTCACTGTTTTTTAAGTTTTTTCAGTTACAGACTAAATCGGCTACCCCTCTGAAGCTACTAGAAACGATAACTGAACACTAGGCCATTCACTCATTAATGGAAAGTCAAATTTTGCTAAACCATTAAGCTATCACATCTCAAAAACTCACCTGAGGTCTCAGCCAGGAAATCTCCCCTCTGAATTGTGAGAGTGGGGTGGAATAGTTAAAAAAGACAGAGGTGTCACTTGCTGGAAACGTGGGGTCTTTGTAAAGATTTTCTTTTGTAGCTGATGGCACTCCATCTCCCAGCATTTTCAACACAACTGACGCTCTGTCGACACTTCCAAGACTTCAAGTTTCCAACTGAAATCTGCAATACAAATTAAAATGAACCAAGACTCATAATTTTGGAAGTGGGTGAATAAGGCTGGTAAACTCACAAGTAAAAAGTCACTAACCATTTCCACTTAGGGGTTTGAACCATGTTAGCTGAAATTGTACTTAAATTCAGTTGCAGGCCCTGTAGAATCCAATACTAAAAAAACCCAAACAAACACATCAGTCTGAGTAGTTGTCCCAGTGCAGCCTGACCCTTCCTCTCATTTAAGTAATCTCCTCACGAACTTACAGGCCAAGCTAGACAGAAGAATGAGAGAGAGATAAACCTTATTGGGAGTACAGACACCTGCTACTGCTCGGGCTACGGTCTCAAAAGGTATTTGTTAATGCCTTTCTCTGCACATCCCTGGCCAGATATCTCCCTAAAGTTCTTCTCCTAAAACTTCCAAGACCCTTCCCCAACTACATGCCAACCCAGACTCCACCTTCATAGATCTCTCTCAAACCAGTCTCCCCAGACACATTCTCCAGAGATCTGTCTAGATTTTTCTTACACAGAACTCTGTCCCCAGCTCCCCCCTTTCCCACACAGGCACAGCCATGCCAAACCCCTCCTCACACCCCTTACTCCTCCTCACCTGCCCTCCCAGAACCTTTCCCCACAGGACTCCCCTGACACCTGCCCTCTCAGACCCACCCCTTTCAACGTTCCCTAGACCCCTCCCAACGCACCTGCCTCCTCCCTCCATGGCCCCCTCCCCCACACAGCCCCCCCACAGCCCCTTTCCCACACCCCTCAGCCCCTCCCAGCCCCTTTCCCACAGACACCCACCCTCCCAGCCCCTTTCCCACACCCCTCCCCCACACCCCCTCCCCCACACACTCACCCTCCCAGCCCCTTTCCCACACCCCTCCCCCACAAACACCCCTCCCCCACCCTCCCAGCCCCTTTCCCACACCCCCTCCCCCTCCCCCTCCCACGCCCCTTTCCCCCACACCCCCCCTCCCCCCCTCCCACGCCCCTTTCCCACACCCCCTCCCCCTCCCACGCCCCTTTCCCACACCCCCTCCCCCACAGACACCCTCCCCCCCTCCCACACCCCCCCCCCAGCCCCTTTCCCACACCCCCTCCCCCACAGACACCCACCCTCCCAAGCCCCTCCCCCATACAGCCCGTGGCCCCCACAGCCTCCCAGCCCCCTGAGCCGGGCCCCAGCTGCCATCCCGGCCGGGACCCACCAGCTGCCGACCCGTTACCTGGGCAACATTCGGGCCGCTCTACCCTCTCCAGTGACAGCCGACTCGACCATCAGCCAATCAGGGGCAAACACGGGAGCACGTGGCACCGGAACACCAATTATAACCCCTCCCGGCAGACTTACGATCCCAGCTCCCCGCCACTGGCTCAGGGGACTACCGATCCCAGCATGCACCGCGGAGCAGAAAGACTACAGCTCCCAGCGTGCCTGGCTCCTGGGCTTTCCCCACGTGGCGGCGGAGCCGGGAGGATTTCTACAGCTGTCGCTTGCAGCACGTGTCCAGCCAGCCCTTGCGCGGGGGAGCAGCACAGGCAGCCGAGCGCCCCGCCGGACTTCAGCCTGGAGCCCAGGGCGCTGCGGGCGGGTGGCTCGGCCCCGCAAATGCTGGGAGGCGGCAGCGGGGCCGCGTTCGACTAAGGGGAGCCCGCTTGGCAGCCCAGAGCGCCAGCCAGGGCAGGGGGCAGCTCCTCCGAGCCCCTCCACTCTCAGCCCCGCTGGAAACTCGAGCCTGGTCCTGTTGCAGGAGGGACGTGATTTCAAGCCTGGCCTGAAGCCAGCTTCCCCTGGGCAGGAGAAACCCCAGCTCTCTAATGAGCGACCCGCTGGGACCTAGTGATGCTGCTGCAGGCAGAGCTCTCTCCTCACAAACATCTTTAAAGAACGAGTAGTACTGCGTCTGGGTTGTTTTTAAAGTGGCAGACTAACCCGGCTTCCCTTGGGAGCCTCTCTCCTCAGCCACTCAAAGCCATTCTTCAGAAAGCTAAGGCGAGACCACGAACGATGGGACCTTCCCCTCCATTTTCCCCTCTGTGCGCAACAGGGATGGAATAAGGGGTTTTGCTGCTCCTGTTTCCCTCTGCACTAGCTGGCCTAGCAAGGAGCAGAGGGAGCTCCTGGAACTGCTCCCATCCCACCTCAAGCTTCAAGATGACAGTTCTACTCCTCTGACCCACTTGCATTCTCTAAAATAAGGGCCCGGCCTGTCTGTGCAGGAGAGGACTTTCTCCCCCCTCCCTCGGGACACCACAAACCTCACCACTTTCTACTCCCAGTGCAGGCGTGTTTCTCTGACCCACTTTCTCTCTCAGAAATACATAGCAATACATACTTTTTTTTAAAAAGAAAGCCTATAAAAAGACACTACAGTGCACATACTTCCCACACCTGCTCCTTAGGGAAAGGATGAGAGAACCACTCTGACAGAGATTGGTCATGTTGCATAATAGATGACTGGAAAGTGCTCAGATACTTATACAATGATGGTCTCAGGCTGCTCCTGCAAACACTGCATGGGTAAGAGACTGCTGACAGCAAATAACGCCTTCATTTGGCAGAAAAAGGCACAGTATGAATCCAAAGCTAGACTAAAATTAGGCACTTTTTTTAAGCAACAAAGGTTAATTAACAATTGGAGCAATTTATCTAGGGCAAAGAGATTTTAGAAAGATATTCACTCCAGCATTTAAAAGATATGCTATAGTTCAAGCAGAAGAACCTCATACAGCCATTTCTTCTACAGCCTATGTAATGTAGGATGTCACACTTAGACCATAACGGTTTTTCCTGGCCTCAAAACACATAAGAGAATCAGGTAAAACAAATATCACTAGATTTATAAAGGGTTTAAAATGTCAGAGCAGGAGGCTGCCTAAAGAATTTTCTTACTTTATATCAGCAAAAGGAAAGCTTTGCCAGTCACAAACACGCTTCCATTTTTTATCCCTCTGTAATAGCAATGCACCCCTAGTTCATTGAGGGATTCTGAGCCCTTTGATAATGGAACATACAATATTTTTACCAAAACCTAAGCATGAGATTTTGGGTGAGCTAGAGAACAATTTTCATGAAAACAATCTCTCCATGAGATTTTACAGAGATCAGGGTGAAAACACCAACTCAAATCTTGAATTCTTTATTCAGGAAAAACATCTATTGGTTTTGAGGAGTGTTTCTTTCCCATCCATGCACTTATCTCAGCTGGATTTTGTAGCCAATGTACAAGTAGTGGGATATAAGTTTAAGGCAGATATACGAGAAGCCTACAGAAGACATTAGCTTAAGCATTTAGCACAAGTTAGGCCTCTTAGGTTTTAGCATAAATAAGTTGACCAAGTCACAAGACCACAGAGGATATAAACTGTAATACGCACGTCTCCTGAAATTCTGAATAAAATGCTCATAACTAACCACAAGAATTCAGTTGATGCCAGTTTGGGTATTTCAGAATAGAAACATAAACAGATGCTTAGCCACAGGGTTGCTAATAGTAATGGATGTATATGTCAATATGTTTTAAATAGTAAATAGTAAATATATTAACCTATAGAATAAGGACCTCGCAACATTATTAGGACAAGAAAATTAGTTATGAGCAAAGGAAGCCAAACACTTATGAATATTCATGGCAATCACTAGACCCTATAGTAGGGCTAAGCATGGCCTAGATGAGATAGGATAGGATCTCATAGGTTACCTCTGGTCTCCTTTGATCTCCACAAGGATTGAAAGAGTATGCCTCTGGCACAAGACTAGAAATAAAATTAATACTGCATTACTGTTACCTTCTTGTTTGGATCAGCACTTCTGAGTACTTACTATGTTAACAAAATTAATGAAAGCTCAGAACATTTTTAAGTGTGATTGTTGCAACTTAAATTGGGGTTTCCAATTTAACCATAATTCTAACCCTGGGACTAGTCTAGGAACTGTCAAACCTCAAAGAGTCAATTCATCAGCTGGGGATTATTGTTCATACACAACAAATAGATCCGGTAATAAATAAATAATAATTAATAATAATAAATAGCATTAATAAATAAATTACATTATACTGGGGACTTTTGTCTGAGGCAGTCATGTTTTTGCCAGACAGCCTTGATGTAGCTTCTAAGATTCAGGTACACCTTCCGCAACAACAAAACAAAAGACAACACACGTTGCTTGCTCTTCCATCTGTTTATAAAATTCCACCAATTTTCATTAAAATTGCACAGCATTGGGATGGGCACAAAGGACAAGAATAGCCACCTTACATTAAGAAAAATGCTCAACTGGTCAGAATCGTCATGGTTGTTCAGTCTCTTCCCCAAGACTATTCCAGCACTCCCCACACAATTGTGTGTCTCTCTCACACACTCCATGCCCCACTACTCTTTCCAGCCATGCTCCTCTGTCATGTTCCCTCTCCAGTCAACAGTACAATGCTCGCCAGGACAATGACAGGCAGAAAGGCTTCACACACCACAAAGCTTAGTTTAATTTGATATTTAATCATAAGGCATCAATGTAAATTTAAAAAATTTCCACCAGGGTCATATACATTCTCCCACAAAATAAAATGCTGTAAGACCAAGGCCTGGTGCTGCAAATGAGGCTAGTGGTCACAGGCTGTCACTGCCGGCAGTGGTGTCCAGGGTACTTAGTGCCAAGAATGGCAATAAAGGAAGCGGAAAGGTCAATTTGCATAAATCAGCGTAACAAGGTAATAGGGAGTGAAAGGAAAGAATTGTACGGAAAACACCATTGCAGGGGTGAGGGGAGGGAGGAAAGGTTAATCCCAATAAAAGAGTAAAGAGCACAGCTTGGAGATGCCACGCCCCAGAACGCTGATGGCACATTTTGGAAGTGTCTGTAGAACTATGGAGGCCTGAGTTTATTATTGCTTTATCCCAGCTTGGCCCATGCTAAGGCGAATGTGAAATCCAACGTCATTTAAGGCCAGAAAAACAGCTCAGTAACAGCACCTAAATCCCCATCCGTACATGGGTGTAAATTGATTTCATTTGGTGTAATGTCTCTCAAGTTTTCTTCCTTGCCTGTGCTATGTACGTCTTTCACAGCAGCCCTAAAACATGCCAGAACAAATAACATTACATGGAAACCACTGGGGATGTCTCTAGGAGTGGGTAAAAACAGGAACTTAAGCCCCCCTCAGAAAACACAAGCAGACTTATTTTAAAATCATAGTGTTTCTTCCCAAAAAGATTGCTTCCAACTCAGTTCTCCTTTAGCTGAGACTACTCCGAAGCTTTCATGCTTTGCTTCAGCTAGCTTACTTGCTACAATGCTACATCATTTCCAAGAGAGCTGCAGGGAGCCCCCAGAGAGGCACTTAGAAACTGCCCACATTTTAGTCCCGAAAAGGTTCTTTAGAACCTATCGTCCGTGTTGGGTCATTTGTTGGGGTTGCACTAGCAATTCCCAAAGGACTCCCCGTGTGTTTTATCTCTGATGAGCAACTAAAACCATGCTTTGCCCACGGGGAATGGGCAGTGGAGATGTTCTCTCTCTCTCTCTCTGTTAGTAACAGTCAGGTGTGCCTTGCCAGCGATCCTGAGAAAGCACCCTGGGTCGGTGCCTTGGCATTGCATTGCCCTTAGGAGTCAGAGAGCAAGCTTGGGTACAGTGGGGTTTAGGCTCCAGCGCTTTGCATCCAGAGAAAGGTTGCTTCCTTCATCTTTCCTCTAACAGACTGTTATTCAGACCAAGGGGAAAAAATATATAAACCAGAATCAGTATGGTCACCATCTTCATGGTTGTCTTGCAGGTCCAGTGCATGCAGGTGATTTTTTCTAAATTAAATAAAGGTCCCATTTCTTATTCTCGAAAGAGAGTCAACAGGAAAAACACGGGTTATTTGGAGGATGCAGACACTCTCCTTGCCAGGGAACTAATGAGAATTGAAGCTGGACTTATCAAAGGAGTTTAGGGGATTTAGGTCTCCAACTTCCATTGAAATTCAATTGCATTTGGACACGGAACTCCATTGCGCCCTTTTGAGAATCCCAATCTGTTTGCTCAGTCCTAGTCAGTGCAAAGGGAACAAAGATGGTAGGGTTGAGTGAATGGGGAGGATTTTAAATCTTCCATGCTGTTTCCATGCTCTCCATACAGAAACTATATATATATATATATATATATATATATATATATATATATATATGTATCCATCTAGATGAAACCCAAGTGCTGTTTTAAACTAGATTCTCACCTTACGTAAGGATTAGTTCTCCACTGCCCAAATCCCACGTTTCTGTCTCAGTAAACAGCACAAGCAGAAAACATGTTGGCTACCACTTTAAAATCTTAAAAGATTATTCTTTACAGAGCTCTGGCCCTAATCCCCTTTATCCTGCTTTTTGACCCTGATGCTACACACAGCAGGTACTGCGTGTCGCCTCAGTTTACTCAACACAAACCAGTTCATAAGAGCCCCCAAGAAGAAAACTGTCCACTTGCAGAGGGAAAACGCCATGAAATCCCTGCCCATGATGCAACGAATCAAAATAGCCATCCCACTGTAGTTCCTGCTCACTTCTGAAAGAGATCCCTGAAACCCAGCTGTGTCGGGCACTTGAAGGCACATTTGCTGTGTGTCTGGGGAATTTTTAAAACATCCAGTCACAAAAGACTGCAGCTGTTAGGCTGAGAAAAAGGAGGCAGCGTCCTGCATTTTTCCTCTGTTCCTGTCCGCTGCCTTAAGCTTCCTGCCTGGTATGAGATGGTGATCTAAGCAGACACGTTAACATCCCTGAGTGAAATGGCACTGTTAGCGGCCTCTGAGGGCTTGTCCTCAAGCACCATAGTTGGCGTGTCTATGGCAACTGCTGTAGTGTCTATGGTGGGAAGCGGATTCAAGCCCTGTGTCAAGATCTGCTGAATGGTTTTCCGCAAGTTGGGGTGCAGCTGGTGCTGGGTCTGGTAGAAAACTTCTAAGGCAAAGGACTTCAGGGTGCCAGTGCAGAGGTCCTCATACAGTGGAATTGTGTACATTCGAGACATCTACAATACAAATAAAGCTGGATAACATAATGCATACAAAGGGTAAGCGACTCAGCTGGGCAAAGAATGCACCAGCCAGTTCTTCACAACAAGATCAGAGGCAGTCACTGTATTTCTTCACACTCACTCTTTGTTAAGACTTTTATCAAATTACATTAAGTCAGCTCAACCTGAAAGAGACGGGTACCAGTAAAACAATAAGGCTTCTCTTTGAATGTCTGTCTGAGAACAGTTAATTCCATGACTCATGCACAACAAACAGCTCATCCAGCAGGCCAAAGAGAAAGGACACAGGGATCACATGCCCTAACTTTTCACTTCTGCTCAATCCTGTAACTAACAAATGGAGCTCCTAGTCTATGGATATTTATCCACTGGACAACAAAACTATCACACACATCAATATGGGTTGCAGTCTCTGTTGTACAGGCCCAGAAAAGCAGGGCAAAAGTGATGGTGGTTTGGGCAGAGCTGGGCTGTGGCGGGGAGCCAGAGCAGAAGAGTACAGATTGTGCATAGAAAAGTCACAGGACATCCTCGCCAATCCTTCCGTGCTAAAGAGAAATAAAGTCAGGACCATGTTGTGTTCTCTCACTGACAGCCATCCCCACCCACGAGGAGGTGAACCCCACTCAGCTCCTTCACAACACACCTGATCTATACTTGGCCAGGAAGCAGAAGTTCCAAGGTCTCTTTCACGTCGCATGATTCATGCACATGTCTCATGCACTGAGAGGTGCAGTGTTTTTTAATCCAGCAGTTAGTACCTGGTATTCCAAGAAGTGTCGGACTTTGTAAAGATCTGGGTGATAGTCATTTCGGACTACGATCTGCAACCAGCGGATACGGATCTCTGCATTCATGGAGTCTAGCTGAGAGGAGTAACAGTCTGAAAGCTTTTTTATCACCTCTGAAGAAAACACAGAGAGAGCGCGAGTTTGTTACTGGAGGTATTTTGCCAGGTTTAAAAGCAATTAGGTAAAAGTGGATGAAAAGCATTAAGTTAGGGTGCGGGACTATGTGTTAGGTGAGCGAAGTAAGCTAAAACATTATTTCCTTCACACTTTGCCCAGGAACACTTGGCTTGCTGCATTATTGGTGCAATACTCACCATGAGGCAGCGGTGACCCATCCAGCAATCTGTCCAAAAAAAGCACAGTTTGGAACGTTCTCCATTTAGTGATGTCAACGCTGCTGGCAGCAGCAACGGCATCAAGAGGCTCTGTGGTCCAGAGTTTGAAGAGTGTCTCCACTGGTCTGATCAGACTGGATCCCTGAGATAAGTCTGGCTCAACTAATGGAGGTCCTGTAGCATTAAGCCAACGTTCAAACTCCAGCCCTGGAATGAGGAGCACCGAAAAGGTGAAGCAGGAGTCTCTGCAGCTGACTTGACTTTCTCAAGACCCAGGACTGCTTCTAGCATAGTTAAGTAGCTTTAACAACAACAACTGGATCAACTTCTAATGGTAGCAGTACAGCAGGGTAATATCCTCTGTTTGTCTGGACAAGAGAAGGATCACGTGATGATTACCTGTTGTGTTCCCTCTCTCTGTGGCATCCAGCAGACAGGATACTGGGCTAGATGGACCTTTACTCTGACCCAGTATGGCCATTTCTATGTTCTTATCCTAACAATGACCCTATCAGGCTTAGCTATTTTTCTGCATTGACTGTATAGCAGTTACCTGGTTCCCTTCCAACCATAACACATCTCTATCTAATACTAGCACTTAGTCACCATAGTGATGGTAACTCAAATATCCAAGATGATAATGTTGAGATAGACAGAAAGGAAGACGAGGCATTTTTTATTCAACTTTCACACTCCCCTTCATGTGTGTCACTCTTAGCAATTCTAAGACCTCAGTTCTGACAAACACTCAAGTAAGCAATTGAGGCAGGTCTACAGAAAGGGGACAAGTTACTGCCCCAATAGTGGGAATGGAAGTGATTTCAGATTTATTTCCACGATCCAAAGAAAGACCAACATAATCTCCTATAATGCACAGAGCCCTACAAACCCACTTGTAGAATCAATGGCAGGAGAGCCCATTACAGAAAAGCATTTAGAGATGAACTTTTGGGAAGTATACAGCCTGCAGCTTCATAGCGACAGAAATGTGCGTCTAAATTCCATTTCTATTTTACTTACAGAAAATATTTCTCTTCTATCCTCTTTCTCTAGCTTTGATGACTGGCATTATAAGCAGAGCGATAATGGCATGAATTACATTTATAATGATCTGAATGCCAAAGATGAATAAGTAAGGAAGTTTCCATTTTCTTCAGATCCAGCATTTCCTTATACACCATCTAATCCAAGCCTAGCCTTGTTCCTTTCAAACTTTCTTTGCTTAAACAAAGAAACTCTCTCTTTCCCACCTTCTTTGTTGTCAACACATTGCTCTTTCAGTTCTGGAAAAAAATTCAGGAAGGAATCCAAAAGATCTTGGGCTACAACGCTGGTGAACTTGTATTTCTCAATGTATGCCTGAAACAGAATGAAAGAGTGAATTATGGTTAGGAAGACAGTGAGAGTTGGATGAAGAATCATGAGCCTTATGTGAAAATACAGAGATGGTAGAGCGAGCACAGTTATTGGAAAGGGGTTCTGGTACAAAAGGACAGTGAAGAGGAAGGAAGATCTGTACTAGGAGCTTTCGTGAAACTCAAGGTAAGAGAACAATGGTGCAGTCATGGAAAGGTTCCAAATTCAATACAAACTGCACAAATCAAGAGTTCTGCCACATGAAGTGTCCACAGAAGGAGGGGACGGTTTCAGCACATTCACACTTGTGAGAATTAGGACACAATTGACCACCAAGCAAGTCACCAACAGGATACAGATTACAGGAGACATACAAATGTCTCTGTACATGCTTGATGGATTAAAGAAGAGAAATAAGATGAGTTAAAGGGAAGAGAGTAAGAGAAAGAGCACAATGAGGTGGCAGCAATGTGAAAGGAAAGGAGAAAAAAGTTAGAGAAGAGCAAATGAGCTTTGATGTCAATTTTTATACAAAATTCAGTAAAAGACCTCAATGTATACAGCATTTGCCATGGTGCCATTAGACACCAAGGCTTTCCCACCTATTATAAAAAGTGCTCTCTCTAGGGAATCCTGATCGTTGGATTTGCTAGCCACGCATGCAAAAGCCACAGCAAACTAAGGCATCTCTGTAGCAAACTAAAGGGAATCCCATCAATAACCAACCTATTCCATGCGGTGCTTCCCATTGACTTGAAGCCCTAAACAATGAGCTGCAAAGATACACTAGTTGTCAGAACACGGTTAATTAAGCCATTGGCAATCTCATGACACCCTCGCAGCTTGCAGGTGGAGATGGTTTGGTTCATGGCCATGTGGAGATGACCCGGGAGATTCTTTTCCTCTTTGGGTGTCTGGCAGAAGGAACGGCAGTACTGTTCTTCTGTCTCAGATCTAACTGCCTCTCTGCCCCTCATCACTTAGGCCACGCCTCCCCTATCACTTATGTGGCTCAGAGATGTGAAGAAAAAAAAGCAACTCCCTGAGGGACATACGTTTCGCCAGCATAAGTGTTAACGGGCACAGCACAGTGAGAATCTCTCCTGCCTGCACAGCTCTGCCGCTCATTCAGGTGGCTTTATTAGGCCAACAAAAGTTCTCTCCCCCCCATTAGCACAGAGGAGCTACACGAACAACCTTTTAGCAGCACGGCGGCATCGGTACAGCTGTGCCACTGTCCGCTTGCTAGTGCGCACATGGCCTTAGCTGCAGTGACAAAACCTGAGGCCACGGCAGTCAGCAACCCAAATGGAAAAGTGCGCAGGATGAGGTATGTATTCACACTAACTCTGAGGAAGGAGTCAAAGTGTTTGGGGTCTCCGCAAAGCTGGGACAGGTAGTAAACAAAACAGTAGCCTTTCTCGTAGGTGAACAGGTTCATCAGATTGCTGGGATTCACACCTGAAAGTAAAAGAAAAACAGCAGCATTGTAGAGCGCTGTATACTCTGGGATATTAGCTAAATGCCTATGACTTGAGTCATTTCAAATTCCAGACCAGTCTCTAAGGCCTCCCTTTGGAAGCAGATCTTTTCCTCAGACCCATATTCTTCAGTGCAAACTTTAAGAACCTTCCGCACACACAAAGTGCTGCTAATTGCCTTATTAGTGACTCTTGAGATGCCAACAGATGGAACCTTCAGTATTTTTCAGTCTGCCACTAACATCTTACATGATTTTTTTTTTCTATGTAGCATGTAGCCTGTATGAGTACCTCATGGTCTGGTGCTCACTATCCCCTTTGCACTGTGAAAAAAATATATATAAACAAGGTACAAAGACAGAAAACCAGCACCAAAGAAAAACACATAGTAAGGGTGTAGAAATACATTTAGCTGACCAGTCTCTAATATTGCAGAGCTGAATCAACAGCAAAGCAAATCATGATTTTTTAATCTGTGCCTATATTCCTATCTATGCACAAGTATATCTTCTTACTATATATTTTAGAAATATGTGTCTGTCTGTGAGCCTATTTAAGAACTCCTCCTAAACGGTAAGAGCTAGGACCAAATTTGGTATGCAGCTTCCTCTTATCATAACTTAAAATGGGGTAAGGGTTTGGTTGTGCCAGGACAATGGGATGTGCATAGAATTCAATAGTATCTGATAAAATAGAAAGGGAGGTGTCTGGTAGTTATACTACAGAATGATCACAGCAGGGTGTGCAAGGGGCCACTGATGGGGACTGGGATAGCTATAACCCTACTGGGGCAGCAGGAGACAGCTATCTACTATATTTGAGAGAGTTTGTCTGTGTGTCTGTCTGTCCCCAACTGAGAGACATGCATCCCTCTCCCATCAGTACCCAGTGCAGCAGCCATGGACAGCCAATTCTTACTTGGCCCCAAGCTGCTGTGGGGAGAGAGGCCTGAAGCTGTCCTTTCTCCTGGGGGCAGCCCACATACTGACCCCCTCATCCTCTGCCCCGCCCCAAAGCAATGATTTAAATGAAGAAAAAGAAAATGTATTTAAGTTAAAAACCCGAGCCACGCCGGGTAAATGGTCTAGTACAAGTATATAATTATTATATATGTGCACAGAGCATCTAACGGAGCAGACTTTCACCAAGGTTGCTAAACAAATCATTTCCACTAGAACAACTTATTTTGTCATGTTAAAATTTTCAAAGGCATTCAGTTTTCAGGGCAGAAACTTTCCACATTTGGTCCAGATTTATTTTGGAAACTGAAGAAAAAAAACCCCAAACATCTCAGTTTAAAAAAAGTTTTTTAAAAATACCGTTAAAAAACCCCTATTTATTTTTAAAGACAGGGCCACAGTGAAAAATGCCAGAGAATTAGATGCTCACCAAAGGCAAGTTCCTTCATTTATATTTAAGTCAACGATGGGCAACCAAAAACAGCGAGTGGACTGCCTGGGCGAACCACCTTCCTCAGTGAGCCACTGGGGCCTGTGGCCTGGTGAGGTTCCACCTGCAGTGGGGTTCCACGGCTGATTCGCAGTGTTCCAGCTCTGGGAGGGTGGGGGAGGAGCAGGGACAGAGCGTGAATCAGGCTATTTATGGGTTGCTGGAAGGGAAGGGGAGGAGTAGGAAGTGCAAGGCTCCGGTGCCCCAGTGCGCATGAGAGAAGGGAACAGAGAAGGGGTCTGCGGGCCACAGGTGGAGCCCCAGTGGGCCGCATACAGTCCAGGGGCCACAGGTTGCCCACCATGGATTTAAATTGTTCTTCAAATTTAACAGATTGCAAATATAGGCCAACATTTTCAAGAGTTGGGCGTCTAAACTTAGACTCCTGAGCAGCAGTCCCTCTAATCTTTTCCATCTACGTGTGGGATAATTTTATGTGCACTGTGGCACATGTGAATGTGCACCACCGGCAGAAACACAAAACCTAGCTGTGGGCGCTCTGCTAGCTGGGTGGCCTTTGAATCTCTCCCAAGTGGCCACACGAGCACATAGCTGACAGGGAACATTGCTCCTGAGGACATATTTAGGCATTTAAATATATGATCTGTTTCTCCCAACAGCATCTCCAGGAACAGCCATACCTGGCTCCAGCTTAACCTGAAGCTTGCTAACTGGGTTGTCCTCCCCAAGAAGTTTCATCTGTCTGTGGAGGGCATCAAGACGGAATGCAGTCTCCAGGCAGGTGAAGGCAGCACCTGCCCCACAAGAGAAATTATACACGTTATCCAATGTCAGGCAGATAACTGCATCACCAGTACATGTAAAAGATACAGGCTACTTGACAGTGAAAGACAAATGTCACAACAGGAGAAATTCACATAGACTTACTCACAGGGGCTATGTTTAGACTGCATCCCTCTGTCGACAGAGGGATGCAAATCAAGCACTTTGAAAGTGCAAATGAAGCCAGGATTTAAATATCCGGCACCTCATTAGCATAAACAATGGCTGCCGCTTTTTTCGAAACAGAGCTTTTTCGAAAAAACGGCAGTCTAGACACGATCTTTCGAAAATACAGCCCTTTTTCGAAAGATCCCTTATCCCTCGAAAAAGGGTTGTATTTTCAAAACATATCGTCTAGACTGCCTTTCCCCCCCTAAAAAAAAGCACCGTTTCAGAAAAAGCGGCAGCCATGTTTATGCTAATGAGGCACGGGATATTTAAATCCCAGCTTCATTAGCAATTTCGATGTGCTTGATTTTTTGCTGTCTTTCACCAGTGTAATTGTGACCACTCAGGAAAGAGACCTGAGCAACACTGTGGAGTGGTCAATGCACAATGGCAGTTAAACAAGGGAACAAAAGGATACTATGGAATCCAAACAACACTGACAAATGCAATGAAACATAATGGATTCCTTTGTGTAAATTGATGGCATCCTCTCCTGAGTTCTATTCTGGTAGCTCTGCCTCAAAAACATCCCAATAGAGGTGGAGTGCAAAAGGGGACAACAAAAGTGATGAGAAGCCTGGCAAGGCTGCTGAGCAAGACTGAAAAGAATGGGATTGTTTACACAGGCCTCAGAGAGAAGCCAGCAGGTGGCCTGCATGACCTCTCATCCCAGACAAGCCCCAGCCCACACCAGCTAAGCCTTCTAATATTTTATATTAGAACCCTGAAATCCCAGCTCTCAGCTCCAACTGGTTGAAAGGAAAATCTTCATGTGTCTCCTTCCTCTTCGTCTACCAACCTTTTTCCCACGAGCTGGGGGAAGAACAGCGTGGGTTACACATGCCAAACAAAAACAATCGCTACAACTATACCACAGGTCTCAGTGGTGATCCGGCGCTGTGCATATGTGGCCAGCCCCTCGCTCAGCCACATCTCCTCCCAGGTGGCATTGGTGACGGCATTGCCAAACCAGCTGTGTGCAACCTCATGAATGATGTCGATGATGAGGAACTCGTCACTCTCCAGAATGGAAGAGATGATGAAGGTCAGGCATGGGTTCTCCATGGCAACAATGGGGAAGGATGGCGGAAGGAAAACAATATCGTATCTGGAACGGAGAGAGAAGAGACAGGAGCCGAATTAATTTATCCAAGACTACACAAGAACTTTGCTGAAGGAATGCTTATCTGAAGGCTACTGGGTTTTCCCCATTTCACCCCCTAGCCCAGTGGTCTCTAACCTTTTTACACTCACGATCACTTTTGAAATGTAAGAACAAGCCAAGATCTACCTCCCCATCCTTCCCCCAAAACCCCACCTCTTCCTTGAAGCCCCGCCCTCTCTGTTCTCCTCCTCTCCATCACGTGCTATCCCCAGCCCTTATACACTCTCAGGCTACGTCTACACTGGCCCCTCTTCCGGAAGGGGCATGTAAATTTCACGAGTCGTCGTAGGGAAATCCGCGGGGGATTTAAATATCCCCCGCGGCATTTAAATAAAAATGTCCGCCGCTTTTTTCCGGCTTTTAAAAAAGCCGGAAAAGAGCGTCTAGACTGGCCCCGATCCTCCGGAAAAAGTGCCCTTTTCCGGAGGGTCTTATTCCTACTTCCTTCAAAGTAGGAATAAGACCCTCCGGAAAAGGGCACTTTTTCCGGAGGATCGGGGCCAGTCTAGACGCTCTTTTCCGGCTTTTTTAAAAGCCGGAAAAAAGCGGCGGACATTTTTATTTAAATGCCGCGGGGGATATTTAAATCCCCCGCGGATTTCCCTACGACGACTCGTGAAATTTACATGCCCCTTCCGGAAGAGGGGCCAGTGTAGACGTAGCCCCCGGGTACAGCTACACTGCCACTTTTTTTTCGATTCTTCTGTAGGAAGAGGTTTTTCCAACATTTGGCCTGTCTAGACTGGGTCAAATGTCAGAAAAACCCCTTCTTTTGGAAGCCCCCTTATTCCTCATAGAATGAGGAATACAGGGGTTACCGAAAGAGCATGTTTGCTCTTCCGCTAAAAAAAGCAGAAGAACAACATGTCCCTAGATGCGGTAGAGTTTTTCCAGGAATCCCGGAAAAACTCCTGAAGTCTAGCCATACCCTATAACTGCATGTCGGGGTTCCCCCGATCCTACACCCCCATAGCAGCCAGAACAGACTCCACCAGCCAGTAGAACAGAGGGGGTTTATTGCTTCTCCAGGATACAGCCCAGCACAGATGTGATGTGGTTACAGTCATCAGGGCCAGGCTGCCTCAGACCCCTTGGGTTAGGCGGGGATCCATCGCCCTCTCAACTCTCAGCTTAGTCTGTTCCCTTCATCTTTCCCAGCCAGAAACTGCCTCCCTCCCAGACTCTGCCCCCCCCAGCCAGGTGGCCGTCTCCCTCTCCCTCTCCCTCTCCCTCTCCCTCGGAAGAGCCTTGTTATCTGCTCACGCTGGGACTAGGTGTCCAGGCCAATACACATGTGGGTGAATCAGTGGGAATCACACATTACAGCGCAGGGGAACCCCGGGTTACAGAGCAGACCGCGCTCCCACTGGGTGGTGGCGGAGCGGCACTGTATGTGAAAGATAATGTAGAATCAAATGAAATAAAAATATTAAATGAATCAACATGTTCAATAGAATCAATATGGATAGTAATTCCATGCTCCAATAATAAGAAATTAGCAGTAGGGATATATTACCGACCACATGACCAGGACAGCGATACTGACATTGAAATGCTGAGGGAGATTAGAGAGGCTACCAAAATAAAGAACTCTATAATAATGGGGGATTTTAATTACCCCCATATTGACTGGGTACATGTCACCTCAGGAAGAGAAGCAGAGATAAAATCTCTCAATGGCTTAAATGACTGCTTCTTGGAGCAGCTAGTGCAGGAACCCACAAGGGGAGAGGCAATTCTCGATTTAGTCCTGAGTGGAGCACAGGATCAGGTCCAGGAGATAACCGTTACAGGACCGCTTGGGAATAGTGACCATAATATAATAACATTCACCATTCCTGTGGTGGGAAGAACACCTCAGCAGTCCAGCACTCTGGCATTTAATTTCAAAAAGGGGAATTAGACAAAAATGAGGAGGTTAGTTAAACGGAAATTAAAAGGCACAATGACTAGAGCCAAATCCCTGCAAGCTGCACGGAAACTTTTTAAAGACGCCGTAATAGAGGCCCAACTTAAATGTATACTCCAAATTAGAAAACATAGCAAGAGACCTAAAAGAGAGTCACCATGGCTTAACCACCATGTAAAAGAAGCAGTGAGGGACAAAAAGGCATCTTTTAAGAAGTGGAAGTCCCATCATAGTGAGAGAAATAGAAAGGAACATAAACACTGTGAAATCAAGTGTAAAAATGTAATAAGAAAAGCAAAAAAAGATTTTGAGGAACAGCTAGCCAAAAACTCAAAAAGAAATAACAAAATGTTTTTTAAGTACATTAGAAGCAGGAAGAATGCTAAAAAACCTGTGGGTCCCCTAGATGATCGAACTATAAAAGGAGCAATCAAGGATGATAAAGCCATTGCGGAGAAACTAAATGATTTCTTTGCTTCAGTCTTCACGGCGGAGGACGTTGGGGAGATTCCCGAATCTGCACCGTCCTTTGTGGGTGATGAATTTGAGGAACTGTCCTGGATTGAAGTGTCATTAAGAGGAGGTTTTGGAACAAATAGAAAAACTTAATGTTAACAAATCTCCGGGACCGGATGGCATTCATCCAAGGGTTCTAAAAGAACTCAAATGAGAAATTGCTGAACTATTATCTGTGGTTTGTAACCTATCCTTTAAATCGGCTTCCGTACCTAATGACTGGAAGGTAGCCAATGTGACACCAATATTTAAAAAGGGCTCTAGAGGCGATCCTGGCAATTACAAACTGGTAAGTCTAACTTCAGTACCGGGCAAATTAGTCGAAACAATAGTAAAGAATAAAATTGTGAGGCATGTAGAGGAACATAATTTGTTGGACAAAAGTCAACATGGTTTCTGTAAAGGGAAATCCTGTCTTACTAATCTATTAGAGTTCTTTGAAGGGGTTAACAAACATGCGGACAAGGGGGATCCAGTAGATATAGTATACTTGGATTTTCAGAAAGCCTTTGACAAGGTCCCTCACCAAAGGCTCTTGTGTAAATTACATAGCCATGGGATAAGAGGGAAGGTCCTTTCTTGGATTGAGAACTGGTTAAAAGACAGGAAACAAAGGGTAGGAATAAATGGTAAATTTTCAGATTGGAGAGGGGTAACTAGTGGTGTCTCCCAAGGGTCAGTCCAGGGACCAATCCTTTTCAACTTATTCATAAATGATCTGGAGAAAGGGGTAAGCAGTGAGGCTCAGATCTAGGGTCGGGGAAGGAGGGGGGTTGCAGGAGTGTTATGATGCTACAGCCAGATGGGGGTTTGTTGGCCAGGCTTTATATTTAAATAAAATACTATGTCAAACACAAAAAGTTTCAGCATTGTCTTTATTTCTGAGAAGAGCAGGGAACCTGTTTTGAGTCGGGGTCACTGACCCACAGAAAAGTCAGTTGGGGGCGACAAGTGAGATGCAAAAAAATAACTCCTCCAAACCCCCCTCCCCCCAAGCCTCACTAATGTGGCCCCAACTGTGCTGGTGGGAGCAGGGGACATGGTGCTGGGGAAGGGTGCTAGTGGGTGCTGGGGCAGGGGACAGGGTGCCAGTGGGGGCAGGGTTCTGTGGCTGGGGTCGGGGACAGGGTGTTGGTGGTGACAGGGAGTCTCCAGCACATGCCTCCCCCCTCAGGACTCCTACCCGCCTAGCCCCCCACAGAGGAGGGAAGCCCTGGCGCACGCCTCCTCTGGAGACTCCTACCACCCCCCCACCGAGGGGTGAAGCCCTGGCACACGCCTCCTCCCAGGACTCCTCCCCCACCTCACAGAGGAGGAAAGCCCCAGCACGCGCCTCCTCCTGGGACTCCTCCCCCCTCCCCCCCACAGAGGAGGGAAGCTCTGTCACGCACCTCCTCTGGGGACTCCTACCCCCTGCCCCCCCATGCAGCAAGTCCCCAGTGCGCCACAGACCTGGGTTGTGGTACCGCGCCGGCTGTTTGGGGGAGGGGGACCAGTCAGGGCACTTCCTGAAACCCCGGAAGTGGCACGCAGCTTCTGGACTTTCTTCCACCCCGCAGGAAGCTGGCACTACCTCCGTTGTCGCTGGAGGTAGGTAGTGGGGCTTCTTGGGGGGGGGGAGGGGAGAAATGGGAGGGACCCAAACACCTTGCGATCAACTGGTCGAGCCCTCCCAATCAACTAGTCAGTTGCAATTGACAGGTTGGTGACCATGTTCCTAGCCCACTACTTAAGCCCTCTAGCCAACGCATTCCAGGTCAAACTGCAGCAATACTGACCTCCCCACCAACTGATCAGCATAGGCCCAGTGGGCATCAGCCAGAGAGCCCTGCATTTAGCTTTGCTGGGTAGGAAACCTTTCCCCTGCCTCTCCTTAACAAAGAAATACAGAAGCCCTGTGTACATAGCTAACCCAAGAACAAAAGCAATTCCTTCAAATACGACAGACTCATCCGAGAGTATCAAAGCCAAACTGAACTCCAGCCAGTGGTGATAGAGGGTGTGGGGCCCTCCCTTGCATGGTGCTGAGCGCCATCAACTCTCACTTCAACAGGAGACGAGTGCGTTTAGCACCTCACCAAAGGCTCTCTGCACCTTGCAAGACTGAGCGCCAAGCGAAGTGCTTGGCTAGGTGAGGTTCAAACCCACCTTGTCCCAAGGATGTAATACAAAAGTAAAAGGAAAGGGCTGGAATGAAAGAAATGGGGGAAGTGTTCCGGCTGCAAACTCCAGCCTGCATCTGGCCCATCAGCTGTTTGACTCCCACTCTCAAGCACCTGCTAAGGAGCGGGGTTTGCCCTGCTCCGAGCGGCTCCCGGAAGCAGCAGCATGACCCTACTCCAGCTCCTATACATAGAGGCAGCCAGAGGGCTCTGTGCACTGCCCCAAGTACCACTGTGGCCAATAGGAGCTGCAGGGGTGGTGTCTGTGGATGGGGATGAGAGCAGAGCTGCATAGCTGTGTAGGACCCAGCAGAAAGGGGAAGATACCACTAGAGTTGCCAGGTGTCCGGTATTCACCCGGACAGTCTGGTATTTTCGCCTCCTGTCAGGTAAAAAAAAATTCAGAGAATACCAGACACCTGAGATATCTGGTATTCTCTGAATTTTTCCCTGGCCAGGAGGCGAAAATGCCGGGCACCTGGCAACCCTACAAACACTCAACACCATGAGCCCGCCCGTTCCAGCCCTGTGGGGCCCACTGCAGGCAGAGGCTGCTCCAGCTGGCCAGAACAGTCTCTGTCTGTGGTGAGCCTGGCCCAGCCCAGGTTAGATGCTGTGGCTCCCCAGGAGTGGGGCCGGCAGTCCCAGCCGACCACACTCCCGGGAAGGCAGCTTCACCACGATACCATAACCTCCCCTCTGGGCAGCAAAGCCTCCCCCACAAAAGCGGAGCCGGCAGACCTGACAGCCCGCGAGGTTCTGCAGTGGAAAGCAAAGCTACGCTATATACCGCAGAGCTCCCAGGCGTGTGTAACGCTAAGATTTTAGTGGTTACATGGTTACCTCCCTAGTAGACATCAGAAACATTTCTCACTCAGCTGGGAATTCCAACGCTTCCTGGGGACATGCGGTGTGAACAAGGATATTGGAGACTACTCACAAAAGAAAAGAGCACTGAGTCAGCATATCGGCTAGAAGAACCGGTTAGGGCTAGGCACAGGCAAGTTAGCCCAAAGAGTCTGCAGCTTTCTGGAAGGCACTGAGCTTTGCCCCGTGCCGCATCCTTTACGCTTTCGCTGAAGACTGACTAGCCAGCTGAGCTTCACTGGGCTTTATAAGTGAACTGAACAGAGATGTCGTGTTGATAGCAGATGGTCCAGTCATTTCCTTTTGGAAAATTAAGCTGAAAAACAAGCTAGAACGTCTGAGCCTCTGCACTGACCTCAGCCAAAAGCAGGTCCAAAGCTGAAGCAAGACTCTCCAGTCAGTTATTAACTCCACATCATACATTCCTCAGAGGCCTATCAGGCCTGCCAGATAGAGCTCCATCACCGTGTGCCCTTCCACAGTGTTTCACCTGCATTCTCCTGTCGGTAACCAGACGGATTCTATGGCACTCACCTTCCCCATATGTAGGGGCCATAGAGGCTCTCTGCAGCACTCAGCCAGCGCTCCACCATGCCAGACAGCTTGCTGATGGCTGTTGGCAGCAGACAAGGCTCTGCCCACACCCTGCTCCTGTCACAAGGCAGAAAATGGGAGCCCGTCATTCAAACAGAAGGAATCTCTCTCCGGCAGAACAAAACCTCTTTCCACCACGCTTCCTCGTCACATTTGTATTCCAGTAGTGAAGGAAGGGGTCTTGGGATAGGATCAGGGCCTTTCTGTGCTAAGCACTGCGTGCACTAGGGATGTGAATGGTTCCCTGGTTAACAAGCAGGGTCCGCGGCAGGCAGGGGGGCACTCCAGCCTGTCCATTGCAGCCCTCCCGCTTGCCCCCGTTTAACCGGTTAACTAAACGGGTTTTTACACACAGGAAAAGAAGGCCACTGCCCCAAAGATCTCACAATTTATTGAGACCCAAGTTGATGTAATCATTGGAGGAAACCTGGAAGATCTGATGAGGGCAAGTAATAAAGCCATACCAATTAATACTATGTTAATGCATGACACAGTGCCTACAAGCCCCCAGCTGGACCCGGACCCCTTGGCGTAAGTCAGGGGTGGGGAACCTTTTTTTGGGTGGGGGGCCACCAACTCACAGAAAAATCAGGTGGGAGCCACACACCAGTGAAAAGCAAAGAAAAAAAGCTCATTGATGTGGCTGCCAAGTGAGGAGAAAAAAACCCCTCACCAATGTGGCCCCCCAACTGGGAAGCAGGAAAAAAAAAGACACACCCCCTCCCCTCAAGCTCTAGCCCCACGGAGGATGGGGAGGAGGAGGCAGCACCAAGGCTCAGACCTTCAGGGCCAAATGAACTCTTCTGCTGGCCTGGGGCTAGTAGATTTTGTAGAGTCCCCCAGGGTCTGGGGTGGGACCAAAAACGAGAGGTTCAGTGTGCGGGAGGTGCTGCCAGGGAGCAGGCTGGGAGAAGAGGTGCGGGGTCTGGGCGGGAGGGAGGGTACAGGAGAGGGATGGGGGTTGGGGTGCAGGGTCTGGAAGGGAAGGAGGGTGCAAGAGCAGGATGGTGTGAGGGTCTGGGTGAGAAGCAGGGTGCAGGAGTTGGAGGAGAGGTCTGAAAGGAAGGGAGTTCAGGAGCGGGGCAGGGGTGCAGGTTCTGGGCAGGAGGTGCAGTGCAGGAGCAAGGTAGGGGTGCGGATTCTGGGCAGGAGGTGCAGTGCAGGAGCGGGGCAGGGGTGCGGGTTCTGGGCAGGAAGTGCAGTGCAGGAGCGGGGCAGGGGTGCGGGTTCTGGGCAGGAGGTGCAGGGCAGGAGCGGGGCAGGGGTGCAGGTTCTGGGCAGGAGGTGCAGTGCAGGAGCGGGGCAGGGGTGCGGATTCTGGGCAGGAGGTGCAGGGCAGGAGCCGGGTAGGGGTGCAGGTTCTGGGCAGGAGGTGCAGTGCAGGAGCGGGGCAGGGGTGCGGGTTCTGGGCAGGAGGTGCAGTGCAGGAGCGGGGCAGGGGTGCGGGTTCTGGGCAGGAGGTGCAGTGCAGGAGCGGGGCAGGGGTGCGGGTTCTGGGCAGGAGGTGCAGTGCAGGAGCAGGGCAGGGGTGCGGGTTCTGGGCAGGAGGTGCAGGGCAGGAGCGGGGCAGGGGTGCGGTTTCTGGGCAGGAGGTGCAGTGCAGGAGCGGGGTAGGCTGCGGGTTCTGGGCAGGAGGTGCAGTGCAGGAGCGGGGCAGAGGTGCGGGTTCTGGGCAGGAGGTGCAGTGCAGGAGCGGGGTAGGGGTGCGGATTCTGGGCAGGAGGTGTAGTGCAGGAGCGGGGCAGGGTGCGGGTTCAGGACAGTACAGGGGATTGGGGCATCTACCTGGCACAGCTCCTGGGGGCCCACAGGTGTCTCTGCATAGCTCTGCACGCTGCAAGGAAGCACTCCCTGTAGGCGCTGCCCCCCATCATTCCCACTGACTGTGATTCCCAGCCAACGGGAGCGACGGGGGCAGCACTCAGAGCTGCTCCTCCTCCAGCAGGCCCTTCTGGTGTAAGTGTTGTGTAAACCCAGGACAAAAAGACAGTCCTACGAGCTCACACCAAATACAGCTCCTGCAGTCCAACTCGGTGGGGTCTCTACACCCATGTAGACCTCCAGCTCGCTGAAGGGTCACAGCTCTCACTCCCTCATGGTAGCCCCTCGCGGCATTAACTCTGACCTACACGACTGCCCAACCCAGCTTCACGTGGACACAACGCATAAAGCAGAAGCAGCCAGCTGTTAATCTCACCTGGGGCCAATGTCTGCCGGTATGAGGTCCCCTGCCACCAGAGCCACGAGATAGGCAGGAACCGGATATTCCATATAAAACTGGTATACGCCCTCCTCCTCCGAATAGGTACTTTGGGTGGCACTCATCAGCACCTGGATTCCTGCAGGGGCCTGAAAGACCAACACACAGCGGCTTACGCCGGCTGAGCTGACTGGGGCCAAGGGACCAGACTCGCAGAATTTACTTTTCCTGGAAGGATGTAATTCAATGGGTGGGAGAAAGACAGAATGACGGCAGATAGGTGGGGGGAGAGGGGGGGAATTAAATCTGGGTGAGCAGTATGGGAAGTGACCCTGACTAACCCAACTGCAGAACGCACACGCGGCTATTCCTCTTCCTGGAGTGCCCACAGGCTCCATCCACCCACAAGGTCACAATTCCTGGTGCAGCTTTTTCAAAACCGAGCCCTCCCCGTCACCGGTGGAGAGCGTTACCCTCCAATCATCCTTGCTGGAAGCTACCACTCAATCTAATTCTCTTTCCGAACGTGCACTGCAGAATGAATGGTCCCGGGGAGCTCGGCTATGGGAGTGCAAGGCTTGGGATTCGCTCCAGAAGGGCTATGCGGGTTCTGTTCGGGGACAACCCAAAGTCTCGTGTCTCCTACCAGATCCCAGTGACAGCTCACGGGAGCACTGTGCTGTTCCTGCCCAAGGCTGCTCACGCCACTGGAGTTACCTACCTTGACTGTAGCTGAGTAGGTGCATTTCACTGCCGGCGTGTCGAAGCAGGGGAAGAAGGACCGATTACACACTGAATGGCCCTGGGTGAAGACAAATGGCTTGGTATTGCCACAAGTTAGGTCTGGGTCCAGCCACCAGATCTGTTGGAACGGAGGGAGCAGAGGTAAGCAAAAGGAACACAACTGAAACAGGGGAGGGGAAGGGAGGAATTAAAAGGTATAATACTGAAAGAATCCGAGGGAGTTTAGCGATTCTTCATTTATACGCCTGGGATAATGCGTATTTCCATTTCCCAAGTCCCTTCCAGCTACCATACACTTGCCATCGCTCTCCAAATGGAGTAATTTTTCTACACAGCGCAGTGCCCAGCAAATCATAATCCTCCTCAGCTCAAGCCCTGCAATAACTGGAAATAAGGATTTTCTTGGGGAGCAATCCGCCCCCCAAACCTACAAAAACTCTCTCCTGGAGTAAAATGTAATGCCAATGTTCAAAAAAAAGTGAGAACCTATCGGATCAGTCATGCAGGCTTCCAAAAGTGTAAATATCATTATAGGGTGGTAAGTAATTAGGGATGTAAGGGTTAATCGGTTACCCACTAAGCATCACCCTTACTGAGTGATGCTTATGGGCAACCGGTTAATTGGTGGCTGGACATGGGGAAGGAGCAGACCCTCACCTGTAGCACAGCAGTCCTGGCGGGAGCAGGCCCCTATCCATGTTGCAGTGTGGCAGGCCCAGCCGGAGCAGCCTCCTGGACTAGCCTAGCCCAGGCAGCCCCCACCTGTGGCACAACGGGCTTGAACCACCCACTAAGGATATAAGCGATTGGTCAGCCAGTGATGCGACTAGTCGCTTTCCCTCCTTGCTGCTGATATCAGAGAGAGTCAAGGCGGCGGAGGGGGAAGGGGGAGAGAGCAGGAGCCAGTGCTGGGGAGAGTAAGGATGGTAATTGGCAACTAATTGACTAATCGAATAGGGCTCTTCCTACACTTCAAAGACAAAAGCTTTGCATGGAACCCAAGATCAGCTGGGAACTCCAGCTGATGCTGGACTCCAGATGGCACTGCCGCTTTGAAAAGCCGCATGCAGCCGGATGCCGGGTTCCCTGCAGCGTTTCAAAGCAAAAGCGCCACGTGCACCATGGGATCATCAGGGGAGTCCCCATCTGATCCCAGGCTCCATGCTTTGAAACACCGCATGCAGCCTGGGGACACCCCAGCTGGCCCCGGGCTGCATGCGGCGTTTCAAAGCAGCAGCGCCGAGTGGAGCCCGGGGTCTGGCCCCAGGCTTCAAGCAGCACTGCCGCTTTGAAGTACCTCTACCTCTTCCCACCCCTTGCTGCCTCTTTCTGATAGAGGCAGCAGTCTCCACTTGCGCCACTTCTGCTGTGATTCTGCTTTTGAAATGTACAAGAGACCCACTGGGGACACTGGGGCTCTTGTACATTTCAAAGGCTCAAGCACCACAGGGAGCACAGTGCTAGCAGGGGAGTCCCCTGCTGGTCCTGCGCTCTCTGCCAGGCTTCCTTTTGAAATGTATAAGAGCCCACTGGGGCTCTTGTACATTTCAAAGGCTGAGGCACACAGGGAGTGCAGCAGGGCTCTTGCAACAGTTCAATAGCGGAGGCGCCCTTATAGACTAATCGAATAGTCGATGGAAATCCCATTGACTATTCGATTGATTAGTTAATTAATCTAAATGTAACTTCCCTAAAATGCACAACTATAAATTGAGAATAGCTGGCTAGGCAGTAGTATTGCAGAAAAGGTTCTGAGTGTTACAGTAGCTCATAAATGGAATACAAATCAACAGTTGCAAACAAATGAATATTCTTGAGTCGATTACCAAAAATATCATGTCTGACATAGAGAAGCAAGTCATTGTTCTGCTCTACTGGGCTACAGCAAGGCCCCACTTGGAATACTGTGACCAGCTGGGGGCAGTGCACTTACAGCAAAATGTGGACATATGGGACAGAGACCAGAGGAGAGCAACAAAAATAACAAGATTTCAAAAACCTGACCTAAGAGAAAGGGTTAAAAAACGTGGGCATGTTTAGTCTTGAGAAAAGACAACTGAGGGGGGCCTGTTTGGAGTTTTCAAATCTGCTAAGGGCTGTTATGAAGGGAAAAGTGATCAATTCTTCTTCAAGCCCACTGAATATAGGACAACTAGTAATGGGCTTAATCTGCATCAAGAGAAATGTAGGTTAGATATTAGGCAGGGGCGGATGAGAGTTTTGCAGGGCCCAGGCTCTATTGAAGCGCGGGGCTCAGGGCAGCACAATTTTGCGCATGTGCCACGGCCACAGCTGACAGGTAATAGCGCGTGCGTGGGGCCTATTGAAGCACTGGGCCCGGGGCAGCCGCACCGCTCACCCTGCCTTATATCTGCCACTGGTATTAGGAAAAACTTTCTAACACTAAGGATAGTTAAGCACTGGAACCAAGGGATGCTGTGGAATACCTGTCAATACAGGTTTTTAAGAGCAGCTTAAACAAACACTTGTCAGCAATGGTCTACACAGGGGGATGGACTAAATGCCCTTTCAAGATCCCTTGCAATCAGTATTCCCCGTAACCTGAGCACTTGGGTTGCTGTGATTCAAATGCCACCCAGCTGATTAGCAGAGGGCCCACTGCCAGCAGCATGTACTTCTACTGGTGGTGCACATTAAATTTATTCCACTCATGGATGGAAAAAATTAGAGGCAACGTTGCTTCCAATCCTGCATTTCTATGATCAGTGGTTCCCAAAACAGCCCTGCTAACCGCAGCACCACTGAAATGCAGCTGTCTCTGGGGGAAATGGACAGTGGTCTAACAGTGATACACTGCGTGCATATCGCATTCAGAAAGTAAAAAACGTTGGCCAATGACACCACACAATGCCTTTTTTTTTTTAAAACAGAATGTGCAATGAGATCTTTAGTAACCAGAAAACCAATCAGCACCTGTTTTTTCTCTGTCTTACCTGGAATACCCCCAATGCACACAGGCAGGATAAGAACTGTATGCAAAGAGAGACTCTTCTGTTGCCTTACATTAGCTTCAGGAATACTACTACTGAGTCATACTGACAAACCCAATTCATTCCAACCAGAACATAAAGAGATAGCACTATCTCTTTGGGCCACTCAGACTGTGCAAACAGACCTGTTACTGAGTCCAGGCTGTGCTGCTAGAGGTGCTGGATAGTACCCAAGGTAGGGACCTAGACTGGGGGCACTGACCAGGGAAGGTATGGGGGCGAGTACAAGGAATTAGGATGAACAAGAAACTGGGCCTTTGCATTTTAATTTGTTAAAATTCTTAGCATTTTCTTAAACGTTGTAAAGGAAAGAACTTACAACACAGATTAAAAACTCCCCTTCTCCAATACCCACATTCCTTACCCAAGCGAAACACACCTCCCTCTGATGGACTGCTAAGATCTGCAAGGAAGCAGCCCTGATTGGATGCACCTCATAAGCTCTGCTGAAGCAGAATTCCTCTCTTATAGGCCTTCCGCACCAACATGATTTAAACTAACAGCTCCATTAAAAAAGGAATGTCCCAAATTTTAAAAGTAACTTAAAAAAGAAATATAGCTAGATGTGTGTTTCAGTAGAGTCCACTTAATGCGCAAAAACTTGTATTACATTCTCTTTAAAAAAAACCCAGAAGAACAGTGAAAAGATCTAGTCCACTTTCACTACAACACAACTCTTTGTCCTTCACTCAATACCCCTAACCAATTTATAGCACCCTCTTAGCTTCAGATTTGCACAAACACATGCCAAAGTAAAACCAACCAAATTATAAAATCCTATTTCCTTTTCAGGGGTCCATCTGAATATTCTGCAACATGAACAGGCTACAACATTACTCAGTGCTACATACATATTAGCTGCAACATAGTTAAAAAGTATAAACTTTGCGACACCTCATATAGTTACATAAACCAACATCATTTTACAATCAGCATGTATCCTCCTATCACAGATCACTCCAATCCTGTTCAGAAAAATATCCCTTCTATCCAACCATCACATCCCTCTATGCTGCATGATATTACCAAGGTTAATGGTAGCTTAATTAGCCCCACAAAGACCCATGTCCTTGTGCTGCCGCCTGCACAAGATAGAAAAAACCTCACCCTTCCCCAAAGCCACATCATAATGCACCTTTCCTTACCTCCAACCATGGCTTCTCCTGCAAGATGTTTCCATGTATGTGAAATACCCAGCCTCCCCTCCCTTACAGGAGCAAGAGAGTGGCTGCTTTGCCCAATTCCCTCTACTGAAAAAAAGATGGTTTCCCGCAGTCTGGCTCTCCCTCCGCACATGCACAGACTAGGGATGTGAACAAGACTAGTCGGCTAGTTGCTTCCCCCCGCTTGCTGCCTCTATCAGAAAGAGACAGCAAGGGGCGGGAAGAGAGGTCAAAGCGGCAGCGGCACGTGAAGCCTGGGGCCAGACTCCAGGCTCCACATGGCGCTGCCAGTTTGAAGTGCCATGTGCAGCCTGCAGCCAGCTGGGAGTCCAGCTGTATTCACACAGCGTTTCAAAGCGGCAGCGGAGTGTGGAGCCCAGGGTCAGCAGGGGATTCCCGCGCTGACCCTAGGCTCCATGCAGCACAGCTGCTTTGAAACGCCGCAGGGAACACATGGCCAGTGGGGGACCGTTTGAGTTCCACACTGGCCCCGTGCTCCTCGCAGCGTTTTCGCCTTTGAAATTTAGCAACAGCCCTCGGGACTTTAAAAGGGGAAGCTTCCTTATCAACTAATCGAATAGTGAATGCAAATTGCATCAATTATTCGATTATCCAAATAATCAAAATTTTTCATCCCTAGCCCAGACAAGAAGTGGGGCACTGATGATACATCACAAGAAACTAGCACAAAGCTTCGTATTTTACTGAACTAGATAAGTGTTTGTACCTATTCGCTGAGTGCCCGAGGCTGACAGCAGTGCCTCCTACAGTTTTGAAACCTCTATGTATTTTTGTTAGTCTCTAAGGTGCCACAGGACTACTTGTTTTTACAGCTGATACTGTATTTATTATTAGTCAAGCCACTGGAAACTAGGGATGTTAAATATCTTGTAATTGAATAGTTGTGTAACCGCATGAAATCTTAGTGGTTACACGACTATTCAATAGCCCCCGGGGGTGGAGCCAGAAACCAGTGCACTCCCAGGGAGCCTCCTGCTACCCCATGGCAGGTGGGAGCCAGTCTGCTGGGGGAGCCAGTTTAAAAACCTGCTCCCCACGTAGACCAGCTGCCTGCTGCCCTGCGCTGCTGCCTCTGATACCCTAAGCTCAGACCTCCCACAGAAAGGGGTTGCCAGTGTGGACCAGCCGCTGTCCATGGCGAGTCTGAGCCACCACAGACAGAGGCTGCTTTGCAGCAGCCTTCTCTACTATAAAGGCAGCAGCATGGGGGGGTGAGAGGAAGGTGGCAATTTGCATCGACTAGGCGATAAGGGCACTTCCCCTTTTAAGCTGGCTCCCCCCCAGCACTGGCTCCTGCCTGCACCCTCATGCTACCCTCCTGCTGATAGAAACATTAATTTATTATTTTATAACATCACCAACAAATGTTCTAGGGGGCCTCACAGAAAATAGTCCCTGCCCCCAAAAACACTCAAAGTCTCAAAATCTAAAATTATTTAGCCTGCAAAGAGAAAAGAGTTTGTGAGGAATTTACTAATATACTGACAAATTATAAAGAGTGAAAATAAATGACTCTGAACTAGGCATGTAAGCGACTAGTCAACTATCAAACAAGCAAAAGCTTATCGGATAGTCAACTAGTCGCTCAACTAGTCGCTTCCCACCCCCTTGCTGCCTCTATCTGCACACCAGCCTTTTAAATGTATTAAGAGCCAGCAGGCTCTTAATACATTTAAAAGGCAGAGCCACAGTAGGGTTAACTCCTGGGCCAGGAGCTAACCCTGCTATGGCTCCCCGCTTACTGACTCATCGAGTAGTCAATGGAAAATCCATCAACTAGTCAATGAGTTGATTAAATTTAACATCCCTACTTTGAACACAGTGTCACTTATGCTTAAAGTGCAGCACTCACTAAAAACAATTGTCAAAAATGGCACCACATCCCCATCATTCAATTGCTCTGAAGCCACAAACACTGAAGCAACGTTAACAGACAGCATCTCAGACATGATGGAGCTGAGCAGGTGTTATGTGAAGGCAGAATTTGGCTAGCGAAGTATTTAACACAACGTGCAAGTCAGAAAACAAATGTGGTTTTGAGTTTGCATAGCAAGAGTGAGACAACTCAAAGACATAGGGATACTCCACAGGCTCTGCTGCCAACAACATCCTTAGGACATCAGGCTTCATAGCTCTTGTTCAACAGTATCAGCCCACGCAACCAGAAAGATACCAAAAAGGCTGCAAGAGAAAAGCACAAGGAAAAAGAATAAAGCCGCCTCACACACGGCCCATGATGGTGGGACTTAAGGATCTTGATGAGGATCCATTAAGGATCCATGCCTTTGTGATCTCTGCAGTAGATTATTACAAGGGTAAAGGCAGAAGCTCATGCAGAACAAGGCAGATCATGTAAGCAGGATAAGACAATAAGAGAACATCACCCAAGCACTCTGTGTTCTCCCCTTATTTTCAGTGCATGTCTAATGCTAACATTCTTGGCTCAGGATGCGGCTATGCCTGAGGCCACTTCTCCATCCACGACACAAGACAATTGTGCACCTGTGGAACAATGCAGCCGGCAAAATCCAGCACGAAGATAAAACAGCCTTGTGGAATCAGCTACCAGAACACACATGTAGATCTAATTTACCTTTTTAATACACAGAAGCTGCAGCAAGGAGCTCTATAAGAACGTCCAAGACGGAATATACATTGTTATACAGTTCATGGGGTGACAGCTAGTGAGACTCCCTTCTTACTTGTAAGCTGAAAAAAATTGATATGGAGTTGTGGGGTTAATTTTTACTGTGACTTCTCAGGACAGAACTGTACTTGAAATATCAGCACATTTGGACACAAGGAATCATCACTAAGTAGCAAATAGCATATGCAATTCACTGCTATGGTTCACTCACATTTTTAAGCAGCTGGATAATTTTAGACCACTGAATGTGTTTGCAGAGTTATAATCCATGATAAGACCTAGATGCCAGTGTTCACAGTGCTTTAGAAATATGGTGTGATTAGGTACTTTTATGCCCTATTGCCTGGCATTGTCATGAGAGAATCCCCATCCCTACCTTCTGCTACCACAAATGCGCAATTGGCTGAATACATTCCATTCCATCAGACATCAAGCAACATCACAGGCAGGATGAAACCGATCTGATCATATCAACATGACACATCTCAAGGGAATGCTTATCTTAGGGGGTCACCAATTTCATGGCATGGTGAGCAGCGGGAAATGCCAAACAGACAATCTGGGCTTGATAGAGACAGAAATCACAGCAATTCGAATCATTTCTATGAAGTCTGAATTTTAACCACCTTCTCAAGTGGCAACATTGCAACATGCTCTAAATCAGGCAGAGAGGTGACTCTTTCGGGACATTTCCAGGATGGCCATCATTCCTGACCCAGTAGCTGGGGACGTCAACAAGAAACGTTTTTATCGTACACCCGGTAAAGGCTCTAAAATCAAGATGATACTTGATGGGAAGCACTCCAGAAAGAAGAATACAGAAAGGAAGGTCCCGTGGTTACTGTGCTAGTGTGAGACCCAAGTTCAACATCCAACTCTGTCATAGGCTTCCTGCATGAACCTGAGCAAGTCACTGAGGCTCTCTGGGCCTTTGGTCCATTAGGGATAATAGCACTGTCCTACCGGACAGTGCAGGCTGCAACATGCTCAGGTACTACAGCAGTGAATGGGGACCTGATAAGTACCTAAGATAGAGAAAGACAGAAAACTCTGGTAAACCACTTCTACCTGGAAATCTGTTCTTTTCAGCAGGGTGTATGACTGACTACCTGTTGTCTATTAAATTATTTTGCCATAAATGGACTTTTCTGTTTTTTCCCCCTTAGATTTTCGTTTGAATAATTTTCTGCAATTCAAACAATTACATGTGCTAGTCCAGGTATGAATAAAGACATTACCTGGCTAGCACACTACTTCCACATCCTAATGACTTAAAAAAACCAAACAATGGGTACTTAAGAACAATCTGCACCTTCTCTAATTGACTTTTTCCCCCCTTGTTTCCTTCCTTCTCCCTCCTCCCTCCCTCCCCTATTTATTTTGGAACTGGATCTTTAATAACTCAATTCATCTGAAGAAGAGGGTTATATCCACAAAAGCCCATCTACATGTTTTGTTAGCCTTTAAGGTGCTGCTGGACTATTCGTTGTTTTTTAAGTTTTTCCAGTTACAGACTAACTCGGCTACTCCTCTGAAGCTTTTGATGTGCTAGTCCTGTTACTTTTGTGACCCTCAAACTAGACACAAAGCATTATATTCAACAAACAAGCTAAGATAGGTAAAGGTAGGTCACAGATAAAAAGAGCATGTCCCTCGCACAGTATCATCAAAGCTTTGTCAGTCTCACAAAACCCTCATAAGATGCAATTACATTTTGAAAAGGATCATATGGAAGCCAAGTGAACAAAACTCCTTCAAATTATAGCCAAATACAAAGAAAATAGATAATGAACTTTTCAGCTATAAAGAGAGCTGAATTTAACTTAATTTAATAAAGTTCAGTAGTTGCTTACATACATTCATTTCCCTAACTCCTTGGTATTTCAAGATCAGCTGGGTATTGACAGAAAATTGAGCATCCAAGTGGTTACAGAGAGATGGGAATCCAAAGGAGCAGCAACATTTGTAAAGATCTCTCTTTACTCCAGCCTGTTTAGCATAACTGTATTGTAACCCAATCAAAGACTGCCAAAGTCATACATATCCTATAGAATGTCTTCTCAAAAGAATACTGGTACACCTGTTATTCATGCCTGAATTGTGTACTTAATGCAAGCACCACAATTCCTGCTTCCCACTACTGTTTACCAAAATGTAACAACTGTGTATATAAAGCCTATTTTTTGTGAACATTTGGCAAGTCTACTGTCACATGGCTTATCTCAGATTGAACCTTTCTAGTCTGGCGCCCTTGGGACCTGACCAGTGCTGAACAAGAGAATTTGCTGAACCACGGGAGGTCAATATTGTCTAGCAGCGTTACCAACACTTCCACTGCTTGCTGGAATCTTAGAAGACATTTAGGGTAAATTAGAGCTAAACAACAGCACAGAACACTGAAAGCCAGGACTGGTGGCTATAAACAAACTTTATGGGACCACGGGAAACTTGGCCACACCCATGATATCCAGCTCACTAAAATCATGCCAGATCACAGATGTTGCCAGACCAGATAGTGCCGGACTGGAGAGGTTCCCGTAGCAGATACCTGGCCTGCTCAGCGGCATTCTGACCGAAGCAGAAAAAAGAAACGTACAGCAGCCAGATCCACATTACAGGCTTTTGCTGGCATTGCTACATCAGTCGGGGTGGCATGAGGGGTTATGTGTGTCCAACACACATGTGCCAGCAAAAGCCTGTAGTGTAGATGCAGTTATTCCAGCCATAAGGAAGAAATGCTTTGGCAGTATGGCTACCAATATGGCCATGTCTGCAAAGCACTTCTAGTGAAGAAGACCTGTCTGAACATACACTACTTGCCAACAGCTATGTTAAGGGCTTAACTCCGAGCTGTTTATGCCCAGAGAGGCAATGAACAGGGGTGTCATAGAAAGAGCAAGTGGCTCCGTCCGTGCAGGTGATGCAAAGCACCTTTGCATCCATCCCAGGAGGTGCCTTAGATGATGTTTATTCAGTGTCACATCCTGAGGTAAGTCCTTGTGGAGTGAAGAGAAATGTCACAAATGCTGAACCAGAAGGAGCAAACTGAGCAGGAAGGGAAAAGCTGCTGTTTACACACAGACCATCTGCTAATCAGAAAAAATGGCAGGCTAACGGGGTAGCAGTGAAGTACTAGTTCTCACACACATATGTGCCAATTTAACAGATAGCAAATTATAGGTAACAATTCAAAAGAGATACTAGGAAAATAAGTACCGCCATGATAGCACATAGGGTAGATGCCCTCTCGTTCCTGCCACTCCACTTGTTTGCTGTCATCTCTCCCTGTGGCTCATCTAACCTAGAGGGCCAGTGCTTCAGACTGGAATTGTGTGTTCACAAGAGCTACCCACACTTATGACAACACATAGATAACAAGACAGCGAATTGCCATCAAGCCCCAAAATGGGAAACCAGATCCACTGTCACTCCCACGTAATCAAACCGCCCACCGCTACCATCCACAGAAACAAATGCCTCAACAAGGCCACTGGGGCTGGGCCCAGACCGCAGCCCAAAAGAAAGCCACAAGACAAGGCACCACTGGCTAGAGAGGACAATTTCAAGCCACACCACCTGGGCACCCTGGCAAGAGCAGCAAGGCCTTGGTCCCTGTACCTCTGGGATGACACAAAGGCTGTCCCTCCCACCCAGGCTCCCAGTCAGGGCACCCAGGCCCCCCCTGGAAGAAGGGGCGCAGCCTGGCGGCTACTTACGGCTGGGCCGTCCGTGGTGGTGTAGCGGACGATGATCTGGAAGGGCTGGTGAGGCTGCAGGGCAGCGGGCAGGGAGATGGTGAGGGAGGAGCCGTAGTCAGTGAAGGGGTCTACCCTGAAGACGAGAGGGCAGGAGTGGGAGGCTGCGGACGGGTCGGGGAAGGTGGGGAAGGGAGGCGGCGGCAGGTCGGGCTCAGGCTCAGGCAGGCGCTCGGGGCCAGGGCTCAGCTCCGGGGTGGAGGGCGCGGAGAGCGGGGTGGAGGCGGTGGACGGGGCGGACAGGGAGGAGGCGGAGGCGGCGGCGCGGGGCAGCAGGGGGCTGGCGGGCTCCGGGCCCGGGAAGGCGAAGGCGCAGGGCCCCGCGGCGCGGCGGTAGGCGGCCGAGAGGACGCGCAGGGCCGGGTGCGCGTCCAGCACCAGGGCGCGGGGCCGGGCCCGCAGGGCGCACAGCTCCAGCACCAGGCAGCCCGCCAGCGCGCGGGCCGCGGGCCGCAGCTCCAGCCCCAGCTGCAGGTGGCGGAGGCGGAAGAGCGGCGCGCTGGCGGCCGAGGCCACGTCCGGGGGGGCGGCTCGGGCGGGGGGGGCGGCGGCTCGGGCCCGGGCGGGGGCCCCTTGCGGCAGCAGCACAGGCCGGGCGCGGCCGGAGCCGCCATGGAGCGGAGGAGGCGGGGGCGGCGGCCGCTCTGTGAAATCCATGGGCGGGGGGGGGGGGAGGAGGCAGGCCCCGGGCCCAGGGCCCCGGGGGAGGAGACCCGCGCAGGCCCCGCTCGGAGCCGGTGCAGCGCCGGACCCGGCCGGCAGCGCGGGGCGGGCGGCGGCCCGCCAGGGGGCGCCGCAGGGCGCGGGCGGCCGCCAGGGGGCGCGCGGGACGGGGGCGTGGCCCCGGGGCCGGGGGAGGCGAGGGCGGCAGCGCCCCCTGCCGGCGGCGTGGCCAGGCCGGGTTGCCAACCCTCCAGCGTGGGCCTGGAGGCTGCTGGCGTTAGCCGGGCATCGGGGAGCACGTCCCCTCCAGGAAGGGGCCAGCCCCAATTGGCAACCCGGTCAGGGGCTGGGCTGCTGGGGGAGGGATGTCAGGCGCCTCGCTCTTCCAGGGGCAGCCTGCACCCCCACCCACCCACGGCACAGATGCCCTCTCCTGCAGGGTCAGGCCACCCCAGTGTGCACTGGCCACACAGACACCCCCTCCCTGGGTGCACCCGTGGCACAGAGGCTCCCTCCTCTGAGCAGCCCCTGCCCACGTCCCCTGCCATAGATGGCCCTTCCTACACCCAGCCTCCAGCCGTGGCACAGACACCTCCTCTGGAGGCAGCCCAGACCCAGCGACCAGCCACCACACAGTCACCTTTCCTCCCACAGGGGCAGCCCATGCTCCTCACCCTCCCATGGTTCAGCTACCTCCCTGCTCTGGGGGGCAGCCCTGGCCCACTGTCCACCTGCCACACAGACACGCCCCTCCTGCAGGGAACGGCCCTGACCTGCTGTTCACCCATGACACAGAAGCCCCTTTCTCCAGAGACTGCCTGAACCCGGCCTCCCCCCACCGCACAGACATCGCTCCCTTCTCCAGGAGGGCTGCCCAGGCCCCTCATCTGCCCAAAACCCCATTCAAAATGTCCTTCACAACAACTGCCAGTCAGACCACAGCTCCCCACAACCAAACTCCAAGGCTATGTCTACACTCGCGGCTTCTCGCACAAGTAATATGCAAATGAGGCTAAGCGTGGAATATCGCCGAGCCTCATTTGCATACCTAATGAGCCACCATTTTTTTCCAGAAGAGGCTCTTGCACAAGAAGGAACGTCTACACTGCCCCGTCTACACCTATTACTTTTCAGGAAGAACGGCATGGCGCAAGAGGGTTTTTCTTGCGCAAGAAGGGGCAGTGTAGACGTTCCTTCTTGTGCAAGAGCCTCTTCTGAAAAAAATGGTGGCTCATTAGGTATGCAAATGAGGCTCGGCGATATTCCACGCTTAGCCTCATTTGCATATTACTTGCGCAAGAAGCCGCAAGTGTAGACATAGCCCAACTGTCACCATCCCCGCTGCCCCAACTCAGACAGTCCTAACCCCATCTGTGGCTCCCAGCTATCACCCCCGTTTCCAATTGCCCCTTTTCTTACCAGCCATTTCTCCATCCCAGCTACCCCAACGACTGATGGCTCAGCTCCCAATGTCCTAGCTCTCCCTCCCCAATTATCTACCTCAGCCTCATGCCACACAGAAAATTCAAACTCTTAGCCCGGATCTGCACTAAAAATTTAGGTTGGCCTAGCTGTGTCACTCAGGGATGTGAAAAATCCACAGCCCTGAGCGATGTATCTATCCCGACCTAACCCCCAGTGTAGGCATGTTAGGCTGATGGAAGAATTCTTCTGTAGACCTAGGTCCCGCCTCTTTGGGTGGTGTATTATCATCCTGTGCAGATGGTGATAGAGATGTAGCCGTGTTAGTCTGGGGTAGCTGAAGCAAAATACAGGACAATGTAGCACTTTAAAGACTAACAAGATGGTTTATTAGATGATGAGCTTTCATGGGCCAGACCCACTTTGATCTGAGGAAGTGGGTCTGGCCCACGAAAGCTCATCATCTAATAAACCATCTTGTTAGTCTTTAAAGTGCTACATTGTCCTGCATTTTGTGCAGATGGGACTGCTGGGAGATCCCCTCTCCCTGGTGTAAGAAGACAACAGCCGCACAGCCTTAGGTGCCAGTAAGGCAGTGGGCTAGGGCACTCCACTGCAGGTGGAGGTGCGTGGCACAGCTTGTGGTGCGCTCTGGCGGCCTGCCTCCTCCCATGCCCTGCAGGCATGCTCCTAACTGGGCTTCTGATGCGTCTGCACCTGTCCTGCTGCCCCCTCCCGCCAGGCAGCGCATGTGCAGTCCCTGGCACACATTGGTGCCTGCAGCCCACGGGAAGAAGCCAGGGGGAAGGAGCGGTAGAAGTGCCTCCCCCACTCCCCCCCCAGCTTCCTTATAGCAGTGAACAGGAGCAGTGGGACAGCCACCAGCCCCTTCCCTCCCCCCCCAACACACACACCCCAGTGTCCTGCCCTAGCCCCCCCCCAGTTCCCTGCCTTGACTCCTGCATCTCCCCCACACACACCTATTCTCCTGCCCTGAGCCTCCTCACACATACTCCCACACCCCTTCCCTCCCACAGGATGTTAACATGTTTTGTGTAAATATATAACAGCGGAATGTAACAGTTGCAGTTTATACGCAGGGGTGGTTCCACGGCTGCCGGTGCATGCAGGGAGCCAGCTTTTAAGATGGCTCCCCGCGAGCATGGGCTCTCCCCCACCGCATCTCTCGGAGGCAGCAGTGTGGGGGGGCCAGGCAGTTTCACAGGAGCCAGCTCCCCAAGTACCCCCACTCCCGACTGCCCCTGCTCCGCTGCCTCTGATACAGAGGCAACGGTGGGGGTGGTGCATGTAACTGAGGGTTAACCAATTAGGCTTATTGGTTAATTGTGCTCACAGATACACATTAACATCCCTTCCCCACATACATTCCTACCCTCCAGCCCTGACTCCTGCACCTCCCTCACACACCCCCAGCCTCCTGCCCTGATCCCCCCCCCCCACACACATACAGCCTTCCCTGTCCTGATCCTCCCCTCTTACACAGCCTTCCCTGCCCTGATCCTCCCCCCTCCCCAAAGACACACACACAGCCTGCCCTGCTCCTCCCCTCCCACAGCCTTCCCTGCCCTGAGTCTCCCCACAGCCAGTGTTCCCTGCCCTGAACTTCCCCACACACATACAGCCTTCCCTGCCCAGCCCTGATGTGGCATTATTGGATTTTAGTTGGAATATGCAGATCATTGTTGCACCCACATCTGTGCAAAGTGGGCCACGGGAGGTATCTACTGAAAGCTCAGACTTTGCTGGTTCTGTGTATGTTACTCATAAACCTGTATGATTTTTATATGTGATAGTATTGGCTCTGTACTTGTAGATTCAATGTGCGTGGCTGGGAGACAGTGGCAGGTGTCGCCCATCTATTGTGAGGGGTGGCTACTCAGTGAATAGCCATGCTGTATGGACACTGGTCCTTAAATGTTGCCTAATGAAGTCTGCTGCAAACTTGCAGACCACCAGGTACACCATGACTGTTTGCCTGAAAAGGACACGGTCAGGTGTCTTGCTCATGGGACAAACTCCATTTTGGAAGGTACCTTCACACAGCAAGAACAATGGAATCCCCTCCACCCGGGCAAGATTATAAAATATTTCTCCATTTGTCTTCACTCCTGCTCTTGACTTCAGAAGCATCCTTGTTATGAACAGAGGGCCAGGAAGGAATGTTTGACCCATCCTAACATAGGAGGTACTCCAGAGACTTTTAAGATACCAATCTATTATATCTCTGCTAAGAGGCTGTATCAAGAACTGGGAGATGTATGTATGTAATGTGATGTGATTTCTTTAACAATTGTACTCTCAGCCTTTTCTTTCATTTTGTTAATAAACCTTTAGACTCTATAGGATTGGCACAGCGGGCTCTTTTGGGTAAGATCTGAGGTATAAATTGACCTGGGACTGTGGCTGGTCCTCTGGGACTGTGAGAACCTGTTCCGAGTTGCAGTGATAGAGATGCAGCCCTGTTAGTCTGGTGGAGTGAAACAAAAGACAGGACGATGTAGCACTTGAAAGACTAACAAGATGGTTTATTAGGTGAAAGCTCATCACCTAATAAACCATCTTGTTAGTCTTTCAAGTGCTACACCGTCCTGTCTTTTGTTCCGAGTTGGTGAGATTGGTTTTTATAACGTCTCATCTGTGTAAGGTGCGGTGCTGGCTGTGGTACAGGTAACAACGGAGTGTCTAAGGCAATTGTTTGCGTGACTAAACGCTGGTCAGAGCAGCAGCTGAACTGCACTTGGTGATTGGTTGGGTACCTTAGAGAGAAGGACCCCTGGGGTTGGCTGTAAGTAGCCTTGATTCTAAGCAATTGGCCCTGATTTGACTTCCGACCACTGGTACATCACACCTGACTCCTACACCTCCCTCCCACACACCTCAACCCCCTGCCTTGTCTCCTGCACCTCCCTAACATACACCCAGCCCCCACCCACAAGTCTCCTCACAGCTTTGCCCCTGCCCCAAGCCCCCCAGAGAAGGTTACGATAGGACAATACCTGTAAGAAAAGTAAGTTACTTTCACCCTGAGCAGAGCTCTAGCCTTTCAAGTGTAGACAAGCCCTTATTCTTCTGTGACCCAGCTGACGCCATCACTCCCAAGTCATGCAGACCAGCTGGTCCCACTTTAAACTGCTACTTGCTGACCAACTGTTCGTACCTGCCTACTTTCAACTGCTGTTCCTAACGCTTGTAGTTCAAACACCCTACGCCCAGGCCTGGCTCCCCTGTCCCTACCAGCATTCCTTCTGCTCTAGCTGTGTGTGTAGAATGACAGCTCTCCAGTCAAACCCCATGGGCGCAGCAGCAATGGCAGGCAGAGTGGGAGACTGGCATGGTAGCACCAGGGCCGAGGACTGAGAATCGGTGCAGTGTTCCACCTCGGGTACTTTCTCTGGTTGTGGATGCGTAGGGCTGGCACTAGCTTCCGCAGGAGCCTACTCAAGAGTGGCGCACGGAGCAGCACTGACTGAGCTCTCTGAAGGAGGCTGGATTGCCCCTGTATACAGCTTCATAGACACCCACCAACCCACAGCCCGCTTGGAATTGTTACAGAGGTCCCTGGAGACTGATCTCCTCGCCCCAAATCATCCAGCAGCAAATTCAGAGGCAGCCTGTCTTGCCAATATACAGTAAAATGGCTGATGCCCATAGCTCTGTTCCTAGCCACTCCATCACCACGGTTTCCTTGAAGTTAAATAGGAGATAGAGTTTTGTTGTAATGACATCACCGGCTCTAGCCTCCCAACTTCCAAACCCCAAGGGATTAAGAACACAGAATGTGTGGGTGGGTGTTCACTGCTAACACTTACCTGACCATTCCGGAACAGACTAATATGGGTCTAGGCACCACGGGATTGAGTCTGTTAGAAGCTTGATCAAATGTTACTAAATGTTTTGTTACGGTTTGGGTGCAGTAGAGAACAGTTGCTCATGTCCAATCCACATTAGGTACATGTGCTCTCCTCCTGCGCCGCTGCTGGAAATTTTTCCCTCAGCAGAGACTTTTTGCCTTGAGGGAGCAGCTCTGGTGTCCCCAGAACGGTGCCTCCATGTTGTGGTATAAGGGGTGCTGCCCACCCTCAGTTCCTTCTTAGCAGAAATTGCAACATGGAGAAGGAGGGCAGGTCCTGGAATGGAGATGAGTAGCCCGTCTTGAAGAACACCAGTTATGAACAGGCAACGGTCTTATCTTCAAGTGATTGCTGATGACCATTGCACATTCGGCGACTCCAAGAAGCACCCTTGGAGGTGGATAGGAATTCACAGCTGCCTAGATTGTAACACGGCTCTTCCGAACCCAGTTGTCTCTGGCCTGCTGAGGGATGACGTAGCGAGCCATAAACGTGTGAACCAAAGACCACATCACGGCCCTACAGATGTCCTGGATCAGTACCGTGGGCCAGGAAGACTGCCAAGGATGCCCATCAAATGGGCTCTAACAGTCGGCGGCAATGGGACTTTTGCCGATTCATAGCAGGTCCGTATGGTGATCTAGTTGGAGATTCTCTGGGATGACAACGCCGGAAACCCCTTCATCCTTTTCTGCCATGGTGACAAAGAGCTGCGTGGACTGTGCAGAAGAACTTGGAACGGTCCAAGTAGAACACCAGAGTACTCCTGCTACCCAGGGCATGTAACTGCCTCTCTGCTGCATTGTGTGGCGAGGCACAGAACACAGGTAGGAATAGGTCCTGGTTCATGTGCATAGACCCATTGCTGCAGGTGGAAAGGGGCAGAAAGGATAATTGCCTTGGAGCCCGAAGACTCAAAGGTGCCCTGAGCTTCTGACCGACGCCACCATTATGTCAGCAATGGTGGTGGCCAGATCACCACTCCACGTGGCTCTGAGGGGTTCTGGCTGTGGTCTGAATGGCGCAGAGGGCTGACTGTCTCGGCCCCACCCTTTCCTTGGTGAGGAGCCAGCCCTCCCCACCTTGTCCCAGAGCCCACGGTGGTCGTCAGCCCCGCTGTATGTGAAAAGAGGACTCCACCTTGGGCAAAAATGCTGGGTTGGGACATGCAGCTGAACCTTGACTTTGTGAAAGACCATAAAGGGCAGCTCCAACAACAGGGCCTTCATTTCTGATACCCGTCTTGCCAACGTCATCACCCCCTGGAAAGCGATCCTGAGTAAATTTCATCCTATTTATTTCAAATCAGTTCTCCAGTGTGTCAAGGCCATTTTGAATTCTAACACTATCCTCCAAAGTCCTTCCAACCCCTCCCAGTTTGGTACTGGCCATTTATGGATTCTGTATTTTCCAATGCCTGACTGGGGAGGGAGAAAGCAGGGCTTTTTATGGCAGAATGGAGCAGTCTACCTTATCCAGTTCCAGTCTTTATCTTGTCACTCGACCACCACATTCTCTCTCCACACCGGTTTCTCATCTTCCTCCATTTGCCATGGTCTAAGTCAGGGCTACTCAACATGCGGCCTTCAGCCCGTTTGTTTGCGGCCCACAGTGCTGTTTGGGTTTATGCAGGGCTCAACATGCAGCTGGGATCCTTTGAACATGCTCCACAACGGCAAGGCATCTCCCAGGCAGGGTGAGCACTGAAAGATGCAAGCGGACAGGCTGGCTGGAACAGACAGGTACAGGGTGTCGGCATTTCTAGTCCTTAGGGAAGAGGTGCCAGGAACACCAGGGCATTGTGGGAAGTGCTGGCTGTTTAGCCTTGTAGGCAGAGCGTGAGGGGTGCTGAGTGGCTCACACTGGCCACGTTTGGGTCTGGCCCTGCAGCTTAAGACTTAATCTTTGTATTCATGCCTGTCAGTGTGAAAGCTTTTTGCATATAGATTTGCGTGTATATGCAACCACACTTAAGTTGCAGCCCTCTGCATGTGCCAGGAGTATCATTATGGCCCCCCAGGGCTTCCAAAGTTGAGTAGCCCTGATCTAAGTCCTTACATCCTGTTTCTCTGGTCTGATATGGCTGCTCCCCACGACTCATACGCTACCTCTCTTACCCGAGCCACTTCCTTGTGCCTCCTAGCTCTCCCCCGCTCCCCACCACGCTGAATCCACTTCTCCCCCAGTTCTTGTTCAAAGAGCTGCTCATGCCCTTAACTGAAAGTGCCCATTCTTTGGAGGGAAACCTACTGCTCACCTTTGTCCTCAAGGCAGCAGATCCATCACAGAGAGCAACAAAGGCCAGTGAAGTGCTCTGATGGAGAGCACTGCAGGAGCGAACACTGTCCCTGGTCCCCCAGCCTGAATACGCTTTGCTCAGGTTATTGCTTGTGGCAAGTACTGCAATAGGAGGCGTGAATGATGCTTTATGTGCTGCTCATCTGCAGGCTGACTGCCAGATAATGTTGCTACTTTTGTGGTTTCCCTGCAATAGCAATGGCTGGGCTACGAGCCCCAAGTTCTTCGCTATTATACTCAGGCCTAGGTCTGGCAACTCTGTATGGAACACACTCCCGGAAATACAAGGGGTGGTGCAGACAGAGAATGGGTGTTTGAGGAGACCTGGGCATAAGCAGGATGCAGTTTAGGCAAGTAGGGTGGTTAAGTACGCTCTACAGTCCTCTCTCAGGCTTCACTCCTACTACAGGATAAAATATAATGCCATACTGAGGTCTGCTCTGCTCCCTGTCCTCCTCAGCGCTTACATTTGTAGCTTACATTGCCCCGTATCAGGCAACGTGGAAATAAACCACTGTACTCTTCTAGAAACTGATCCATCCTAAAGGGAAAGTCAGCTGCAGATGAGAGTTCTGTTGATGAACCAAACAGAGAGCAATTCAGCAGCGGGGCTTCCACCCATGCCCACAAAGGCCCGGCTGTTCAGCACTGACTTACATGCCCCCTCTCCCCCCTCCAAAAAAAATGGCTTCACGCAACGAGTGTACAAAACCCAAAATAGTTTTATTCACTTTTTCGGATTTTTGCCTCGACAAGACATTTTGCAAACATGCTAAGGCTACAAAATGTCCAAGTTGACAAAGACATGCAATGCTGACCATTCGATAAGTCACAGCTATAACTGGAGTAGCCATGCCCACCTGGGCCCCTGGAACAGGGATGGTGTACAGTAATCATGGTAACGTACCACACAGGACTCAGCAACCTGAGGTAGGTCTCTTTACAGTAAGAAAATAACTTCCTTCCAGTGTCACACCCTGATCAGCAGGAACCTGTTCAAAGTTGCAGAAGACTTTGGGGGTTAAGTTAATAAGTGTGTAGGACTGAAACAGGAAATGCTGATGTATTTTAAGCATAGTGTAAGTGAGCAGCACGAAGAGTGTTATGTATTCCATTAAGAACCAATCTAAACCTGTAAGGAGCATTAGCAGCTTCAAGATAAAGGATTCAGCTGGAGCAGCATGGGACAGAAACGACTTTACTGCCAGCAACCTGGGGTTTGGATTTGAAGGTCAAAGAGCAATTGTTTTACTGTAGGTTGTTCTATGAACATTTAGATTCTAGTCACGAGTTAGATCAGCAAAGCAGGCAGAGTTTGGTTACTGTAATAGAAACGGACCCCAAACTCCATTCGGACAGTAGGGAAAGAGCTGCATTCCCATTATTGAACCAGGACGCTGCACAAGAAAGAGCTGCTGCATTCCCACGATTGCACCAGGACAGAGTGACCATGCAACATTCATGTGACCCAGAGTGGTCTTCTCCTCAAACCACTCAGGAGCCTGTAAAAAGCTACCCTGGGAAAGCATCATGAGAAGCAGCAGCAGCTGCCACCGTGAACATTAGTGATGCTCCAAACAGCTTTGACAACAGCTACGATGCACTAGAGTTACACCACAAAGTCCTTCCCCCCCTGTGCAGGACGACAATGATGGGACGCTGAAGGACATTACTGCAAAGCTTCACTTCCATTCAGACACGCAGAAAATCCGGCACTACGAAAAGACCAACCGTAAGAGACAAAATGGCGTCTGATACAGTCTGATAACAAAGCCAGCTCTCTAGTACCGTAAACTGTACAAAAATGATAGAAAAGAATATGCACTGTTATTAATACAGTGCTCATTTTAATATAAAATAAACAGCTTACATTTCCACTGTAAATATAGGCTATGTACAGAATTATGTATAGATATAGCTACATGTATAAAGCTTCATTATAGGCCTCTGATACATTTATAACTATGGCTCCCTGAGCCACTTGTAGAGTGCATTTAGTAACAAAAAAAATTTAGTAATATGAATATGGAATAAATACAATAAAAACAGGAAGAATTCTTACAGGGGTTTAAAAAGTCTCCAGCTTGACACATTGTGCTAAAAATTAAAAAGATGGAAAGGCAATAATCTGCTTTGAGAATGAGGAAGAGGCGGAGGAGTTGGCCTGCCACAGGCAGGGAGTGGAACCCTCCAAATTAAAGTGACTTGATCCTGAATTTTAGCCCTTGACAGCAACCTTGTTATCTGCAGCAGCGAACATGGCATAGAAGCGCGAGTTCTCATTGGCCAGAAGGGCAGACGGAGTGTCGAATTCCACTACCTATAACAAACAAGGTGGGGAGTTGGCATTAATGACATTCAGCATGAAGCAGGTTACCAGAGCAGAGGGAATGCCCACACCACAGTGAGGAACCAGGGGACTCGAAGCAAGGGACCGAGCCCAGGGCAGTTATATTCCAAGCCCCAATCGGACTGCCCGCCCACATCGCCTGCAGAGGCCACACAGACGGACGGCACGATTCCATGGATTCCCACCTGCTAGAAAGGCTGAAACGGATGACAGCCGCCTGCTTGGCTCTTTATCCGGGCCTCCTCTTGCAGATCTGGCTTTAGCCTGCTAATGGCGCCCACTTTGAGACTTTTGATTGTGTTCTGTGAGGACTGAAACCTCTTTTCCCTTCCCTCTGGCATTTTCTTACCATCATCAAGTTTCAATTTTTTCCCCAAGCACCCAGTTCCCCAGGAAGCGTCCTTGCCTAAAGGGCACTGTTCCGCCACAAAGGAGAGGGCGCAGGACAAAGAGGGAGGCATGAAGGGCACTGGGCAGTGGAGGAAGGCAACAAGAGCAAGTGATTACCCAGATGGCACGGATGCCTCTTGGTCCCTTTACCACATTCGCCTTAAAAGTCTGGATGTGGCAGCTGCTCCATGGGCCAGCCAGGCTTTTAATGAGAATTCGTGCTCCTACCTCCCTGCCAGCCCAGCGTGCAAGAGCAAATTTTGACACCCCCCAGAAACAGGACAGTGATCATTGGCATGGTTCTCAAAGTGTGAACCGCAGACCACTAGTGGTCTGTAACAGTCCTGCAGGTGGGCCCTGGGCTCGGGGCTTGCCCCCCATCTCCCTGCAGTGGGGAGCCCCCGCTGGTGCTCCAGCCTCACATGTCCCCTCCCCCCATGCAGTTGGCTTCCTACTGTGGGGGTGAGGGAGAGCCCTGAGCCTCGCAGTCAGATCCAGCTTGTGAGGGGAGGAAGCACGCTGCCACTCCCCCTCCCTCCTACCTGAGGAAACCACTTATCTGACGGCTTTCCCCGCTGCTCCCATTGGCTGGAATCCCAGTCAGACCCCCCACCCCAGTGATCCAGATGTGGAATAGTCTCTTGGGGGAGGGGAAGGGCAGGGGTACGTCTTGACACTTGGAACATTTCAAATGAGACTGGACAAAACACTAGGAATGTACAATAGCAAGCAACCCTGCATTGGCTCCAAGAGGCAGACTTGATGGGACCCAATGGCTCTTTCCTTCGCTGACATCTAGGACTTCACAATATTTTTCATGTATTGAGTGGACTGTACAGAGCACCCACGTGAAAATCTGAAGTCTCTCGCCCAGCCAGCTGTTACTGTAGGGCTGCACAACAGCACTAGGGCAAACAGCACTGCACCCTAATGGAGATACAGGCTGCTCGCAGACACGTTGGAATTAACTGGCCTGTGGCGTTGTGGAGATTGCTCCCTCGTACCTGCTTCTAGATGGGCTGGGTGTTTTTAAAAGAGACATGGGAGAAGGAAAATCTGGGCTTGATGGCGCAGTCCCTTATCCCAAGTCCTCGGGCTAGAGCCAGAGGGGTAAAAACACACAGCTACCAATACCACGGCTTTCCACACTGGGGAGGCACAAGCGCAGCTGGCTATGCAAGCACCAGCACGCTGCCAAAGTAACCAACAAAGGCCAAGTGCTACTAGTTACCTGTCCTTGTGTTAGCACCATGATCCGATCGGAGCCCAGCACAGTGTGCAGACGGTGAGCAATTGTCACCATAGTGCAGTCTGCAAATGCCTCCCGGATAGTCTCCTGAATTAGTATATCTGTCTCTGTGTCCATAGCAGCTGTTGCTTCATCCAGTATCAAAATCTGCAAGCAGCACATAAAGCAGGCTGTTAGGTTACAATGTACCCACTTCCCCCAGTACAGGGGCACTCACAGCCTGGGCTGAAAATACACCTGCTGATTGCCATGACAACAAGGATGACTGATAAGCCGAACATTGCCACTTGCGCTTGAGGAAAGCATCTTGTGTATGGCCTTGGGCACAGTCACTCCCTGGGCCTTATCTGCTGGGAGCATTTTTTGACTGCATGTCCCACGGCTCTGTAATAGAAGGGGCTGTGGCTCAGGGCCAAACAACAGACCCATTCGGTTCCGTATTCAGCATCTGAATCTCAGATGTGAACGTTAAGCGTTGAACTATTCCTGACGGAACAAGCCCCTCTAGGTCTCTCGGGGAAGAGCTGTTGGAGAGAGGACAGGATGAGCAGAAGCTAGGCTGTTTGCATTCCTCATCAGCTACCTCTGACTTAAACCACTGTTCTGTACAACTGCTCACTCCTTGAAGAGCATTAATGCTGGTGCCGACTTGGCAACAGGTCTCACTAGCTTGTGTCAGGCAACCAGCCTGAGAAAGGAAGAGATTCCTTACCTTTTCCCACATCCCGCCCTGCTTAGCTGAAGCCCATTACCACAGAGAAGAGGCAATAGCTCAAACACTGCAACTCAGATAGGATTTATTGTTCCATTTAGTCTCTGCTTCCCCGTTTCCATACAGACAATTCCCCTTGTACAGACTTCTGAGGATACCTCCTCTCTAGGTTCCATCCCCACCTGGAATTAGTCAATTTTGTGCCTTAATAGCCCAGAGAGGGTCAATATTAAACAGACTCCCTCTTCCCTGTTCAGATCCAGACAGACAACCACACTACAGGAATGGCAGCTCACCAAATCTCATCGGCTAAGCTAGGGGGGGACATGGTATTTAATGCACTACAAGACAGACCCAGGGCACTGCAGATGGAGGTGTTGGGATCTTAGAGGAGACCAAAGGTCCTGCCCCAGCTTGCACTAACTCTGATGGCCCAAGTTGTGGTGTGGAAGTGGGAGGGAGGTTCACTGTACTGATGGAAGTGCCCTTTTTTGACAACATACAAACACAGAGGAGGTAAAAACTCGATGGCAGTTAAAAAGAAAAAGGCAGCTTAACCCTGAGTCCTGGTCAAATTCCACTTGGGTCCATCTGTTCTGAGCTACCTAAAATCCTTTCTTCACTGAAGTTATTATTCAGTGGCCCTCCGAAACAAACAAAAGCCTTTATAATTAGGGCAGCGTGGACTGGCCCTGTGTTCTACCCCTGGGGGTTACATTTCAGTGGAAGGGAAAGTGATCTTTATGCTGAAAGCAAAACACTTAGATACCTTCTGGATGAACGGAGCAATGTAAAATGTCAGCTCCGCAACCATCTTGGCCAACACTACCAAAGAGAGGGAGACAGGACTTAGTGCTCTCGTGCAACAGGCCCAAGCCCTAATACTAAGCCACAAGAACAGCCTAAGACTCTTGCTACTCATAAGTAACATCTCTCTGGACACAGCACTTGGGAGGCCTGTGCATCCATCTGCCCAAGGAATGCCTGCCCCACTCTCCTAACCCCACCTACTCCGAGGGTTACATTAACTGCCAGTGCAGCTGCCTGGACAGCAAAGGAATCATAACAAGGATGAAGTCGGCCCAGAGAGAAGTCTTCTCATGCTGCAATGACTGATCTCTCCAGCCAGGTCTCCCTCAGACACTCACCTTGCAGCGACGCAGCAAGACTCTGGCTATGCACAGTAGCTGTCTCTCCCCCACAGAGAAATTCTCCCCATTTTCCATCACTTCTGCTTCCAGTTTCATGGGCAGCTGAACAACCTGACAGGGGAAAAAGGGGAAAGATTGAGGTCACTGTAGTGAGATGTTGCACCACCACCAGGCTCTCCCAAGTGCTTTCGCCCCTCCATTTCCCAGAAGAAATCGCTCACACTAAAGCACATACAGAACTGGGACCCGTTTAACTTAATAGGCATGATAGCTTGAGTGTCTACTCAAGGCCAAAATGCCTCATGTATTATTAATATGAATATGAGATCGAAATCGATCTTCAAGTCTTTGAAAGGGGCAGTGGCTACTAGGGGGGGGCACAGATAAGATCTTTGTGTGTAACATAACCACGCCCTTCTCTTCTCCCACAGTGCATAAAACTTACACACTCCTTCATGTGAGTCCTTTCCAAGGCATCCCAGATTTGCTCCTCGCTGTACTGGTTGAAAGGATCCAAGTTTGATCTAGTGGATGAGGAAGAAATTGTAAGAAGAATCTTTCACCAATTCAACACTGAATGTCAAAAGTGTGGAGAAGATGTCAGCAGACTGGGTATTCACATGGATGTGATTTCTGAATATGTTGCAGGCCTTTATGAATGAGACTTGTTCGCTTACTTTAAGCTAATGTTTACCTCTTGAAATCATTAGAGAGTTCTAGTCTAGCCCTACATGTCTAGAATTCTAGTGCAAATTCACAGTAGTATTATCAAAACTGTGGCGTTCTTTTCTCCTCAGTATAGACTAGGGATATTAAAAGTTGTTTAATATGGTAACCGTGTAGCTGCTAAAAATCTTAGCAGCTACACGGATTGCAGATTTTGTATATAGTTTTATACAGCAGAGCCTGCAGCGAAGCCTCCCCAGGAGCCAGCTCAGTGTAATCGATACCATTAGCCAATAAGCATCCTCTAATCAGTTTAACGGTTATTCAGCTACACTCTAATATCCCTAGAATGGACAGCTTATATCCACCCACTGCAACAACAGAATTCACACCACAGAAGTCAGACACTGCTGGCACACAACAGTTAAAATGACTAAAACAAGAATCTGAGGGAAATTTAAGGTACATAAGATCAGCCATACTGGATCACATCAAAGGGCCATCTAGCCCAGTATCCTGTCTTCCGACAGTGGCCAATGCCAGATGCCCCAGAGAGAAAGAGAACAGAATAGATAATCATCAAGTGATCCCTCTCCTGTCACCCATTCCCAGCCCCTGACAGAGGCTAGGGAGCCCATCCCTACCCATCCTGGCTAATAGCCATTGATGGACCTAATCTGTATGAATTTATCTAGTTTCTTCTTGAATCCTGTTACAGTCCTGGTCTTCACAACATCCTCTGGCAAGGAGTTCCACAGACTGACTGTGCGCTGTGTGAAGAAAAACGGTTTTAAACCTGCTGCCTATTAATTTCATTTGGTGACCCCTAGTTTTTATGTTGTGGGAACAAGTAAATAACTTTTCCTTATTCACTTTTTCCATACCAGTCATGATTTTATAGACCTCTATCATTTCCATCCCTTAGTCTCCTCTTTCCTAAGCTGAAAAGTCCCAGTATGTTTAATCTCGCTGTATATAGGACCCGTTCCAACCCCTAATCATTTTTGTTGTCCTTTTCTGAACCGTTTCCAATGCCAATATCTTTTCTGAAGTGAGGCGACCACAGCTGTACCAGTAGTGCATCCGAGGGTACTGAGGGAGTTGGCAAATGTCATTGTGGAGCCTTTGGCCATTATCTTTGAAAAGTTGTGGAGACCGGGAGAAATCCCGGATGACTGGAAAAAGGCAAATGTAGTGCCCATCTTCAAAAAAGGGAAGAAGGACGATCCAGGGAACTATAGGCCGGTCAGTCTTACCTCGGTTCCTGGACAAATCATGGAAGGGATCCTTAAGGAATCCATATTGAGGCACTTGGAAGAGAGGAAAGTGATTAGGAATAGTCAGCATGGATTCACAAAGGGCAAGTCGTGCCTGACCAATCTGATTATCTATGATGAGGTAACTGGCTCGGTGGACATGGGGAAGTCAGTGGATGTGATATACCTTGACTTTAGCAAGGCTTTGGATACGGTCTCCCACAATATTCTTGCCAGCAAGTTAAGGGATTGTGGATTGGATAAATGGACGGTAAGATGGATAGAAAGATGGCTAGAAGGCCGGGCCCAGCCAGTAGTGATCAATGGCTCGATGTCAGGATGGCGGTCGGTTTCTAGCGGAGTGCCCCAAGGTTCGGTTTTAGGACCGGTTTTGTTCAGTATCTTTATTAATGATCTGGATGAGGGGATGGATTGCACCCTCAGCAAGTTTGCGGATGACACTAAGCTGGGGGGAGAGGTAGATACGCTTAAGGGCAGAGATAGGGTACAGAATGACTTAGACAAATTGGAGGATTTGGCCACAAGAAATCTGATGAGGTTCAACAAGGACAAGTGTAGAGTCCTGCACTTGGGATGGAAGAATCCCAAGCATAGTTACAAGCTGGGGACCAACCAGTTAAGTAGCAGTTCTGCAGAAAAGGACCTGGGGGTTACAGTGGATGAGAAGCTGGATAGAAGTCAACAGTGTGCCCTTGTAGCCAAGAAGGCTAATGGCATATTAAGTTGCATTAAGAGGAGCATTGCCAGCAGATCCAGAGATGTCATCATTCCCCTTTATTCGGCTTTGGTGAGGCCGCATCTGGAGTATTATGTCCAGTTCTGGGCCCCCCACTACAAAAAGGATGTGGACACATTGGAGAGGGTCCAGTGGAGGGCAACCAAAATGATTAGGGGGCTGGAGCATATGACTTATGAGCAGAGGCTGAGGGACTTGGGTCTGTTTAGTCTGCAGAAGCGAAGAGTGAGGGGGGATTTGATAGCAGCCTTCAACTTCCTGAAGGGAGGTTCCAAAGAGGATGGAGAGAGGCTGTTCTCAGTAGTGACAGATGGCAGAACAAGGAGCAATGGTCTCAAGTTGTGGTGGGAGAGGTCCAGGTTGGATATTAGGAAAAACTATTTTACTAGGAGGGTGGTGAAGCACTGGAATGGGTTGCCTAGGGAAGTAGTGGAGTCTCCATCCCTAGAGGTGTTTAAGTCTCGGCTTGACAAAGCCCTGGCTGGGTTGATTTAGTTGGAATTGGTCCTGCCTAGAGCAGGGGGCTGGACTTGATGACCTTCTGAGGTCTCTTCCAGTTCTATGATTCTATAGTATATGTTTTTATATAGAGGCAATAAGATGTTTTCGGTCTCATTCTCTATCCCTTTTCCCCAACATTCCGTTTGCTTTTTTGACTGCAGCTGCACACCAAGTGCATGTTTTCAGAGAACTATCCACAATGACTCCAAGATCTAGCTCTTCAGTAGTTGTAGCTAAATTAGTCCCCATCATATTGTATGTATAGGTGGGATTATTTTTCCCAATGTGCATTATTTTACATTATCAACATTAAATTTCGTTTGCCATTTTGTTGCCCAATCACTTAGATTTATGAGATATGTTTGTTGACCCCCTCAAACAACTCTAGTAAATTACTAAGGCATGATTTCCCTTTACAGAAACCATGTTGACTTTTCCCTACCAAATTATGTTCTTCTATGTGTCTGACAATTTTATTATTTACTATAGTTTCAACTAATTTGCCCAGTGCTAATATTTGTCTTACTGGTCTGTAACTGCCAGAATCACCTCTTCAGCCCTTTTTAAATATTGGTGTCACATTAGCTATCTTCCAGTCATTACGCACGGAAGCGGATTTAAAGGATAGGTTGCAAATTCTTTCAGAACTCTCGGGTGAATACCATCTGGTTCCGGGGACTTGTTACTGTTCAGTTTAGAGGAGGTTTTAGAACACATCAATAATGACACCTCCATCTGGAAGTAGGGAGACTACAGAACACAATGGTCATGCCCAACTCACACTCTTCCTATACCCAGCCTGAATTCATATTTCACTTGCTTCTGGGTCACCAAGTTGTTATTTTAAACGCCCGTTAGAATTGGTGTACTAAAATGAATGGTTAGAAGTGTTCTAATTAGTACACCATTCCTAGGCTCTTGCACTACACAGACTGAAGACAGGAGCAGGCCAGTGCCAGAAGACTTGGCTTCTACTCTGAAACAGCACATCACACAGAACAGCTAATGGCAATTCAGTGGTACCATGTCTGCTGTTGCTTAGCAGACCAGGATTCTAATCTGTTTCACTTTGCTACTAATCCACAAGTGGTGCAAAATGCAATGAGAAAATGAACACAACAGAAGGGATGTGGTATGCCACAGAAGAATCAGACAGGATGAACTGCTGTATGTTACACTAACTGAGTCACTCTAGTTCGTGTCTGGGGTTGGGGAAGCACTGCTTGCAACATTTAAAAACTGACTGCAAAATACACCATAGAAATAAACTTTCAAGGTTCAAGTTATCTTACTGGCCCTTTACCATCTCCACTGTCTATGGTCTCACTGACCTCACAGTTCCACTGAACAACACAGGCTCCTGAGGGATTATTGAGAGTTTGCTGCGGAGATCAGCTAAACCAATGTCACTGATTTTCACACCATCAATTTTAATGCAGCCTCCAGACAGTTCAACGAGACGAAACAGCGCCATTCCAAGTGAGGACTTCCCTGAATGGATGGACAGGAGAAAGAAAAAAAAAAAAGTCAGCCATTGGTTCGTGGGAGCAGCAGCTTAGCACAGCCTATACTTCAGGGACAATTTAAAAGAATATAAATGTTTTAAAATATTGATAAAAAGCAGCCTCCTAGGAGTTCTGGTGGGTCTCATTCAGGCTGGGCTTCAAGTCCTAAGCAACAACACTTCCTCATTTAGAAACAAGAATATTGAAACTAACTTCATATCATCCTACTCAATTGTGGTTTTAAATAAAAAACATTTTTCACGTTACTGGCCTCTTCAGAAGAGTTGGGGCAAATTTGGCTGCCACATCCAGGCAAACAACTCCCAGCAAAACAGAAACAAGTATATTAAAAGAAAAAGAGTTGGCTGAGCAGACAAACCCAGTAGCTACTCAATGCTGGGCAGCACCTGTGGTTGGCACTGGAATAAACTGCCTAGGGAGGTTGTGAAATTGCCATCACGGGAGATGTTTAAGAGCAGGTTAGACAAACATCTATCAGGGATGATCCTAGATGGTGCTTGGGGTCTGGACTCAATGACCTCTAATTGTCTCCTCCAGTCTTAGGACAGAAAGGTGTTACTTAGGACTATGCTGGCTGGAGCATAGTTGGATTTTCCCTCTTTGAGAGCAATTTTATTTTTGTTAGAGTCTTCATCTGAGAGAGTCCCACTCCAGGCGTGCAAGTGCCTTATGAGCGTGTTCACAGGGCGCATCCAGGGGGAGGGGGGGAGTATCTGTGTGAACAATTCAAAGAACCAGTTCCATAAGGTAAACTGTTCTTGTCCAGCTGGGAACCCAGCATCCCCTTCAAATGCCAAAGCATCTTTCAGTGGTGCAGCTCAATAAGAGCTAACCCATTATAGCCCCACGTCAGCCAGCAAAGTTATTTAACGTCACCCAAGCCCCACCTCACCTGACCCTGTCCGTCCCACGATGCCAATCTTTTCCTTGGGTTTGATCGTAAAGGACACTCTCTTTAGCACCAGCGGGAGGTTCTCTCTGTACCGCATCTCTGCGTTTTCAAAGACAACTTCACCTTCTTGGGGCCAGTCCACAGGGGGAGCTTTATTCTTAATTCGAGCTGGAGCCTCCAGAGAAAGGGTCTTTAGAAATAGAAAAGAGAACAAAAAGTGTATTTTCCAGTCAGCAAAACACATCCATATGGCAAACTGTTCACTGCAGATCTGAACCGGAGTTGGTTTCTCTGTATTGTAGATTCCCTCCCTTCCTTCTTTTCTCCCTGCTGAGCTAGGGGGAGGGTGGAAGCTGTCCCCCCAAAACAGATCCCAGGTCCCTAGGACAATGCTCAGCATTTCCCCATTACAGGTTCAGCCCCACATGCGGCTTTAAATGAGCATTTAAGGAAGGCAATGTTGCCTAGTGGCAAAGGCACCCGACTAGGCATCAGGAGGCCAGAGTTCAATTTCTGGTTAGAACATAAGAACAGCCATACCAGATGAGACCAAAGGTCCATCTAGCCCAGGATCCTGTCTTCTGACAGTGGCTAATGCCAGGTGTCCCAGAAGGAATGTACAGAAAAAGCAATCAAGTGACCCATCCCCTGTTGCCCACTCCAAGCTTCTGGTTCTGCTACTGGTCTGCTGGGTTGCTTTGGGCAAGTCACGTTCCCCTTCCCATGCCTCAGTTTCCCCATCTGTAAAATGGGACGTTTATTCTTAATTCAAGCTTTATTTTGTAAAAAATGCTTTAAGATCTACGGCTATAAAATACTAAAGAAGGGCTAGATACCGTTTACAGACAGAAACCATGAAGTTCTTGGGAGCCTGCTGTGAGATTTTAGGGCTGTGGAACACAGCAACTCCTTTCAAATCACAATTTCACGGCAAGGCTACATAGTGCCATAGAAATGCTGATTCGCCTACATTTGCTGTGCTATGGTCATGCATTAGTTCTGCACATGGTCACGGGTGATCTATGTACACAACAGTGGTGCAGCCAGAAAGTGGCCCTGACTTCGGATGGATGGGTAATGACGGGGCAGGGTTAAGCCCCAGCACCTGGGCAGAGCGGGGTAAGCCCCGACTCTGCTCTATGGCTAGAGCAGAGTGGGCCGGGGTAAATGCTGGCACCCCGGCTGGAGTGCTGAGTGGAGCAGGATGAGGCTTGGCACCCCAGCCCCATTCCCCAACTGGAGTGCTGGGGTGGCCCACGCGAGCCCACCCATGGCTATGCCCCTGGTACACAACATGTATGAAGTGGATAAAATGTGAAATTTAACACATGGTGCCCCCTACACTTCAACTATCAGCCCAGCTAGGTACTGGGTTTCCTTGAACTCGTAAAAGAAATCTGAGTAGCCACACTGAAAACAAACCAACCCCAGGGCTACAGGGGGCACAGAAGCTGCTGGCCAGGCTGGCACGCAGCAAAAACTGATGGGAAATGACAAGCCAAATGTGATTTACATTACAATCAAAAGAGTCTGAAATCACTTCACAGTCAATGACCCTCTAGAGAGCCAACAAGGTAGGAAATCATGAAAGACTTGTGCTCAGCAGAGGCCAGCCAGGATGTCAGAGACAGGGACTTTGCAAAACCCTAGGAAAGGCCTGGGGTTTGTCACTGAAGAAATGGCCATGACAAACACAGCACTGCTCTGAGTGACACTGGGCCATTCGCAGGCGTGGGAAGGGGCAGGAATGACCTAGATGGTCACCACAGCTTCTGCAGGTAGCAAGCTTCATCTCACACGGCTGCAGAAGATTTTTAGTTTTCTTTTATTTCTCTGAGTAACTACAAAATTGAACTGGTTTCACTCCCTCATACGTGCAGTCTCTTGAGTAGAATAGGAAAAACCATCCTGCATATGGGCTGTTTATAGGCCTGGAGTTTCCAGAGAGCTACCTCTCTAGGTCTATCATCTGAGATCTGCTGACTCACTCACGCCAGATCAACTCTTCTGCATTGCTCCTTAAAAAATTCCACAACTTTCAACATATATTTTACAGCAGGTAGTTGTGTGGAAAGCCAGAGTGACTCAATGGGGACACTGACTTTAAGCACTGAGCGAGGAGAGTCAAGTGTTAAAAAAGCCTCTAATGAAGTCAACCCATAAAGTGACTTAAACATGCTGGAGAGTGGGTATTATGCAGCTCCCCTAAAATACTGGGGGCATTTCCCCCAGTGAGCCCCTCCCACATTTCAGTCCTTGCTGCAGGACACCTTGGCAAATATTCAGAGGCTAATTAGACTTCCCTGCCCTGTACATTTATTTACCAAGCAATTGAATTCTTCGGCCCCAGTCCCGAAAACACTCAGCACATGTTCTTCCAATGCTTACTCATGTCAATTCCAATCAGGTGTGTGCATGCGTGCATGCACATGCACAATAGCCAGAAGATTTTTCCATAGCACCCTCCATCAGGTCGGCCTACGTGTCATCTAGCACCTTCATGGCGCTCAATAGAGGGCCCCTACCTAGTTCCTTCTTACCACCGGTGACAGTTAGCTGGCACGTCCCATAGTCTGCTTCAGCACGCACTCCTCTCTCCACCCTTCGTATATATGAGGAGAAAGAGGAACGGCAGGAAAAAAGCTTCATCCATTCTCAGGCCAAGGCTTTGGCCAATCCAAGCCACCTGCCAGCCCCAAACAGGCCTTTGGACAATGTGGTTGATGACGGCACACCAGAGCGAGAACTAGAACCACCTCTCTTCCTCTTTTCACCCTTACTATCCCACACAGTGGACAGGGGATACTTAATCCAGTTCTGTGCCCTTCCACTCTTCCCCATCTTCCTTCCCTCTGGTGACGCTTCCTATGAAGAACTTCTCTGGGAGGCGCAGCTGCTCCTATTGCTTGGGGAAGTAGAGCAGGTCCCCAAGAGTTAATGGGCAAGGGCTTCTAATACCGAAAGCCAAGAGAGGGCTCGGGCCCATCCTAGACCTGCAGAGACTCAGATTCCTCATGGTCAGCCAGGAGGTTGTCTGAGCTGAAGGCCTCAACATCAGAGCCCCCCCTACACTACGTTCCATAAGAACAAGGTGCAGTTCAGGCCTCATCTGGCTTTCCTCCCAAACATTGTCTCCCTGTTCCACATCATTCAAGACATCTTCCTCCCAGCGTGCTATCCAAAGCCTCACTCCAGCAGCAAGGAGCCAAGCCGTGATGCATTGGACGTCTGCAGAGTGCTAGCTTTCTCCAGCGAGAGAATCAAGCCTTTTGTGGCAGTGGTGGATAGAATGAAAAGTCTCCCTGTCTCCTCCAATAGATTTCATTGAGGATCATGTCTTGCAGCTTCGAGTGCTACAACTTGACACAGGTCCCCGCCCCTCCAATCACTGCACATTCCATCTGGACTCAGGCTTCTTCAACAGTATTCCTGCCACAGGTTCCCACCCAGAGAATCTGCAGAGCAGTGATGTGGTCTTCTAGACATACTATGCAACCAATCAGCAGACACAACGCGGCCTTTGGAAGAGCAGTGCTCCAATCAGCAGTCTGATCCCACCTCCCAAACTTGGGCTTGAGAGCCACCTGATTGAAATGGATGGGAACAAGCATGAAGAAAAAAAAATCTTCCAGCTACCATGCACGTATGCACACACGCGCCAGAGAAGGGGAGTAATCTTTTAACTAAGTGCACCACTCGCCCTAGTGAAGTCCATTTTACACACATGCGTGTGTGCAGGAGCAGGGCTTTATTTTCTATTCTAAGGTAGGTCCCAATGCAGATACCGGCCAGTTCTCCCTCCTCTCACGTCAAGGGCCTGAACAGCACCAGCGAAGGGCACAAGGGGGTAAGAAGGTGAAATGCCACCTTACCTTGATGTAGTGATTAATCCTCTCCACTGAGGTGAAGCGAGCCTCTGTTTCTGAGGCCAGTCTGACTGTAAACTGGAATAACCCTGTTAACTGGGAAAGGGGAAGAGACATGGATGGAACCATTCACATCACAGAATTCCACTGGATTTGTTTATTCTTAACATATCTAAATGCTTTTCATAATCAATAACCAGTGGAACTCAGATGCCTAGCTGCATAATAACCCTACTTGTGGTAGCTTAATAATTAAATATTAGAAGGCCTACAATGTCCATCAGTAATTGTTTTGCCTGGGGATCACCTGAAAAGTCAGCAAGGTGATGCCAGACACTTAATGTTAATACTATTCTCTTATTGGACCAACTTCTCTCGGTGACAGAAACAAGCTTTCAAGCTTACACAGAGTTCTACGTATGTGCAATAGCCTGTTTCTCACACCAGCAGAAGTCGGTCCAGTAAAAGATATTACCTCACCCACCTTGTGTCTCTAATATCCTGGGACTAACATGGCTACAACACTGCATAATAGTAAAGCTCTTCGTTTTGTAGTTTCACCTTATTACAACAAGGGGGCACAAAGCCCAACAACAGAAGTTATAGCCATGTATTCTAAGATCAAAGATAGATCAAAGTAATACCTCATGAGGCCTCCGATTGGCCAACGTGCATGTTAATTCTCTAGAAATAGCCAGGAAAGAAAAACATGCAATATGCGATCAAGCACTCAAAGCAGCAACAATCTCACACTCCTCCCAGCTGTCCCAAACCCCTTGGAAGGGCCCTAATCCTTGATCACTATTGCTCCATTATCAACAGAACCATCAGTGTGTCTGCCCTCTCCCATAACACTGCATTCAGTCAGCTGCACCAGCATGCACCACAGTTAGAGATTCAGTCAGATTCTAGCGCACAGATGTGGACAGCACCTCACCTGGACAGCGTAGGAGATGGCAAGCCCAGCGTATGCGGGAGGAATCTGGCCATGCATTAAGACAATCATAAGGCCGGTGGTGGTGATGAGGGCAATGCTGATCACATCCAGCCGTATGGCCAGCCAGCGCATTGCACAGCTGAACAAGTAAAATGGTGCTTGATTGTCATCCAGCAGTTCTTGGTATCTGGAAGCAGAGAAGGGAGAGATGTGTAGCAGCTGCATCTCTTTGAAGTTTTACATTTAATGATGCCACTTTTAATGCTGCTGCATGAAACTGATATCAGAACTCATTGAGATGGACTAGCCCTGGTTCTTGCCTCTCATGCAGTGCACTCTCCAAAGCAGATGGGTGGCCACTTCAGACAGGGAACAGAGATTCATTCACTCACACTCACACCTTTAACTCTCCTATATCACCTGGGAGATCTGCTTATCTTTGTGGTTCAAGCCAAGAACAAGCTGAGAAATAGGCCACAACCGATGGCTCAGGATCCAACTCCTTTCCCCACAAACTGAGCTACGTTGTGACGGGGCATCTGCCCTGCACTGGCCCATTAAGGGGTTAAAACCCAGCTCTAGGTGAGGGCTGGAGCCAAAGAGCAAGCAGCTGCAGCAGGTAGCTGCCAATTAGGGCCCAGCGGAGGTGCCTATAAATAAAGGCTCATGGAGCAGAGCAGAGACACTCTTGCTCTGGCTGGGGAGCAGGAGGGACCTCGCTGCTAGGGAAGTTGGAGGCTTCCTGATTTAGAGCAGGGCTGGGGAAAGTCAGGCAGAGCTGGGGAAGCTCTGGTCAGGCAAGCTCCCAGGCTGCAGGGCCCGAAGCAAGGCCTCAGGGTACTACAGCTGCAGGAAGGCAGCCAGGGCAGGCAAAAGCAGCAGGTCCACACCCCCTTGCCAATGATGGGTGGCCACTTCAGACTGCAGTTTGCCCCTGTGGCAGGGGCTAGATGAAGACTGGCAGTGGGTCACTGAGGCAAGGTGGATATAGGGGGACTGTGGGTCCCCAGAGGGGAGGACTCCAGAGAGTGGGGGGCACTGCGGTAGGGCAGTACCCAGGTAGGAGGGTGCCATGGTCTGGGAGAGACTTGGACCCCGATAGAGTGGTAGAGAACAACAAGTAACAGCACGTGAGACATCAGCCAGAAGGGGGAGCTCCAGCACAAAAAATGCTAATTCCCTGAGTGACCAGCAGGAGGCGCTCTTGGTGGTGAGGCCAGCTGTTAAATATCTTCCAGGAGAAACTGAAGAGTTACAAGCAACTAACCACATAAAACCTATAGTGCCTCAACACGAGGGATGTAACGAGTATTCATCTAACCAATAAGCCTAGGCTTACTGGTTAATCGAGTTGACTACTCGCATTTCCCCTCGCACCTGCTGCCTCTGTACCAGGGGAAGCAGGAGCCAGTGCCAGGAGGAGCCAGCTTAAAAACCTGTTCCCCCCCGCACCATCACTGTGGTGCCACTTGACCACCCCCCCATTATGCCGCCTATATCAAAGGCAGCAGTGGGAGGTGGGGGGGGAAGCAGGGGAGTCTGCTCCAGCAGCAGCAGGGTTGGCCTTACCATGAGGCAAACCATGAGGCAGCTGCCTCAGGTGCCAGACTGTGGGGGGCACCACTAGGACCCAGAGTGTAGAAAATTGTGTCTGCTGCTGGTGCAGATGTATTCTCTCTGCTCTAGATGCACAGAGATGGTGGAGTGCTGTGCTGGAGGAAGGAGGGCACAAGAGACAAAACAGGCAGGCAGGCGAAAAGGTGGCATGTGGGGGCATCATTTGAGCTCCCCACCTCAGGTGCCAAAACGTTGTGAGCCAGCCCTGAGCAGCAGCCTCTGTCCATGGGGAGCTCGGATGTCAGGGGCTGCAGCCACCCCACACTGTTGCCTCTGTATCAGAGGCAGCAACATGGGGCAGCAGACAGCTGGTCTGCATGGGGAGCTGGTTTTTAAATTGGCTCCCCTTGTGGACCGACTCGCGCCTGGCATCCCCGCACTGCTGCCTCTGATACAGAGGCAGCAGTGTGGGATGGCAAGGGGCTCCCTGGGAGTGGGACCAGAGCATACTGGCTGCCAGCCTCACCCCTGGAAACTACAAAATAATCAACTGATAGGAATTCATGCGGTTAGTTGACAATTCTGGTACCTGATAGCTAACATCCCTACACAACACTGAGCACAGAGGTACCATTTCAGAAGATATTGTACACAGATAGCATTTAACAACACTCGTTGATTGTAACAGATATTAGCATCTTATCTGTGGTTCCAGCTTTGCATGGAACAAGGAAACACGGCTAAAGGAAGGTGACTGTGAAGGCTAGAGGTTCACAAGACCAGCTGCCAGGTTTTCAGATCCTGTCACACTGGCTCACACCAGCTTTATCCCATGCCAAATAAACCATACCGACCTGTGCAGGAATTCCTGCCCTCTGTTGTATGCGTGGATTGTAGAGAGACCCTGTATGCTAGACGTAATGTGAGACAGGAACGGAGACTGTGTGATGTTGTCCAAGCGCTTCAGCTCACGAATGAAGACTCTGGAATATAGAAAGGGGCAGCTTGGAGGAACGCACACAACCATCCATACCGCACTGCGCCAGCCTGAAGAATACATTGCCCAATTCACTTATGACAGGGAGGCTCTGACCCATGGAAGTGACTGGTGAGCTTACCTAGACACAATGTGCAAGATTGTGAAGAGGATGAGGAGGGGTCCCACTGCCACCAGAAACCATGGAAAGACCCCAGCGATCACCCCAGCGCAGAAGAATACCAGGATGACATTCTGAATGAACATTTCCGCTTGAAAAGGCAAACGCACATCGACTGGAAGAGATGGAGAGAGAAAAAAGGGAGGCCTTGGGAACAGGGAGCCACATCACCTAAACAAAGCAATCCAGTCCAGCTTCCACAGGATCACACCCTTTCGGGACACTGGTTTCCAAGACTTATTTAGGTATAAAGTCTTGCTCTTTAAATGAGGGTCTTTGTCTTCTACAGTGCTAGCGATCTTCATACTTACTCCTCCCTTTGCCCCACAAATAAGGTCGCTGTTGCAGCACGCTTTGCTCTTAACTTGCCATAAAAAAAGGCACCAAGGTTTGGATGGGATCGAGAAGGTGGAAGATCAGGAGCACCAGGACATGACTGGAGTCACCAAAACCAACTTTATTACGTAGGGCCTGGCCAAACCTTCAAATCCTGCCCGCATCCTTCTTTCAAAACAATCTAAGAGCTTCTGGTGCACAGAGAAGTGAACATTTTTATTTTGGAGGTGAAAACATACCAAAAAACCCTGCAATAGATCAAATTCATTTCATCCTAGTAATCCTGTTGGCAGTACCCCAGCACTAGCTGGTGAGGGCTATGTGCACCAGATTTATGCATGAAATTAGTTTGCTATATTTCTTTTTGGTCTGATCTGATTTGTGGCTTTCCACTCACAGGAGATACCCTATAGCCTAACCCTGAGATGGCCCAATTACTGATTTGTTTATTTCAAATATGCCATGTACACCAAAGGCTTGTAATATCTAGACACACTTTCAGGTTATCTTTGTCTCTGCAGCCAGTGATTAGCATGCACATGTGATTTTACTGGGAGGTCTGAACACAGACTGTGTTCTGTTATGGCAGACAGACATACCTTCATCCATATCTCTGGAGAACCTATTGAGAATCCGCCCAGTGGGTGTCGTGTCAAAGAACTTCATGGGGCTGCGAAGAATCCGTCGGAAGAGCTCATCATGGAGCCTGGAGGAAGCTCTAAGTGTTCCCTGGTGACACAGCAAAGAAGGCTACTGGGGGCGTGTAGGGATGTCTGGCTAGGCTGTCATTCACTTCATGCCCACCACCAAGCAACTGAGCTGCCGTGCTGTGACCAAGGGGCCAAACCTCGCATCAGTCACCACCAAAAGTAAATCTCTGCTTTTGCAGTCTTGAAGGCAGCTACAGAGTCTGTGCTACTATGTAGTAAAAGGAAGATAACGATCCGAAAGAGGCTTTAACAGTGAAGATGGTAGTAGCCCCAGGTGAGGGAAGGTTGCAGTCAGCTTATGCTTGGGCTGGCCCAAATTCGGGAAGTCTTTCTTGGGCGCTGAAGGCAGCCTCCTCACAATAATACCAAGAAAAGAGACTCAAAATGCCAGCAGCCCCAGCCATGCAGAAACAGAGGGAAAAGACAATTGGCCTTGGTGCGTACCTTGACAAAGACAATCCCACGAACAGCTTTCAGAATCAACATGACTGCCATAGAGAGCGCATAGATGCCGGCATAGTAGCGCATGTGAGGGTTGTCTTTCATACTGTTGCTCACAACAGTTTCATTTCCCAACGTCATGGTGGTGTTCTGTGGGAAATCCAAGATCCCAGTTACATAGTTGTACAAGAAGAGCAGGCCAAAGGCTCACCGTGCCTGGGGCAATTTAAGGACTCTCTCTAGGGTATATATTTTTAAAAAGACAAGACAGTTTTTTATTTTAAAATTTTTGCATGGAAAAAAACCATGGTGAATCTGGAGTGGCAGAGAAATCCAAGTCCTCTCACACACACCCCAAAAGGGAAACTTGCTATTCTCAAATAGAAACCCAAGATCCTTTTAACTGACTCAATGACATAGCCACTGTCTGCCTACATACGCACCTCAGATACAAATCCATGCCAGCCATGCCCCAGCGCATCATTACACAAAGCATTGTAGGAACACACAATGATCCCCCCCGGGCTTGATACAACGACCCTTTTATCTTTACTGCAGCTGCATTTGGGACTGAGTATTGTATCAATAAATTGGGTCTATCAATATGCCCAGATCACTCTCCTTCTACTCAACTAATCCAGTGGTGTTTAACTACCGGTTTAAGATGTTATTTCTACCCAACCACACCTGGGTATGCTTTGGCACATGGTATTTCACCTGTAGCTCCATCCCCCCCAATCATTGTCAGAAAATGAAGTGACTTTTCATGTTATAGCCTCATCTCAGTCATTAAGCCAGTAGTAATACATAACAATTAAAATAAAGACCAGTCTTCAAACTTCCATGAAAAGAATGCACCCTAACTCCAACTCTCTTCTGCCTGTAAGTCTCCTGAATTAATCTCTCTATGTAAGTCTTCACTACAGGCTGGATCGATGGGCAGTGGTTGATACAGCGGGGCTCAATTTATCACATCTAGTCGACTGCTGAATGCTTTCCTGTCAACTCTGGTACTCTGCCAGAATGAGAGGAGTAAGGGGAGTTGATGGAAGAGTTTTTGCTGTCGATCCTGCATGGTGTGGACTCAGGATGTAAGCGACCCAGCACCATCTCTACGAAGGGCAGAGGAGGCAGGGGAGTAGCGGGGACTGGGCACAAGCTGGGAATCAGCTGATGCCCAGCTGTTGCCCAGTCTCAGAGGCAGTGCCTCTTCTTTTTAAATGTATCCAGCTCTTAATACATTTAAAAATCAGAAGCGCAGCGGGGAGGACCCAGTGCGAGCTGGGACAGCTGATTCCTAGCTTGCACTGGGTCCCCACTACTGCACATCAGCCTTTTAAATATATTAAGAGAGTGTGCTGGCTCTTAATACATTTAAAAGGCAGAGCCGCAATGGGGTTAGCTCCCGGGGCCAGGAGCTAACCCCTCTGTGGCTCCTCTACTTATCGACTAACCCTAGTCGATGGAGAATCCGTCGATTAAACTAAATTGAACATCCCTAGTGTGGACCCTACAGTAAATGGATTTATGCTACATTAATTTGACTTACACTACTAACAATTCGAATTGTATAACCTAGATCAACCTGTCCCCATACTGTAAACCTGCCTACTAGCTGTATTTAGGGTATTTAAAGTTTCATGTGAAATTTTATCTAGGAACTTTCTGAAAAAAAATCTAGATACTGAGTTGATATGATGTAGTATGTTGTCTTCAACACTGAACAGGAAACAGATTCTTCCAAAAAAGGAGCAAGAACCCTACAAGTAGGGAAATGTACAATAATTTGAGCCCCCAGCCATCCCCTGAAGTTCTCACCCTAATCCCTAGTAGTTAAAAGAATGTCTTAAATACTGAAGCAGGATTTTGTATTCCTTCCAAAACTCCTTGTTTTTATTAACTGTTATAATGGTAAATATACTCGTTACCCATACAAACCCTCAAATATTCTCTGAATCTTACTTCAGACTCACATTTCATTTAGAAAACTAATCACACTGGGCTTTTTTTGCAGCCCCCGGGTACATTAATAATAATCTGTAGAAAGTCTTTGATACTGCTAATGATTTGATTATATGACCTCTAATCTCATTCTCTTTCACATATGGTACTTGACGCTTTACTGACCTTCATCCTTGCCAGATACTTACTCAATTTCAGTCTTCTCTTTTTTCTCATTATTACACAAGCACACAAATCGGGAGCTAACAGCGGGCTGTTAATACTCTCCTTGAACATGGAGCTATTGTCCCTCAGTAGAAAAGCATTCCTGTCACTCTATAAGGGCTGGTGGACTTGTAGGCACCCCCAAACTTGCTACAGCCACTGTAGGGATGTTAGCAAGTAGTCTACTACCCGATAAGCAAAAGCTTATTGAGTAGTCAACTGGAGTCTCAACTACTCGTTCCTCCCGCCCCATGAGAGGCAGCAGGGGGAGGGAGAGCAGGAGATGGTGCTGGGGGGAGCCAACTTAAAAGCTAGTTCCCCCCCAGCACTGTCTCCGTCGTGCAGCCTGTCCCCCTGGCCAAACGGGGGCTGCTGCTGCCAAGTCACCCCTGTCTGCGGCAGCCCGGGCTGGCCACAAACAGGGGCTGCTCCAGCAGCAGCCCCTGTTCACAGCGGACAGGGCTGTCTGCCACGGACAGGGGCTGCTGGACTCAGCCCAATCCTGGACCGAGCAGTCCCAGCTCACACTAGTCCAGGACCCTGCATCTCTTCATTTTAAATGTAGTAAGAGTCCAGCAGCTCTTACTACATTTAAAATGCAGAAGTGCAGCACAGGTGGCTCCCAGAGCTGGCACGAGCCAGGACTGCTCAGTCCCAGCTCAAGGCGCTACCTTGAGCACTTACTGACTAATCATGTAGTCTATACAAGTTGTATCGATGACACAGTTAGCATTGGCTACACAATTAGCCAGATAACCGCAATTTAATTCCTTCAACTACTGCTCCCCAGAGCTGGGCATGCAGTTCCCGCTGCACGACAGTCGTCCCTTCTTTGGAAACCTGATCCATCACTGGCAGGGCACTTGGGGAGCTCACCCACAGCCAGAGATGGCCATGCCTGGGTGAGTGTCTGCTAAACTGGAGTGGGCAGCCTGTGCTGGTGGCGCTGGCTCAGGAGAGGGAGCTGCAGCTTTTGCTGTGGGACTGAACAAGCATTCAGGCTCTTGAGTGCTTGGGTTAAAGAAACAGCAAGCTACCCATTCTCTACACACACACACACCCACACACACACCCACACCACCACACCCACACACACACCCACACACACCACACACACACACACACCCCCACACACACCACCCACACCCACACACACACACACACACACACACACACCCCTCCACATTTACTCCCCTCCCCCCGATCTGGCAGTGCCTCATTCATTGCGTGCTTGTGTGTGTTCATTGCCAGTGCATTGAGTTAGGAGCCAAATTGCTTTGGATACTTTCAAAACAACTTGGTTCGCTGCAGTGGCACTAGAGCCACAGGAAGAGTGATTCCCCCCACCTCCCGAAACCCAACTTTACCGATGTTTTGAATTTTCAGATTATTAGATTGAAGTTTGGTTTGACTGGAGGGGAAATATGGGCTTGGTGGACTAGGGAAAAAAGGTTGACTTAATTTTGGATGGTTGGTCATTTTGTTTTAAATAATTGCATAGGGGGTAGCTTGGGGTTTTTTGCATGTACAAATGACTAATTTTAAAATATAATGTAGTACACAACCCAATTTAAAGTAATTTGAAATTCGTATTATATAGCCAGTGATTTTTGCATTTATTGGCTTCTTTTTTTCCCGCTGTTTATTTCTGATCTCGTTTTTCTGTCCTGCAACATAGCTAAGCACCTCTGTTTATTTCAACAGCCCTAGGTAACTGTGCTTCATTACCCATTGTCATAGGCCTACATTTTTTACCTTCCCTCAGTCGCATCTTATTAAAAAATAGATTAGAGCAGTTTTTTGCTCCCTATAATCTAACTTTTTTTCCCTAGCAGCTAATTTAGAACAATGGGTCATTTATCCCCACTGGTTTGGACGTCCATGCTGGAACACCACAGATCATCACCACACTACCAGGAATGAATTTTACATAATCCACACAAGTTCTCTCCTCCACCTATTTAAATGCCAGCCAAGTTTCAGTAATGGGTATTTTGATAACATGCACACTAGCCAGGCTATTTCACTTAATGACCTTCCCTTATCATGCGTGGCCTTCAGATCCTTAAATCTTCCCAGACTCAATCTAAGCCTCTCCAATAGGAAAATGCTGCATCATCCTAGGTTGTCCTCTCCAGCGCCCAAACTATTCTTAATTATTAATATCTCACCGCTGACAAAATAAAAGGGTTGTCCCACTGGCTGCTCATACTGACAGCAAAATGATCTACAAAATCATAGAACACTAGAACTGGAAGGGACCTCGAGAGGTCATCGAGTCCAGTCCCCTACCCTCACGGCAGGACCAAGCACCATCTAGACCATCCCTGAGAGATGTCTTTCTAACCTGCTTTTAAATATCTCCAGAGATGGAGATTTCACAACCTCCCTGGGCAATTTATTCCACTGTTTAACCACCCTGATAGTTAGGAAGTTTTTCCTAATGTCCAACCTAAACCTCCCTTGCTGCAGTTTAAGCCCATTGCTTTTTGTCCTATCACCAGAGGCCAAGAAGAACAATTTTTCTCCCTCCTCTTTGTGACACCCTTTTAGATACCTGAAAATTAGCTATTGTGAGGGCCCTACCCATTTCGCCATCATGAAAAATGCATTGGACCATAAAATAAGCCCTTCCCTGTGAAATATGTCATCTCCATTAAAGGAGACTTCCTACCTCCGATTGGGTAGGGGAAAGACAGGATCTGTCCCTTCCCTACAAACTGCTCTGGCAATGGGAAGGGGTGGGGGGCACCAGATCAGACCCTCTACCTCTTGGAGCTGCCTGCAGCTGCAAGAAGCTTTACACTTGGTGCCTTCAGAGTCCAGCTCTGAAGACAGCACAGCTAGCAGGACAGCACTCTCAGGACCCAACCCCAGCTCCTTTTGGGTCAGGACCTCAAGGGTACAAGACTGTGACATACCAGGTTTCAACAGCTGAAAATGTGAAATTTACCAATTTTCAAATCCTACTGCAGTGAAATTGGCCATAATAGACTGTGAATTTGGTAGGGCCTTAGCTATTGTACTTAGTGCTTGAAACCTCCAAGGTAGCCCCCCCGTTCTGCTTCTTTTTCATACATAGACGGAGTCAAGGAAGAAGAGGCCGACATCAGACTGCGGGAGTTGTTGCCTTTTTCCCCTGTGGATTTCTGTCAGGCTCAGGGACCAGGTCTCATCTGAAAGAAGCATCTCCCGGAGAGACCCTCCTTACTAGTTTCAGAAGCAGTGACGGTTGCTCTAAACCACCCCAAGCCATCTGTGAATGCAATCCCCTCCCTGCCTATCAAAGAGAAGCTCCCAGGCCTCTTACCCCACTGCCTTGCTTGATCCAGTAGCTCAGCCACCAGTTGCTGAACGCTGTGCTGCCCACATTCAGCACAAAGAGAGCCAGGATGATCAGGAACGCAAAGGGGCCTCCAGCTGCCTGGATATAAATACCATACACAGACCATGGGACAGAGCCTTTGCCCTTCTCTTCCAACTGTATCAGCTGACCTAGGAAATACAAAAGAGCAAAAAAAGGATGAGAAGAGCTGCTCCATAAAACTTCAAACGTTAAGAAAATAATTGCATCAGGAGCTGGTGTCAACACAGCCCCATCAGAGGAACACTCACTGAATTGCAGCGAGTCCCCAAACTGTGGGGCAGGCCTGCCCCAGCTTTGCATCCAGCCCTGGCCCCAGCCCCAGGAGAGGCACGGACAGATTCCATTGCAGGTAAGCGAGGCACCACAAAGTTTGTACAGCGATGTTCTGCGAATGCAGCCAGTTGTCACTGTGCACACAGAACTCCAGGATTCAGGCAATAAAAGAAAACCACGGAAGACATTCCAATGGCAGAGTCATGAACAGCCTGGAAAGTATGTGAGAGCTCCCACATGCGATTGGTGCCAAAAATCAGTATCTTTGGATCCCTACCAATTTATGTTCACAAAGCTCTGGTGGGAAAGATCAGACCTTTCCATTCTTCATATACCAATGCTAGGTCCTCCCCAGAATTCAGCATGCTATCAGGTTAATGCAAATACCCCCCTCGCAATCACAGGGAAGAGACATGGGAGCTAGGGCTGCTGATAGCTGAAGCCAGCACATGTCCAGGATAATTAAATCTTAGCACGCCAACTTCTTTAAATTGGAATAGCGCTGAGCAGACCAGCTCGTATTTCTAACTAGAAGATTTAACTGGCCTTGCTCAGGTCCTTAACTCAATTTTTGTTTTTCTTTATTTAAATCATTGCTTGCGGGTAGGGCTTGGGATGAGGGGTTCACTATGCATGCTGTCATGGGGAGAAAGGACTATCCCAGCTCTCTCACTGCAGCAGCTTGGGTCCAGGTGAGAAGTGCCTGACCAGGGCTGCTGTAGCTGACAGCAGGGGAAAGGGTGCGTGTCCCCCAACTGGGGGAACACACACGACAGACGGACCCAGCCAGGCTCAAGTATAACATTCATAGCGATCCCTTTCTCCACCCCTGCCCACTGCTGTTTCAATGAGGTTAGAGCTGTCCTGGTCCCCATTTCTGGTCCCTTGCAGACACATGCCCCCCTCCCCCCACCATGGTCATTATATAGCATAACTTGCCCAGCTCTCCATTCCATATCCCCAATTGCTCTCATGTGGTCATTATATAGCAACCCCCTCCTTTTCTGTTTTATGAGAAACAATCCCATTGTCCTTGCACATCCCACGGTCCTGGCACATCTAAACCCTGACCTTGGGTTATGGCTTTAAGTAATGAAAGGAGGAAGCTGCCCACCACATGTGGCGGTCCCAGCTCTTACCGTTTAGGAGGAGTTCTTGATGAACAGACAGAAAAACAGAGAGGCAGACAAACTCTCTCAAATATACAGTAGATACTGTACCAATGCACTGGCCTATGTGCTAGCAGCAAGCTGAGGGTCAGCTTTCAGAACTCAAAGCTCCAGAGAGGAAACATTTCAGAATCACTAACGTAGGCTATGATTAAAGTCAGAAAGTCAATTGCACAGTTACCTTCCTCCTTTTTCACCACTTTCTCCTTCTTCACAGACCCTGCTTTGGTGCTTTTATCCTGGGGTCTCTTTAATGAACTGCTCGTGTTCTTCTTTAGATTATTCTGTAAGAGGAAAAAAGCTACACTGAAAACTACGTTGAGAACTGTTGCTTTAGTATGTACCATTAAAAACATAAGCACAGCCATACTGGGTTGATTTGGTTAGGATGGGTCCTGCCTTGGGCAGGCGGCTGTACTTGATGACCTCCTGAGGTCTCTTGAACTGTATAATTCTAAGCCAAAGATCCATCTAGCCCAGTATCCTGTCTGCTGACAGTGGCCAATGCCAAATACCCCAGAGGGACAGAACAAAACAGGTAGTCCTCACATGACCCCTCTCCTGTCACCTACCTCAATACAAACAGAGGCAAAGGACACCATTTCTACCCATCCTGGCTAATAGCCATAGATGGACCTAACCTCCATGAATCTATCTAGCTCTTTTCTGAACATTGTTAAACTCCGAGTCTTCACCACATCCTCTGGCAAGGAGTTCCACAGGTTGACAGTGCACTGAGTGAAGAAAAAACATTATGGGCTGAATCTGCAGCTCTCTGTTTTATGTGGGCTACATTGACATAACATATATATTACTCTGTGGATGTCACATGGGCCACAGCTGTGTCCTGATTTGGGATGTGAATGGTTAACTGGTAAGCTTTAACAGGAGAGGCTTACCAGTTCTGGTTAACCAGTTGGGGCTGGAGGGGGAGGGTGTCCACAATGGGAAGGTTGCTCCTGCCCGCCACCTCCCCCTTTAATCGGTTAACCAGTTCCCTAATCCTGACTCTGCCACAGGCTGAAAACCACTGCACTAGAGCCATCTATTTTTTCAGACCAATAATGAGATCAGAACCACCAATATTCACAATTCCTTTTTCAAACACATGCTTTCCAAGGAGGACAAAGGCTTCCAGTAGCTTAGAGCACAGACCCAGAGAGGACATTCATTGGAAAGAACACTTGTCCATCACCTCTATACATGAATAAGTAAGTGCTCCCCTTCTATTGGCCTGGGCTGCTATTTGTACCTTGGTCATGTCCCAAGGACCCCAACCCAATCGGGATCAGAGTTGGGATGTAACCAGTTCACCCACAGCTGGCCCTGCCCAACTCAAGCAGCCACCTGTCCATGCCATGAGCAGGAAGTGGGGGGTCGCTGCAGTCCTGCCTGCCATGCCACGCCACAGGTGGGGGCCACTCCAGCCCAGGCACCCTGCCTGCTGGATTGAATTAAATGCAACATTTAACTGATTCAATGGGATTCTACATCCCTAATGCACATGGGAGGATGTGATCCCTGTCCAAAAGAGTCTACAATCTAATTGAGACATCTCTCTCAGAAACTTCCCCAAGCTCCTTCCAAGTAGGTATAGTCATTGTCGATAGTCTCTTCCAGATACAGAGCTGCTCCCAAGACGGCCTAAGCAGCACTACAGAGCAAAATGAGATCCATACATCCCCAGACACTGAGGCACACACACAGAGAGTGAACCAGGGTCATTCTCCCAAATACGGAAGCTACATTCTGTTCCGGGACTGAACAATTCACAATTTTCAGCTCAGCCTCACTGAAACTTACACGTCTTCAGGACCACCTTCCCAGCCTGCATGCTACATATCCACTGCCCATTCCATGCGCTGGTGCTTATGGCGAGGAAGTTGAGTCCAGCCAAGCAAGCAAGCTGGAGAATCTCACATTAACCATGATCACTTCAATTTCTAAATGACAGCACCACAATCTTCACAGCACTGAGGAAGGCCACATGAGGTAACGGATTACATTCCTCTGCCTCTACCATCAGCACCGTCAAGCAGAAAATCCTATCAAGCCCCACCTATCACTAAACCTATCTCCAGCCACATCACAATTCCATCTCAGCAGGATGTCTCAAGTCTGATGTTTGTAAGAGGCATGTATTCAATCCATGAAGCAATCGGCCTCTTGATAAATACAACAGATTATTTTTCTAATCTCATTCAATTAAGATAAGGGTATTGATTTAGGTTAAAAATTCAGAACGTTCAGATAACGCTTCCCAATAAAAAGTAAGAACACTGCCAACTCCCAGGCATGGCTGTTGAGGAAAATACTGTGGTACAGTGGGTGAGAAAGGTAAATGGCTAGAACTGTTAACACTGTAGAGACAAACGCCATCTCCCATTCAACAGTTCCCTGTTACACGGCTTGAAACCTTTTCTGCAATTGCATCAAGGGTGGCCCCTTGACTCAAGTAGAGCACACAAATCCAGCTGCATTTATGGTAACTTCTCCTCAGCAGTCCCCAGTAGCATTTTTGGTGCCATTTTCAATCAGAGGAAGACATGTCTGGAGTGAAATTCCAGCCTTCTACTGAATAGGACTTTTGGACAAGTCATGTTACTTCTGTTGTGTCTCAGTCCTCTCAGGCTGGAAAAATGCGTCAGAAGCCAGAAAGAAATATATTAAACTTAAGAACTGGAGTAAGTTGAGCTAACTTAGGAAGACGCCTTCTAAAAATGAAGTGCACAGTAAGCAAGGGGATAGGCAAACTTCTTTCTGAACCACAGCGTAAACTGGTGCCTTACTTCCACATTAGATAAACTAGTTCAGGGACAGGACTGCAATAAGAGATCTCATCTCTAGAACAGGGACCACGATACTATTTATTACAAAGTGCCAATCCAATAGAAAATGACCTGCAGGAGACTGACCTGCCAAATCAACAAACCAAGTCATTTTCCTGCCCTCTTTCAAGTGACTAAGCACAGGCCCCTGTCATGCTATTTAAAAAATGGAGTGGAGTACCTCAATATGCGGTGGTTCTCCCAGCTGCAGGCTATTAAAAATGGCTGCATAGTCTCCATTTAAGTTCATCAGTCCCTCATGGCTTCCTCTTTCGGTGATACAGCCTTCTTTCATGAAGATTACTTCATCACAATCAACAAGGTACTGGAGACAAAGATAAAGAGAACATGGCTTCATTACCTCAGATTGTCAAAAAACAAACCCACACATTCTTTTCAGTATTCTATTCAGTCAGCCTCTTAACAGTACACACTGGACTGGTAAGAACCCTGCACTAAAACTAGAGCACTGCAGTTATGTCCACCATACATACAAAACACAGCTTAAGTGACTGAACAGAGACTTTCTGCACAATGTCGGGGAGATGCATTCAGGGTGCCTGAACGCTACAAGTTGTGACATACCAGTTACAATGGTGTTTTCTGAGCAGAAAAGGTGGCAAGAACCCAGTCTCAAGAGTACAATTTATTTACAACACTCAGCTGGATTCACAGATATCATGAATACACGGCTGTATATCCCCATGTATTCTATAATGATAAACAGGCTTTATACACTTCAGTATTCAGGTTAGTAGAAAAGTTGCTTTCAAGCAGGTCGCCCCTCTCCCAGACTCATCTTCAGCCAAGCATTTCCAGCTCCTATTAGCCCCCTATCAAGCAGCACCACCTATTTATCTCTCTGCCAATGCTCTGTGTACAACACACAAATAAAAACTTACACCTTCTCCCTGAGGCTGCACAGTTTAACAGACCAGAGCACGGGAATACAAAGTAAAAGGCCAAAGTGACTAACCAAAAAGCTTTCTAACTGAACAATTAGAGGAGATCCAAGAAAGGAACCATAGAGGATACTGTACCTGAAGCTGATGAGTGATGAACAGGACCGTTTTTGACTTCAGATGCTTCCTTATTGCACTGTTAAAAATGTGGTTTCCCACATGTGCATCTAAGGCACTAAGAGGATCATCGAGGATATAAATATTCTTGTCACTGTACAGGGCTCGAGCGAGACTGATCCTCTGCCGCTGGCCTCCACTCAGGTTAGCCCCTCTTTCACCAATCTGTATTATATGCACAAAGTTATTACATTTGGAAACATTTACCACAAGACCCGAGGCCAAATTCATCCCTGGTGTAACTAATACAGTAAATGGAATTAACTAATACAGCTGTGCTCTAGCACCCTAATAAAGCTGTTCATCTTTAAAATGCTACCAGACTCGTTGTTGTTTTTGCTGAAACAGACTAACATGGCTACCTCTCTGAAACAGTTAATGGAGTAATAGTGAATGGGTCACACTAAGATTTAGGGGACTTATTTGTTGCAAAAGGAAACTTAAAGTGAACATTTCTAACAAACATGCTTGAAACATTCCTATTAAATAGCCAGAGGAGACTATGGTGTTTTATTAATTATTTATCATCCAAGTTTTAAAAGGTCTCGTTCTAAGGAAACAAATTCCCAGCACAGTGAAAAATTCCCACACTGCCAACACTGCTAAGTTAAAAAACATGGAGTAATCAGTCTCCATACTGTCCAGGATCTAGAACTGTATGTTTCACATGGAGCAAGAAGAGGATTTGCCCATCCATTTAAAAGCTTATCGGTCTGATGACCCAACCACAATACAGCATGCCAGGCTAACATTTTACTCTACCATCCCAATCACTATTTTATCACCCCCAGGAGTTTCACCTCAGTCAGATCCCCGTTAGGTAGGATGGCTAGGTCTGGTCTCAAACAGCAGCCATTCAGCACAGTGTTGTATCTAAAGAATACAGACAAGACAAGCCGTGAGCACTGGAACTTACGAGGGTACCTTACTAATGGAGCATTATTTTTATTCCCACACAAACACCAGACAATCTTGTGACTCTGAACAATTAAGAAACAATTAAGCGTATGCTCGAATACATCTGTTAGTCTATAAGGTGCTACAGGACTCCTTGTCGCTAATTAAGAAACAGTCATTCACTTTCTCATAACTACAAGCAGTCCGCGGGTTACGTACAAGATAAGAACAAATCTACAGTCCCTAAGTTGAATCTGTATGTAAGTCGGAACTGGCATCCAGATTCAGCCGCTGCTGAAACTGACCGCCAGTTCTGACTTACATACAGAATCAACTTAAGAACCCCAGGAGTCCCCAAGTCAGCTGCTGCTGAAACTGATCAGCAGCTGATTCCAGGAAGCCCGGGGCAGAGCAACTCTGCCTCGGGCTTCCTGTAGTCAGCGCTGGTCAGTTTCAGCAGAAGCTGACTTGGGGACGCTTGGGGCAGAGCAGCTGGGGTGCTCTGCCCCAGGCGTCCTGATTCAGCCGCTGCTGAAACTGACCAGCAGCGGCTGAATCAGGACGCCTGGGGCAGAGCAGCTGGGGTGCTGCCGGGTTGGTCCAGTAGCGCCCAGAGCGGCGCTGCGGGACCAACCGGCAGCGCCCCAGCTGCTCTGCCACAGGCGTCTGGAGAAAAGCCTAGTCTGCTGGGGGGGGGGAGGGGCGTACTAGCTGCACCCCCCTACCCCCACCCCAGCAGACCAGGAAGACGCGGGCGGCGGACCGAGACGCACCGCGGTCCCGCCACCTGGGTCCTCCGCGGCTTTGCTCCCAGTCTCCCTGGTCTGCCAGGGAGATGGGGAGCAAAGCCTCTGAGGACGCCAGCAGCGGGACAGCCGCGGGGAGTCTGGGCTGTCCCGCTGCCGGCTTCCCCGAGGCTTTGCGAAGCCACGGAGGGGGGGCTCGGGCAAAGCCTCGGGAAAGCCAGCAGCGGAGCAGCCCAGGCACGCCTGGGATGCCTCGCTGCCCGAGCCCCTCCGCGGCTTTGCAAAGCCTCGGGGAAGCCGGCAGCGAAGCAGCCCAGGCGCGCCTGGGCTGCCCGAGCCCCCCCGCGGCTTTGCTCCGCATCTTCCTGGTCTGCAGACCAGGGAGATGCGGAGAAAGCCCCGGAGTACACGGGCGGCAGGACCACGAGGTCCCGCAGTCCGTGTCCTCCGGGGGAGCCCCGTTCGTAACTAAGTCGGGGACTGCCTGTATTGTTCTTTGAGATGTGGTGTTCATGTGCATTCTAATCAGGTGTGTGCGCACATGTACACAGTAGCCGGGAAATCAATTCTCTCCTCCCCCACACCTGGAGCAGAGAGCCACATGGAGCAGCAAGCCATTTTGAGCAACTTGGGACTATGGAAGGCAGGGAGTCTGACACAAGAACCTGCAGGCCAGGAGCTGCCTAGGTAAATGCCTCCCAGACAAGAACTATTGATCTGCCTCATGAGTAAATAGCAGATAATACTTTGGGATCAATTTCAGAAGCACTAGGAGAAGCACAGTGAAGAGAAGCCAAATTCACTTGAGAGGCTATGCAAGCACAGACTCTGGGAAGATCCCTGAGGTGGAAAGTTATGTGGCCTTCCCCACATTCAAAGAGACCATTAAAGCATGAGCAGATGTTGCTTTGGTAGGAAGAGAGCATGGCTAAGGAAGCCACAGAGTGTACCAATCCAGCATCTTGCCACGGCAACAGCTACCAGGAGACCTCAGTGTTTTAGAGGGAGTTAAACTGCCATCCTAGAGAGGATGGGTATAGAAACACCGACTGGCATCTGTCATAATGAACTTCCCCCTCTGCTGCAGGTGTCTTGGGCAGGGAGGTGTAAGTCCACCCAGCACCAGTTTTCCTGATGCTGGCCTGAGAATCCCTAAGCTTGCAGAACCAGCCAAGTGTTCTACTTGACAAACCTTTCTTCATCAAAGTCCTTCCCAAAAAGGATGTTGTCTCTCAGTGTAGCATTGAGAATCCAGGCCTGCTGGGGTACGTAAGCAAAAGTCCCATTCACTGCAATGCTACCCTCCAGCAGGGTCATCTAGAAGACAAGACAGAAGGTACTGAAATTATACTGCTCCAGGAGCATGTGTGTGAATCCCTCTGCATCGAACAAGAAAAAAAGCAGAACCTGCACAGAATGCAACTCAAAGATCCAGTGTGTGTTTGTTTTTGAAGGTGCCACATAAAATGCCATATGTTTATTCTGAACTTCTCGGGAGCTTGAATTTCAAATACTGCACATACATGGATTGATTGCCACAAGGGCTTAGGGCCCAGTAAGGCACCTAAATGAAGTAGCTAGATCTTCCAAATGGTTCAGCGCTTGCAATTCCCAAGGAAAGCAGAAGAAGCTGTTCTTGTGAAAATCTGTTGAACAACCCAGAAAGCTTTCATCTTATGGATTATAGACATTTTAAGACTGTAACCTAAATGTTATCTGTTTGATCAGTGTACAATTGAAACTATAGGTCAGATTAATCAAATGGAGTGAGACGAATTAAACAGCTGAAGATCCCAGCAAAGAAAAAAAGGGAGAAACCATAAAAATATACATTCTTACGTGTCCTAAAATGGCTGATATAATGGAGGTTTTTCCACTCCCCACACTGCCGCAAATCCCAACAAGTTTCCCCTAAAACAGAAAAAAAATATGAGTTTTGGTAACACATTACTCAACCCACCTAGACAATCTGCAGTACCTCAAACAGAGAAAAGGGATTGAACACTAAAGCTAATAGAAATGGGTATATTAGATGAGAGGAAGGCTAGACCTGGTCAATCTCTCATTCTAATTGGTGAATACTTTCCATCAGCAAACAAAATTTGAGTGAATATGAAAGGCAGATGCCCTGAGCCACTAAGCTTTCCTCTGTGTGCAGACAGATAACCAGTTCCTCGCCATAGGACTCTGATACAACCAAATGTAAAATGCGGAATTCACCACAATACCAGAAAGATATTGCTTGACTGAACAGAGTCCTGACGGGCTGCCTGATCCAAACAGAGTCTTTCCGCTAACTTCAGTGAGTGTTGGATCAGTCCTAAAATGACCAAAGGGTTGAAGGAACTGACTTACAAGGAAAAATTAACTTAGCCAAACTTTTACAAAGAGACAACTAAGTGGGAGGGGAGGAAAAAAATAACTCTCTCTTAATATGGTACCAGTTTAACACTGAAGAGTGAATACAGATGTTCAATGCAATACATAAATCAGGAATCCTGGAAGAAGAGAGATGTAAGCGATCAAGTAGATACCTTCCTGATCTTGAGAGAGATTTGGTTTAGAAACAGCCTCTCTAGGAAGAGCTTGGAAGCTTATCATTTAGAATTTTTAACAATAGACTGGAAAACACACTCGGAAATGGGCAGTAGGGAGTCATTTTACCTTGGCTCCAAATTGGAAAAAGGATGGGATCCGAGAAATCTTTCTAACTAACTGCCAGCTCTAAGCATTAGTCGTATATGAGTCCCAGTCAACAGTTTAAAAGTGCTGAATGGTGCTTATCAAGGAAAGTCCTTCTGACACCTACATCAAATGCCCAATGAATGTGTCAGAATTACTCTGATTACCGGAGAACAAAAATATAAAGTATTGGTTTAAACAAATTGTCAGGTGCAGGTACTAGAAAAGAACACTACTGGATTCTTGTACGTATGCTTTTCCAATAATGTAGCTTTACACTATCACACATCAATTTAGTCTTCTTTCAAAGTTACCGAGAACTCCTTATGACTATGTGGTCATGTTGTCTAAGTCACAGGGTTTAAAATGCACTCCCATGGGACTACACAAAAGGATTTTCTGAGTTTTTCTATAAGTAGCTCTGTAGAAATATATAAAAAAACCCATTTATTAAATGCACTCTGGATTCATATTGATTTTTTTTGTTCAACATTATTGTACTTTTACCCATCTTGAAGTGGAACCTCCGGTGCTCAGAGCATCTGTAAGTTCCTCTGTAACCTTCTACTGCAGTACAACAGGGGACTACATGTGTTTCAGCGAAACACCTGTGCTATGCTAAACCACAGCATTCCATTCTTTCCCATGCACAAGTCCCTCAGTTTAAGTGAGCACCTGCAAAGTTACAGACAACTTAAGAAAATAACTTTTGTGCTGAAGACCCTTGCGGCCATGTTAAGTTCTCTGCATATGTAATGGCTCGCTCATGACCAACACCATGCTGAAAACAAAACCTTTACTGAGCCCATGGCAGGAATGACAGAGCCCAGCATTCTACAACGTTGTCTCTAGCAACTAAGGGGACCAGTTTGCAATGATCCAGGTTGATAAAAGTGGCACAACTGCTTGGATCAAGTTGGAGCATTACAGACTAGAATTTACTGTTGCCACAGGCTGCACCAGCATGTTAGAAAGATATCGCAACGCTAATCTGCTCCATTTAATGCAAATTAAGCACTGCCCTTCCCACAGGAGTGCCAGGCAAGGGGGAGGGGAGGGGCTCTTGCAAATATGCTATAGACTTTCCTCCTCACCTTTTCAATCTCCAGGTCGATATTGTACAGGGTTCTCTGAAGCCGAAAGTTAACCAGATGGATATTCTTGTTCTCCTCCTCAGGGCTAGGATGGTCATCACTGTCCACCAGAAGATGTCCCTTCTGCTCAGCCAGCATTGCTTGTGGTCCCTCATGTTGTAGCTTCATTTTCTCTTTCTTGCCCTTGGTGACCTTCTTGTCTCTTTTCATTTTAGGGGTCAGCTTTGGTGAGCTCTGGACACTGGCGTGGGAGAAGTCCCAAGCCAAGGTAGCATTTTTCACCTCTATCGCGATGTGAGGACTGGATGGTTTTTTCTTTACCATATGAACCTCTTCCATTAGAAACAAACTCTGATAGGAGTTGTGAGAGAGGTGTAAAGATGAGACATCTGGTCAAGACTGGGGGACAAGGCTATGGCACACTCACGCAGCAAAACACATCAGGCTATACAGTGGGAGGAAGCTGAAGAGCAAAAGGTAGCTCATTAGTGTAAACTAACTCCAGGCCTGCTAAAGGGCCTGGGCATTCCTGAATGTGGTGGAAGCTTTCAATACAGTAAAACTTTGGCAGAATTATTGTATTTGGGTCACTAATTTGTATGCAGGGGGGGAGCAAGAAGGGAGGTTAGTACTTTTAAAGGTATTTGCAGTTACTTGCCTTATATTTTAAGATAAAAGGCATGATAGAGGGCATAAAAATGAAGGAGAAGTGCTCAGATGGACACCAACTCCTTACAGGCATTCCCCATAATTAGGAGGATGGGGTGGCTTATTTTACCCACTTGCTGAAGAGGTACACTTTCTACTGGAAAAATTCATCTGAAACAAAGTTGGCCCATTTGTGAAGGCTTGGGAATGTGTAGCAGTAATAACTAACGTTACGTCCACTGTATAGTTTTCCACCACATCCATCACTACAATAATAGATTCTGTAGAGATTCGTCAGCACAGTTCAGTTACCAAACCCACATGATAAACAAATAGCTTTCAATTAGATAGAACTGCATTTTGAACCGAACAGGCTCTTTTTAATTATGGCCATTTTAACATGATTCACGCTACTACTCATGAGTCACCCCTCTGAATCATGCACCTGCAAGAAAACCTCAAACATATTAGAAAGCCAAGTAGTCAGCTACATCTGTATTTGTAGGTAATACGACAGCCAGCATGCCACCCTCTCTGCCCATCTGTCAGTGCAGGAGCATCAAAGATCTTGAGTGATATGACCTCATTCCCTCCCCTCATCACAAAGAGACACTCCCTTTGGTATTTTTGAATTTAAGACAGCCTGATTTTAGGGTGATTCAAAATGAGATTCAAATGAAGAAAGTGCCTCACAAGCCTTTGGATTTCCCAAGTATTCCAGTGTAGATTGCACTGTCTGATTGTACTTATGAACAGGCTTCTTTCATGCCCTTTAATACATGACATCCATCTAACAGACATCACAGTATGCAGATTTTGGGGTACACCATCTTGTATGGAAAAGTCAGCGAGATATTAAAAGCCTAGAACTGTGTAACCATCTAAGAAATCAAACAGATCTGTCTTATCCAGGGAGCCTGCACTGGAGAGAGCACACACGAGATTGAGGGAGGAGTATTTCTGTGATCTGAACTGAAAGTCTACTCCCTTAGATTTAGTTTAGACAGATTACAAGGTTCTATTTTATTCCCATAATTCTTCATGCCACATGTATATAGATCTATCTATCTAAGCAACCACCACTTTAGGTTAGGCATTTTCCTCATGGCAATTAGTATTAAAGCGCAGAGAAACCTGAGGCTTTGTCCCTGACAACTACATGTCTCTACTATACATTTGAAAGAGTTTGTCTGCCTATCCGCCTGTTGAAGAACTCCTCCTAAATGGCAAAAGCTAAGACCACCACATTTGGTATGAAGCTTCCTCTTATAACTTGGAGCAAGGTAAGGATTTGGTTGTGCCAGGAAAATGAGATGAGCCTGGTATGGGATCGGTTCTCATAATGGAAAGGGAGGACTCTGCTATATAATGACCACTTGAGGGCAGCAGGGATATGGGATGAGAAGCAGGGACAGTTATACTGTATAATGACAACAGGGGGCAGCAAGGGGCCAGAGATAGGGACCGAGACAGCTACAAGCCATTGGGATAGCAGGGACCAGGGGTAGAGAAAGGGAAAGCTATCTACTTTTAAGTGTGTCTGTCCCTCAGCTGGGGAACATGCATCCCTCCCTCAGCTGTGCCTGCTGGAGCTTCAGCAGACACAGAGAAGCACTTCTCACCTGGCCCCAACCTTATGTGATGAGAGAGGAATAGGGTAGTCCTCTCTCCCTGGGACAGCCTGCATACTGAACCCCTCATCTCCAGCCCAGAGCAATGATTGCAATGAAGAAAAACAAAAATTAAGAACCTAAGCAAGACCCCATATCATCTAGTACTTCATATGCAAGGAAAGAGACAGTCGCTACTCTCTCCTATTCCATTCCCACTCCACATACACACACTATCTTTAGATCCATTACGCTCTTCTCTCTAGCTGCAAACCTTTACTAATAACAAAGGTTTAGATTAGAACCACCACCTAAGCAAATTAGACATGTATTGGTAGTACTGTATGGCCAAAAAACATCGCCATGTAGAGCTACACAGATCATGGGACAGATGGGTGACAGGGCCACCAATAACTGACAGATGTTAGGATGACACATTCCCTTATTCTTCATTACAGGCTTTCTTGTACCTTCCTCTGTAGCGCTTGCTATTGGTTACTGTTGGTGACAGGATACTAGTCAGACAGGCAGGGGGCTGCTCCAGCCCTACCATGGACAGGGGCTGCTCCTGTGTCCAGATCAGCCGCCCTCCCTGGGGACCCCGAGCATCCCGCAGGAAGGAGCTGCTCCAGTGATGGCTAGGAGCCAGTGACAGTCTCTGCCCCAGAGTGGGGCTGGCAGCCAGCACCCAGCTCCTCCACGCTGTTGCAGGCAACTTCAACCAGACTGGAGGGGTCCACAGCTTGGATCCCACTTTAGTCAGTTACCCAGTTAAACATCAGGTGAACCTCACAATTAAACCAGGATTTTACTTCCCTAGTATATAGGTCCAGATATTTTAGTTTGGGCCCAGTCTCAAGGAGCAGAGAAAGAAGTGATCAAAGGACCTTAAATCATTTAAAAACCAAGGCAGTAAAATCCAAAAGTGATCCAAGTGACAGACACAGATATGCTCACTAAAGACTTACCCCTTGGATGTTAAGATGACTCTTCAGATGCTCTAATGGAATAGAATATCAATACCTCAAACTTTTTTTTAAAATGACAAATAAAAATGTATCCCCAGTTCTTGGAAAGTCCCTCTGCACCAGTAACACAAGCAGGGCTTCACTGAGGAAATATACGGCTGAGTTCTAGAGATAATCCATTCTCCTCTATGAGGCTGCTCTTAAAAGATAGCATAGGAACAGCTGTACTAGATAAGAAGCATGGTCCACCTAGTCCAGTATCTTGTTTCCAACAGTGTCTAGCACCAGTGCTTCACAGGAAGATGCAAGAAATCCTGCCGTCATCTGATGCAAGATGGCCTGCTCCCCTAGATAGTCTCATCTTAACTCTTAACAGGATGAGATTGGCTTAAATCCCGAGTATGAAGTTTTATATCCTTTCTGCAGGGGGTAAGAAATACACAATACCCACAGAACAACTTCCAGCCCACTCCAAAATAGCCTTGGCATTAAAATCGTTTCATAGCATAGTCAACTGCATTCATGTACTGTAAGAGATGCTCCACACTTAAGGATAAAAGTATATAGCCAAAAGACCACTCACCTTAAATCGGTCAGCAGACACCGACGCCTCTGATAGAGACTTCACAGAAAAAGGTGTTACTTTGAGAGCAAAAGTCATTGAATTGAAGACTGTGACCACTGTGAAAGCCTAACACAGGACAGACAAAATAAAACTGTTTGGCTGTAGCATCCACTAACAATTCCAAGTCACCAACAATTAAGGCCCATCAACAGTAACAATTTAAGGCCATTCCATTGGGGAAGGAAAGATATGCAATTCAAGAGCCATTTAAATACAACATACCTAACCTGCGCTCCACATGCAAATACGTATCCCCTAGTCCTCCACTCAAGATCCCACACCACCTCCCTAGCTTTAGAGAACTGGTTGTCCAGCCACTCCCAGGTGGGCAGAGGAGGTGGGACTTGAACCCGCCACCAGGAAAAGGTAAGGTCCTCACCTCACAGTGTTTTAGAATGGAGAGATTTATCCTAGTTGTTTACAGTTCCATAGGAAATGGCACAAACAGAAGAACTAGAGAGTGCTGAAGGTCACAGTTTTAGCCTCTCACATCTAGAGATCTTCAAATTCAAATTCTGCCTTACGTCCCAAAGGAAGATAAATTGGTCTCCTACAACCAGCAGCACAACTTCAGCAAAAAAGTCTAGTGTCTCAGTCTTCTTTTTGCAGAAGCCTGTTTCCCCCCTCCAAGAGAACGCAGGTGCAAATCATGCCTGCACAACAAAGATACTGGGTCTCCTTCCCAAATGAAAATTTGGCCTGGACTTAACAGCACTGGGCAACCTGTGCATGGGAAGGTTGTACAACACCTGTCTTTACTCTGTGCCATCCATCATATGCTCTCTTCCGGGGGCCCAGCCAAAACTCAAGAGATCTGGAGTATTTTGAACTGCGCCCACTTAAGAATACAAAAGATTAAGCAAGGAAGTTTAAAGCAAGGAAAGCTACTGCAGGAGTGATACTATAAAATAACATCCCCAACTCTGTGATGAGCCAATTACCTGAGCTGCTGTGAGATCATAACCAAGGATCATATGGACAGAGAATGTCACCACACTGGCAATAACCACAACAATGGGAGCCACTCCCACCGTGATACTCTGGAAGTAGCCTGCACGCTCTAAGATTTTACGTTCTTCCTCTCGGATTTCTAGAAATGCAAAAAACCAAAAACCCAGCACATCTGAGGAACAATTCAGACAGATATAAATGCAGCAGGTATAATCAATGCATTGGGAACAGTATGGCTGTGTCTAGACTGGCAAGTTTTTCCGCAAAATCACCTGATTTTGCGGAAAAACTTGCTAGCTATTTCCACAAGAACACTGACGATCTCATGTAAGATCGTCAGTGTTCTTGCGGAAATACTGTGCTGCTCCCATTCGGGCAAAAGCCCTCTTGTGCAAATCATTTGCGCAAGAGAGCCAGTGTAAACAGCACAGTATTGTTTTCCGCAAAAAACTCTGATCGCGAAAATGGCGATCGGGGCTTTTTTGTGGAAAACTGCATCTAGATTGGCCACGGACGCTTTTCCGCAAAAAGTGCTTTTGCGGAAAAGCGTCCTGCCAATCTAGACGCGATTTTTCCGAAAATGCTTTTAACAGAAAACTTTTCAGTTAAAAGCATTTCCGGAAAATCATGCCAGTGTAGACGTAGCCTATGAGTAAGAGAGAACTCCTTCCGCTTCAGCATTACTCATGTTCTAGAAAGTGCTTCCTTTACAGAGGGACGAAGTGGAAACATAGCTCAGTGAGGCTGGAATTTGGATCACTCTTATTACATTTCAAAACTGACCAATTTGTACTAGGTCAGTCAAAATTAGTGCACATAGTAGAAGCCAGCCCAACATTAATAAAGCACTTTACGCCCAAGCATTAAAGAGAACCCACAAACAGCAAGGTGAGACGTTGGAACAGAGAGCGCCATGTCAGCCCATTGTTAACAAAAATGAAAGGACATCTGAGGGAGGGATGACACATGCAGGAGCAGCTACTGAAATGAGCTGGGAGAGCCCATGAGGATGGGGCTGGGTGATGTGTTTACAGAGTGTCTATACTTACTTTGAACATTCTGAGAGAATGCTTTGACCCAGGCATACATTTTAATGAATTTAATATAGTTAAGAACTTCATTCATCTTCTGCACACGCTCATCAGTCACCGACACACATTTTCTTCTGAAATAAGCTGTGAGCCGTGATACAAACATCTGAAACAAGGAGAGACACATCTTAGCAGCAACTCAAAAATGGCAAATGCATCTAATTCCCCTAACTAGACGAAAGCAAGTAGACTGACAAAAAGACATCAGTAATAGGGATGTGCACAACTAGTCACTTCCACCCCCCCTGTTGCCTCTATAAAAGGCAGCAAGGGGAAGGGGGGGGGAGGGGGAGAGAGAACGCAGGGAGTGCTTCAAAGTGGTAGCACCGTGTGGAGCCCGGGACCAGGCCCTGAGCTCCATGCAGTGCTGCTGCTTTGAAACGCCATGTGCAGCCGGGCCAGGCTGCCTGCAACATTTCAAAGCGGCAACGCCGCATGGAGCTCGGGGTCAGCTGGGAACCCTGCATGGAGCCCAGGGTCAGCAGCGCTGCCGCTTTGAAATGCTGCGGGCAGCGTCAGGCCAGTGGGGGACTGCTTGAGTCTCCCACTGGCCCCGTTCTCCCCGCAGCACTTTCGCCTCTGAAGTGCAGCAACAGCCCTGGGGGGTTACTTTAAAGATGGAGGCGCCCTTATTGACTAATTGGACAGTCAATGCAAATTGCATCGACTATTTGATTAGCCCATTAATCTAAATTTAACATCCTGTGATAGGGCCCCTGCCCTGCACTGGCCCTTTAGGGGCAAAACTCAGGCCCAGAGCAGGGGCTGAAAGCAAAGACTCAGCTGAGGCCATTAAGGCTAATGAGAGCCCAGCTGGGGGCTATATAAAGAAGTACAGTTTGCTTCAGAGAGGGGAGAGCAGTGAAGAGCTGGCAATGGAGGAAGTTCCCAGGAAGGAGAACAGTATTGGGGCAGCCAGGAAGGGCTAGCGGAGTGTCGGCTAACGTGCTCCGTGGCTGTAGGGCCTGGGGCAAGGCCCGGGGCTTGGAGGGTGGTAGCAACGCAGCCCAGGTAAGCGGGGCAGCAGAGATACATCTGGTGCCGGTGATGAGCGGCCCGTACAGACTGCAGCTTGCCCTGAGATAGGCTAGATGAAGACAGTCGGTGGGTAACTGAGGCACGGTGGGGAGTACGCACCCTAACACATCCCTAATCCATAAGAGGACAAAGGTTCAAAAAAGAGCTAGATAAATTCACGGAGGACAGGTCCATAAGAATGGTGTCCCTAGCCTCTGCTTGTCAGAATCTGGGAATGGGCGACAGAGGGTGGAGCACTTGATGATTCTCTGTTCTGTTCATTCCCTCAGGGGCACCTGGCACTGGCCACTGTTGGAAGACAGGACACTGGACTTTATAACTAACTAACACCATCCTTGACAAAAGTGATGAGCTGGAAATGCCCTTTCAGAGCATCCCACTCCATTCAGCAAGCAAAAAATGCACTGAACGCTAGGCTCTCTCTAGTTTTATACTCAAACAAGTTAGCTTTATTCAAATTTCCGAAAGGCTGTCAGTGCTTTTACTAATATTTAACAGAACAAGATTTCTTTAACATCCCTCAAGTACAAATACAGACTAACCACAACTAAAAAACTCTTGCATCAGAAGAATACAAGGTACCTAACACATCTACATCCCATACTCCTCAACTCATTCCCTTCCGGGCCAAGAACAGAAGAACGTAACATAGGAACGGCCTTAGGTCCATCCAGCCCAGCGTCCTGTCTGCCGACAGTGCCAATGTCAAGTGCCCTAGAGAGAGTGAACCAAACAGGGAATGATCAAGCCATCGCCTCTCCTGCCATCCATCTCCACCCTCTGAAACAGAGACTAGGGACACCATTCTTTACCCATCCTGGCTAACAGCCACTAAGGGACTTAACCTCTACGAATTGATCTAGTTCTCTTTTAAACCCTGTTATAAACCTAGCCTTCACAACCTCCTCAAGCAAGGAGTTCCACAGGTTGACTGTGTGCTGTGTGAAGAACTTTCTTTTATTTGTTTTAAACCTGCTGCCCATTAATTTCATTGTGGCCCCTAGTTCTTATATTATGGGAACAAGTAAATAACTTTTCCCTATTCACTTTCTCCACAACACTCATGATTTTATAGACCTCTATCATATCCCCCCTTAGTCTCCTCTTTTCCAAGCTGAGAAGTCCTACTCTCTTTAATTTCTCCTCCTATGGGACCCGTTCCAAACCCCTAATCATTTTAGCTGCCCTTTTCTGAACTTTTTCTAATGCCAGGAGACCACATCTGTACACAGTATTCAAGATGTGGGTGTGCCATGGATTTATATAAGGGCAATAAAATATTCTCCAACATATTCTCTATCCCTTGGGCCTTGCACATGCATGAGCCATTTCTTTAGTACACCAAATCTTATAGCAAAACTACTGTACAACAGTGGCCAAATATATATAATTAGCAAGTTTACTAATCAGATGCAAGGCAGGATGGTATCCATGTCCTCAGACATCTCACTCTGTCAATACTTTGCGCACTACCCTGCCCCCAGGCCAATCAGGGGCTGGGGGCAGAGAGAGTGCATGAGGTCTCTTCCTGCTAAGCGCCTACAGGGAACTGCCAACTGTTTTAAAACAGCTGGCATTTCTCTCTAGGAGGCTGGGCAGGAGAGGAAGGAGGAAGATTTTTCAGGGTCTCCCAACCCAGGCCAATCAGGGTGTGTGGGGCAGGGGAAGCACAAGAAGCCTACTAGCACCCATCCTTCCACCTAAGGCCCCGCCCCTTCTGGGGTGGCCTGGAGCCATTTCAGAAATTTCCGAAGTGGCCCCCTTCTAAAAATTATTTCCCTCCCCGGTCTAGTTTCTTGGTCACTCTTTCCCCAAACAGTCCCACTTGGACAATAACACTTCCTCCTCTAGGCACTGAACACTTTGTCCTAATTAGGTCAGCTCCATTGTTACAGAGCAATGGAAAGGTCTTTGTGGTTCACAGATGGAGAGACTGTCTTATGTATTTAAGGCTCAGAACCACAGGTTTGAAGTTTAATCGGAAACCAAAAGAGGATGTGGAGGACAGGAATGGTGTGCTCTTGGCTTCCCGGCCTGCTGTGGAAGTAAGGCACCATGTTCTGAACAAGCTGGAGAATCTGCATTGTTCACCTTCAATCCCAAATGCAGTGAATTACAAAATCCAGCCTGGAAGTGTATCACATCAGGATTTAGTTGCCGATTTCTACTTTCAACTCACCAAAATTTCCTTCCATCAGTCACTTCTATTGTTATTTCTAAATTCTCTTTATCATTTGATTTTCTTGCCTCTGAACTAACGATGTTAAGAGGTGGGTAACTGACTAATCATGTAGTCGATACAGCTCTTAAGCCAGCTCCCCCGCAGCATCAGCTCCTGTTTTCCCACCCCCTTGCTGCCTCTGATACAGAGGCAGCAAGAGGGGGAGCGAGTAGTCAAGTACATCCCTTCTCTGAACTTTTACTTTTTAATGTCTTCTAAATTCTTGCAGGAGCCTGAAGGGATTTAACCCAGTATCCATCAACACCTTCCATTCTGTACACAAATACTTATATTCTTGGAGTGAAGCAGGAAGCACATTTCAAGAATATTTCCAGGCTATTTTGTACAAGAGTTTGAGTGCCGCTTACTCACCATTGCTGGGTAGAAGAGGATAAAGACAGCAGATCCCAAGAAGGCTGTTGGTCCTAGAATAATGACATTATAAACCATGCCTAAGATGGCAATGATTGGGCCCCCAGCCAGCAAACTGCCAACTGCGGCAGCCTCAAACATTCTGTGCCCATCAGTGGAACAGATGTTTATGAGCTGAAAAACACAAACAACATAAGGGTTAGCCTCAGGAGGAGGTAATCAACAACTATCCTCTTTCTATGGTAATTTCCAACAGGGTACTGTAGCTCACCTCCCCCAGAGACTTCTCCTTGATATTCTTCAGCTTGAGAATTTTCTTGAACGCCATTGTCAGAATAGCCCCCCGCAGTCTGACCCCAGTGCGATAGTTTAAAGCCCAGGTAAGAGCCAAGGACCAGGAGCGCACTATTTCCGTCATTAAGATGCCAAAAATTAACAGCAAGCTGTACTGCAGGTTGGACTCACTTCGCTGTGTGTATTCCAAGAGATGTTTCACAACAAACGCCTACAGGAAAAAATGCAAACTCGCATGAACATCCCACTGTACCAGAGGCACCATGCAACAACTTATGTTAAGTTAGAAATGAGTGGGCTACTTTGTGTTTCAATGAGCAATTTGTATTATATGGAATCTTCTTTCTAGAAATAAAAAATGGTCAATACACACAGTACTGTTACACAAAGCCCTGTTGAGAGCAAAGCAGAAAGTCAAATTTAGCAGTTATGGGGGGATTTAAATTTGGAACCTCATTCCTTGCAACAAACTTCTAATTCTTCATGTCTTCTAACTTAACATAAATCTGTCAGTTAGTTAAAAGAAATGCTTTATCATATAGAAAAAAGTTTAAAATAGTCTGCATATATATACACATTTGAACACATTAAAAGACATTCCTTTATGCGACATTAAGACCTTTTTTCTTTGCATCAAACGTGCTTATTTGATAAAAAGGAACAGTGTACCTACAGTTGTACTGGGGAAGAGTGAGAAGGACATTTGCAAAACATTCCTGAAAATAAACATCAGCAGTTTAATAGTAAAGAAAAGAACAAGCAGAAAACATAGGTAAGCGACACCAGACTATTAAAAAAAAAAAAAAAAAAAAAAAAGCTGTCCCACCACCCACCTCCCGCTTCCAAAAACAAAAATATTTTACCTCAGGAATCACATTTCAAACATCACCTGCCGAAAGATAGAGCAGCCCAAAGAACCTCCGATTCCCACCTCCAGTTGTGAGTTAGTCAACAGCATAGTATAGTATAATATATAAATAACATTCATCAGCAATATTAAATACTACCAACTGCGATATAACAGTCTTTTATTTAAAAACAATAAAGTGCCATGTTAAAATGGGCAACATCTCACAAACACTGTACAACAAGAGCATCGCATAAACATACAATCTGAACATACAAGATAATTATAAAAGGCTAATACCTAACAAACAGTCTAGCCTTTGACACAAACTAAGTTAAAACTACACACACAAAATTAAAGATACAAAACAGAACCGATATATGTTCACAAAGTCCGAGAAGAGAGTGAAACTTGCAGTACTAATCAGGCAGGCTCCAGGGATTCTGAAATTTGGTTTAAAAGGTATACTACAATAAGGCCTCACCGATTTTCTAAAGAAGGCTTTTCAACAAAGATGCTCAAAGACGTTGGTGTTTATACGATTAGATGTTGGTACTTTTATACAGAGCTGAGAATTACCTTTGCCCACAACACAACAAAATGTCAAAAATTTGAGAGATCAAAGAAATGATTTGGAAAGCCTTTCACAGTCAGTTGAAGTCCTCTTGGCTAAAATAGGTTTTGCAAATAAGAGTTCTGCATAGCGTGAGCAGGGAGGAAAAACAAAAAGGCACTACTTCAGCAAAGGTAACAGCAGCTACAACCCAGCACTGAACAACAGATAAAAATGGAGGTTGAATGCATTTGTCCTGAAGTGGCTGATTCTGTATCCCAGAACCAAGGAAACATGCTGTATATAGTTTTGCTTATTCATTTTCGAAGTGTGAATTAAAGCCAGATGTCCATCAGGTTCTGAAAGGGCTCATCGAGAAATTTACTCACTAGTCCCTGATCAAATGTGAGGAGCTCACATTCACAGAACTACTGTATTCCAGATTTTTCCTCACTTATATATAGCTTTACATCAACTGTTTTGGCCTCAACTGCATAGTTGGTTTGCAAGTTACTAATGAGAAGATTATTGGCGTCTTTTCGCGTACTCAATCCAACATACACAACTGAGTCACTGAGTAGTGGGAGTCAAAAAGCCCCCTTTTTCCTCACGAGCTGTAACTCAGCATGATCGCAGCGCAGCAAGCATTTTCTCGCACCCCCACAGCACTGCTGAAAGTCTCCAAGGGAAGGTGTGTAAAGATAGCAGATGTTTCCTGGGGTCTCTTTCCTCCCAAAACCTTTTAAGTGCAATTTTTCAGCACTGTTCTATAGAATCAGCATCTCCCGTGATGAGATAAAAGACAATGCTTATATTATACCAAAAAAATAAAAATTTCAAAGAAAAAAAGAGAGGAAACAGCAGATTAAAGAATTTGAAAGAGGAAAAAGAAGAAGTCACAATATTTAGCATTTACATTTCAAAACATTCCATTTGAAGAAGATTAATGGAAAAAAACAGCAAAGTTCTTTACAAAATTAGAGACACAGCTTTAAAAATTACATTTAAACTAATGGGGTACTTCTGCGATTGTTACCATAGGAGTTCGTATTAGCTGCTTGGCTGTCTTAAGCATTCCCATTGAATAAACATTACCTTACCTTTACTCTTGGCGTTGGATTCTGCCCAGCTTGACTGTCTCATTCTGATCGCAGAATACAGCCATCCTGAAAATTCTAAAGAACAGCTTCTGTCATTGGTTCCACTACAGAGAAAGATGCCCCACCCACATCCAGTATCTGACAGCACAAAGCAAGCTGCAACTGGAGCGGAACTAGAAGAGTGGGAAACTTACCTCAAACAGCTTACCACTCCCCCCTCCAATAACTGTCTGAACGATCAAGCTGTACTCCACTAAGATAGCAAGTTTCCCCATCTCCCAAACAGGAAGGCTAGTTCTGAGCAAACATACAAATTGTTCAGGCCTGGAGTTAAACTGATTTTGTTTAGTAAATTAGAAATAGTCTTTGCTCCTCCCCCCTGTTCTGAACATAAAAGATTTAGCAGCTGGTTAAATGGCAGCAATTATATCAACTGGAGATAAAAGGTATCTCGCTTGCACTGCTGCATTCTGATGGTTATTACAAGGTATTCTGACACAGGAAAATAAGCCCGAATAGGCTACAAAGTTAGAATGTGCCAGATGTGCAGGATTCCTGAAGGAGCTCTTGGCTAGCATGAAGCCCAATTATGAAATCCAATAAGCACCCCCACCAGTTATAACCATCACAGTGCTTATTAGTGAGACCACCACTATGCCATTTCCACTCCCATTCCAATGTCATGGAAGTTCAATTCAGAATTTTCAAGTTTGGGAAAAGTTTAACTCCATTTTGGTAATTTTCACCAATACAAGTGGACAAGCTAAGTGCTTTTTCCAAATCTCCCTTCTCATTTCAATGAGACTGAAAGGGTGTATCAGCACAAAAAAGCACTGATACTTCAGAGGAGACAGCACAGGTGTATCACCAACATTTTCCATTTTAAAAAGCAGTGGGGAGGGTGGTAAAGTCTCATCTTTCATTCCAATTGATGGAACCCAAAAGGGCACTTCCCTCATTAGAGAGCAGTCCAATTTTGACTAGATACAGGCAAATGTTCAAAGGATAACTTTAAAGCATCCAATTTGAGCATGAATTGGAACCTAAAAACCCAAACTATTGAAGTTTTTTTCCATTCAGTAGTTTGGTTCTGACAAATAGACAAAATTATACTAAAGAAATTAGGGACAACCCTGCTGTAAGTTCTCTGCTAAAGACAAGAGCAGCTACTGGGCCCTGTAGTGAAACAATGACAGAAGCTCTTCTTGGGAGAACCTAGTTCTGTTAAAACTTTAATATTTCAACATTTTGATAATTAACAGTGCACCCAACAGGTTGTTCAAGTGTTTCATAATTAGCACAAGTTATTATCATTTATTATTGTGAAACAAGACCAAGGAAACAATTATTGTTATTCCTATTACAAGAAACAAAGCAAACTTTTAAAAGGTTCAAAAAGCAAGAAAAACATTTTAGAAGACTTTTTACCTAATACACCCCCGTTGTACTTACCGAAGTAATGAACCTCCATCTTAACAGCACACTGAAACATGTACTACAAGCAGTAATACTGCTCCTACTCCTCAAGGGAAATTTGTAGAGAATAAATTTAGTCAAGATCGCAACTGTAAATCTGCACAAAATGTGCAACAAACAGGTGACAAGAAAATGATGTGAATGTCAAGTCCCCTATGTTGTATCTTCATTACTAACTAGTGGAAGCAGCAGCAGTTCCCAGTGGCAGTTCCATATTCTAATATTTCTAAACATAACCCGCCTGATTAATCCTTGTAGCACTGATAACGAAGTTTGCAGACTTCTCCTGAGCCCCGTCTCCTTTTGTTTTTAAATGAGTGTGAACCATTAAGTTTAATTTCTTGCAGATTGCACTATTAATTCCAATGCTCTACAAAGTGATGTCCTGCCTGCTCAAATGTTACCTCCAAAATAATTATTACCAATCTCAAAGCAAAAAACTTTAGGAGAGAGTTTAGTGCAATGTGATCACACCAGTTAAGGAGGAACTTTAAGCTACACTCGAAACCACAGAGAAAAGCCAAGTGTGTTTTTTCTTTAGGACACCTAAATCTGCTACCTCGCCAGAAACCTGGTCCCACCATTCAGTAAGTGATCCACCAGCAGGATAAAAGCTATCTTGGATTGCTGCTTCGTTCTGGAAATCATCATCTTCTTTCAGCAAACTGTAAGGACCAATATTTCTAACTAATCATAATGTGTCAGTGACCCTGTAATGAAATCTTAACATGTTAGAGCTGGCCATGGGATGGAGCCCTCTGTGGTGGTTATAAAAAGGATGGCTATTACTTACTGGTCCACTGAAGCCTGCAAGCTGAGTGATCATCAGACACACTATGGAAATTATGAGCCTGGTGCGGCAGAAGATCCATACAACCTTCCGGAGAGAAGCATCTTCGGGTCCTGTTTCTTTCAGTTCTTCCTGCCATAACCTCTCTAACCTAAAAGAAGCACAAACTAAGGATGTAAGAGTTTAATCAGGTTAGCAGCCATATGAAGAGTTTAAGAGCCAGGGTGGCCCCAGGAGCTAGGGCAGCCCCAAGAGCCCCACAGGGCCAGGAGCTGCGGCAGTCCCTGGGGGGGGGGGGGGGGGGGGGCAGGAGCAGCAGCAACCCCCTCCCCCACAGGAGCCGCAGTTAACCATGTAACCAATAGAAATTCTATCAGTTACACGGTTAATAATTTTTTACATTCCTAGCACAAGCCATGCTGTTAGGAATCTCCTTACAGGACAAAAAGTGTCATCTCAAAGGTTCTTCTCTGGTAAATCTCCTATCACACATGGCTGAACATCACAAATCCTCAAGTATCACAACATGCATAGAATCGTCTACACAACCAGGGAAAATAGTTATATCCTGAATCTCCATACAAAGAGGCAGAGCAGAACTGAAAAAGTTAAGAGTGTTTTTTTTACTTTACCCGGAGTCCTATTAGGAATCTCATCACTTCCCCCCTTTTTCTACTCTATCATGCAATAAAACTTTGGGCTAAATCTTATAGCTCTTGCCTGGAGTAAATAGCCCACTGGTCACAACAATTTAGCCTAAATGCAGGATTTGGCCTATAAATCAGACTATATTCAGTTAGTATCAATGTTTCTCATCATTAATTCACAGCATTGCATGTTCAGAATCTGGGCTGAGACACACTGCGCTTGTTTAAAAACACAAAGGCTGTGTCTAGACTGGCAAGTTTTTCCACAAAAGCAGCTGATTTTGCGGAAAAACTTGCCAGCTGTCTACACTGGCTGCTTGAATTTCCGCAAGAACACTGACGATCTCATGTAAGAAATCAGCACTTCTTGCGGAAATACCATGCTGCTCCCGTTCGGGCAAAAGTCCTTTTGCACAAAGCTTTTGCACAAAAGGGCCAGTGTAGACAGATTTGTTTTCCGCAAAAAAAAGCCCCGATCGCAAAAATGGCGATCGGGGCTTTTTTGCACAAAAGCGCGTCTAGATTGGCACAGACGCTTTTCCACAAAAAGTGCTTTTGCAAAAAAGCGCCCGTGCCAATCTAGACGCTCTTTTCTGCAAATCCTTTTAACGGAAAACTTCTCGGTTAAAAGCATTTGCGGAAAATCAGGCCAGTCTAGACGTAGCCAAATAGTTCTGATAAGGAGCAAAAATGGGAAAATGGTTATAAAAGGCCCTGGGGGACAAAACCTGCTCAGTAACAGCAGCGTGATCCCACAGTAAGGCTGAGATTAGGGATGTTAAATTGCAGGTAATAAGCTAATCAATTATTCAATTAGTCGATGGGGGGGGGGGACTGCAGAGACACAGCAGGGATAGCTCCCGGCCCAGGAGCTAACCCCACTGTGGCTCTTAATACATTTAAAAAGCAGAAGTTCAGGGGCGGGTGGTGGTGAAATTGGTTCCCGCAGCTGATTCCCGGCTCGCAACTGGTCCCCCGCTATGCCTCTTCCTCCCCTGCCCCTACGGAAACAGTGCTGGGGAGAACCAGCTTTTAAGCCGGTTTCCCCCCCAATACTGGCTCCTGCTCCCGCCCCCCCCCCCCCCCCCCCCGCTGCCTCTCTCTGGAAGAGGCAGTAAGGGGGAGGGGGAAGCAAGTAATTGAATCACTAGTCAACTACCCTATAAGTATATGCTTATCAGGTAGTTGACTAGTCACTTACATCCCTAGCTGAAACACCAGCGTATCTCAAAAGGAACTGGAGCAAGAACGATAAATAAGACTAAGATCCCTTCCTCTTAAACCCTTTCTATTTGACATGCTTTTCCAATGCCAGTTCATGCAAATATCTGCAAAAACACCAGGCTAGAGTATGTGTCAGCCTGCAAAAGGAGGGAGTACAGGGGAAAGAATATGGAACAAGAGAGCTTACCTTCTACAGTTAACATCTGAAGACTCATGCTTTGACAAAGACCACACATCATCCATAAAAAGCTCTCCTTTCTTGTATGCTGTACGAGCCAGAGGAGTGAGCCATGAAAAAGTCATGCAGGAGAAAAGTCCAGCATTGTCTACTGGATGCTGGTGTCTAAAGAGAGAGAAAAAACTGCAATATCCTTCAAGAAAAACAAAATCCCTTCCCATTACAAGTATCAAGAGAATTTTGCATAGGGCACACAAAGTAATACTTGCTAAACACATTTTCAAAGAGGACACTTCAGCTTTAACCCACAAATATAAGAGCTGCAATCGCACCGACACACAATTTTCAAGAAGGCTGTGGTTTCCAAATCAGTTCTTCCTTAGCACAAGGTCTTACTTGGAAGTAGTCCGTATGGGTTTTAGCAAGCTCAAGCCATGATGATATTTGCCCTTGTGATGCTCCTCGTCCAACATTCTCAGGTGGGAATGCATGGAGCTGTCCAGCGGAAGGCCTTCTGCCCTTGCTGCTGTCTCCAAGGCATCTTGACATTCCACCTTTTTACAAACGAAACAGGGAAGTCAGAAATTTAAGGTGATTATGGGACTCTTGAAAGTCAATCATTTCTGTCTCCAGCAATTCACCACCTGTTAGTGCAGTCATTGCAGCTCAAGACCACTGGGGACAAAGGGAGAGCTTGGGAGTCACAAACCAACACAGGATTCCCATATAGTCTAGTTCTGCTTTAACTCCCTGGATTTCTACGATAGTGCAATTCAAACAATAGCATGGTAGCCATGTGTTTTGGGCTTCAGAGGGTGGAGAACATAGACTTGCCAGATTAGCTCAGAACAGTGGTCTGTCCTGTCCTGTGTCTGGTCTCTGGGCCAGTACTAAATACTCATGATGGACAACTATACAACAGCATTCCCAATGGAAAGGACTCTTCCAAAGTTCAGGCAGTTGGTTATTGGCTTACAGCCTATAACATGAGGGCTAGCCTACCTTATTAACTTGTATCCTACTTAGCGTAACTCAGTATCTGTATGCATATGCAGGGCTAATCCTTTTCAGAATCCTATTAAGTTCCATGTGTATCAAAAATTCCTTGCAATAGTTCAACAGGTTAAATGGAAATACTTTTTCACACAATGTATATTTATTACTTACAAAATATTGCCATTTACAGTCTCATAACACAGATCCGGGCTCTCCAATGAAAGGCAAGGCTACTGAAGGATATATTGCTAAAATGTACACTAACTCCCAAGGCTCAGTACTGCTCCCACTAACTTTAATTGGAAGCAAGAAAAAGCTCATTTACATGAAAAAACCTCATAACGAAGTAATCTAGGGTGTGTCTAGACTACAGGGTTTTTGTGGACTTTTAGTGGACTTTTGTCGACAAAACTATATCTGCGTTTACACTGCCTCTGAGTTCTGTCGACATAACATCGACAGAACTCAGCAGTTTTGTCGACGGCGGTAAACCTCATTCTACGAGGAATAACGCCTTTTGTCAACAGAGTTCTGTTGCGAGAAGGTATTATTGCATCTTCACTGTCCTTTGCATCTACACTGTCATGTCGACAAGGCAGCTTGCTTTGTCGACAGAACTGGCTGTAGTCTAGATGCTTTTTGTCGACAGACGCTTTGTTGACAGTATCTGTCTAAAAAACTTCTGTCGACAAAAGCCTGTAGTCTAGACATACCCCTAGTTCTTAGACCAGGATGCTTTGTACAGAATCCTGACTTTAAAACCTTTACCACTTTTCACACAGAAACAACCCACCCACTTCCCCATTAACTGCTTGATCAATGGTGAGATTATTCTACTTCTTTGAAAATATCAGCTGTAGCTAGGTAGAAGTCTCCTGAAACAGGATTTCCTCTGGGTTAACGGTCCTACAAGGCCATGAACAACAAGCATTTGATTCCCATTCTCTCTGGTTATATAACTCTTAGATATGTTGATATTTGTCAGATTCAAGCTCATAATCCAAGAACATGCAAGCATTAAATTAGTGGGTCTCCATATAACCCCAACACATAAAAGAGAGACAAGGACAATACATTCAGAGGGGGAAAAAAAAATTCACCCTTCATGTAGCACCCCAAAGTAGGTCAGGCCCACTGCAGAAAGCCTTTCGGAAATACATGGTCCCTCCCCCAAAGAGCGTTCCATCTTGCATCTAAGCACGCTGCCCTCTCGGACAGAAGGTAGCTAACAGCAGAGAGTCGGAGAAGAGGACAGAGGAAGGTTATAGCAAGATGAATGTGTGGTGACTCAGGCATATGCACAAACTGAAGGCTGAGTGAAAAGTTTTATTTAATATAATGCAACTGACTCACTTCTTGTGGGCAACACCTTCCTACTAAACCTACCCAAATCAACATTCACTCTTCGTTTAACAAGTAACAGCCAAGATCGGTTAGACCCTCCTTACTGCTGCATCCAGCAAGTTATTTTCCTCAAATATATCAGCACAGATCTGTGTCACTTTCATGTCACGTGGAGCATAAATAGCACTATGCACAGAAGCTTTCCTTAATACCACAACCCACCACACAGACACCCCAGCACCAGCAGCTCTACACTTACCTAACCAGAGCTGATTTTTCAGCACCCTCCCAGGGCCTGAACTTCTGCCCACACCATAGAACCCAATACCACACTAACATGTGGCGAACCAAATAAACTATTTTGCTGATGCTGCCACAAATATTTTTTCACAGCAAAGATGACACCACCTGCTACTGACACGTCCTCACCAACAGTCATAAGGAAACAGAGTCATATCCCTATGAAACCATACACTTAAGCATTACATTGATTGCTTCGGGGTGGGGCTGGGGGTCGCCTGTCTGTGAAATCCTTAAACATTATATCCATTGCATTCTCTCGCCACTCAAAGGACTGCTACACAGTCCTTGGAATAATCCAACCACCAGACAAAGAGGGCTCTATTGTAGTCTTCAAATGTGATGACTGTCAACAAGGCCAACTGACAACTCTCCACCACCACCCCTACTATAAAAAGCTCAGAAAAACTCCCCCAGAGCACAATACGCTCAAGAACCTACGGATATAATCAAATCTTTCCCCAAACACCTGGAAGAGAAATGCCACAACCTCATTCCCCCATAAGTCCCAGAGTCTTCTACTTGCTTCCCAAGATCTGCAGACAGGACAACCCAAGCAGATGCATTACCTACCACAACGCTGTTACTGAATGACTATGCACAGAAACCATCCTCAAACCACTGATCAGCTTCTTCCAGAACAGTTGACTTCCTCCAGAAACAACCTCCATCAGAAATTTTTTGCCACCGTGGATACCATGTCCCTTATGCACCAACATCCCCTACCATGAGGTCATCACTGTCTGCTTCAAATATCTACAGGACAACAGACAAGACTCAGATATTCACCCCAAACTTTGCCAAACTCATCCATGTCATTCTCACCATTAACAATTTTACATTCAACAGCCACCACTTGGTCTAATCCATGGCAGATCCCCAATACATCAACTTCTTTATGAGTCCTTTTAAGGAAGAATTTCTGAACAAATGCACCACAAAACAAATGATACATGCCAATGACATACTCATCTTTGGGACTCCCTCAAATTTCCACCACAACTTCAATAACCAACATTCATCCACCCAACTTTCTCTAGATCACTCCCACACACACCAGCATCAACTTCTTGGACATCACAATCAACTCCAGCAATGGAACATTAAGACAGCTATATACAAGACAAGACATTTGCCAGTCACCATGCTTACCGTCACAGACCTAGTAACCTCCCAAATGCACAAAGAAATCTTATCTACACCCAGGCACTCAGATACTACAGAATATGCTCCAAGAAGAATATCCATGGTATACACCTTAACACACTTACAACTGCTCTCATTAAACAGGGATGCCCCACCAGACAAGTAGACCCCATCATGGAACAGGTCACCCTAAGACCCCGAGGGAACCTACTCCAATAGAGAATAAAAAAACCTCACCAGCCAGACATCCCTAGTTGTCACTTATGGCCCCACACTGGAATCCAAATGAGGTATCATTAAACTATTACAAACCAAACTCAATGGGAAGCCTCTTTCGGAAATAAATCTTTCCCAAACCCCCTTTCTGGCATTCAAGCAATTCCCCAAACTCTTAAGCTTGTCATCAGAAGAAAACTCCTCACAGATCAAGACACGCCAACTCAAACCCCACACCCTGCCAGAGTAGATGCAAACCCTGCAGAATGATCAGCATGGTCTGTGAATCACCACTCTTCACAAAATCCATGGGTCCTGCAGATGATCACAATATGTAGTGCACCCCAGTCAGCGCCCAAGATCCCAACAACAACTATGTCAGTGTAACGACACACTCCCTGCACTCCTGAATGAACTTGCACAGAAATGATAAATCACAAGTGACAAAACACACCATATTAACCAGGGCTAAACACTTTCTGCAAAACAATCACTCCCTATTTGTTCTTGCAATTCTTGTCCCAAAGAAAACCTGCAAGTTACCTTCAAAAGACAAGTCTGGAAGCTTAAATTCAGAACTTAGCTACACACTAAAAGTCACAGACTCAATAAAGATAAGTACTTATGGCTCATTACAACAATCAAACTCCATCTGAAATAGGGATGTAAGGGAGTAGTTGACTAACCAATAAGCCTAGGCTTAAGCTGACTTTTCGACCACTTGCATTCCCCACCCGCCACTACCTCTGTAACCAAGGTGCAGGGAAGGAAGGAGAAGGAGTCAGTGCTGGGGGGAGCTGGCTTTTAAAATCCGGTTCCCCTCAGCACCATCTCTGTGGTGCCACCTTCCCCACCCTGTGCTGCTGCTGCTGCTTCTACAAGAGGCAGCAGTGCAGGGGGGGCAAGGGAAGCTGCGGCAAAGCAGCCTCTGTCTGCAGAGGGCCCAAGCTCACTGCATGCAGAGGCTGTTTTGTGGCAGCCTCTGTTCACAGCCAGCCCTGGCCCGCAGGAGGTCCCAGGTCTGTGCTGGGACCCCTCCCCCCTCCCTCCGGACAGGAGCTGCTGGACCCGGCACGAGCTGGGACTGAGCAAGTCTGGCTCAATCCTGGTTCGCGCTGAGCCCTGGACCTACCCCCTCTGCAATTAAACTGCAGAGCTGCAGCAGGGGGTAGCTCCCAGACCCGGTACGAGCTAGGACTGAGGTTTCCTCCCTTAACTAATAATGTAGTCAATAGAAATTCTATCAACTACACAAATAGCTAATTTCTCACTTCCTAAAATCCCTAATCTAAAGAAGTGGGTTTTGCCTGTGAAAGCTCACGCTACTACTTTTTCCTTCCCCTCTCTCCCTTCTCCCCTATTTATTTTGGGTCTGCACATCCTAAACTCATAACTCCAGTCATCTGAAGAAGTGGGCTGTGCCCATGAAAGCTTATGATACCATCTACATGTTTTGTGAGTCTATGAAGTGCTACCAGATCTTTTGTTGTTTAAGTTTATCCTATACAGACTAACTCGGCTACCCCCTGAAGCTTCTGATACTACTTATATATTTTTGTTAGTCTAAGGTGCTACAAGACCATTGTTGTTTAAGGGTTTTTTTGGTTACAGACTAACGCAGCTACCCCTCGGAGTCCTTTGTCCTAGGACTGCCAAAGTGGTAACTGTCTCCTTTGCCTTGAGCAGCCTCTTGCAATTTGTTAACCCCTGTCAAAGCTATTCCCCACTGTAGCACGATGACTGCAGAAGTGGAAGCCCACAAAAACAACCCAAAACCTGATCGCTACAGGCTTTGGTACAAAAACTCTCCCCAAAATCCTAATACCCAGGTTTTAGGGAAATCCACTGCCACCATCAATGGCTTTTGAACCCACAAACAGGGGTGGACACTTGAAACCAACCCCATGGCACCCCAAGCTCTTTTCTCTAAAGAGCCTGAAAAGAAAAGAGAAAATACAAGCTGCAGTCTGTGATTGCTCTCCCCTCATCAGAGGCATGCAGATCCCACACAGGACACAGAAATGAACCAATACCAGGTTAATTAAAAAAAGAAGGAACTTTTATTATCAAAACAATACTCCAGTTACAACCATAGTTGGAATGGCTAGATGGTAAGAGTCACCAAATTTATATACTCATGAAAGATTCCCCCATGGGCCAAAACTTAGTTGTAAAAGAGAGGAAAAACCATCTGTAACAGCACAGACAGCCAAATTCCCAAACCAGAAAACAATAAAATCTGACAGATTTATCTAGACTTTACTCTACTTACACATTATGAAGAGTCTTTTTCTTGGAGAGAGACATGTCTTCTGTCTCCCTCAGTATCTAGAAAGCAAAACTGGATCAGAGACAAAGGAGAGAAAACCCAAAAATTCCCTTTTCTTAGTTTGAAATCCCTACCTGCATTTGTATTGGCTGTCCACTACCTGGCTAGGTACAAGGGACATAGTTAACTCCTTAGTCCCCAGGCTGCTGCCCATCCCTCATGGTTAGGACAACCCGTTATGCTTAACATTCTGTTCCACCTTGTATTTAGCTGTGACACCTTCCCAGATCTGAAGAGCCTAAGTAAGCTGAATAACTTGTCTCTTTCACCAAGGGTGTGTCTAGACTACCTAGTTTTGTCGACAAAAGTGGACTTTTGTCGACAAAACTATACCAGTGTCTACACTACTGCTGAGTTCTGTCGACATAACGTCGACAGAACTCAGCAGTTTTGTCGACGCTGGTATACCTCATTTTACGAGGCATAACACCTTCTGTCGACAGAACTCTGTCGACAGATGGTGTTATTGCCTGTAACATTGCGTCCAGACTACGGAGTTCTGTCGACAAAGCAACTTGCTTTGTCGACAGAACTCAATGTGTCTGGACGCTCTTTGTCGACGGAAGTTTTGTCGACAGTATCTGTCGACAAAACTTCTGTCGACAAAACGCGGTAGTCTAGACGTACCCCAAGAGAAGTTGCTCTAATAAGATATTGACTCCCCCCCCCCACACACACCTTTCTCTCAAATTCTAGACAATCCAAAGACATTTTTAAGCAAACACTATGGAAACTATTTGGTTACCCTGAGCTATCACTCCACAGAATTTCTCTCAGCATGCACAGAAGTGACTAAATAGTACATGAATAGAAACTGCTTTTAAAAAGCCATTAAAAGCAAGCAGTTTTAAAATGTTAAATTGGCCCAGCTACATCATTTGGGGGTGTGAAAAATTCACCCCCTGGCAATGTAGTTAAGCTAGCCTCATCCCTGGTGTAGAGAGAAGTAGGTGGACACAAGAATTCTTCCACTGACCTAACTACCACCTCTCAGGGAGGTGGATTACCTACAGCAATGGGAGAACCCCTCCTATCCCAGTAGTGAGTGGCTACACTGAAGCGCTACAGTGGTGAGGATGCAGTGTTGCCTTTGTGTCAGCACAACGAGGTTTCTGGGCACATGAAAGACTTCCATAACACACACATACTGATTGTACTATCAATGCACAGCAAACTTAGCTAAAACAAGGCTATCAAATAATGTTGCCCTGGGCTTCTGAACTCTAAATTGATATTATTTGTTAAGCACACTGTCTGGACTGATCGCTCACTGCTGCACCAATTTCTTTTATTTTACTTGGAAAGTAAAGGCAGCTTATACATCAGCAAATATATGAAGGCAGCGGCTTCCACTAGCATCTGCTGGAGTCAAAGACATCTGAGCTGTGGGCATGCATACCAATAAGTAGGGTAATTCCTGCCATACTTCTTCTAATTCACTAGAAGCATGGGAGGGATAGCTCAGTGGTTTGACCATTGGCCTGCTAAACCCAGTGTTGTGAGTTCAATCCTTGTGGTGGCCATTTAGGGATTTGGGGCAAAAATTGTCAGGGATGGTACTTGGTCCTGCTATGAAGGCAGGGGACTGGACTTGATGACCTTTCAAGGTCCCTTCCAGTTCTAGGAGAGAACTTTCTGGGTGTTTGGCTGGTGAGTCTTGCTCAGGGTTTAGCTGATCACTATATTTGGGGTCAGGAAGGAATTTTCCTCCAGGGTAGATTGGCAGAGGCCCTGGAGGTTTTTTGCCTTCCTCTGTAGCATGGGGTACAGATCACAGCTGGAGGATTCTCTGCATCTTGGGGTCTTCAAAGTAGTTGAAGGCTTCAATATCTGAGATATAGGTGAGAGGATTATTCTAGGAGGGGGTGGGTGAGATTCTGCACTGTACAGGGGGTCAGACTAGATGATCATAATGGTCCCTTCTAACAAAGTCTAGGAGTCTATGAGATAGGCAATCACCATTTATTTATTTATTTTATCTTGCTATTGCAGGGTTGGGGGTGATATAGTATTTAAATATAGATACCTTAAAAGCAAATCTAGATTGCAAAGTCACACCCTCAATTAGTTAAGAAGTGACAAGTTTAGAGTTGCCTTTTGCACATCCATCCTGTGACCTGAGTAAGGTGGGACCTGTGATAGCAATGTGTCATATTAGTAAAGAATATTTAAATCTATAAGTGCACAGGAGACAAATTACAGTTGCCTTTTTACTGGGGTTTCCCAACTTTCAGGCAAAAGTTATTGCCCAGGAGACTTTGTTTTGTTTAATTATATTATGTGTAACTGTAATAAGACAGACCCTCCAAAAGGAATTGCACAGGTTGGAAACCTGAACCTTCAACACCACAGCACAGATCACTACTATGTGAACCATGGGACTAACTGCATTAAGTTGGTAGCAGGAGAAGCCTGTTTTCCCAGAAAGGGGGGGAGGAAGTCAGAGGGAATGGACCACTGGGTCCAGGTGATGGGTCTAGGGAGCTGAGCCTGATCTCTTCCTCATCTTTAGACTTGAGAGCTTCTGTCCCATGTAGTGTCCCAGAATGAGGGGAAATGGGTGGGGTTATGTACTGGGCAAGCCCAACCCAGAAATCTCCCCACTCCCACTCCAACTATGTAGGGGATCACAGACCACTCGGGAGCTGCCTGGTCAAAATGGAGAACTAGTCTGTGTATAAAATTCTTCTGGGATCTTATCTACAATTAAGAGATTGAAATGGCTAAGAGTTTTATCTGACTAGTTTACTGGTATCGTCAATTACCTAAATTCATTTGGCCCCAGAGACTCCGCCGACTGCAATTCCATTATTTTTTCAGGCCCGAGAGTACATCAAGAAGCATTTTTACACAAGAAACAAGAACATGTCCCTAAACCAGTTCTCACACAAAAGCACAGACAACCATGTGCACTCACTCCTGCAACTGGAGTCCATGTAAAAGGGGTCAAACAAGGACTAACATAGCAGCAGGACGGTGGCTCAGGATTAAGTGCATTGGCAGAGCTGCATTTATTGCAAGGAACAGAACGGGATGGTTTATCTGCCACTACTACTCCAGGGACATCGGCCTATTTGCACTCTACATGCACTCTGTGTACAGCAGAACTCCAGGATAAACAGAGCTTTAGGAGTATGATATTAACAGCAGCTCTTACTGTCCACTTCCTTACTGGGCTAGGCTTCAAAGCTAGTGTTAGTTTGTTTTGCATGGGGGCAGGGAAGTGTTACAATTAAGTTTTTCTTAGAGGATTAGTGTTACAGTTTTTTCCCCTGCCTGGATTTTCTTTTGTTCAGACTGCGCAAACTTGCAGCTACACCAGTCTGTCCTCACACCTCCCGGCCAATTTTCTTCTGATTATCTAAGCTGTAGCTATAAAAACAGGATAGTTTCAACAAGCTCGTTGCATAATTTGTATTTAATTATATAACCAATACATCAATGTGCAGTGTAGCCCACCACCAAAGACCTCAGTGGGAAAAAAAGGACTTTTATTTCCCATTTTCACCTTCTACGGGGAAAGGGGGAAGCATTATTTAGCCACCTGAGCACCTACACTCCTTCCTTGACCCACAAGACATTCACAGCAAAGTGCTGTGACACAATGAGTGTGTGTTTAATGTCTGCATGTTTTTGACAGGTCACTGAAACAATGCATTCACCTAATGCAGGGTAACTCACTTTGGAAGCCCCCAGGGCCACAATGATACTCACAGCACACGTGGAGGGCCGCAACTTAAGTGCGGTTGCATATACATGCAAGTATATGCAGATTGTATTCACGCCTGTCAGTGTGAATGAAACTAAGATTAAGCCTTAAGCCGCAGCATCGGACCCAAATGTAGCCAGTGCGAGCCAGTCAGCATCTCTCAGGCTCTACCCACAAGGCTAAGCAACCAACTCTTCCCACAATGCCCCGGTGCTCCCGGAACCTCCTCCCTGGGGGCTAGAAACGCCGACACCCTGTACCGGTCTGTTCCAGCCAGCCCGTCCACTTGTGTCTTTCAGTGCTCACCCTGCCTGGGAGATGCCTCGCCATGGAACGTGCCACGTGTTGAGCACTCGTAAACCCAAACCACACCGCGGGCTGCAAACAAATGGCCCGTGGGTCACATGTTGAGTAGCCCTGACCTAATGCATATGTATGAAAAGGGATGAGACAGACTTTCATTCCTGGATTTTTGTCCTAGGCATCATAGCAGGCACATAACCTGTGATTCCTGACATATACAGTGTTGGTTATGCAGCTTTTCACTTCACGTCCTTCCCAGTTACATGTAATGGAAGAGTGCACGAAAATTTCATGGTGCCTCTTAGTTTCAGCTGCACCACTGCAGGAGAAATGAAAAACAGCTTAGTATGTTCCACCCACCCATCTCAATTCAGAGGCAATGTAACTTTTCTATTCAAGTGAGCAACTTGAAAACCAATTAACTGTTCAGATTTGCATTGAAGTTCTCCGGAGACAGATACTGAAAATCCAATCATCCCCTATAAGCCCACACACTGCCATGACATGTGATTTGGGGATCACCATCACTACTCAAGGCCTCTTCCTATGTGTGGTTGCTTATTTTCTGAGCCAGGCTAAAAGTGAATGCTTACACTACAAAACCACACATATACAGTGTTAAAGTAAGGGCATGTAAATGCCATTAAGATTAAAACACAGGTACTAGAGCAGTGTTTCCCAAATGGTGCTCCGCGGAACCCTGGGGTTCCGCGAAGCGAACATAAGGGTTCCGCGAGAACCCGAACGCTCCCCTACCCCCACCCATAAAGAGACAGAGGAGCCCGGCGCGCAAAGACGCTGGCTCCTTCCCCGCTCCCCTTTCAGACATCTCCCGCGTCCCACACTGCCGCTCTGCTTTTACCACCGGACCTAGCAGCAGCAACAGCAACAGCTGCTTGTCCTGCTTCTGCCCGATCAACCCAAAATCCCTCTCCCGCGTCCCCCGCTGCCGCTCTGCTTTTACCACCAGAAAAAGCAGAGCGGCAGATGCGGGAGAAGGATCTTGGGTTGATCGGGCAGAAGCGGGACAAGCAGCTGTTGCTGCTGCTAGGTCTGGTGGTAAAAGCAGAGCGGCAGCAGGGGACGCGGGAGAGGGATCTTGGGTTGATTGGGCAGAAGCGGGACAAGCAGCTGTTGCTGCTGCTAGGTCCCTTGGTAAAGGCAGCATGTGTATGGGGACGGGGGGGGCAGGGAGTACTATCAGTGAGTGGAACACCGGAACTCCTACTCACTGTGAGGATCGGAACAAATCCCCATACACACTGTGAGGACACATGGCTCCTGTGTGAGACTAAGTTTAAGAATTCAATCTAATATCAAAATTCCCCATGGATCGTTGGTTAAAAGAAGGAACTTTAAAGAGAAAAGTGAGTACTTCAAACTCCAATATTTTTACTGAAACCAGCAAGGAAAATACTGAGGCAGCTCAAGTTAATTATGAAAAATTTCAGCTGACTAATAAGAAACACAGGTATTGTGAGGACTATTTGGCATTTGGATTCACAAGCAATGGAAATGAAGATGCTCCAGGTGCCCACTGTGTAGTGTGCAACAAAATACTAACTAATAGTTGTTTAGTATCTGCTAAATTGCGAAGACATTTTGAAACAAATCATCCAGAATACAAAGATAAAGACATTAGTTTTTTTAAGCTTGAAAAAAGTAAACTCTTCATGTCAAGAATTGCCAATTCTGATAATGAAAATGCAAGAGGCATCTTACAAAGTAAGCTATCGTATATCGCTCACCGAAGAAGCACACACTATTGGGGAATCACTCATAAAACCATGTGCAAAAGATTGTGATGCGTATGTTGGATCAGGAGTCTAGTAAAAAAGTTGAGGCTGTGCCACTATCAAACAATACTGTCACATGTCGTATTCACGATCTTGCTGCTGACATCGAGAAGGAGCTTATTTTTCGGCTGCATTTATGTCATGCATATGCATTACAATTAAGACGAATCCACTGACGTTGCAGGTCTTGCAGTTCTGCTTGTATTTGTCTGTTATGATTTTAATAGTTCTATTGAAGAAGACTTACTTATGTGAATTTTTGCAAACCAATACAACTGGTGAGAATATATTCAATTGTATCAATAACTTTATGAAAACATCAAATAAGCTGGGAAAAATGTGTTGATGTGTGCAGTGATGGTGCCAAAGCAATGGAAGGAACAGTGGCTGGCGCTGTAACACGAATAAAAAATGTAGCACCAAACTGCACCAGCAGTCACTGCATTCTCCAGACACGCTCTGGTAGTTAAGAATATTTCTCCCTCTCTTAAAAATGTGTTGGACGAAGCAGTACAGATTATTAATTATATAAAAACTCGACCATTACAATCAAGACTGTTCAAAATTGTGTGTGAAGATATGGGTAGTCAGCACACAGCCCTGCTTCTACATACAGAAGAAGTCAGGTGGCTATCGCGAGTAAAAGTGCCGGTTAGATTATTTGAATTGCGTCACGAGCTCTCCGCAAATCTGATGAATCACAAATTCCAACTGTCTGATCATTTAACAGACTTTTTGTGGTTATCTAGAGTTGTGTATCTTGCAGACATCTTTACAAAACTAAATGAAGTAAATCTGTCACTGCAAGGAAAGAATGTAAATATTTTTAATGCGAAAGACAAAATTTTGTCATTGTCACGGAAGCTACAGTTTTGGATCTCATCTGTAGGACGAAATTATTTGGATTGTTTACCAACTCTGAATGATTTCCTTGAAGAAAATGGATACAAACTTGATGAAGATATTTGCAGCGACATTGCAGATCATCTCCGCGATTTATACACGATCAAGTATTTTCCAAACATCAATGACAACAATAACTGGATTCGAAATCCATTAAGTTTAACAGAAAAGCCAGTCAGTTTTTCTACACAAGATTATGAAAACCTAATTGAAATCGCTTCAGATGGCCAATTAATACAAAAATTTAAAGAAGTTTCTGATTACATTTTGGAGTGACTTATGTCAAAGTCAAGAATATTCATCTTTATCAAGACGCGCAATTCATCAGCTGTTACCCTTTGCCAGTACATACTTGTACAAAACTGGGTTCTCGAACTATGCAGCAATGAAAACGAAATACAGAAATCGACTGAATGCTGCGCCAGATATGCGAATCCAACTTTCTAGTATTAAACCAAATATAAAAAGAATTTGCCAAGAAAAGAAAAACCACTCTTCGCATTGAAAACTATGAATATAATTATTATTTGATATACAAAAAATAAAACTATATTTAATATGATTTTTGTTGAATATAAATGAATGGCGTTCTATTCAATATGTTGAATTTAAATGAATGGTGATCTCATGACTGTATTTAGCATCTTATTACTACCAATTGTGGTGTACTGGCAGTCTGTGTGTGTTTTTTTTTTTTTTTTTTCCCTCGACAAACTTAATCCCTGGCTAGGGGGTTCCTTGAAATTTTTCTGAGTTTGAAAGGGTTCCGTGGTCAAAAAAAAATTGGGAAACACTGTACTAGAGGATTTTGGTGCCTAGGAATCAGGGAGTGAATTCAAGCAGCAGTTCCCAACCTTTTCCAGATGGGGACCCATTTTGACAATTCAGGAAGACTGGGTGACCCAAAGCAATTCAAAAACAGGGGGAAGAGGGAGGGCAGAGCCACCTGGGACGACCCTTTTGAAATGCAATGGTGACCCATATTTCGGTCCCGACCCATAGGCTGGGAAACCCTGAGCTATAGAAGGTCTGATCAGTTCTGAACATGAGTTGAGTGTGTTTAGAAATGGCCATTAAATGTTAACTGCTTTCGGTGGAGTATTTAAACCACATGTAGGAATATGTACCTAGGACCTGACCATTATATACATATTCACAAACAGGTAGATTTGTTTTAATAAATATCTTGACTACCTGACTTATCCATAACATAAAACTATTCACTATCAACATAAAACTATTCACTATCACTAATTTACACTGCATGGATGCAAATAACATATACAGGCCTTAAAATTGTATCTTTAAAATTCCAGGTCTTAAAAAAATGAGGAGATGTGGGTCAACTCACAGATTACTGGAAGGCATCATTTCATTTTACAGAAAACCCCACAAAAGAGCATTTGAAGCTTCATCTTAGCTCTGAACCAATCATTTACATTCTGTCCCCCTTCCGGCAATTTGTTTCAATATTTAATCTTGACCACTAGGGCATACCATAGTAGGAGAGCAGCAGCTATAGTTAAGACCTGCATAATGGTTTCCATTCTAATTCATTCTCCATGAACCAACTGTCAGTTCCCAGGCTGAAATTTCATGGCATATTTCACTGGGTTTATTATACCCTCACAAGTAGGAGCAAAATCAGTTGAGCCATTTTTTGGCAGAGAGAAAGAGAGAGAGAGAAAGGAAGTTTATCCTGTTCTGTAAGAATGGTAGTAGCTCTTTTGTACCAACCTAGGGTTGAAATCACTGTAGAGCAAATATTTCAATGTGGTATGATATCTCTCACTGAACAATAGTATTTGTGCCTGCTCTGGAAGAAATTGGTTTGATTTGACTAAGTTATAAGACTCCAGGAGAAAAGGAACACACTAAGCTGGACACACAGATTGGATTTTTGCTAAACTTCAGAGATTCAGCTAAGAAAGGATGCATTGTGTGTGGATGTGTAGCTGCAAACCACTGAAAATCTTGGAGATTGATTAAGGACTGAAGTTGCGAGGGGGAGGGGGGAGAGAACAGCTGGTGCATTGAACTGGAGCAGTAGCATGCGATTGTGTAACTGAAGAATTGTGGAAAAAATACATATGCACAAGGAGAAAGTTAAGTTTGCACTCAGAACAACCTGCATTTCCAAAATGGAGTGCTCCACAGTGCAATCTGACAGTCATTTGTGATGCAGCCAGGCCAGCTGATATCAAATCCATGACAACTCACTCGTGAATATCAAAGAAATATTAATGTTTTGTCTTCACTTGCATGCAACCTGTTATTTAATATCACATTACCAGAGGTGGAAGTCAGCTGGTGTGCCCGAGTGCACTGCTCTGGCAAGGAGCCAGTGGGCTTCTGGAGCTCTCGGGGGGGGGGGGGGGGGGGTTGCCACGCTAAGCAGCAGGTAAGTTAAAAGGGCTGGCAGGGAGCATGCTCCACTGTGGTCTAGAACTGCCCCTGCTCCGAGTGCCCTCCAAGGAGGGCAGGGGGAGCTGAAGCCTCACCCTCCGATTTGTACCAGGACATTGCTTGCTGTTCCCCCCTCTCATTGCCAGGGAACAAGAGGAAAGCATACAGCCTGCTTGCCTTCCTCTCTCTCCTGGCTAGCGAGGCCAGGGCACAGAGGAGTGACCCAAGGCTGTGCACTTGCTCCTTGCTCCCTGACAGTCACAAGCAGCCTCCTGATACAAGTCTCTCTCAGAGGTAGCTGAAGCTTCCCTCTGCCCTCCCTAAATGGCACCCTTGCCCCCCACCCACTCCCCACCATGGGCTGTGGAAGGCATTGCCTTCTTAAACTGCCAGGCATGGCCCCACCCACTCTGCCCCCAGAACACCTACTGCTTCAGTAGGACTCCCACCTTTCTGGGAGTGGAGTGTTGCTGCCCGAGATTCAGCTGTGCTATGGCTAGGGACATGGGGAAAGCCAGCTTCCCGCATCTACCAGCTCCCACCTGTCCCCCCAACCGCTGCCTCTGATAGAGGCTTTTTCTTGTGCCCACAGCCTCTTGGAGTGTGATGAGGGACATAGTGGTATCCCCCTCCCCGGTATTCCTGCTCTCCCAGGGGCTTGGGGCTCAGGCCCCTTCCTAAGGCTCCATCCTCTTGCCACAGGGCTTCAGGTTCCAGCTTTGCCCACCCCACCCCTCCATGGGTTGGCTCCAGCCATTCCTGTGCCCTGGGCAGGGGGCACGCAGAGCATCTGCATCCCCCCCCCCGGCGCGCCTTACAGCTGCAATCAAGCGCATGACGCCTGATGGCAGCTCTAAGGGGTGCCGCACAGTCCCCGGTGCCTGATGGCAGCTCTAAGGGGCGCCATGCAGCTGCAATCAGGTGCCCTCCATAGGTTGGCACCCTGGGCAGCTACCCGGCTAGCCCCACCCTTAATCTGGCCCTACCTCCATCGCGTGCTGCCTTCTGATTCACCATCCAGGAATTAATTTATTCTCGGCCAGTCAGAGCTGAATAAACATGCTGTGTAAAGCGCAACTTGTATGTCTAAGACATTTATTGCCAGCTGGCAACTCTGTAAGTTAAAGTGATTTGGGGGGTGGGATGTGGTTTTCCTAAATCCAATTCAGAACTTTAAGAAAAGAGAGTTTGAGCAGCCACTAGCAAGACTTAATGAACATACTCTGAAGCCATCAACAAAATTGTCCTAAGAATCCCTGCCTTAGAGATTCACCCCATCATTCCTCATACTCACAGGTCAGTGTAACTGCTCAGAGGCGGATGGAATAGTTCTCACAGGGGAGAGGAAAGCTCAGAAGCTTGAAAAATAAAAAGTGCTGAAGAAAACATGGCACTTCCCTATTTCCTTCCTCTTGACGGCAGAGCTCACTTTTTCTCCTCCCTACACATCCCCCTGTGCAGGTATGTTCTACTAAAAACTGAAGTTCCAATAAGCGAATGGTCATTCAGTTCCTGACAATAGTGCAGAAACTCCACTGCAGGGCAGTCAAACTACTGAGAAAAGTGAACATGGAACTGGATTTTTAGAACCACTCTTCCCCCCCCCCCCAGTTCTTCCTTCAGAGTTCATCTCGTCTCCCACTGTAGGATACTAGGGATGTGACTGACTAGTAGACACACTAGTTGATTAAGTCACTCCCCCACATTTGCTGCCTATCAGAAAGGCAGCGGGGGGTGGAGTGGGGCGGGGGGGGGGGGGGGGTAGGGCTTCAAAGTGGCAGCGCTACATGAAGCCCTGAGTCAGCAGGAATGCTTGAGTCCCCTGCTGGCCCTATGGTCCCCGCAGAGCTTTCGCCTTTGAAGTGTAACAGCCTGCACTTTAGTCAATAAGGGCGCTTCCCTCTTTTAATCAAATAATCGATGCAAATTGTTTCAACTATTCAATTAGCCAATTAATCAAAATTTTATATCCCTATAGGATACAGCCCTAAATATTTACCATTGTTTGTCATCTTACCTATTGCCTTGTCTCTGTACCTCACTCTCACTGTTCCTTCTCTGTTCGCTCTTTTCCCGTGTCCTCTGGCACAAGAGCACAGCATGCACAACTGCCATAATGGCAGAACCAACCCACTCCCTCTGGTCAGTATGCTGCTCCCTACGTCTACACAGGATATGGGCACAGTTCCATGGAGCAATGGGAGGCCAGCAGCAGGAATTACTGGACCAGCATTCCTATACCGTAACAATTTACTCACAGCATAGGGTTTCAGCTCACCAGAAATAGCACAAAAGTGGAATGTCTCCTCCAATACATGTGAGATGGAGGCTAAGTGCCTGGCAGAAGCCGGGATGAGTTTTAAAGGAGTACTTTTCCATCTAAGGAGGAAAGTTATTAACACTCCAATAAGCTCTTAGGATATGTATACACAGCAATTAAACACCCGTAGCTCACTAGTGCCAGCTGACCAGGGCTTGCAGGTCTTGGGATGTAAAACTGCAGTATAGATTGCTGAAGCCTGAGCCCAGGGAACTTGCAACACTCCAGTCTAGGGTCCAAAATGTCTACACTGCAATTTTGTAGCCCCACAGCCTAAGACAGCTGGCATGAGCTGGCCACAGATATTTAACTGCAGTATAGACACTAGGAGTGTTAAATAGAGAGTAAGACAGTGTTTCCCAATTGGTGCTCCGGGGAACCCTGGGGATCCGCAAAGCGAAAGCAAGGGTTCTGCAAGGAGCCGGCACTCCCCCGCCCCGTTAAAGAGACAGAGCCATGGCGAGGGCTTTTTTTTTTTTTTTGCACTCAACAAAATGCGGCAGGGGCCTTTTTTAAGGCAACTCTAGGGGTTCCATGACCAAATAAAAATGGGAAACACTGGAGTAAAGAGAATAGTCAACTAATCACATGAGTTCTTAGCAGTTAGTTGATTATTCCATAGTCCCTAGGGACAGGGACAGTAGCTAGTGCAATTCAGCCCCACTCCTGGGGAGCCCCCTGCCACCCCGCATTGCAGCCTCTGTATCAGAGGCAGCAGCGCAGGGTACCAGGTGGGTGCTAGTCCATGAGGGGAGCCAGTTTATAAACCTGGTGGGGTAGGGAGGGGAAGGCTGCCATGAAGCAGCCCTTGTCCACAGCAGCCTGAGCTGGCTGCAGACAGAAGCTGCTCCGGCAGCAGCCCCTGTCCACAGGAAGCTCAGACCGCCCCCATAGATGTGGGCAGCAGCATCCCCTAGCAGGCCCAGGCTCACCGTAGACAGAAGCTGCTCCATCGGTGTGGAGCAGCCTCTGTTCGCGGTGAGTCTGGGCCCGCTGCAGGCAGAGGCTGCTGCCATGAAGCAGACTCCTTTGGGTCCCCTCCCCCACATTACTGCCTCCGATAGAGACAGACGACGGGGGGGGGGGGGGGGGGGGGGGGGGCAGAAAGACAGGCAGCACCATGGAGCCAATGCTGGGGGGAACTGGCTTTTAAGTCAGCTCCCCCCAGCACTGACTCCTGCTTCCCCCTCCCCTTCTTGTTGCCTATGTGAATTAAAGTAGTCGATTAGATTAACCCAAGTGTTCCGCAGAACCCTGGGGTTCTGCGAAGTGAAAGCAAGGGTTCCACAAAGAGGCAGCACTCCCCCGCCCCCTCTTAAAGAGACAGACAGTGGGAATCATGGCAGCGGGTTTCCCAGAGGAAACGTGGCCCTAGGGGTTCCATGGCCAAATAAAATTGGGAAAAACTGGATTAACCAATGAGTACAGGTTTATTGGTTAATCAACTAATCATTCATATACCTAGTAGATGCACCCTTAGAGCCCCCGTATCCTACTGCAAGCTTTGATAAAATGAATGGTTCCTTGTGGTCCCAGAATCTCCAAGTGCAAAATAAAAACACATTCATTAATTTCCAAAACACAGAAATTTAATTAGAGCACGGGATGTGAAGTCAGATTTCTGACTGCAAGTTTTGGAGACTGTATCTTGTATGCAATTTCTTTTATGTTTGCTGCAGTACACTGAACTATATGACTGTGACCAGAATTAGACTTCTCTTCGTCTGCTGCAACTTGAGTAGTAGGTAACTGCCAAATACTACAACACTTTATATCTGAACTTGTTAAATGCATCAGGTCAATGCACAAAGATGTCCTCCCATGTGTTGAGAGATTTTAGATGTGCAAGCAAATGCCTCAAGCTGGTAAACACAGTTGTAAGAGTAGCAGAACAGACTATCAACAAGAAGTTTTCAAGAGCTTACATGTAAACAGCCACATTTGCTGTGCCCCTGTGTATCACCTCCACCACAGCCAAATACTGACGGATCTGCTCACTTGGGCGGCAATTAAGCAAACATTCAGAATTGTTATCAAGATGACATACTTGGCACAAGTGTGCTACTGGTGTTTCAACCTATTTCTACAGCTAATCCACTAGGATTAGCTTCAAACCTCACCTACAAATAAAGCCACACAGGAATGCCTTGATAAAAAATGCCAGCTCAGAACAAATTCTGAAGCCCATTTGTGCAAAAATATATAAAAGATTATTGGGGGGGGGGAGAAGAGAGAAGAGAGGAAGACAGAGAGAGTGAGTATCAGCATTTTCCCCACAGAATTTGATCATTTTCCCCCAAAGCACTTGAATCTCAGTGAGATTGATTTGTGGAGCTCCTGGCATAGATATTAGCAAGGCTTCTAGAGTAACAGCAATAGTGCTGGCCACTGACCACCATTATTTTCAGAGTAGAGCTAACTGAAATAATGTGTTAGGTGTTGTCACATTATTAGATTTTAAATAGGGAAATGCAGATCATTGCTGAATCTGCTGTTGTGTGTTTGCCCCAAATTCTGGGCAAAGTGAGGTGTCTAATGAAAGCTCATGCTTTGCTGATTCTGTTTATGCTACTCATATACATGTATGATTTTTATATGTAAAGTTATGAATATGGGCTCTGTACCTGTATTTTAAATGTGTTCTGTCTGGAAGACAGCAGCAGGCATTGAGCGGAAGTCCACTGAATAGCTATGCTGCAAGAACAATGGGCTCTTAAGTGTTGCCAATAAACACCTGAGGAATTTGGATGCAAACCTGCAGATCAGCATATATGATGGCTCCTTGCCTAAAAGGACACGGGCAGCTTAGTTGATCATGTGATCAGCTCTATTTTGGAAGGCACCACCACTCAGAAGAACAATGGGATTTCCATGCACATGGGCAAGATTATAAAAGGATCCTGGAGGTGCCTCCATCTTTGTCTTCAATCCTACTCTTAACTTCAGAAGCATCTTCGCTGTGGTCAGAGAGCCCAGAAGGATCTGTCGACCCATCCTAACAAACGATGTACTCCGGAGACTCTTAAGACAGCAGTGTCACGGAGTGTGAGGGAGAGTCACCAGGCCCCGCACCCCCATCCTCAGCCACATGTGATTTTCAGCCAGCAGGTAAAACATAGGTTTATTGGTTCACAGGGACACAGCGTAGCTCAGATTTGTAGTTACAGAAACAAGGAGCATTCAGTACAATCCACCCTTCTCCCTAAGACAGAAAGCTAACTCACCCACTTAGCAATTGCTCACACACACGTTTAAGGTTGCCAGGTGTCCGTTTTTTGCCCTGACAGTCTGTTATTTGGGTCCCCCGTCTGGTTAAAAAAAAACCAGAAAATACCAGACATGTGAAATGTCTGGTATTTCCTGTTTCCCTCAGATGGAAGCCTGTCAGGGACAATTTTCCCTTGTCACAGGGGCGGGGGAGTGAGGCATACAGGGCTTTTTTGGGGGAGGGGCTTAACTTTGGTCTTCCCCCTCCCCCCCACAAAATTTTTTCCAGGTGTTTTTTTGGGGGGGGGAGGGGAGGGGGGGAAGAGATGCTCAGTATTTTTTGTTAAACCATCTGGCAACTCTAGTCAGAGAAACAAGTGGCTGCCTGGAGATAAAGGATGTTGGGGTGCCAGATGGTTTAACCAAAAATACAGAACATCCCCCCCCCCAAAAAAAAAACACTGGGGGGGGAAAATAAGAGGGAGACCAAAGTTGAGGGGAAAAAAAGACTCCGAGAGTTAAGCAAAATAAATAAATAAAAACAGTATGGCCCTGTCAGTGCATGCAGAGTCAGAATACAGATAGGAACAGGGGAGAGTTTGAGTACTAAGACTCAGGGAAAGCATTGCTTCCCCTTGGTCTTTAGGCTTTTTGCCGGTGGCCATTTTGGTTTCTTGATCAAGCCGGAATGCAGCTTCCCTGTGGGAACCAGGTAAGCAGGAGGTCCGGGGGCAGGAGGTGTTGGGAGCCGGGCCCAGTTGCCGAGTGTGTCATAGGGTTGCCAGGTGTCCGGCATTTTTGCCTCCTGGTAGGCAAAAAAAGAAAAAAAAATCAGAAAATACCTGACATTTTAGGTGTCCAGTATTTTCTGAGTTTTTTTTTTTTAAACCAGGCAGGTGGTGAAAAATGCTAGACTGTTCGGGTTAATACCAGAAACCTAGCAGTCCTCTCTCTTACAGTGGCCACCGAGCAGATCTGACAGCTGCAAAACCGGGCAGAGCCGCTCCCAGACCTCAGTGCCTTGGGGCAGCTGCTTCAGGCCCAGCTGGGGCGCTGCAGTGCAAGGCACACTCTGGCTTGGCAGGTGCACTCTGTGCGCTGCCGCTCTCTCCCCCTGCGCCTCTCCACCCCACTGGGGAAGTGGCAGCAAGCCAGGTCTGGCAGAGTTGGGGGTTTCTTCATTTTTCTATGGGTCAGGGGCCCTTACCCAAAAGTTTCCCTACCCCTGCCATAAATAAAGAAAACATTGAAACCTTGTGTTGGACATGTTAATATTTTACTTTATTTAAAATTAAGTTTGATAAACTAACATGAGAAAGTTAAAACGCTTAAGTCTGTTTATTGATTTAAATCAAACCAGGCTCCCTAGCTGCAGCACTAGCAAAATGTCTAAGGTGTAATTATGTAAATAATGGTGAGTTTCCATTAGTAACTGGTGGTCTGTGGAAAGGCTTGCTGAGCGCCAGGTGGTCCACAGAGTGCATGAGCCCCTTCCCCATCCTAGGAGAGCAGCACAGGCCAGAGTAGAAGGGTTAAAACTTGGCACACCACTTCAGAAAGGTTGCAGACCCCTACATTAGACTTTTAAAAGGATGTTTTGAAGCCTCCAATATATATTTTCATATAATCTGGTAAAATACGTTGGCTTTTTTGCATTAGTAAAATGATTGTTTGTGGATCGCTGAAACTATCTTAACATTTGTTAGAGCCAGAGAGTACCAGTCACCTTCACCTGGAAGTTACACTGTGAAACACAATAGTTCTAATTAGCACATCTACTTGTACAGCAGCAAAGTGTTTAATGCATCTTACAAAATACAACATTAAGGCCTCTTCCACAACATGGCCTTTAAAAATCCAGAGTGACAAGAACACATGTATACAGGCAGTCCCCGGGTTACATACAAGATAGGGACTGTAGGTTTGTTCTTAAGTTGAATTTGTATGTAAGTCGGAACTGGTACATATTGTAGGGGAACTCTAGCCAAACATTTCTCCAGAGCTCAGTTTTATTCTCCCACACCTCACTTCCCTCGGTCCTTTATTCTCAAGCTGAGGTGTCTGCTGAGAAAAGCCGCTCCGCATCTCCCTGGTCTGCTGGGGGGAAGCAGCTAGTGCGGGGTTGCCTCCCCCCGTTTGTAAGTAGGGATCCGATGTAAGTCGGATCCATGTAACCCGGGGACTGCCTGTAATTTGTTATTACAGACTTATCCATCTTGGTTCTGTAAAATTTTCATTGGAGTTTTCATTTTAGGTTTCCAAAACACTTTTTGCAGGTCCACATTCACATTTCTATGCCAATGCCTCCATCACACAGCAGGAAATCTAGGGAATTAGTCTTACTTGTACAACAAGGCACTGGGAGTTCAGATGTCAGGAAACTTTGAGATAAATACAATATTGTTCTTCAAAGGCAATCTCTTTCTGTCCATGCAACCAGGACCTGGTAGTGCTGTAGGCAGGATACCCTTGGCAAATACCTGCCATCCCTACAGATTTAGGAATAGCCCTTTCAGCCTTCTTTTGACTGAAAACTGATGGAGCAGATGGAACCAATAGCATGAGAGTGGGGACTCCCTAAGACAACATGACAAAAAGTCTTCAGTCAGGATTGGAAAGTGAACTGATTGACATGACAGCCACCAGAAGCCTCTGGGGTCTTGGCTGTGCAATGGCCCATATGTAATCCTTTTGCGCCCAGGAAAGGAGGAAAGTGAACATTTTGCTGATCTCAATGTATTAAGTAGGATGTGCACGTCAACTGCTTCTTAAAAGAAATTTTTAGCACACACGGAAGTCTGAACTTGAAAGTCACACTCCGAGGCAAGCCTAGTCCGGTGCAGCTGCAGCCCTGCCTGGAAGCAGAAGACAGACCAAAACTAACAGGCCCTGATGGTTTGAATTCTCTGTTAGGACCCCAGAGAATTATCACCTCTAATATCATTAGCTCACAGACATTTACCTCCCCCCCGCCCCATCTCCCTTCTGTTCTGAAATTTGATTTGTCCTTTTCATGTGTGGTTTTTTTTTATTGTATCCTTTGGTATATATGGTTGACAATTTTCTTCCACTATTTGATCTCAGGGAGTGGGTCTGGCCCACGAAAGCTCATCACCTAATAAACCATCTTGTTAGTCTTTAAAGTGCTACATAGTCCTATTTTGTTTCATTTTACTATTGTTCTACTCCAGCCCTTTCTAAATCTTACTTCCCCCTCCACCCTCTTTGAGACTTACCTGTTTCCTGATTTTTTTTAAGTCATAGCTTCCTGATTAGTCCTCCTGTTAACCATTCACCATTTTAAATATAAAAAGATCCATAAACCCAGCCCTGCCACTCCGTCCAGTCTGTAACCCTGGACTATTCTTGTCCTATCTTGGTTCTCTGCCTTCCATTCAAAATTCCACACTTGGACAAAGAGTGTTTTCCATTCAAGAGGCATCCTCAAGTTCCACTCAGAGGGTGCATGGCGTTTCCTGACCATCCACAGCAGGGATCTCCTCAGTTGGATCAGGTGAAGATGCATCTCCAAAAACTCTCCTGAACATAGTTCAATGTGAATCTCAAAGCAAATGACCATGAAGCTTATTTCTTCTTAACTGTTTCAAGAAAATAACTTCAAGCATAACACTCCAATCAGTACAAGGCATACTGGGCTAGCTGCAGCCTTGTAGGAGGTAAACAGCAGCTTAAATAGGATCACTGCAGAGCAGAAGCTGTATAATCATGTTCTTAGGATGCAGGCCAATCAGAAACAGCATCCTGATATGGCTACAGCTGGACTGAAAAAAATCCATTGGCTAGGAAAGAAACAAAGCTCCCCACCAATGGTAACACTGTTGTCACCACCAATTCCACAATGAAGAGTTGCTACTGGATAATGTATATTGGGTTGTAAGCCAATCATAACATGATCAATGCTGCTTAGAAGCAGCATCCTGCTTCAGTATCATTGCCTGCACTGAAGCAGCAGTCAGATGTTCTGACTTGCCATGAACAATGTCTGTTATCGATATTATGCTGAGTCACAGAGATGATGCAGGCACTAAGGGAACTGCAGTGACTGCCGGTACACACCGTACTCAGCAATCTGCCCCAGCGCAGAACAGACCATTCTAACACATTCCATCCCCTAGTAATGCAATGCTTTAGCCAGCTGCCAAAACACAACTGTCTTCACACTTACCTATCTTTCTTTATTGGCATTTTGCATGTAAAAAACACAAGTCTTTACAACCACATACTCAATACTTGCTTTAAAAAGGAACCATTTATAGACTTCTCAAAAAAAGCACAACTGGAACCTATTTTTCCTACTGGGAATTCAGACAGCTAAACGGTCTTATTTGTTTACTATGAACCCTGACAAAAATTAGCATGTCCATTAGAATTTCATATTGCATGCACATAGATGTTTGCAGTATTAATCTCTTAATTTGTTGTTTAAACCAGTATTTACTTCCTTAGCATTTAGATAATATTAAAAAGATGTGCGCCAACAGATTTCAAAGAGCATCAATAATCCTAGTCAACATCCCTAATCTAACTTGAAATGGCATAAATAACTGCTTTTGAGCTACACTTTCACAAGTCAATCAGGATTGCCAAGATTTATTGAGTATGTGTTTTTTTCTGCACACAAACACTTCAAGATGCATCAGTTCCTCCTGTTAAGGTTATCAGGTAGTTTTACATCTGCATAACTCCCAGAATGTAATTCTTATTAACCCATCACAAACACACTAGTCCAAATAACATTGGAGAAGACTAACCCAGCAGCTGAATGGCCACGCCAATACCAGAGATTGATTCTTAACTGGCAGGAGCAGTTAACTATTTCTGTGTATAGTACAGGAAACAATCAGCAGTGAGTAGTAAAAGAACTAGAGATGTAGTGGCATATGGACTTGTATAAAAATATTAGTTTATTCTTTTAAATACAAAGAATTCCTACTACTACTGTGGCAAGTTAAACATCTGCTTCAGGAAAATAATCCTGAAGACATAGTGCATCATTAAGAATGTCTTTAAGCTGCCAGCTTTGAATGGGGCATGATCAGCAAAGAGCTCTATTTTCTTACCATTTCTGTATTCACATCATCCCAATGGTTAAATTGGATCTGTAAGTACCGATCCCTCTTGATTACTATCACCACAATTACATAGATAGCCCCATAAACATGCATAAAACTGTAAACGTCAGAATATTTAGCATAATTCCATCTGAGTATATTAACAAACAAACATTATTAAGATGCATCTCCTAAGCACTAGTCTCCCTCACTGATGCAATTTTGCACCAGAGGTTAATATATCTACAGCCTTCCTTCAAATGACCTCTGATGAAAGAGGCAGGATGTCCATCATTGACCTTCAAGGTAACAAACCTGAATAAAGTTGTCATGCCAAGAGAAGGGTTGCAATATGTAGTTTATTAAGCAGTTGCACACACATGGAGAGTGGAAAGAGAAACTGACCTTATATTTAGCTTGCTGGAATTTCAGCCCTTCCTGCTCTTGGCATCGCTCCGAGCCGGCTCTCTCCCTTACATTTCTATACCCAGGACTGGGTATAACATACTCTTTTCCTAGGTCGATGTCCTTCATCTTCTCCTTCCGTAAACGCCAGGGTTTACAGTTTTATTTTCACCTCAAAAATCTAAAGAGAATTAAAGTCCCACTTTAAGGCACATATCCTACACCCTATACAACACTGCATGATTTATAGGAAGCTTTTTAACCAAAGGGCTTGGACAGCAAATTTGAAATCCTATTATAACAAGTGATCTAACTACTTTTACTACAGTGCCTTGTGGAGAACTGATCCATGAGCACATGGATCCCTGACTGAGCTAGTTAAAGTAACCACCGAACTAAAGTGACTCAGTGCAGAAGGGCAACAACATAGCCCCCACTTAATTTTCAAATGTGTGTTTTGTTACGTAATCTTAATTGCTACACATTAGTCACTTGGGTCTAGGAAATATGGGTTGTCATAAATGTTTCAATTTTCTTGATTGTGTAGTTTTACATATTAGCATTTCAAAATACTATGCTAGTTTCAAAACCCATAGAACATACAGCAAGCAGTTCTACAAATCTAGCACAAGATATCAGTCTTCTCAACAGCACCCACAGACACTATGAAAAAAGCGTATTCTCTAAAATATTTTTCCTCCCACACAAGTACTATTCATCTTACTTTGTAAAAAATTTTTAAGCATCACAATATATTTTCCATATGTATACATTTATTTATAAAGAAACTCTGCACTGTTCTTTTCAGACTAAGTCAAGTCTTTCAGGTTCCAGTAGCAAATTAATTCATCCATAAAGCTGTGTGCCTTAAAGTGACCTTGACATTACATTTTATACCTCCATACTTGTTGATTTAACAAAACTAGTCACCATGAAAAAGGTCACTTCAAATTCATACTGCAGCAGGAAAACTAGATCAGCAGGTCCAGCCTGGTGCAATGGATTATAACTTTATCACAAGCAGTAAAAAAATCCATCATCCACTCATATTAGTTGTGTAAAGATGGTTATCCTATTTCAGTAACATGCCCCTTTGGCTCATAATTACATCAACCCCCTATTTCACAACGTAGGTGAATCAATACCTTTTATTGGACCAACTTCTGTTGGTCCAATACAAGATACTACCTCGCCCATCTGGCCTCTCTAATATCTCGGGACCCACACAGCTCTCTCAACCTACATGCAGAGCCCCCGACTGTTTCCCAGAGAGACCCACCCCCTGAAGCAGGAATCCATTGAAAGCACAGGGGGCTTCCATTCCCCCTCGCCTGCCTGCCCGCCTGGGGATTTATTTGTCTGCGCTGGGCGAGCAGGATTTTGCATCTCGCCGCCGCCAGGGCCTCTGCGTGCAGGCAGCGTTGGCTGTACCTTGCGGGATGCTCCATCATCTCTTCTGCAGCACCCTCTGCGGGGCCAGCCGCACACGGCACCCAGCGGCTACAGGGCCAACGCCGGTAACGCAAGGACACCAGCGGCCACCGGGGACCCCGCATCCCGCACCCCCACCCAACACGGGGCGCCTGCAGCCCACCGCCCTGCCACTAGCCACGGCAGCACCTGCACCGCGTCAACAAGGGAGGGGTCGCCGGCCTTGCCCGCCTGCAGCCCCCCCGCTGCCACAGGCTGCATCTGCCCCCCCGAGGGGGATGCGACCCCCCCACACACACACCACAAGGGGGGGCTCCCCCCGCCACAGGGGTAATGCCCCCCCGGAGGGGGATGCGGCCCCCCACACACACCACAAGGGGGGGCTCCCCCCCGCCACAAGGGTAATGCCCCCCGGAGAGGAATGCGGCCCCCCACACACACCACAAGGGGGGGCTCCCCCCGCCACAGGGGTAATGCCCCCCGGAGGGGGATGCGACCCCCCCACACACACCACAAGGGGGGGCTCCCCCCCGCCACAGGGGTAATGCCCCCCCCGGGCCGCCCGCTCCCTCCGGGGCGACCCTACCTCAGCTGTCCCGGGCGCACGGGGGTGGGGCGAGAGGGGGTAACCCCCCCCCCATGACGGCCCTGCCCTAGTCCCGCCCCCACCCTGCGTTACCTCTCCCGGCTCCTGCCCCGCTGCTGCGGCTTCTGCACTCCGCGGCCCCGCAGCCAAACCACAACCTTATAGCGGCGCCGGCACCCGCTCTGCGCCTGCGCCGCAGCGAGCTGGCCCGGGGGCACGCCGGGAACCGTAGTTCCCCTAGCGAAGGCGGCGGGGCCGAGCCCATTGGGCAGGGACTACGTTTCCCACCAGCCGCCGCTCCCCCCCCTCCCCCGCGCCCAGTGCTGCTGCCGCAGCGCTGGCCGGGCCTGGAACGTTCTCTGCGCTGTGTGGCCCCGCACGAGCCGGAGGGGGAGGGTGGAAGAGAGGCGCTGACCCCCGGGGAGGGGGGGCTGCGGGGAGGGGCAGGCGCTGGAGTGCGACCCCTGCAGGGCGGGAGGCCCAGCAGCAGCACGCGGGGGGGGGGGGTCGGCCCCTGCAACGGGGAGGGGGGGGTACCTCTGCAGCAAGGAGCCCAGGCTCCTGGGGGGGGGGTATCTGCTCCTCACTGGCAGACACTGCCCTGCTCCTGCCCCATGCATGCCCTAGGCCTGCCTGCAGCAGGGCAGCCTGGGGACCCCCCCTTGCCCCCCCCAGACACCCTGCACCTGTAAACCCGGCTAGTGTCAGAGGGCACATCTCGCGGGGAAGGACCCTGCAGCAGCCACCAGAAAACTCCAGGAGCCGCGTTCTCCTCGCCTTCATCCACACTACGTCCAGGCTCCAGCGCAGCCTGGAATAGCAAAATACATGGGGCCTCTTCCCTTTGCCTGTGACCGAGGGGACAGGTACAATTACCACAGACAGGCACCTACCTCCTGACTAACTGGACCCCATTCTGTGCCCCACTCAGCCTTCCTTCATATGAACAGTGATAGAGATGTAGCCGTGTTAGTCTGGGGTAGCTGAAGCAAAATGCAGATCAATATAGCACTTTAAAGACTAACAAGATGGTTTATTAGGTGATGAGCTTTCGTGGGCCAGACCCACTTCCTCAGATCAAATAGTGGAAGAAAATAGTCACAACCATATATACCAAAGGATACAATTAAAAAAATGAACAAATATGAAAAGGACAAATCACATTGCAGAACAGGAGGGGGATGCAGGGGGGATTGAGAGATGGGATACATCACTGGAAAAGATTGCTTATGAAAAGTTGCCAAGACCTTTAAAAACAAAGGCTGTGTCTAGACTGGCAAGTTTTTCCGCAAAAGCAGCTGCTTTTGCAGATAAACTTGCCAGCTCTCTACACTGGCCGCTTGAATTTCTGCAAGAACACTGGCTTCCTACTGTCTGAAATCAGTGCTTCTTGCGGAAATACTATGCTGCTCCCGTTCGGGCAAAAGTCCTTTTGCGCAAAGCTTTTGCGCAAAACAGCCAGTGTAGACAGCTCAGTGTAGACAGCTCAGATTTGTTTTTGCGCAAAAAAGGGCCAGTGTAGACAGCTCAGATTTGTTTTGCGCAAAAAAGCCCCAATCGCAAAAATGGCGATCGGGGCTTTTTTGTGCAAAAGCGCGTCTAGATTGGCACAGATGCTTTTCCGCAAAAAGTGCTTTTGCGGAAAAGTGTCCGTGCCAATCTAGACGCTCTTTTCCGCAAATGCTTTTAACGGAAATCTTTTCCGTTAAAAGCATTTGCAGAAAATCATGCCAGTCTAGACGTAGCCCCAGGAGACTGTAGTTCTTTTGAAAAAACCCTCACCCAAGTTGAGCAATTCTGTTTTACTTTTAGAAGTTAATTTTGGTTCATGTCTTGGGTAAGTAATTTATACAAATGGGCACCTGTTTATAACACAAAATACATCTGTGCTGTTTACACTGGCCCTTTTCCGGAACAGTTTTCCGGATAAAGGACTTTTGCCCGAACGGGAGCAGCATAGTTTTTCCGGAAAAGCACTGATGATTTTACAGGAGATCGTCAGTGCTTTTCCGGAAATTCAAGGGGCCAGTGTAGACAGCTGGCAAGTTATTCCAGAAAAGTGGCTGACTTTCCGGAATAAGTGGCCAGTGTAGACACAGCCGCTGAGTCTATGCTATTTCTGGTAAAACTGAAAATCATCCCCATGAAGGACACAATCTACTGGGACTGGAGAACCACGAGCCAGCTATGAACCAAAGGCAGAAGAATAGCATGGACCGCAGAAGGGCAACCAGGAAAGCACAGGACAAGATGTAGATCAATCATGTGTCTTTGCTTAAAAATATTCCACTGAGAACTCAGCTGTGCAATTTCAAACCGGTTTGGTTGGAATTTTATTGTGTTTGGGGAGTATTTCATGGCAAATGATATGGTAAACTGTTTTATAACAACCGTGGCTATTTGGACAGGAGCCAGAAGGATAAACAACCTACAATGCTTTCAAATGGACTTACAAAACAGGACTCCTACTTACACCTCACAGAGTTCTGGCATAAACATATACATAATTAAACAGCATAACAAGGTACAGGGTATGAGAGAAGGAGAGAAATAAATCAAGACCTCAGCATGGTTTAAATTCAATATAAATCACTTATTTTAGTGTTTTGACATGGGTCCTCTTGACCAGAATAAAGTATCTGCCAAATATTTTTAAATGGCCACGAGGTACAGGACACCTGGAACAAATGTTGCTTCCCAACGAGGCGTTTGCCTTGAGTCTCGTTCCAGATGTACTTTGTCCTCCAGCACAATAGGGAAGTGCCCTCGATCCCAAAATGCTTGCATTGTGCTTTTTCAAACAGACCTGAGTGCTGCATTCATGTTACCAGTGGGGTCCTTTCAGAACCCAGGAGAGCCCAGAGTAGCCTTTGATTGTGTCTTTGGAGCCTGAATTGTGGAAGAAACTGGAATGGAATTTAATTTTTGTTTTCCAAGTAGGAGACATAATATGGAGAGGCAGCATGGAGGGACAGGGAGGATGGGCTGAACATTAGCAAATGCACCAAAACCATTGAAAATGAGATACTGCAAGACAAGTGGAGGCCATCCCAAGAAATGCAGTAGAAGTAAAGTGTGCTATGGCTGTGACTACACCGATTTTCCTTTATGTATCATCTTTTCACCAGCATAAGAGAAACTCCACTCATGGGAGAAACAGTAGGCGCACTAGAAAAATGGGCATTTTAACCAATATCACCTAATTCTGCTCTGGCAGGTTTAGGCCACATAGGAGTTGGAACATCAGCAGCCTATTCACACTTACATTCCTATGACTGTAGATGCCCCATGCTAACCTGTGGATGGGAAATTTGAAGAAAAATACTAGTGTAGATAGACTTAACAGTAGGTTATGTGTTGGGTCTCTGGTAGTGCCCTAGCCAGAAAACAGGCATGTACTAGTGCTACCAGTGAGAGGAGTTACTTTATTTAACTCCAGTGGCAGCAATTCATGCTCTTAGTGCTGGATTCGTTATCCACCCACCCCAATGATAGCAGACTTTCCTTACAGGCCATGTCTATAATTTAAAATGTCACCAATTCAGGCTCTGGGATTTTCTATATTCAGTCCCAGACCAGGGTTTTTAAAAAAGTGACATAGCCAAACCAAGGGACCAGTGACAGCTTTTGAGACTAGTGTCTAGGGGATAGCCAACCCCAGAAAATGTTTTCAGCCAACAAGTGGCATGCCTTATGGGTGCGTCTAAACTGGCAAGATTTTGCGCAAAAACTTGCCAGCTGTCTACACTGGCCGCTTGAATTTGCGCAAGAGCACTGACTTTGTAATGTACAAAATCAGTGCTTCTTGCGCAAATACTTTCACGCTCCCGCTCAGGGATAAGCCCTCTTGTGCAAGAATACTTGCACAGGAGGGCCAGTGTAGACAGGCACCTTAATTTTTTGCGCAAGAAAGCCCGATGGCTAAAATGGCCAACGGAGCTTTTTTGCGCAAAAGTGCGTCTAGATTGGCACAGATGCTTTTGCGCAAAAGCACTTTTTGCGCAAAAGCATCCTTGCCAATCTAGATGCTCTTTTGCGGAAATACTTTTAACGGAAAAACTTTTCCATTAAAAGTATTTCCGCAAAATCATGCCAGTCTAGATGCAGCCTATGAGAGCTGGGATTCAGAGCATAAAAGGTATCTGTTTCCCGCCATGGCAGATTAGAGGATAATGATCTTCAACCACCTCACTCTGATTACCAGCCTGCTGTTGCCCCTTGAATGCAAACATTATTTTAGTGTCTGGAGAACCACTAAGAAGAGGCCAACGCTCTAAGCAATCTGAAAGGTGAGGACTTGTGCAGAGAGAGAGCCAAAGCCAGCTCCGAACAGCTGGCCTCCAAGCTTGCAGAAAGAACCAGGAGCAGAAGCATGCCAGAGATGGAGAACTGCAGAAGGGAGGGAGATGAAGCTTAAACCAAACAAAGTTACTGTATGATCTAAGCCATTTGGCTTTGATAAAGGGGGCGTAACCAGGTTATCCAGAAAATCTAAGTCCAATATATAGTACGATGATGGTTAGCTGCTATTTACAACACATCCATCACTATATCTGAGCACTTATATCCACCCACTCAAAGCACATGTTACTGAGAATTACTTCCTTACATTACCTGCATGCCAGTTTCTTAGGTAGAAACAAGCAGATGTTGCTTAGTGCTTCAGGAGTTCTTCCCAATTAAAACTCAGTTGCTAGTTCAGGTATTCCGACAAATGTGGTTTGGAACGTTAGAACAGTGTCTCCTTTTAGAGCCACACCACCGCCCACCAGGGGAAAGCATTGCCAGGCCTGGCCTTACCATGAGGCGAACTGAGGCAGCCGCCTCAGGTGCCTGACTCTGGGGGAGGGAGCGCCACTAGGACCCAGGGAATTGAGACCTTTCAAAGTTTTGGCCCAAGCAAGGGGACATGGGGCTTTTGAGCTCCCCGACTCCGGTGCCAAAATGTTGTGGGCCGGCCCTGAGCATTGCAATATGCACAACGGCACAAAAATAAAGTTGTGCTGCAGTTTAATGTTGCCCAGACCCCAGACAAATCCAAGCAATATCAGCTACACAAAGGGGAGAGTTGACAGAGATTTACTTCAATACATTTCCCGCTACTGCAGGATCAGCTGCTAATTCTGCATAAGGGAACATGAATTGGAGGCTGTTCTCCTAGTCCAAGGAAATGTGCCCACACAGGAGAAACATGCATGGGCTGATTGTCCAAGAGACCCGAGTTTTGGAATAGCAGGAGATGCTGCAGGATAGCAGAGATGTATAATTAAGTCTTCTAGTGCCTGTCTAGCCTATCAGGATTGCCACCAGTCCCAGCCTCTCCCCATCCTACGAGACTAGCTGGTAGGGTGCTCAGTCCCCATATTTCATTCAGGTAGCAAGATGCAGTCTCTTAAAGTTGTCAAGGACAATGCATAAGTTGGATGCCACCTGCCCTCTGTTTAGTTTTGTTCTTGTGCAGCTTGCTGTTCCGGGAGCTACTGTGTCCCCCTCTGCACAGTGCACGCGGGATACAGCTTTGCCACAGCAATTCCCACACAGGGAATTCAACCCAAGCTGCAGAGCTCATGTGTTTAGTTCCCCCAGGTTCAATCACTAACATGGCTTGTGCTTTGGCTTCCTCCCTGAGCCCTGCATTCAGCTGCAACACAAGCTACAGTATTGGGAAATTCATTTCCTTTTTCTTGAGTCACCTACGAGTCCCATGACCTTCTGTTTGGCCCGAGGCACCATAGTTCCCACCAGCTCACATGCAAAGAACAAGCCATGGGGAGGGCTGAAGGGACTGCACTTCTCAGCTTGTCCCCTGTTGCTTTGATCCACTTTATGGTGGTTGATCTTTTATGAGAGCTGAACAAACACTCAGTTCCACACCCCTCTGATTCCACAGACGACACCTCAGAGCGTCTGCAATGAATTAGATTCAGGCTGCTCACTGATAGATTGGTCGGGCACCCCCCTCTTAGCCCCTCAAGATCCAGATCTGGCTATTATCCAACTCCATTTAGGAATGCCACTCAGTCAGTTGTAACCGGACACTAGGAACAGTGTAGCCTTTTGGACTCTCACCCATGTCAGCTGTGCCAACGCCAGAACATTAGCCTGACTGACAGATAGCAACAGGTCCTATAATTGAAGCCCAGACTGAACAGGATGTGTGTGTGTTGTGTAGCCTGGGTTGGAGGTGTCAATGACAAAGCGGTCACTTCTGCTTTCATGTAAGCTGGGGATAGCCTTGTGATACTAGTCATTACGAACAGTGGCAGTTTTGTCATGGCAAGAAATGGGGAAGTCTTTCATATCTGTAGCATATACTGTACTGATGAGCCATTTGCTATGGGAAATGAGTTAGACACTTTCCATGTGTTTTATGCTACTCAAATCATTAATTAGCTATTTCAAATTCTTGCAAATCCAAATTCTCCTACACTGTCCATCTCAGAGCCTCAAAGATGGTATTCGAGCTCCCTCTGCAGAAGGCCCATGGATGCAGAAATCTGGAAGAGATTAATGACCATTGTGTGACTAAAGGTCAGGGGGATGGTAGTTGTGTTAGTCTGTAACTTTAAAAACAACTAGAAAAAAACCAAGTAGCCCTGTGTCACCTTAGAGACTAACAAAAATAGATATACTATCATGAGCTTTTGTGGGCAAAACTCACTGTTCTCCCCATGCTTCATGAAGCTTGGCTTATGAATATAAGTATGTATAACTCAAAGAGGCTTTAAACAATATCTCATGTAACCTATCCATTTTAATAAGTCTCAGAAGGGTAGCTGTGTGAGTAACTTTAAAAGCAACCAGCAGTCCTGTGGCGCCTTAGAGGCTATCAATTTTAACATTACAATCTGCTGGATCTGCAGATCCTGTTGTGGTCATGTGTCACTCTTGCATGTGAAATCAGAAATCAGAAGTATGAGACTGTTTACCATTTTAAATGTGCTGAAGAGAGCCATTACTAAACTTAATGACTTCTAAACAGCCTTGTTTGTCCTGCAAGTCCAAAGGTATTGGACTAGTAAGAAATGTGACCATACCAGTAAGTACTAGAATTCCATTTTGACCCAGGTATTTTTCCAAAGAAGGGAGAATGTAGAACAAAAGATTCCTGCCCCCGGAGAAAAGACTGTTTAAGCTAGGGGAAGCTATCAGGTATTTGTCTTCAGCTGGCTTGACTCTCTAAAAAAGGGCTGGGGAACCCACGTCAGGGTAAAAGTCTGACCTGAAGATTATGCCTAGAACAAGAACAGCTCATTAGGGTAAGAATCTGCTTGAAATAAGTTTTAGTGAATTAGCACTATCTAGGAGTCATTTTAACTTAGTAACTTGCTTGTATCTGTCTGCTTTCACTTGCAGCCACTTAAATCCTACTGTTTGTACTTGAGAAAAAAACCTACTTGTTTACTATCAGTGTAAAGAACTATTGCCTGGGGGCGTAGGAAGGAGCGCTCCAGGTGGGGGAGAATGACCAGTGTGCATATCTTTCATTCATAATTAAGGGGGGACATGATAGCGGTTTTCAAATATGTAAAAGGGTGTCACAAGGAGGAAGGAGAAAATTTGTTCCTCTTGGTTTCTGAGGACAGGACAAGGAGTAATGGGCTTAAAGTGCAGCAGGGGAGGTTTAGATTGGACATTAGGAAAAAATTCCTAACTGTCAGGGTGGTCAAATATTGGAATAAATTGCCAAGGGAGGTGGTGGAATCTCCCTCTCTGGAGATATTTAAGAACAGGTTAGATAGACATCTGTCAGGGATGGTGTAGATGGAGCTTGGTCCTGCCTTGAGGGCGGGGGGCTGGACTCGATGACCTCTCGAGGTCCCTTCCAGTCCTATTATTCTATGATTCTATGATTCTATGATAAAAAGGTCATGCCTCCTCATGAGCTGTCTTTGCTTAAGACTTTTACAGAGAAAGACTGATTTATTTGGGGTTTGATCCCTTTTGGGATTCTAGAGCTCTATTCTCCCACAGCTAAAGTGGTTCAGTGTCTGCATTGCTTTTCTGGGGGTGGTATCTCCACTCTGTGCCTTGTCTGGGGGGAAATCAAAGGATCTGGCCCAGCAGGACAGAGTGATGGGAGCCCCAGAGAGCAAGCCAACAGGCATCAGTGTCATGATCAGCTCGGGGAAACAATCCCAAGGGGACTTCTGTGACCGCGCCCCAACACACATGGATTTCATTGCTTTCAGGACAGAGTACAAGCGTCCGCCCTTTCCTGTAACTTTCTCAGAGTAAGTCTATGTAAACATACAACAAGATTATGCACTCTCCCAACCAAGGACAATCAGTTTCTGCACAAGCCATGCTAGTATCAAAGGGATGAGTCCAGGAGAGAGACAAATTCCCAGAGGGGCAGGCAGGTAGAAAAACAAAGTTACATATGCTAGCACTCAATTTTTCATCATGCTTCAGAATTAACCCCTGCCTCCCTTCCCCCCACCCCACCCCACCCCCACACCGGCCTGAATTGGGCAGCTCACACTTTCAGAGCTGCGGACTCCAGGAAACATCACAGCATGTGTTTACATTTGGAAAGCTTTTCTCAACCTTAAAGACCAAGGTTTTTTGCTTAAATGAGAGATTCTGAAGTTATGTGGCCATTTAAAAATAATTTACAATTTTGCAGCAATGTAGGTCACAATAACATTATGCGCAAGGCTCTGCTTACCTTGTATTACTGGGCTATTTTGCTGTGCCTTTGGGGTTTGGCAAAGCTCAGAAGTCTTGCCAGAGGCTGTTCTCACTGTAACAGTCAGGTCTGTGTTAGAGAGCATTGGTTGTGTGAGATTCTCAGTTTAAAGTCAATGTCTAACGCAGTGGTCACCAGCCAGTCCATTGGGATCTACCGGTAGATCTTGGAGCCTCTGACAGGTGATCCTGACTGGTTTGGCCAAGAGGCTGTCAAGTCCTGGCACTTCAGCTGCACCTCTGACTACTGCTGCGCATCTGCTGCCCTTTCCCTTAGAGCTGCCTCCCCCCACCTCTGGGAGCCTCCTGCTTGCCTTGCAGGTCAGGGCAGGAAGATGTCAAGGTGCCCCCTCTCCCACCCTGTATCTTATCTCCACAGAGCAGAGAGGGGGCACAACAGGACTTGGGATGGAGTTTGTTGGCTGCTTTTGGGAGCAGGGCAGGGCCAGGGCAGGGCGAGCCTGCCTTAGCCCCACTGTACCACCACCCAGGAGCCACCTGAGATAAGCAGTGTCCAGTCAGAGCCCACATCTTGAAACCTTACCCCAATCAGAACCCTCTCCTGTACCCCTAACCCTGAGCACCTCTGCATCCAAACACCCTCACAGAGCCTGCACCTAGAACTCCCTCGGGCACCTCAACTGCCTGCCCCAAGCTCAGCTCAGAGCCCCTCTCGCACTACAAATCCCTTAGCCCAAAACCAGAGCCTACTCCCCAACCCACTGCCCCTGCCTGGTGAAAGTGAGGGAGGATGGGGGAGATAGGGAGGATGGAATGACCAGGGGTGGAGCCTCGGAGAAGGGCACAAAGGAGACAGGACAAGGGTATTTGGCTCTGAGGTAGATCTTGGATTGCACTTAAATTCAAAAAGTAATCTCGTGCTTACAAAGGTTGGAGACCACGGGTCTAACGGGAACCTCTCAGCAGAAGAGGGTGAACTGTTCTCTTGTCTAGGTCAGACACTAAGGAACATGGAGGAGTCAGCAATCCATCTAACTTTACCTTGCCTTAAGAGCCCTTTCTGTATCGTGGAAGAGATAGTGCACTGGTTAAATCCAGTTTGAAACTATTTTTGACTGATCAGATTAATGACAAGGTCAACTATTGCTAAGGCAAGAATAAAATTAAATCAATGGAACAAGCCCAGAGCAGTTAATCTGTACTTCGTGTGGGACTGTTTTCTCATGTTAGAAAACCTGATAACTTCAGGGACAAAACATAGGTTAAACAATAGCAGTGCAGCCGACTCTTAAATGCAGTGCCCACTATCGTAAATACTGCTCATGCCAGACCCAGGGTCACTGCTAAATTAGAAGAAAGCTGTTTGCAGCTAGAGTTAGAGGTCTGCACATTGTTGCAGGCAAGGGACAACCAAGCCAGAGTTAAAACTAAACCTAGCCAACCTCTAGCTGTTGGCTATTAAAGGAACAGAATTAAAATCTAAGAAGGCTAAAGCCAAAAGGGCCAGATATTCCTCTTGAAATCGGATTAGACCAGTGTTTCTCAACCTTTTTTTATAAAGTACCCATTTAAAAAAAAATTATAAGTTCCCCCAGTACCTACAGTTTTCAGACACACACAATTTTTTTCTATCATTGCAACGCATTTGTTTAAACCATGGGTTCCCAAACTGGGGGGCGTGAAGGAATTCCAGGGAAGGGGGGCACAATGCAAACCAACTTCCCCTCCCCCGCCCGGTCGATCTCTCCCCCCCTAAGTTTCGCTGCTATTTTTGTTTTGTTTTTCGGCCCCTGAGTTCCTTTTTTTTTTTGTTCAACAAGTTTTGCTGCTATTGGGAGCGGGTGGTGAGAGTTTCTCAAAAACCAAAAAGGGGGCGTGTTGCCAAAGAGTTTGGGAACTACTCGTTTAAACAGCTTCATCAAAGCCGGATGGGCGATGAAATTTTTGGGTGTAAAAAGTACAAAAAGAATAAAACGCTGTAAAACTCAAAACAAAAATTCAGTTTTTTCCAAATGTCAGTTGTGTTGACGTCCCCCCCCCCAGACTTCTCTCCAGTACCCCTAAAGATACTCGTACCACTGGTTGAGAAACACTGGATTAGACTCTTCAAAGTCAAACCCTCCCTCCACCACCACCACCCCCAGTTCTGGGATGTGGAGTGGGTTGATAGACCCATATCTGGCACTCAGAAAACATAGGAAGGATCTCCCCCCGCCCCCAGATCTGCCTGAGTTTTTTTAACTTGGCAAATATACATTGTGAAGACAAAGGTTATGTCAAGGGCCAGGCCCCAAGAGGCCATGTTCCTAGATTTGTTCAGTGCTGTATTCTGGCAGGTTGTATTTACATTGAAACCAGCCAGGGCCCACCGCACAATTCCAGTCTAGGTGACTCTCACTGTGGCCAAATACATGCCCAGGCAGCTGTTAGCTGAGAATTCGTTTCTAGACTGAGGAGCAGTTGGAATCTTTGGCAGAGGCAATGGTAGGAGAGAGCACTGCTTTCCATGGACTACCGAGGCGCCTACAGTCTCAACCTCCAACAGGGCTCTCTGGATACTCTTGTTCCGGTAGGGCCGGAAGACAAGAGTCCCTAGACAGACAAGTTGGGGGTGCTCCTGCTTCTGGGGGGACATGGGGACAACCAAAGCAGTGACTAGTGTACTTGCTAGGTCACATCAACATGTGGTTTTGTAACTGACAGCTGCTTTCCTCTGTCAGCAGAATAACTTCTCAGGGCCCCATCGATGGAAAAACACTAATAAAATACAGATTGAACCAAACCAGCCCCATGGGACAGCATGTGCCGGGAAAAGTTCTCCCCCACTTCTCCTCCACGGCAGGGTTATTATAAAATGTAAAAAGATAAAGGCCAGATAAAAATAGGCAAGAATGAAAGTGACTGTTAAGGAAAACGTCAGGCTCATCTATATTAGCCAACTGCAGGACCAGAGTCTAAATCTCATGCTAGGTTTCATATTAGATCACAGCCACTTTTTGCACTACTTTTAACCTTACTCTAGATACTTCGGTGCATGCGAAGTTTTATTGTTCCTCTGACCAAGGGTTAACACACTGGGCAAACTTTGAAACCCCACCCTCCAGCCGCCATTCACCCACCTCACAAAACACGGAGGGCCAAGGCCTTCAAATTTGCTTCTCCCCATAGGCACCTCCCCCCATGTCCCTGCACCCCAGAGTTTTTGGTTGCACAAGGACTGTGATGTCCCTGATCAGAGCCCACCCCCTGGGGAGAAGGGGGCTTCCTGTCCCACACTAAGCATGCCCTGTCCCACCTTCTGTGGGAGGCAGGGACCAGGACATGGGCCTTGCAGGAGACCGATTCTGTGGACACAATAGGGTAGGTCTGTTTGGATCTACCAGTCGAACTGCAGCATTAATTTGCTTCTCTTCCCTGTTAGGCCTCCCTGCCACAAGCACAGCAATCTGGCCCTGAGCCCAGTGCTTAATGTGTAATGAAAGAGCCTCGAGCAATTTTTTTCCCTCACTTTCGTAAGTGATGCAGCAAGCCCAGCGGCATGCAGCTCAACCTTGGCACAAATGAAACACTGCCTGAGCCTCCCAGGCAACTGCTCAGCACCCAGCAAGCCGGCTGTGACACCAGATTTTTTCAAGGGTGCTCGGCCCCGCCCATGCACCCAGCGTGCTGATCCTTTGGAAAATCCAGTCCCTGGCTGAGGTCAAGAAAAGCTGGGGTTTCAAAACTCAAATCCCATTTGCACATGCTGAGCCCTCCTGGAAATTCATGCTCTTGTTACAGCCATCACCAGGAAAAAACTTCTAGCTAGTGCAGGGAGAGCAGCTACCCCCTTTTCAGACTGAGCCCTACCCCGCCTTGCATTCATCACTTGCAATTGCTAACGTGGAGTAGAATTTTTTTAGGCTAGCCTGGTTCACTTTAGCCCTTAAGCATTTTCCTAAGCCTCCCTCCTGACCAGCACTTGGGCCACTAGAAGAATGGCAGAGTCTAGAAACCCCTTGTAGATAGCCACAAAGAGAAATACACCAGTGTTGGTTGAGCTAGTACGTCTACATTGCAATTCAATACCTGCAGTGGGTCCATTCTGCTGGACTGGGGCTGTTTAATTGCAGTGTAGATGTTCAGACTTGGACTGCAGCCTGAGCTCTGGGACCCTCCCACCGCAGAGTCCTAGAACCGAGGCTCCAGGTGGAAGGTCTCTACATAGCAGTTAACACAGCTTCGTGAGTGTGAGCCAGCTGGGGTTTTTATCTGCAGTGCAGAAGTACCCTAGAGGAATAGGAGCTCGCCTCGCCTGTTCCTGGCCAGCACTACCTGCAGCTGTGATAAGACAGCATTCAGCAGGATGGGGCTCTCCTGGGAGAGAAGGGATTAAAACGAGGGCCTCTGAAGATGGATGCAGGTAGCAGAACGTGCCCAACCCAGGATCATCCAGAACTGCAGCTGGTAGGTGAGGTAGGAGTCTCCGTGCTCGCTCAGCCGACAACCTGGCTAGAACCCTGCCCAGTAGCTAGCGCTTAGCCTAGACCTCAATGCTGCCCACCAGCACCAACCTGCCTCCAGACTCCAAGCACAGACCAATCAAGAAGCCATCCCCAGGCTCGGGGGCAGAGGCCTTTTGCCTCCATTTAAGCTGCTAGGTGGCGAGGCACGTGAGAGGGAGTGTTCCCCGTAAGCTGAGCGCTTGTGCAGCCACTTGGGAGAGATTCCAATGCTGCTCCGCTGATTAGAAGAGCTCCCCCACCTGGGTTTGTTTCTACTGGGGGTGCCCATTCACACGTGCCTCGGTGCACATAACAAAATTCATTCCACACATGGATGGAAAAGATTAGAAGGAACATTGGACCCCTAGCTGGGTTTTGGCTGCTTCCGGAGAGCATCGGAGCAGGACTAAGCCAGCTGTCTAGAGCCTCAGTTCCACAAAGAAAAGCAGCTCATCAGTGTCTGACCCATGTCCAACAAGGCGCCAGTATTGGCAGCAGAAGAGCCAGCCAGATTTAACAGAGTCATGTGAGTCATCATCTTGCGTGACTCAGGCCCAAGAGCTGCAAGGGATAGTGCCAAACTCCAGTCAAACTGGCTGTTACGGACAGATGCAGCTGCAGGCATTTTGGACCTTCTGAAACCCAGGAGACTCTGGCAGAGTTCTTCTCTTGGGATCCAGAGGTGGCCTGGTACCTGCTGGGTGACTGTAGGATACAGAGCCTTCAGCACTAGGCTGCTGCTGGTTCAAAATCACTTCAGGTATCACCAGCAGCAACCATCTGTTCAGTGGTCTCCACATGCTCCATCTGGTGGTCTCCCTTCATTGGGCAGTGGAAACACGTCTCATCATTACCCCCTCCTCCCAAGTGGCACAAGTCAGGGACTACATGGCCATGGAGATTGAGTTCATCACCCCAGAGATGGCCCTGTAACAATATGGCTTTTCTGTAGCCATGTTGGAAGGCCTGTGCTAGGCCTGAACCAAAGCCGCCTTCTGCAGCCAGACTGAAGAGCAGCAGCCATTAATGTAAGGCCTGGAGTCACATACAATTTAGATGGAAATGTGAGTATTAAAAGGTGTCACACCAGGCTGTGAGGAGGGGACTTTGCCCCGACAGCTGTCACCAGATAAAGAAACAGATCCCAAGATGGGTAAAGAAAACTTAAGTAACACCATTCTGTCTGGCAAGAAACGGCTTATCAATAGAGAATGTTGTGGCTCATAGTCATTACACTTTCCTCTTGTTTGACTGTGTGATCTCTGTCTGGTTTGTAATGGTTTCTGTCTGCTGCATAATTAATTTTGCTAGGTGTAAATCAATTAAGGTGGTGGGGTATGATTGGTTAGGTAATTTTGTTATGATTGGTTAGTAAAACGATACTAAAATAATTGGTTACGGGAGAGCTAAGCAAGACTCAGGATTCATTATATAAACTGGGGCTCAAGAAGGAGAAGAAGATCAGAAGTAACAGAAGGAAGAAAAGGCTGGAAGAAGACCAGGAGGAGGGGGAAGACCTGGACAGAAGAACTCCCCTCCGAGGCCCAGCCTAAGACCAGAGAGACTAATATTGCCGGGCCAACCGGGGAAATCTGCCTGCAGCTGGATTGATGAGCATGACACTGTGTGCTTAGCACGTGTATTCTGCTTGTTTGGGAATTATCAATAAATAGAGGCTAAGGATATTATTGTGGTAGGCTCTTTCAGTGGCTAAAGATCCTGCAAAACCCTCAGGAAGATGCGCCCTGAGCCCTAGGAATTGGGTAAGGGTGGGTGTGTAAATTAACAGGGTTGCACCTTGAGCCCTAGGAACCGGGTAAAGGTGTGTCCAACTCCAGTGTGGAAGGGATAGAGAAATTTCTGCGGGTAACAGCCCCCCAAGTCAGAGCTGGGCCACGTTGGTGGGGCAGGGGAAAGAAGGGGAGTTTGTGCTGCCAGTACCTGTCCTGTAAGCGAGAGTTCTAGGGGTAAGGAGAACACCCACTGGTGTTAAATAGGCCAGCAGCCTTCAGATACATCCCACACCAATTCAGAAGCTGCTGGCTGGGACAGACCAAGGTCCTGCAGGGGCTGTTGCGGTTCTTTTATTTAGTGCATAGGCTCCAATAGCAGAAGCCGGAGTCTCATAAGGGCTCAAGGCTGTCAGTTCACAGACACAGCAGTGAAACCGGACAGCCCCTTCTGCCAGTCTCTTGTGCTGACCCGCTCGCGGGGTGTCCTGAGCATGTTTGGGCTCTCCTGTGACACTGCGTCTCTACAAACATGGTCACCGGGAGCAGCAGAGACACCTCAAAATCCCAGAGCCAGCCCTGAAAGCAGGGCCTTGGCTCTGGAGGAGGAGTTAACACAGGCTGGACCAGGGGTCTAGCTGTATTGGCCACGTAGGGCTTCCATTTGCCCTCCTGGTAACTCACCTGCAGGAGCAGGCCTCTCTGGGTCACCCTGCTTGGTTCGACAGCCATACTAGAGCTCTGTGGTGTAACATAAGTGCACCATAGAGCAATCCAACTCGGCCGGCCCTGGGGCCCAGCGATTCAGAAGGGCCCAGGCCTGACTCCCAGCTGCCACTGCTGCTCCTGTGTCAGAGCCCTGGGCCCTTCAAATTGCCCAAGGCCCAGGCCGCGTGCTCTGGGCAGCACTGAAGGACTGGCTGGAGGGCCGGGATAGCCACAGCCCTGCCCCTTCTATCCAAGGCCCCACTTCTTCCAGGAAGAGAAAGCTGCCCTTCCCTCACCTGGGCCAATGGCCCAGCAAGTCTGTCAGCACCCCCTTAGTACCACTCACTGGGAGGCATCCCTGATGATCACAGGGTGATCTAAAAACACTGCTACAGACAGACGGTCATCAGGGGACACACGTTCATTCAACAGTTACATGGAAAGTGGTGTGCTTGACCTCAGGCCAGCTCAGCTAGGCAGTCACCTTGTGTTTGATCAGAATAGGGTTAAAAGCCTGGGCCGCTCAGTTACTCAGAGCAGCCGGAAGGCTTCAGACCAGCCACCCAGGTGGGATTCAGAGAGACGCTAGCAAGTCGGCATGTGTGTGTGTTACTCACCAGCGCCTAGGGTTGCCAGATGGGCTCCCAAAAAATACTGGACACGCGGTATTTTTTGGTCAAGCAAAAAAAAAAAAAGGAACGCGGGCTAATAACCCCCATTCTGGGGCGCCCGGAGCGCCGATTACAACCCCGCTTCCCAGCTGGGACTCCCGTGCTAGGAGGCGGGGCCACAATTGGCACTGGGAGCCTGTGATTGCATGGAAACCATGTGGGGGCGAGGGGAGTGGCTGGGACTCCCAGCCACTCCCCCCCACCCCAGCTAGGGTTCTGAAACACCCAGAGCGGCGATCGCGGCCCCGCCTCCCAGCTGGGACTCCCAGGTTGGGAGGCAGGGCTGCCATTGGCGCTGGGAGCTGGTGATTGTGTAGAAGCCTAACGGGGGCTGGGGAAGTGGCTTCTGCGCCATCACAGGCTCCTAGCACCGCCTTCCAGCCACTTCCCCCACCCACACCAGGCTTCCATCAGGTGCGCAGCTGGAAAAATCAGAATACCGGACATTGCACATGTCCAGTATTCTCTGATTTTTTTTTTAACCAGACAAAAAGTGCAAATACTGGACAGCTGGCAACCCTACCAGCGCCCCTTCAAGGCTGGACAGGGACGTGTTCTCCTCTGGCCTGGTGACATTCCATTTAGCAAACAGGATCTCCCCCGACCTCCATGGCAGAGAGAAAAAAATTAGTGCACCCTCCTTTGCAATTGGTTATCTACTGGGCAGCCATGTTCCTCTGTACAGCAGCCAGCCACAGCTCATCCCTTCCTCATACAGGTTCATCCTCCCTGTGCATCAGAGAAGAGGAGAAATTGTCAGAAACGGTGACATTCAAATATACATAGATCTGCAGCTACTGGACACAGTAGATCGGAAGTTCAGGGCAGCAGCTGGAGGAGGTATCCATCATCTTTGAGACAGGAAGGAGATGGTGGCTGCAGAGAAGTCTGGTGGCTCGAGCACATGCCTGGGGGTCATGAAACCCTAGTTCTATTCCCACTTTGACCAAAATTATATGTCCTTGGGCAACTCATTGTCTCCCTCTCCTGGGGTGTGTCTAGACTGGCAAGATTTTGTGCAAAAGCGGCCTCTTTTGTGCAAAAACTTGCCAGCTGTTTACACTGGCCGCTTGAATTTGCGCAAGAGCACTGACATTCTAATGTCAGAATTCAGTGCTTCTTGCATAAATACTTTGACACTCCCGCTCAGGGATAAGCCCTCTTGTGCAAGAGGGCCAGTGTAGACAGGCACCTTAATTTTTTGTGCAAGAAAGCCCAATGGCTAAAATGGCCATCGGAGCTTTCTTGCACAAAAGTGCGTCTAGACTGGGCACGGATGCTTTTGCGCAAAAGCATCTGTGCCAGTCTAGATGCTCTTTTGCGGAAATACTTTTAACGGAAAAACTTTTCTGTTAAAAGTATTTCCGCAAAATCATGCCAGTCTAGACGCAGCCCTGCAGTTTATGTGAGACAGGCATAGCACATCAGCATGGCACTATGGGACCTCCAGAGAAAGCTTCCTGAGAAGTGAAAGGTACCTCCAGAGTATGGGTACTGTGGTGGGTTTCTTTGCTTACCACAGCAACTGCTCCCGGTGTGCTGCCTCCACTGCTGCTCGCTCCCAGCAGCATTGCAGGGGCGGGCACACACCAGGGCTGCAGGAGCAACATTCAGTGTACATGAAGCAAAAAACTTGACAGAAGTGGTCCCAGGAGACCAGCAGGTACCATTATCCTGGAACCTGCCTGGGGTGGGAAGAGGAACAGGACAAAGCCATTGAGGTAAGAGGAAGGAATGGCAGTGCCTGCCCCCCATCAGCAAATGACTCTGCCCCACTTGATCTGGAGCCAGGAACTCTTCTCTTTCCCAAAGACCCCACCCCTTAGGATGGCCCAGGGCCCACACCTGAGGAATAGGCTTGGAGGGTCAGAAGAGATTCAGAGATTTAACAGCACTGGTACAATCTAGTCTGACCTCCTGCCTAACAGGCCAGACAGTGTCCATCAGCACCTCTTCCATCCAGGCTGGGCTACTGTGTCTTTCAAGAAGATCCAGTGTTGATTCAAATACTGAAGAATCCAACACCGGCCTGGGTACGGGGTTCCAGAGGTTAATCAACCTCACTATGACAAATTCATCTCTCACAGACGCTTGCCTTACTAAGCCTCAACTTCGAGCTACTGGTCTCAGAATGCCCTTTTACTGCTAGAGTAAAGAGCAGTCTGCTTGTACCTCCAAGAGTCAGATTAGCCTGTTTGGTTCATTCTGTTTCCTTCCCAGGGCTATGGGCATGGTGCGCAGATGTTCCTTTGACCAGCTTAACATCACTCTGCCCCCATCTATACGCATCAGGGGAGAGGGCTCCTTCTCTTAGCCTGCCCAGAGCTGATACAAGGGTCATGAGAAAGGCAATGCAGGAGGGAGTTTGGCCAGCACCAATTCAGAAACAAGACCAATGGTTGATCTCCTAAAGGGTTTGCAAGATCCCTGGAATCCTTTCAGACTGAAATTCCCAAACGCATACTGCAATACATTTCACAAGGGAAAACTGCCCTCTCAGGTGTCCCTAAGCTCCCAAGAGACCTAGGATAACCAGCAGCCCAGATGTTTGCATGAACCCTACAAAAACAAGCCAGCACACGCAGATCTGAGTCCCCAGTCACAGAGGGAGGAGTCATGAGCACTGGCAACAAAAACAGCTTTTTATTTTAAGCACTGAAAGCCCCTGGGCAAGACTGTGCATCCTCCTCCACCCCGGGACTCTCCAGAGCGCTCATCTGGTTTTGCAACAGCATTGCCCAGGTCAGAAAGCCTCAGGCCTTTGGCTGCTCGGGGTGTCCCAGGCTGTTGGGAGGCACAAGCAAGGGATCCTTTTTGCCCTTAGCAGGGCTTGTGCTGAGTTTCACACTATTTCTCTGCACAGCTCAAAAGAGAAAGCTCAGACTCCTGAATCTGAAACCCAGCGACCTGGGGATCTTGCATGCAGAGGCACAGCAAGGGGGTTATGCGCCTGGGGGGCAAAGATAAAATTTGCGACTTCCCGCCACCACCACCACGCAGCCCTGAACCTGGTGCACGGCTGAGCCCAACCGGGGGGGCGGGGGAGCTTGTACCCCGTCTTCACCCACCCCCTGTGTGAGCAGCAGCAGTTCTCCTGTTGACACAGCACTGTTCCAACAAGAATTTATGGCAGCGTAACTTATGTCATTCAGGGGCAAGCCTTTTGACCGGGGAGGGGCAAAGGGGACTATTGCCCCAGGGTTTAGTGATTCAAAAGGGCACAGGGCTCCTGCATGCACGAACCCACCAGCAGAGATAGAGGCGGGTTGGGCTGGAAGCGGGGAGGAGGCTCCAGTTGCCGCCAGCAGGCAGAGGAGGAGCAGGCGAGTCGAGGGATGACAGGGGGAGCGGAGGGTGGACTAAATTGGTGCCCCCCTAGCATGGTGCCCGGGGGGAACTGCCCCCCCCCCCCCGCACTACGTCATTGCTTACACAGCTTCTGGGCTGGGCTCCGTGGGGAGGCGGAGATGACATGGGCAGTGTGGTGGGGGGAGGGGGAAGGTCAACAAAAGCCCACATTACTAGCTACAGCCAAGGGCTCAGGGATAAGTCTGGACCTTCAGCCCTGCTGCTCGGTAGATCAAGAGGGACCAGCCCACGGATTTAGGCCCAGCAGCCTCCCCTGTCTCCTACCACGCGAGAAGGAGAAGCAGGAGGCGGTTCCTGCTGAGCCGCTTGACACTATTATTCCCTCTAGAAGCTTGAAGTCTGGATTTTATTCCCCCTTCATTTGCTGCATTGTTGTTGACTGTCTGTCCCTTTTTGTTGCCCGACCCCATGCGCCCCACTTTGCACAGGGAGGCTCATCTGCTTCTCCATTGACCCCCCCAAGGATCTCTTCCTCACCCTAACCCTGGCCTCCCCAGAGGTTACATTACACCCCAGGACTGCAAGCAAAGACCAAAGGAAAAGAGCACTAGTATACCACCCCGAGCCCTTCAGTGGGAATGACGCTGCCCTCGGGACCACACAGCACCATGGAGCCCTAATCAAGACTGGGGGCCGCTTGTCCTGTAACACAGACTAACAGACCAGCTAGCCAAGTTGCTGAAGAATAAGGTCACCGCATTGCATGACTCATAGCACCAGCACAAAGAGATGGACGAGCCCACTTACATCCCAGCCCGCCTGTCTCTTCCTCAAGGGCCAGGACATGCTGCAGTCGGGAGGAGGAGGAGAGCAGGACAAAAAGCAGGTCAGCCAAAGAGTCCCCTCCTGGGGGCAGGGGGTTGTGCCCCACACAGCTGGGGGGAGAAACAGAAGAGCACCTCCTGTCTGGTTCAGGAGCCATAGGGAGAACCCAAGTACACCTCCTAGCATCTCTGGAGTCACACCAGCACCGTGAAGGGATGCAGCTATCTCCACACCCTGCTGCCTGGCCAGAGCTGTCCTCCTACCCCACCCCACTCACAGGGTGGGCAGAAGGGAGCAGCAAAGAACCATACCTAGGGCCTTCAGTGGGGGGGGGGATTACCTTGTTTGATCACCCCAGGGAAATAACCACCTTCCCCCCCAACAGCTGGGCTCCAGCACATGCAGCCAGTGCTCTAGTTAGCAAAAGCAGCCCCTGCCTAGAGCCACCCCAAGCTGCTCTGGGCACTGGCCTTTTAAAGCATGTGAGGCTGGGCACTGAGGAACAGCCAATTGGCAGCACCTGCTCTCCGCGCCGCACCTGCCCAAAGTCCTGTCTGAGCCTGCCTGTAAATCCCCAGCTCTCTGCTCTCCTGGCCTGCCAGAGGGCTGAGTGGGGGAGAGATAATAAGGTTGCATCTTCAGTGCAGAGCTGGGCACCAGCTTTCCCGACCGACCGCCATCAGCAGCAGCAATGGCCTCTGGTCCACCCGGCGGGGCAAATTGGCCACTGAAACGGCAGTGATTTCTCTGGCTGGCAGGCTGGCTCAGCCCGGGTCAAGCCGCTGCCCTTGCAAAGCCACGCCTGCGCTGAGGTGCCCGGACCATTGTCCACAGCTCTGCAGTGGGCTGAGCAGCTTGCGGGCTCTTTCCCAGGGACTGGCGCCGCGGGAGCAGCTGGGGAAGGGTGGGCACCCGCTGAGTTGTAGGGAGCTTGTCTGCCCAGCTGGGCACAAGGCAGGGAACCGTGGCAGGGCATGAGGGGACTGGAGCACTCGGGGGGCTTAGTCTGTGCACTCACTGCCGGGGGGGTGTTACCAGCCAGGGTGCAAGCAGCCCCCCTGCTCTAACCCCCCTAACCGCATCAGTCAGCTCAGAGGGAAAGTTCCACCCTGTTGAGATGAGAGAGTTTTGTGTGTGGACAGAAGGGGGGTTAGGAAAAACACATGGACAAGAGCCCCAGCCAGCTCCCCGCTCAACCCAGAACCCAAAGAGAAGTTACCAATTAGGCCAAGACCGTGAGGCTGTTTGTTAAGTCTATGGGAACAGCATAGTGGGAAAAGCATAGGTCTGCAGGATCTGTATGTTGCTGAGCAGAACAGCCCTGTCCCATGCCTGTCCCATGCGCTCCTGCTGGGGAAAACGCCCTCTGGGCATTTCTCAACCACTAATACAAAAACCCCATGTGTGATCTGGGATTAGCCAGGTCAGCCAGTGGCAGAGTCCTCTGGCTGCTGGGTTCTCATCACCAGCTCCTTCTCAGTCGCTTATGACAGGCCAGGAGTCGTTGCGCTGCAAGCGGCAAAAATCAAGCCTGCTACCCAGGATCGGCAGCAGAGAAGAATCCAAGAAGCATCCAGACAGATTTAAATAAGCAATAGCCTCTGCTATGTTTATGGTGTTAAAAATCAAACCATTTCTCTCTTCCTGCATGACCTCCTCCCCCACGATTAGTAGGATGAACATACCCACCCCCTTGCACTACACAGAGCAAGGCCGTCCTTAGGATTTCTGGGGCCCTGCGCAGTGCTGTTGAGCTGGTACCCCGATGGCAGTCGGGAGGGTGACAGTGTTTTAGAGCTGTGATTTTATAATCTTCAGCAACACGCTAATGAAATATTTTAAAACATTTTAAACTCAGGTCCTGTTGACTCACACAGTAAATTCTGAAATTGACAGGCTAGATCTGGGCTTGGCAAATGCCTGTTAAATGACTTAATTACCGCTCGAATGGCTCTTCCACAGGTTCATTGTTCTGCTAACAGGTCTGGCAGGCTTTGTCACTGTGAGGTTCACTAGAGCGGTGTTTCTCAACCTTTTCTTATAAAGTACCCCTTAAAAATATATAAGTACCCCCAGTACCTACAATTTTCAGACACGCAATTTTTTTTTCTACCACTGCAACACGTTTGTTTAAACAACATAATGGTAGCCGGGTGGGCGATGAAATTTTTGGGTGTAAAAAGAACAAAAATAATAAAGCGCTGTAAAACGTAAAACAAAAATTTAGTTTTCTCCAAATTTCAGTTGTGTTGACATGCCCCTCAGACTTCTCTCCGGTACCCCTTAGGGTACTCCTACCACTGGTTGAGACACACTGGCCTAGAGTCTCTCCGTTCTCAGAGGGGCAGCCATGTTAGTCTGTAACTTAAAAACAACTTTAAAATGAGTGGTTTTGGAGCACCTTAGAGACTAACAAAAATACATACATCATATCCTGAGCTTTCGTGGGCACAACCCACTTTTTCAGATTCTCTCCAGAGGAAGCAGTGCCCCAGAACAAGGATAGGAAGAGGCAGGTGGGGGACATTAAGATCCAGGGGTGCCCCACATTTTTGAGTACCCTACACAACTGTGTATTCTGCATATGGGTAGGACAGCTCTGGTGCAAGGGTCAGCCCTATGGACGGGAGGCAGGGAAGACTTTAAAACCCAGGACATAAAGGCAGGGCAAGGCAAATCTTGTGTGGTTAAAGCAAAGGACTGGGAGCCAAGAGATTGGTTCAGTTCCTGACTCTGACTCTGATTTGCTTTCTGACCAGGAACAAGTCACCCACCCAGCTCTGTGACTCAGTTTCCCCATGTGCAACGTAAAGATAGTGATGCTGATTTGTCATCCAGGGAGGTTAGGGAAGTCCAATTTATTCATGCTTGGATGGGAGGTGGCAAGGGATCTAGTATTGTCCTACAAGTGCCTTGGGGTCCCAAATCTCTGCAGGCCCTGGTCCAAGGAATGCCCACCACCCCAGCGAGCAGTATGGGACCCCGCGCCTCAGGCTCTCTGGTGTGGACAAACGACTGAGTCAGCCTTGCACAGATGAGGCATCCACCCCTCAGCTGGGGGAGCAGCTCCAAGGGCTCTGTGACTCCTCTTTTCCATCTGGGCTGTCGCCTGTCAAGTAAGCTTCATATATCGTGGCCGCTTTCGGCCGGTCTGCTTTGAAAAAAGCCCCCACGGCACAGCCCCCTTCACAAAACTAGAGCATCCTCCTAACTGGGCCTCTCACTCCTGCCACAGGAAGGAGGGCCCTTAGCCCAGGTCTGCGTGGGATGCGGTGCTTTTTAAATGGGAGCTGTCTGCATTTTGACAGCAGAGGCCCTGCATTCTATTGGATGTCACTTCAGCTGCTTACGGTGTCCGGGGCCAGATTCTGTCCTCCCATGAGCCTCGTGTTCTCACCAACACCTGTGCAAAGCGGCTGACTCAGAATTCCCCTCACTCCAGTGGATGGGCATGTCGTTACCTCCATGGTGCACAGGTGCCAATAGCAAAACCTGCTGCCGGGAGACTCTAGCTCAGTAGCTTCCCAGCCAGGTCTGTGTGTGAACCCAAAGGGTCAAAGTTTATTGCTATTATTATTTATTGTAGTTGTACTGCAATAGCACCCAGAGGCCCTGCTCAGGACAAGGGTCCTGTTGTGCCAGGTGCTACACAAACACACAAGAACACAAAGTCCCTGCCCAGAGAGCAAATAATCTCTCTCAAAATGCGGCATGTGTGGGTGTGATGAACAACAAGTGTAGGGGGAAGGGTGGCAGAGAGGTAACCATGCTGGGGTCAGTGGTTACACAAGAAAACCGCCACACAACTCAAGGGCTCCTGACAATAATAGGATTACCATATTTGAACTTTCAAAAAAGGACACCCCTGAGAGGGAGCGTATCTGTATCAGTATCGATCAACTCAAGTTGTATTAATGTGTTATACAACACGGCTGTGTCTAGACTGGCATGATTTTCCGCAAATGCTTTTAACGGAAAAGTTTTTCCGTTAAAAGCATTTGTGGAAAAGATCGTCTAGATTGGCACGGACGCTTTTCCGCAAAAGCACTTTTTGCGGAAAAGCATCCGTGCCAATCTAGACGCGGTTTTGCGCAAGAAAGCCCCGATCGCCATTTTTGCAATTGAGACTTTTTTGCACAAAACAATACCGCGTTGTCTACACTGGCCCTCTTGCGCAAGAGGGCTTTTGCCCGAACGGGAGCAGCGTAGTATTTCCGCAAGAACACTGACAATCTTACATGAGATTGTCAGTGTTCTTGCGGAAATTCAAGCGGCCAGTCTAGATGCAGCCCACATGTATAATGTGTTTTACATTAATACAACGTGAGTTGGTAGATACTGATACAGATACGCTCCCTTTCCGGAGTGTCCTCTTTTTTGAAAGTTCAAATATGACAATAATCAACATCAACTATCGGAAAATCTTGTGTTTCAGGCCTTCCTCTGACATCAAATTCCGGGCCCTTTTGTAGGCACAGTGCTGGGGACTTCTTGGGGGCAGGGGTAGTGCCAAGTCGCCTTCTCCTCTGAACAAAGTGCCCTGCAGCGGAGGCGGCATCCAGGGCTCAGAAGAGCACAAGCAGCTTTGGTGTGATCAAGCCCAGACACCTACGCAGGTGATAAAAGCAGGTGCCCACAGCCAGTAGAAGTAGTAAATGGGGAAGTGCTGCTCTTATCCTTGGAGTCCTGAGATCTGTTTCTACGGCCTCATTCCTCGGGATAAAGGACCCTCGGCAGTGCCCCCAGACAAGCAAACTAGGTCTGCCGGCGTCCTTCCTCCTGTGCTTAGGCAGGATGAAGTGAACAGCCCTGCCCTTGAGATGGCAGCAGAGGCAGAGCGCCAGCGCCAGCTAGTGGCTGACAGGGGAACAGGGAGAGCTGCGGTCGGGTGAGGTCGTGCGCCATGGGGGACGGTGAGGTTTTGACAAAAGTCCCCAAGGTTCAGGCTGATTGCAAGGGGTGCTGGGGTTGGAGAGCAGCTGTGGACTCTGGCACAGGGTGGGCTCTGCTGCAGGGGCACAGCTCGTGGGGGGGGGGGGGGGAGAAAGAGCTGCTGCTGATTCCCAGGCACTAGGGCACAAGGGAGCTAGCCTGTCATTGTCCCTGACAAGCCTGTCTTCACAACTCCACTGGCTCTCCGCTTGGCTGGCTCTGGCGATGCTGAAGGGGAATGACAGCCCAGAATTGCCCTTCCTGTGTCTCTCTCTGCAGGCCGGGGGCAGCTGAACACAGGCAGCTCCTCAGCCATTGGACTCCCCTGGCCTGTCCCAGGAGATGAGGATGGCGGGTGCCAGAACCCTCTCCTCTGCTGCACCCGCTTCTGGAATCTCAGACTCCATCTTGTCAGGCTCTCCTAGGCATGTCTCCTCTCCCCCTGGCCCAGACCTTGGGTCTGTTCCTCTTGGCCATTGGGGGCGATTGAAATCCAAGCTTCCCCAGGTGCGCTCTTCCCACCAGCAAAGAGAGTGCTCTTCCAAACGCCAGGGAGGCCTTTCCCCCCTGGTTGGCACAACGTATCCCAGACATGGGCTGTGAGCCCCAAGCACTCCTGCTCCTTCTCCCCATGGCTGGAGAAGCCCTGGCCGGCCCACCCCAGCCAGCCCCAAGTCTTGGGATGCCTCCAGAGACAGGCTGAGCCAATGGCCTGTCTCCCCACCCCACCCTTGCTAGCCTCGCATTGCCCCAAGCTCCCCTTGGTGGAGCTGAATTCAGGTCTGCAGCCTGGAGCTGAGCCCGATGCATTACCAGCTTCAAGTAGAGAGGGAAGATGGGGCCTTGGTACACAGCGCAGGTGCAGCCAAAGCCTGGGCCAGGAGAGGCTTAGCCTGCCCTGGCCTGCAATACCAGTGCATAGGATGCAATAACCAACCTTGGCCCCAGAGCCTATCCAGTCATGAAGGAGGCTGAGCTGGTGTTACAGAGAGACCTTTGCATCCGCCTTTCTCCCTCAGGCTTCATTGGACTGGGAGACACACCCCGGACAGAGGCTTTCAGCTAATTCAACATTGTTCTAGCAAAGCGGCTCTGGCCGCAGCCTGGTTTGCCAAAGTTCAGCGCAGAGCCAAGAGCATAGGCTGTAAAGGCCAGATGCAACCCTGGAGCAGGGGAGTGGGGGAAGAGGAGGGAGGGACCTTTCCCACCACTCTGGGTCCCTTTTTCCTGGGTGCTGGGAATGCTAACAGGGCAGCTAGCTCTGTGGTGAGATGCAGGTCTGGAGACACCGTTAGGACCAGAGAGGTAGAGGTGGGGGTCGGATGGGCAGCTGAATCCACGGGAGTGGAGAGGATCAGCAACTAGGTCAACGCAAACAGGAAGCGAGCACAGCCAGGACAGCTGGGCAGAGTGCTCCCCAGGCTCGTGGAGGCAGGGTAAACCCCAGCAGCTGCATGAATACAAAACTTTGGCTTGCTTTTGCCCACACTTGCCCTTGGACGGGTCAGCGTGCTGGAGCAGCGAGGCTGATCGCTGAATCAGGGCTGGCGTTCAGTAAATGATGCTTCAGCAACAGACTCTTGGTTAAGCAGGTGAAGAATCAGCAGAGCTGTGAAATATTGTCTATAGGGAGCAACGGTGAAATCAACCTTTCCATTGCACCCCGCTGCTCTCTCTGGTGCTGAGACCGTTGTCCGCAGGCAGGGCCAGTCCAAGAGATTTTGGCACCCTGGCAAATGGCGGCTTTGCCCCCTCCACCTTCAACGGAGAGAATAATGAGACGACTAGAATGAAATTTCTCCTTTATTTATTTGGCACTGAAAATGAACAATGTAAAAATAAATATTGTTATTGATTTTTTTCCTACTTTTTATTAACCCTAACACAACTATACCGTAAAAACCGCCCCATTGCTGGCACTTTGAGGCTTTACCCATTTTGAGTTGTACACAGTGTTTCTGCTCAGTGCTGTGAACAGTATTTGTGGCTCTCCTTGTACAATCTTGCTAAAAGCTTTTGTCAAATTTTTCAAAGTCCCACAATACAACTTCTTCGTGGGCACAGAGTCTTTGGGATCACAGTGCGTCACATGGCAGAGCAGCTGTGGTGGGTCACGGACCGGCCTTCAAGAAGCTGTAAGCAACACTCACTCAACTGTATGACTAGCCAACCCTGGGCTACTGAGAATAAATTAAAAATTAATGGAGATTGCCTATCTCCTAGAACTGGAAGGGACCTTGAAAGATCATAGAGTCCAGTCCCCTGCCTTCACTGCAGGACCAAGTACCATCCCTGACAAATTTTTGCCCCAAATCCCTAAATGGCCTCCACAAGGATTGAACTCATAACCCTGGGTTTAGCATGCTGTCAGCCCACGGTCAGGGCAGTGTGTGTGGGTGTGTCTCCTAAGTCTTTCACTGCTAAGACACGAAGTCTCGTAGCAGCGGGCAGCCCAGAAGGCTGAAAGGAGCCCCAAGAGTTTAACGTCCGTGACTTTACTGCTAGGACCGAGGTCCCGTCACAGAGGGTAGCCAAACAGGCTAACAGACGCCCCTGTGTGTAGGAAGAGCTTATTACACCTTAGATTTTAGCTGCTAGAACATAAAGTTCCTTCGCAGCGGGCAGCCTGGGAAAGGCTGGAAAGGTGCCCCAACGGATCTTGTCACCTGGGAGTGACACAGATCCAAACGCCCAAGCTCTCCCTATGTCTGTCCCTTTATGACCGGCTGAAGTTCTTTTAAATTGTGCTTGGTTCTATTACAGCAACTGAAGGAGTCAGGTTAAAACTTAAACAGTTACAGGTTTATTAAAGGAACTTATAAATCATATGGTTACAATGGCTATTGCTCTATTTCTTAATGCTAGCATAAATATAGATCTTAAAAAGTGGTTACAGGAAAAAGGTAAAGATAGAAAATAGAAATAATGGTACCAAATGACAGCTTAATCTTTAAAGAGCTCTAACACTATGTATATATATACTTAATCAAAGGACCACATCCAGGTACAATTTTTACCCCCTTCTGTGCCTCTAGACTCCAGCGTGTCAGGCCAGGTCTCTCAATTCCTCGGAAAGACAAATACGAGGTGGGCGTCCCCTCTGGAACCTCGGGAGGTCAAACACCAAACCCGACCAGCAGATAGGTGGTAGATTGACACACAAAGCAAGTGTGCTGCTGTACCCATCTTTATACCCCTGGGGGCCCGTATTCTCTTTCTTATCTTAAGAGGCCAAATTGTACTGGTCCGTTTTGTGGCGCCAGTTCTTACAAGCAAGTTACAAGTTAATTTACACTTGTAAGAGAGGAAGATAGCTAAATTAGGACTGCCGGATGTTCTTGTTGGGCGGGAGATTCCTCCCCCCGCGGACGGTTGTGTGTTCGTATCAATATGGGTTAAGTCAAGGGCACGATGTACAGCCTCTTGGTCAGCAATTAGTTTGACCACCCTCCTATCTCTGCTTACAGTTGGTCACGGTCACTGAGCCAACATATCTAAACCTCCTGCTCCAAGGTTTTCAAAGAATATGCTGTTTTCCTGCTCTTATGTGCCCTGCATAGTTTCAAGCAAAGATGGATGTTAAAATGAAGGTTCACGTCTAGCTACACAGGCCAATGCTCAAACCACTGAACTATCCCTCCCCCAATGGACTGCCAGAATCCATGCGCAGGCAGCAAACCCAGCGATGCTCTTTGGAAGCTCTACTGGGACACACATGTTAACTGTCCTTGCATACGGAGCTGTGCTCCACAATGTGAAAGGAGTAATACAACTCAGCTTCTGACATGGCAACGGTGCACTGTTAGACAAGCACAATACTGGACACTTCTGTAAAAAGTTAAAATTCACTTCTGTAGAACTTGGCACCCCTTAAAACTGGTGCCCTAGTTTGCCAGTATCAGGGCTGGGAAAAATATGGCCCATGGGCTGGGTGCAGCCCACAGACATAGCCCGGAGCCCCAGGAAAGCTCCCAGCCTGCCTTGCCTTCCCTTCCCTTCCCCAGCAGGCTGAACAGCAGCTGCAGGGCCCTGATTGTCTTTGAACAGCTGCGAGCCCCAGGGGAGAGGAAAGAGGCTTTGCCCGCTGCCCCCACCCCCAGCACAATCCCAACGGCCCATTTCCCAGTTAAATCTTCTGGACAGAGCCTGCCTCTGGAACCCCAGGCCCTCCCCCCCCAACCCTCTGCCCCTCCACTCCTGCCTTCCCACCTCACATAACTCAAACCGTGTCCCCCTCCTACATCCCAATCCCCTACCCCAGGCCACAACCGAAAACCTCTTCACCCCAAGCCCCTGCCCCAGGTCACAACCTCAACACCTGCCCCTCCTCCTGCACCCAAGTCCCCTGCCCCAGGTCACACCTGCCTCCCTCATCCAAACTCCCTCCCAGACCCCACATTCTCTCCTGTATCCCAAGCTCCATCCCAGACCCCGCACCTCCTCCACTAATATCATGGGAGAGTGCGGCTCATAACCACTTTCCAAATTCTTGGGAGTGTCCCCCCACAGCAAAATGACTTGCCCAACCCTGCCCCATATGGTTGGGCTGGCCCTGTGTGCAGGCAGCTCCTGGCAGGAGCCCTGGACAGATTTGCAGGGAGCCTCTTCCTGCCAGTCCCCCAGACTCAACAGAACATCTGGCTCCAAGCAGGATGTGTGGTTTCCGCCTCTAGCGCGCCAACGTGTCCTGCACCGGAGAAGGCAGACCAGGGCAGCTGACATCAGCAACATCCAAGCCAGGGCAAAAGGGTTGGCAGGAGCTGGGAAGCCATTAGCCCAGGATTTTCAGGTCTCAGAAGGGGAGAGCAGCAAGGAAGGGAGAGGATGAAGAACAGCTGGACTAAAAGAGAGCTGGCAAGGGGGATGGGGGACTCCAAACTTGTGAGCTTTGCCTAGAGCTAAAGTTGGGCTGGGGAGATCTCACAGCTCCTTGCAGTGAGGCATTCTAAAGTAGCTCACTAGGAGTTCGGTGTCTGTATTACTCTGCTGCAGGCTGTAACCCCAGCTCTGTGCCAATGCTGGAAGGGACGGGTGGTAGGTGAAGGCAGGGCTGCAGGAGGCAGGGCTGCAGGAGGCAAGCCCGTCCAGCTCCACCCCTTCTGCCAAGGCCCCACCTGCAATGGGAGCCAAGCTGGTCCCCTCCCCCTGCACTGCGGGGTGAGAGGTGCACGGCCTCAGCCTCCCCAGCCCTGGATAATGGCAGGTAGCACGTGGCCCCAACCTCCTTGGCCCCACAACATGGGGAGAGTGGGCACTTGGGGGCAGCAACACTCCGCCCCCTGTAGACACTCTGGGGGCACAGTGTGAACAGCACCGGGCAGGCGCTTTGGGGAGGAAAAGCTTTCCCCTGCCCAGCACACCAGCTGCCCATGCCGGAGGATCTGACTCAGCAGGACAGGGTGGCTGGGCGCCCCACAGAGCAGGGCTTAGTATTTCAGCACATCAAGTGAGAGTCGCAAGGGGATCTCTCATGGCCGTCTGTGGGGCCCAATCTTCCTACCGAGGGGAGCAGAGTTAGACCGCACCTTCGGCTGGCTGTTTACTTGGTGCTGTACACAGCAAGGAACACAATATCCAAAACCCCTGCCCTGCGGCTGTCACAATCCATCTGCCTTTTCCTTTCTAGATCCCCGCCCGAGGCTGTAACCTTGCTACTAACATTATCCTGGACCCTTTGTTCCATGCCCAGTCTCTTTGCTGAGGCAAGCTCAGTCCAAGCCGCTGCTCGTATGCTGACACTGGGTTGTCTCCAGTCTCCTCTATTTTTAGCAGGAGGGGGGGGTGATTTATTTCTCTGGAGCAGTCCATTGCTCAGCGACGTCATTCCTAGCGGCTTTATTTCTATCTGCCAGCATCCAGCAGCCTGCCTCCACCGCCGTCAAAAGCCTGCGGTCGGCCCTTGCCAGCAGACTGACTCACAGGGCTTGTGCTAAGGGGCTCTTGAACTGCTGTGTAGACGTAGATCTCAGGGTCTCCGAGGGCCCCGGAGCTCGGGTTGCAGCCTGCGCCCAAGTGTCTTCACCACCATTCAACAGCCCCTAAGCTCAAGCCGTCAGCCAGAGTCAGCTGGCCTGGCCTAGCGGCTGGTTTTTAACTGCAGCGTAGACACACCCGACAAGGTCAAGCACTTGCCCAAGGTAGCGCCGCGGAGCCCAGTGCGGCAGCCCGGAAAGGTTAACAAGGCCGGAAGGCAACAAAGAAATGATCGTTCTAACCATTGCTCCGGATGTAAATGGTTATGCAGTACTGGAACGGGAGCTCACCGGACAACAGACCCGCACGCCAGAACGGTGCCGGGGACACCGGGGTGCTGTGGGGTCTGGCAAGTAGGAGAGAAACCCCATGTCTCTGACTGGTCCATGGCCATCAGAGCGCCCATCGCACTTTCCTAAGGGTTGCCATGTTAACCACAGGGTCACGGCCAAATTCCAACACTGGCTACTGCGCTCCGCTTCCCTCCAGGCAGTTCGGTTGGCTAGAACGCGCCTCCCTACTTCCTGCCCCAAACTGTTGTGCACGGTTACTGTGAGTTACCAAACAGCTGCTGTGCCCCTCCCCCCAGAATGGCTGTACTACTAGTGAGGGGGACACTGTCCATATGACTGCTCCCCAGCCTGTGGAAGGGCTGTGGCAACCCCTCTCCGCCCCAGGCCCTGCCCCTCCCTCCCCTTCTCTTCCCCAACCACGCTACTCCCCATCCCCCTTCTTCCCCCCTCCTCCCCAGACCCTAACGAGAGCAATGCAGCCCTGGATGCTAGCAGGGCCGGGGGCCTGGCACAAGCAGTAGCCATCCACCCCCTCTCACTGGCTGCAGCCGGGGGGTGAGGAGAGGAAAGCAACACGGCCCCAGCCACATCGCTCTGCTTCCTGCCAGCAACTGCAGGGACGGTCCTGCGCCTCCCCTGAGCAATGCGCCAGGAGAGCAGAGCGAGCTGGGGTCGTGGTGCTCTGTTTCCCCTGGTGAGTACACGGGTGCCACACCCCTGCCATGGGCACCAGGCTCCCTCTCCCCACTAGTCTCCCTAGATGCCCAGAAACTCTGGCCACACTGGCTATTGCCAGCCCCTTGCTCCTTTGGGAGGGGGGCACATGGCCTCCACTGTCCCCCACACTGCCCCTGCCAATGGTGGCTGAAGTGTGGGTTTTGGGTCTCTGCTCTTCAGGAGCAGGTGCGTCAGCACCGCGGTTTGGTGACAGAGCCCTCACTCCCAATGCCTGGGACACATCAGGGAGCTGAACCCACCGGAGTTTCAGCTAATGCAGAAGGTGAGGTAAAGCCATCAGCAGTCAGGGCTGCTGGTATCAGGGCTCTGAGCCTGATTCACTCTTCAGACACTCCAGCACCAAGAAGCTTCTCTCCCCAGCAAAGCAAAACCTGACTGAAGGCTGCTACTTGCTTCCTAGCTGTAAATATGCTGCTAATTCCACCCAGAACATGCCTCAAGTCCCATCCAGTGATATCCCTCAAGGCCTTGAGCCACCTGCTGGCACCGGACCCAGGCACATTTGTCTGTGCCCACACCTGCTGCCTGAGAAAGGCCCGGGAGGCTTCCGGGGTGCAGTGTGACCAAAGAGACAATGGAATCTAACGAGGAAAGGATTACCCAGCTGACACAGCCATCTTGCTGGGCATCTTCCTCTCGCCTTCCTAGGTTAGGACCAGTTCCCGTCAGACTGGCTGCCAGGCCTGCTCTGGTGACAAGCCCGGCACATGGGGGTTCTTCACTAGCTCATGCCAGCCTCTAGTGCATGGATGTGAGAGGGCTTAGGAGACCCCTTCACCACCTGCTGTGGCTGCACACAGAGAGATTCCCCCCCCTCCGGGTCCCCTCTTTTCTCAGGTGACGGGATGGCAAAGAGCAGAGAGAGGAGTAGGGGAAATTCAGACTTTCATGTCCCAGGTGGAGCTTGAGGTTCCCGCAGGCCTATGTCCCAAACACAGCAGTCTGACAAAGGAGATCACAATTTCCTTCAGTAACCCTTCACTGCTCCTTGTGATCAGTCAGAGTCACCGGGAGCCAATGTGAGGCCTCCACACAGCAACGCAGGAATTGCCAGACTAGATCAAAATGATGGTCCATTCTGTGATCAGTAGCAGGCGCTTCACAGGCAGGTGCAGGAGACCCTGCTGAGGGCATGGGATAACCTACCCCCGGGAAAATTTCCTCTGGACTCCCAAGTCAGAGGCTGGCAGGACGGTTTATGCCCCCCCTCCCCTACATGGTTGGTTTGTTTAGGGGCAGCTGTTTTAACCCCTCTATTCGCTGTGTGTCCAATCCCTATTTGAATCCTGCTAAACTCTGAGCCACAAGTCTATCCAGTGACAGTGCGTTCCATGGGCTGGCTGTCCATTAGCTTTAAACGTATTTCCTTTGATCAGCTCTGAATTTGCCACCACTTCATTCCAATGGATGCCACTTGTTTTAGGAGTAAAGGTGGGGATAAGCTCCTGATCTACCTCCTCTGAGCCACTGAGGGCTGCTTCCGTCTCTCACTTCCCCTTTATTTCTGCAATATCATTTCTGAGGTGGAGGGACGAGCTGTGAACATAGTATCAGAGGCATCCTCGTGGCTCCCACAACTTCACTCTTCTGGCACAACAAACCTTTCTACAACCAAGGTAAACCTTGTCGGTGTGAAATAAACTCTCTTCTCTTTTGCTCCAAGTACAAGGGGTCACTCTTTGACCTGCCTTCTCTAACATAAACAGAGAGGGCTAGAAAGACTAGTTAAACAAATTCCAAACAAAATCCTCCACAGCACACTAGGGCTTTTAGTTTCATGAATGAGCCATGAGACAGCACTGCTAGACTACAGGTGCAATGCCCTGGGTGCTCTAGGACTGGGACCCCCATGGAGAAAAATTAATGGGTTCTTCCCCCTCCCACAAGCCTCTTGCTCACCATATCCCTGCTGATCAACTCCTCCTTCTCCTCCCCAAGCCAGGGCTGTCCCTAGCAGGGTCTGGGGCAACCCCCTCCACTACACCAGGTGCAGGACCCAGAGCAACATCCCTCTCTGCTCCTGGCTCTGCCCCCACCCTCTTCCATTTCCCCAAGCCCCACCCCCACATTTCCCCACAGCACCCATTGCCCAAAGTACCCTCACAATGTAAGCTGGGAATTACCAGGGTGGGAGGAGGGCTGGCATGTGGCAGCAGCAGGGGTTAGGTTCCTCCCACACTCACTGGTGGCAGGACCTGAAGCAACTTGGCAGCTTGTTCCAATGCTCATTTCCCAGCCTGCTGTGCTCCGCTTCACCTCAGCAGCAGGAAGGGGAGCAAGCTGGGCACTCCGCTTCCCGCTGCCATGGTGAAGAGGAGGGGAGCAGGCTGGGAGATGAACAACAGAGCAAACTGACTGGTCGCTTTGGCTCCCGCCGCCCCGGTGAGCGCAAGGGCAGGAGGGAGCCCAACCCTTGCTGCTGCGCCACACCAGGTCCTCCACAAATCCCCCACGTCACCTTGGGACCCGTGGGTCCCATCTATAAAATGGTTAAGGGGGCTGCCGCAAGGCCCCCCAAAGTGCAGGGTTTGCAGCTGCTCCAAATCATCTTACAGACAGGATGGCTCTGCTCCCAGCACCTTCTGCCTGCCTTGAATTGATGTTTCCTGGGATGCAGGAGGCTCTGGGAGGGTGGGGAAAGAGCAGGAATGGGGCACATTTTGAGGAAGGGGCCAAAAGAGATAGGGAAGAGGCGGGGCAGGGCAGAGCAGGAATGGAGTCTTGGGAAAGGGATGGAGTGTGGGGTGGGGCCTGGTTCAGAAGGAGGGGAATCAAGCACCTCCTAGCCAGAGGCAAAGTTAGTGCCTATGTACACCATTACAAGTCCACTAGAGGGCTGAGCCCATTGCTCACTACACGACAGCCAAAGATCATGATGACATTCTGTCATCCAGCAGGAAAAACTTTTATAGATAGACACACAGACAGGTGCCTGCCTCACTACATGCTGTCTGTGCCTATGCACTGTGAACACACCTTTAGTTCTAGCCAATCCTTTTCCCATCACAGTCCTGTTTTTTGTTCCAGCTACACCAGACTAACACGGCTGCATTTCGATCACTATTCTAGTGGCAATACAGTTTGCATTTCACAGCCCAGCACATCAAGCTCCGCCTCCTTCTGCATGGTGGTAACAGCATCTCCAATCCCAAATGTTCAAAAAGATCATGATCCAGTTTTACCAAAAACCCACGACATTTTGTAAAAATAATAGACCCGGTGTTCTTGCCTGCGGTGGGGTTTTTTTGTTTTTAGGTTGTGCTGGGGGAGACTTAGAAGCTTGTACACTTCGAAGCTTTCTCCACAGCCACATGGCTAGAAACGTCTCCTTTAAAAAGGAAGTCAAAAAAAGTCCTCACCCGCGCACTTGACCCTGGGAGCTGGGACAGTCAATAAACAAGAATGAGCAGAAGACGCAGGTGAAAATCTGGAGCGCTGCCAACACTGCAATTGCTGGTTCCCCAAAAAAGGCACCAGAGGGGTAATGGATGCAAATCAAATGCTCCCTTGGCAGGGACCGGCTGGGCTCCAGGTTGCACGGGGTAGCTCTGCAGGCAGCCAGCAGGGCCCGGCCTGGGCAGCCTTAGCGGGGCTGCGCTGGAGGATTCCACCAGCCACGGGAACAGCCGGTCCCATTACAACGCGCCCCGGCCCACGTGCTGCTCCAGCGCAGGGAGCAGCCGCTTACGGAGCGCACGTGCCACGCCAGTTTTCTTATTGGTGGGCCGCGCCGCGCGCATGCGTGTCAGGGACACCCCCTTCGCATTGGTGTGTCCTCGCCGAGGCGCCGTCTCCTTCCGGTCTATTTGAAAACATGGGATGGTGGGCGGGCGAAGCCGCGGCGACCCGGAAGAGGATGCGGCGGAGGGGCCGCGTGCGTGAGCCCGGAGTCCGATCATGGCGGCCCGGGGCTCTGGGAGGCGGGGAGCCGGGTCGGGGGGAGCCCAGGGGCCGGACCCGCAGGAGGAGCCGCCACCCCCGCTGCAGGCCGTGCTGGTGGCGGACAGCTTCAACCGCCGCTTCTTCCCCATCTCCAAGGACCGGCCCCGGGTGAGGCACCGGCCGGGACCCTGCCCCGCCCCCGGAGAGATCGCCCTGGATCCCTCTGCGCCCGGCGGAGAGACCGGGACCCCTCCCCCCGCCGGAGCGTCCGGGACCGACCTACCTCCCCTCCAGAGACACTCAGACTTCCCCCCGCCCCCCGCCAGAGAAAGCAGCTGGGACCTGCCCCAGCTGGACAGACCGGGACTCCCCCCCCCTTCCCCTTTCCGCCCTCCTACGAACAGAGACCGGGTAGGACCCCTAGATCCCCCTGGGAGAGACCCCACCTGCCACCTCCTGGCTTCTTTCTAAGCGCTGCCTCAGCCCGCGATCCTCTCTCTGAGTGTGGGGCGGAATCATTCTGAAAGTCCCGAAGCTCTGCAGGGGATCAGAGGGCAGCTGGGTTTTGTTCCTAGCTCTGTCCTTGCTTCGCTGTGGAACCTGGGCCAAGTCCCTTTTGCAATCCGAGCCTCAACTTCCCTGTCTGTAAAATGGGGGCTAATTATACTGCTGTAGCACCTCTGGGGAAGGGTAGTGAGTTATTCCTAAAGCTTTTCAGCAGCCTAAGAGGTATTTGTGGTATTCCCTGAGAGTGGCAGCTGTGGTGGGAGACACATATAAAGCGCACACCATCCTCTGGCTGTTTCTTAAATAAATTAGTTCAAGAGAATAGGTCTTCAGAACAGAGAATACTCATCTGCATCTCTAATAACAAACATAACAGGCTTGACTAGAAGAAGAAATTAGAATCTATGCGCTAATTGCCAATGCTATACTATAATTTGTAGTTAATAAAACAGCTGAATAAAGAGATGTTGAATCATGTGCTGAGAGTGGCCAGGCTCAGATTTCTGGAGAGGTTTCGCTATACAAAACATTGTATTATTCGCTCCCATGTGATCCTTCTGGTTGAGAGACAGGTCTTCGATAGGGATATGAAGTACTAGTCAACAGGCTTGTCAACTAGTCACTCCTCCCCCCCACACACACTTTGCTGCCTCTATCAGAAAGAGGCAGAAGGGGGGCGTGAAGAAGGGTACTTAAAAGAGGCAATGTTGCTTGGAGCCTGGGGCCAGAGCCTGGGCTCCGCACAGCACTGCCGCTTTGAAATGCCAACACTAGATGCAGCCCAGGGCCAGGTGGGGGGGTCCCCAGGCTGCACGCAGCATTTCAAAGCGACAGCGCCGCATGAAGCCTGGGATCATCTGGGGACTCCCTACTGACCCCGGGGTTCCATGCGGTGCTGCTGCTTTGAAACGCATGGGGAGCCTGGCATCAGGCTCCTCGTGGTGTTTCAAAGTGGCAGTGCCGCATGTAGCCTGGGATCAGCTGGGGACTCCCTACTGACCCCGGGGTTCCATGCGGTGCTGCTGCTTTGAAACGCATGGGGAGCCTGGCATCAGGCTCCTCGTGGTGTTTCAAAGTGGCAGTGCCGCATGTAGCCTGGGATCAGCTGGGGACTCCCGGGCCCTACACAGCACTTTTGCCTTTGGAGTATAGCAATAGCCCTTGCTACACTTCAAAGGTGGGTCAGTTAGTTGATACTTAACATCCTTGGTCTTGGAGGTGAAAGTTTTTGTGATAGCTTCCAACAAGAAAATATGGTTGAAAGAGTTGTTGAAATCTGTGGGAGACATTTTTAGTTTATTGAAGTTGTTATAAAAAAAGCTGAAAGGTGCCTTGATTACAGCATATAAGCACATTCATAGGGCTTTTTCATATAGAGGAGAAAAACAGAACATGAACCAATGGCTGGAAGTTAAAGCAAGAGAAATTAAAATGAGAAATAAAGCTCATATTAACAACAAGGGTAATAAACTATTGGAACAAACGACCAAGGGAAGTGGTGGATTCCTCATTTCTCCGTGTCTTAAAAGCAAGACTGGATCCTTTTTGGAAGACTTGCTTTAGCCATACGCATGTTGTTGGGATTAATATAGGAGTCACTGGGTGAAATTTAATTTGTGTAGGAGGTGAGACTAGATGATCCTTCTGGCTTTATACTTGTTGAATCTGAATTTCTTTTTAAAATTCTTACATAGGAATTGAACTAGATTAAGAAGCAAAGTACCCAAGTACTGCAAGAAACTCCTTGAGAGGAAAGAAACTTGTAAAGCACACAAAGACACGAAGTCTTGTAAAATCATTTTATGGAGGACGCTCTTGAATGAGTCAGTCTAAGGCGAGTCCAGATGTTAACGTGACCAATGACACGTTGCTCCCTCTTTTTCCATATCAACTCGAAAGGAGAAAGGAGAGTGATTATGGTGAAGGTTTCCACTACACAGGTTGAACCTCTCTAGTCCAGCATACTCTGGTCCAGCAACATCCATGGTCTGGCATGTTTTTAATTAGCCAGATGTCCACGTATCTCTAGGGATGTTAACTATTGAGTATTTGTGTAAATGTGTAACTGCTTGAAATTTTAGCTGCTACAGATGGGGGGGCCAGGTGGGACCCAATATGCAGGGGAGCCTGCTTGAAAGCCACTTCCTGCATATATCAGCTTTCCTCTCCCTCCTCCCCCATCAGAGGCTACAGTGTAAGGGGTGGGGAGGCAGTATCAAGGGAGCCAATGCTCATGGGGAGATGGCTTTTAATTTTAAGCTCTCCTCCTGCCCCCCGAGCATTCGCTCCCGCTTGACCTCTCCCTCCCCTCCCCCCCCCGTAGGAGGTGGTGGGGAGGAGGTTCCACGGAAGCCGGCACATGCAAAGGGCCTACTTAAAAGCCAGCTCCCTGCTCCTGCCTGCTCAGGCTTATCGGTTAATTGTGTAGTTGACTACACAATTGCCCTCTCTAGTTAGATAATGATTAATTGAATAGTCATGTAACTGCACAAATTATTATCGGTTACATGACTGTTTGATAGTCCCTGGGGAGTAGGTCTGGCAGCCAGTGCAGTCCAGCCCCACACCTGGCAGCAGCACAGGATGGCATGTGGAGCTGGTCCATGAGGGGTGCTGGTTTAAAAACTGGCTCCCCGTGCAGACCAATCCACACCTGTCACCTTGCACTGCTGTCTCTGATACAGGGACAGCGGGAGAGGGGGCTATGTGACTCGTATAAGCCGATACACGTGGGGAGCTGGCTTGAAAGCCTGCTTCCCGTGTGTACTGGCTCCTGCCTGCTCCCCACACCTTACGCGTTGCTGCCTCTCTTATCAGAGGCAGCAGTGCGGAGGTTGGGGAGCAGGTGGATCTACAGGTCCAGTGCTTGTGGGGAGCTGGCTTAAAAGCTGGCTCCCCACGGCACCAGCTCCTGCCTCACCCCCCTTGCTGCCTCTGATACAGAGGAGGCAAGGGGGACAATGCATGTAATAGATTAGATGAACTGATAAGCCTAGGCCACCAGTCTGGCTCTCAGTGATCTCTGCTGAAACAAAAAACAGGACTATGTAGCACTTTAAAGACTAACAAGATGGTTTATTAGGTGATGAGCTTTTGTGGGCCAGACCCACTTCCTCAGATCAAATAATCTCTGCTGTTATTTAGCTCTAATTTACTCCTAAATGTCTTCCAAGAGCCCAGTAAACAGTGGGAGTGTCGGTAATGCTGTTAGGCAATATTGACCTTCCGTAGTTTGTCAAACTTTCTGGTTTGGCACCGGTCAGGTCTCCAGAGTGCTGGACTGGAGAGGTTCAGTATGTATGCTAGCTTCTGAATTGTTGAAAGGGGATGGCTAGAGAATGGAAAACTCAGCACTGATGCTGTTCTAAATAGTCTTATTTATATTACAGTAGTATGTCGAGGTCTCAGTTACGGAACAACTCCCATGGTGCTGGGTACAAACATGTAATAGTTGCTGCCTCAGAGCTCTTAATAGTTTATCTAGGGACAAGAAACAACAAGTTGGTAGAACACACAGTGGGAAGGGGTGAGAAGACGAGGGTGACAGTAATAGCTAATATATACGACATTGTGCTCTACGTGCAGTTAGGAGGGAATATTTCGAATGCAATAACGCCTTCTGTTTTCTTATCTTGTGCTGCCTCTCCTGGGTGTGAATGAAAGAGAGTGCTTCATTTGAGGGAACGATATTGCTCATAAAAGTCTAGACACTGGGGAATTACAGTAAGTTGTAATAGGGGGAGAGTGTGAAAAGATTTTGACTCTATATCAGCATATACATACCAGCTATTTCTGTGGGAATGTTTTGGGTGTTTTTCCCCACAATGAAGAAAAATAAACCAGAAATCTAAACTACAGCAGTCAAAGCACTGGGGAGTAGCGAGCATAAGTACTGTTTGCTTTTCATTTGATGATAGGAATTTTACTGCAGCTGCCCCTCTCGGGGGAGGGACAAATATCTTTTTGGTAGATGGGGAAGAGGCCAAGGCCGTGCTTAGAGCTGGGGCAATGTTTCCCATGAAATTATGAGCAAATGAGAGAAGAGCACTTTGACGGCCCGAGGCTCTAGTGCAATAGGAAATAGCTATCCCGCTGGGTTTGGGGTTGAACAAATATGGAATAAATATTCATGGCAATTAGGGATGTGAAAAGTTAACTGGTGGGGGCTGTAGCAGTTCTGGGCATCTGGAGCTGCCGCTGTCCTCAGTGGACCGGGTTAGGGGGAGAGGCACAGGCAGGGGTTGCTCCAGCCAGGCTGACGCAGCCCCTATCTGCGGCGGTGGGCCACTCCAGCCAGGCCAGGGTGGGAAGGCACTCCAGCCAAGCTGGGCTGGAGCACCCTACCCCAATCAGTGTTTTCTACCAGAGATAACCGGTTAAACGTGAAGTAATCCCAATTACATGGAATTTTACATCCCTAATGGCAAATCATGATTACACGATTCGCAGTTGTTCACTGGCTGAAAGCCAGAAAGGAACAATTTTTAATGTGAGGGAAAAAATGCTTTTTGAAAATGAGAGCTACAAAAAAATTCATACGTGACCTGCAGTTGTAAATTACTGTCAAGGAGACACTTGACTCTCCAGTTTGCAGAATGTATTCACATTCCCTCCATAAATGTTGTGTGAGTCTCTTTAATTTTTTTTTTATTACTTTGTTCCTGTGGTTTCATCCCTCATGTCTGACATTTTTTCTGATGGTTAGAGCGTGAGACGTGGAGTCATGACTGTCTTACTCTGGCACTGCTGAGTCTTTCCTGCATCTGGTTTGTGGCTGGCCTTATTTGGTGTACAGTGTCGGTTCAGCTAACTCTGTCCTGTCTCCCTAGGTTCTCCTTCCTCTCGCAAATGTGGCCATGATAGACTACACTTTGGAGTTCCTAACTGCAACTGGAGTAGAAGAAACCTTTGTCTTCTGCTGCTGGAAGTCGGTGGAGATAAAGGAGCATTTACTGTAAGGAACACCTCATCTTCTTTTGAGGCTTACTGTAAAGGAATGTTTCCAAGATCTTATATCACAGTGACTCCTGTGGCTAATGAAAGCTGGATGATACTCCCAGTATTGTCCCAAGAGGACAATTTGAACAATGTATCCTTAGAAATTTCTGCTGGTGCTGAGAGCTTATGTATGGCATGTCCTTATTCACCAGCTTTTGCTAATAGCTAAGAAAGCACCAAGGTAAATAAGGTGTGAAGAGAGAAAATTCTTTCGTTTAGTGAGCAGGATGTGGGTAGCACTGTTGTCTCTCTGTAGACTGCATAGGTGATGGTCTTCACTGTCTTGGTTGTATTTAAAGACAGATCTTTCCTGGCTAGATATTTATGAACATTGTGTACCTGATGTTCCTTAAGCTACTGGCTCTCTGAGGAGTGAATGCCCTTGCTCTGTAACACTCTGAAGTGCACTTGTCAGGCTGGGGCTAGCTCTCTGCTACACAGTGATCTTAGCTTTCATAATCTGTAGGCTTGTTCACCCAAGTGGAATATAAAGCATCATCTCTCCACTGTTGCCCACAGGTTAAATTTTGGGTTTGCATAAATGCTTGGTACCTTTCACGAATCCCCACACTACGTCTTGCCCACAAGGAAGTCAGTGTCCTTTAAGCTACAGTCTCAGAGCATTACTCTCTTTTGTCTCTGCTACAATAATCAGGGCTTGACAAACAATACAATCTACTCGCCCGTGGCGAGTAGATTTCAGCCGCGCGCCCTGTTCATTTGTGGCGCGTGCATGCGCATTGCGGCTCTTGTGCATGCGCGGTACGGGGCTGGGGAGCAGTTTTCGCCGCCGTTCATCAAGCCCTGACAATAATACCTGTACTTTAAGGGTGGGAAACCCTTTTTGGCTCAGGGGCCGCTGACCCACCGAAAAATCAGTTGGGGGCCGCACACAAGTGAGAAGCAAAGTAGAAGCCCCTGACTGAGAGGGTGAAAGACACTCCCCACGTTCCCTTTGGACACCAGAGCCTAAAGGGGCCAAGGCTAGTAGATTCTGTGTGCTCCAGCCCTGTGGATGAGTGGCTGGGGGGCTGGAGCACCAGCGCGGGCTTGCCAGTGCTGAGCTTCGGGCCGGATCCAAGCAAGGTTCCCCACCCCTGCTGTATTTATATGTGACAGTGGGCCAGAGAGCGTAACATAGTTGGTTCGTAAATGTGTGGACCGAAATCCCCCTACGCTGGAGCACCATGTTCTAGCCTAAGCTAGAAGATAACCCTTTCATTCTTTATCTGTTTTCTTCCCCTCTAGTAAGTCCAAATGGTGCCGCCGTACCTCTCCCAATAAGGTGCGCATTATGACCTCAGACCTGTACCGTTCGCTTGGCGATGTGCTAAGGGACGTCGATGCCAAGTCCCTTGTCCGTTCTGACTTCCTCCTCGTCTCTGGAGATGTGGTGTCCAATATCAACGTTTCTGCAGCTCTGGAGGAGCACAGGTGGGTGCCTGGGGCAAAGGTGGACCAGCCTGGCTTTCTCAAGCTCACTGCTGTTTCTTTTTCAGAGACATTGTTTAAAGCTCTTCCTTTCCTGTTTAGGAAGCGCCGTAAGCTGGAGAAGAACGTGTCTGTGATGACGATGATTTTCAAGGCGTCCTCACCAGGTCACCATGCTAGGTGTCAGGAGGATGACATCATCCTTGCTATGGACAGCACCACGAACCGTGTCTTGCACTACCAAAGAACTCAGGGGCTGAAGCGCTTTCGTTTTCCCATGGTACGTGCAGAGATGTGGCCAGTGAAAAGCTGCTAATGTGGTCAAGCGGCCCAAAAGAAAAGTCTAGGGAGAGGGGTGTGTTCTTTACAACTCCCATTGAAAAAGAGATGGCGGGAAGTAGCTTTTGAAGCTTACACCTTCCAATGTGGCCGCTGGCCTCTTCTGTGGGCACGTCATCACTACAGTCTAAATTGGTGGGCAACAATCGATCCAGTGGGAGTTGATTTATTGTGTCTAGTGCAGCCACGATAAATCTACTGCTGAGCGCGCCTCTGTCACCTCCCATAAGGAGAAGAGTAAGCAGTGCTGATGGGAGAGAATAAGCTGTCAACTTATTGTAGTGAAGACATTGCAGTAAGTAGATCTAAGTACGTCTACTTCAGCTACATTATTCATAGAGCTGAAGTTGCGTAACTTAGGTTGACAGCCTGTGGGAGTGTAGACAAGGACTGCAAAGCATGTGGAATGGTACCACCATGGAGGCGTATGCCCTGAAGTTACCTCGAGTTTTTGAGAATGGGGGATTGATTCCCACCATCCCTAACAGGACTCAAACTTTTTCCTCAAAATTCAGTTTTAATTAATTAATTAGTTAATGTAACATCTGCGCTTAGGACTCTGTGTGTGTAACAAGGGATAAACAGATGATTCAGACTGTTGTCTGGTGGCCAGTGAGGTGACTATCAGTGCACCTTCTCTAATGGCTTGGGGGTCGTCAATTATTTTCCCATTACCCCTTGTTGAATGTGTCACAGTCCTCCCAAAAGTAATAAAAATGGGTCATTCCCAGACTAATTCCCTCCTCTGGGTCATGTGTTCTCTTTTTAAATCACTGCAAGTGAGGAGTAGGCCATGATCTTGAAGCTCAAATCCTCATGTTTTAAAACTGTAAATGCATTTTCATTTATTACACTTCGCATTCCATTTGTAAATCCCAGTCAGTAGAGAGCTTTCTGCCACTTGGAAAGGCGTGACCCTGTTTCTAACCTAATCTAGCTTTTGGAGAGATTTTTCCATGTGGGAATACCTCTGGGTTGAAATCTTTCCTGGTTGGCACATGTTGTTGTGTGTGACCATTTTACACACGTTAAGTATTGTTGCTCTGTGTGGTGTGTCCGGCTGGTGTACTTAGCCTGGATATTGTAACTCGTGGGATGTCTTCCAGGTTTCCAACCAACTGAAGTGCGTTCTTAGTATTTTGTCCTTAGCTGGTGCAGGATTGTTCTGGATTGACTCCCACATAAGAAGCACTCAAGCTGTACTGTGTTCTCTCCTCTTTCCAGAGCTTGTTCCAGAGCAATATAGAGACGGTTGAGGTGCGCCACGACTTGCTGGACTGCCATATCAGCATCTGCGCCCCGCAGGTGAGTTGCTGTCGTTCTGGAGGTGTTCTGAGTTGCTGGTTTAGTGATGCTCACATGGCAGAAGCTCATTGCATTGCTGTGGAGTAGAGTCCATTCCAGAGCCCTGGTTAGGGTTGTAATAGTGTTGTTGATTAGTCAGTTAACTGATAAGCAAAAGCTTACCAGTTAATGCTATTGACTACATGCATTTAAATGCAGAGCTGCAGGAGGGGACCTACTCCCGCTGTGGCTCTGCATTTAAAATGGAGTGGGAGGCAGGCAGGCAGCCCAGCACAGTCCCAGGATCCGGGACCTACTCCTGCTACAGCTCTGCATTTTAAATGTGGTAAGAGCCAAGTGGGCAGGCAGCAGGGGTAGCTCCTGGGCCTGGCATGAGCCGGGACTCAGCGCTTTAATTTCCCTTATCGACTTATCGTGTAGTTGATAAAAATTCTATCAACTACACAGTTAGCAAATTACCCGCTTACCATCCCTAGCCCCTGTCCCGTTCCATGTGACTTTGCATGGAGCATGTCATGGACACAGGAAGCACGATGTTTTCTCGGGCTGCCCCTGCCCTTTCAGCAACTGGTCTCTTGCTGAAGAAACAGGTCAGACAGGAAGGGCCTGTGTGTGTGTCCATGTCTGAGATGAATGGAGGAACTAGTCCGAGATTAAGCCCAATGAAAAGTAAGGGATCTTGCAGAGCTTGTTACAGGCTGCAACAGCAGAGGTGCCACCTCTGATGCCTGGAGGCAGGGGACCAAGTGAAGTGTCAGTTCTTGCTGGCTGTCCCTTGTTGGGAGTAATGTCCAGGGCATTCCTTGCCATGCACTAGACTTGGGAATTGTTCTGCTGCTGCTCTTCAGTCTTTCACCGTCAGCAAAATTACAAAGCTACACCGGTCTGCCAGCTGGAATGAATATCCCACCCTTCACTGTGCAAGAACATAAGAACGGCCGTATTGGGTCAGACCAAAGGTCCATCTAGCCCAGTATCCTGTCTGCTCACAGCGGCCAATACCAGATGCCCCAGAGGGAGGGATCACAACAGGTAATCCTCATGGGATTCCCCCCCGTCACCAACCTCCAGAGAAACAGAGACTAGGGACACCATTCCTACCCATCCTGGCTAATAGCCATTGATCCTGGCTAATAGCCATTGATGGACCTAACCTCCACGAATCTATCTAGCTCCTTTTTGAACCCTGTTGAAGTTCTAGCCTTCGCTGCATCCTCTGGCAAGGAGTTCCACAGATTGACTGTGGGAGGAGATGGGAAGTCCCAACACCTCCCGTGCAAGAGATCAAGCCTTTCTCATGCCAACAGGAGAAGGATGAGAGCACTGTCTTCCTGTGTTGTACTTTGATAAGCTCCCTAAGAGCAGCTGGTCTGTGTTAACAACTGAACAGTCCTGCCAGTGTCCTCTGTGTTTTGGCCTCACATTGTCACGTTGTCTCCAGGTGGCCGAGCTGTTCACAGATAACTTTGATTATCAGACTCGGGATGACTTTGTACGTGGCCTGCTGGTGAATGAAGAGGTAAGGAGGGGTGTTGTGCGAGAGCCACTTATGTTTGATCCGAGAGGCCTTTGGCTTTTCACTTTGTCTCTTTAGTGGGTGACTGGCACTTTCTTCGTGTGCTGCCGGGGGTGAGATGTTTCTGTGTCAGTGCAGCCGGTTGTGCTTGCTGGGCAGTAACTGGGCACATACTCTAAATTGTGATAGGCATTGTTGGTTCTTGGGGAGCTGGGAACAATTTCTGTTAAACTAGGAACTAGCTCTCCTGAGATTCACAGCAGCACCTTCTCTCCGCTCTTGGGTTAGTTTATATGCAGAAGAATAGGAAATATGAAGGCTGAAGACTTGTTAAATTAGAAACTGACACGGCCTTTGCTGCTCCAGGATCATGGTGCCATGTTTAACATCAGGATGGGGAACCTCTGGCACGTCGGCCGCCCGCCGTTCATCAGGGTTAGCCACTCGCAGGCCCCCAGATGGTTTATTTATCTGAGCTTCCACAGTCACTGAGCCCTGCAGCTCCCAGTGGCTGTGGTTTGCTAATCCCGGTCAATGGTAAGGATGTGAATGGGTAACAGAATTAACCAGTATCCAGGAGCAGCCGCTCCAGCACTCTGTCTCCCACGCAGCAACCCCTGCCTACTGGCCCCATCACCGCGGGCGGGGGCTGCCCTGGCTGGGCAGGGGCAGTCCCTGGTTGTGGTGGGTGGGCCGCCCCAGCCTGGACCTGGACTGGAGTGTCCCTCCCACCCTGCCTGCCTCCCCTTTTCTCAGTTAACTAGATAAACCCTACATTTAACTAGTTAGCCAATTGCACGGGATTGTACATCCCTAGTCAATGGGAGCTGCGGCACCACTTCTCGCATCTCCTGTTGGCAAGGACCAGCGAACCTCAGCCACTGGGAGCAGTCGAGCCTGTGGACAGGCAGGTAGGTAAACTGGTGACGCGCCAGCAGCTAATCCTGACAAACCACATGTGATCCATGGGCTGGAGGTTCGCCGCCTGTGTTTTACATTCTGCTCTTCAGATCAAGGACTGTCTCTGGAGTTTGACAGCTCACATCACAGTGGGGTTGTGAGCCTGTTTGGGCCCTTGAGTACTACCATAGTACCAATCTAGCAACACTTTATTGCATTTGACCTTTCACCTTTCCAGACTTCGTTTGGTTGAATTAAAGCCAATGCAGGGGTCTGAAAGTCTTGGCTAGAGGCGGCATGTCAACAGATGTATGCTAGTGACCTGCACAGAGCTCTGCCAGTGTCCATCGCTCTGACCTGACGCATCCCCTTGTATTCCAGTCCTGGATACTCATGTTGGTTCTGGAGTGGGAACCAAATGAGTAGGCTTATGCAAATGAGATGCCTTTCCTAAAGCCGCTGAGGTGACGGTGGCTCTGGCCTGTAATGCATTTGGAAGGCTGGAGGCTGGGAATGTTTGGGGTGTGATTCAGGTCATTGGGGTGTGAGTGTCATGAAGACAAGGCCCTTAGTGCCTCAGAAGGCTGTTTAGTGAATATGGTAGAAGAGGCATCTGTATGGACGCGAGGGGTGGGTCGTTATGGGGAAGTGTGTGGGTGACGTGACATGGGGTAAGCCATGCTCAGGTTCAGGCAGCCTTCCTCTGCAAAGAGTCCCTTGACATGCTTGTCTGTTGCCCAGGTCCTGGGGAACCAGATCCATATGCACGTGACAACAGAGGAGTACGGTGCCCGCGTGTCTAACCTGCTGATGTACGAGGCCGTGTGCTCTGACATCATCCGGCGCTGGGTTTATCCGCTGACCCCAGAGATGAACTTCACCGATGATGCAACACAGAGCTATACCCATTCCAAACACAACATCTACCGCGGGGCAGAGGTGAGCCTGGGCCAAGGCAGCGTGCTGGACGAGAATGTCCTCATTGGGCAGGGGACGGTCATTGGCAGCAACTGCTCCATTACCAACAGCGTCATCGGTCAGAACTGCAAAATAGGTAAGTGCCGTCCGCGGGAAAGGTGGGGAGCGGATACTGGCCGGTGGTTGGAATTAGAGTGAGTTCAGCTCTAATCCAAGATGCCTTTTGTGGGAGGGGAGGAGCGGGAGGCAGAGGGTGAAATGGGGGAAACCAGAGTGGGGGAGGGAGTGACAAGTAGTTAGCTTGTGTCTATTGTACAGTCTTGAGTGCTGAATTTTGAAATGGGTCCAGGCCTTTGGGCAGGAGGCTAATGCTGCAGCAGGGAGTATATTGAGGAGTGCAAGCCGAGTGAGAGGGAGGGCAGTTGGCACCCAGGAAAAAGAAAGAGCGGTCCATGGGTATGTACGTTAAGACAATCATTTACTGGGCTTGTCTCAGACCAGTATAGAGGTGAAAATCTTTGTATCCACTGCTCATCCCCATGAATCTCAGAGTGCTCCTGCTTCATAGTCTTGAATAAAGCTCCATTGTTTATCATTTTTCCCCATTACTGTAAGTGGGAGGCCTGCAGTTACTGCAGCATTTGCTGAATGTCCACAGAAACCTTAACTCAGTTTTTCTTCCCTGGCTTAGTCGAAGTGGCTGCTGAAATCAGAGGCTGGCTTTGCCACCGCATCTAACCTCCTCTGAGCCACAGGTGTATTCTCTCGTCCTGGGGCGAATGAGTTGGATATTCTCTGGGGCATTCAGTGTTGTGACACTGCCAGTGAAGCATGGGGTGAGAGCTGCGCTCTGCCCTGCTCAGCGGCTTTGTGGTGCCATTCAACAGGGGATGATGTTATCCTGGATGGAGCATTCCTCTGGAACGGAGTCCATGTAGCAGACCGTGTGAAGATCCAGCAGTCGATTGTCTGCGATGAGGCTGAAGTGAAGGAGGGGGCCATATTAAATCCTCACTGTGTTCTGACTTCCCAGGTGAGCTGCTTCTGAGTCCATGCAGTTCTCCGCATGTCCTTGGAGAGCTACTAGACTGTGGCTCATTGAATATACCCAGCTGAAAGGACCTTTATTCTGGATAGGGCATAGGCTGCTGCCCCTGCCTTGTCCCTTCTGCAGGGCAGGAGATTTGTTTATTTAGCAGGCTACATGCCTGGACATCGCTAATAGTGTTTGAGGCAGAGCTTGGCTCCTGAGGGGGAAATGGGAGGTGGCAGCAGAGGGAGCTGTGCTTCTGTTCTGTGCCAAGATGTGTAAGTCCTTTGTTTGTAGGTGGTGGTGGGTCCTGACATCGTGCTCCTGGAAGGCACCGTGATCTCACTGCACTCACCAGATGAGGAAGAGGAGGACGACGATGAGTTCAGTGACGATTCTGGAGTGAACAAGGAGGAGAGCAAAGTGAAGCTGAAAGGTAAATGAGCTTTCCTTGAACTCTGTCCTTTGTGAGTCTTCGCCCTCTGGGACAATCCTGTGTTCCCAGTTTGGTGAAATGCAAAGCTGGTAGCTAAAGTCTTACATTAAGCTTGGCATCTGTGCCCTTTTAGTAGGGAAAGTGGGATATCCCAGTGTAACAGCCTGATAGTAAAGTCAAATAACCAGTGACTACCAGCCCTCTCCAGCACCCAGTCTCCAGTTTTGACGTTGTCTTGGGGTGAGAGCGCTGTACAGATCACAGGCTACAGTTTGAACTGTCATCCAATTCAGGACAGATGCCAAGACCTCTGACCCTCAGTTCTCTCCCACGGCACCTCAGGGAGTACCTGGATCTTAATCCTCCCCCGCCATGAGATATTTGTTCTGTCAGTCCCCACTTGGGTAGGATTCAGAGTGCGAGTCAGTGTGTCAAGACAGTCAGGCCATTCTGCTGCAGGACAAGGTCATAGAATCGTAGGACTGGAAGGGGCCTCAAAGTCATCAAGTTCAGTCCCCTGCCCCACAGCAGGACTAAGCACCGTGTAGATCATTCCCGACAGGTGTCTGTCTAACCTGCTCTTAAAAATCTCAATCTCTCTCTCTCGCCCTGTATATGTGTGTGTACACACACACAATGTAATCTACTTGCCCGTGGAGAGTAGATTACACCCCGGAAGAGCCGATGCAGAGCGATCTGCGCATGTGCAAAACCGCGCAGCTGGCGAGCCCTGTATGTGTGTGTATACACTTTCTCTCTCTCTCTCTCTCTCTCTCTCTCTCTCTTTATATCTATATCTATATCTATATCTATATCTATATCTATATCTATATCTATATCTATATAAAACTTTTTAAAAGGTCAATTTTTCTAAAAGTGCTGCAAAAGACTAAAAATGAAGTTTTCAGCTAACAATTTAGGAGACAGATTGGATGGCTAACAGTTAGCAACTACCTTGAGTTGTACTTAGCCATCCAATCTGTCTCCTAAATTGCTAGCTGAAAACTTTATTTTTGGTGCACTTTTAGAAAAATTGTCTTTTTAAAATGTTTATATATTTGTCTTTTTGGTCTTAAATGTAGTGTGTTTCCACTAGTAAAAACTGCAAGGTTCTTGCCCGCTCGGGGGCAGTGGGAAAGAGCTGCCCATCCCGGCTCAGGGGGGAGCTCTGCTTCCACCCTGGTACTCTGGGGCTCAGCCCCTTCCATCTCCTCTCCCCGTGCTCTGACGGCTCAGTCCACTCCTTTCCCTTTCTGTCCCCTCTCCCTGTGCTCTGTGGGCTCATTACTCTGTCAAAGAAAGCTATCAGGTTGGTTTGACATTTTGTTCTTAACAAATTCATGCTGACTGTTGTTTATCACCTTACTATTTTCGAGATGTTTGCAAATGGATTGCTTAATTATTTGCTCCATTATCTTTGCAGTTAGAGAAGTTAAACTGACTGGTCTGTAATTCCCTGGGTTTTCTTTATTTCCTTTTTATTAATGGGCACTATATTTATAATCCCTCCCGTCTTCCATGACTTTTCAAAGATAATAGTTAATGCCTCGAATATCTCCTGAGTCAGCTCCTTGAGTGTTCCTGGGTGTGTTTCATCAGGCCCTGGGGATGAAATGCATCCTAGAAAGATGAAAGAACAGCTTGGTGATTTTCTACTGGTCTAGGTGAATGAAAACAGTGCCTCCTATGCATGCATGGGAAAGTCAGCCCCTGCCCCCTCCATGGGTTAAGTGTTTGGGACACGGCTTGGTGCAGGTTATTCTGACCCCCTCACTCTCTCATGAGAGGCCAATCAATTCCAGGTTAGTTGGCTGTCCCAATACCCTTCCTTTCTTCTCAGTGCTGCCATCTTCTTCTTTCAGGTTATAACAAAGCCGAAGTGGGGTCAGAGGGTAGAGGTTACCTCTGGAAAGCAGCTGATGAGAGTGAAGCCGATGAGGAAGAGCAGAGACAGAGCCTTTGGGGTGAGGAAAAGTTTGCTATGGGCTGCTGGGAATGGAAATGCTTGTGCACTATCCCAGTGAGTTGCTGAGGGGGAGGTTAATAATGGGAACAGGGATCACCTTGTTGTTCAGTTTGTGCAGCTCCTAGCACAGTGGGATCCTGGTCCATCACTAGGGCTCCTAAGTGCTGCAGCAATACAAATAATAATTGGTGTCTAAGGTCCGTGGTGGTGGCATGTTGATCCAGGCTGAGACAGTCTCCCCAAGCCCATTAATGAGACATCAAGAACTCAGATTAGACAGAACCCTGAAGAACAGGGAGTGGTGGGAACAACCTCGTGTTAGAAATCTGACACTGCAGTTGAATGGGGTAAGCCCATCCTCCCTGGAGCTCTTGTTCCAGGCTGTCCCCAGGCTGACAGACAGACGCCACTTCCTCAGTTCTGCTAAGGACATGTTTGAAAAATGTTCTTCCCAGCCATGAAGTCCAGATACATTTTATTGAAGAGGGGGGAAAAAAAAAACAGTGAGATTCTGGAGCACGTTCCACAACGAGGGGTGGGACCTGTGGCAAATTCCATGGCTGCCGAATCGCAAAGCCTGCGGCGTCTCAGTTATAATTGTGGAATAGGGTGGCATGAAGTCTCCCGTTGAGCTGCGGGGAGAGGACGGTGTATATGGATGCACTGCATGGACCAAACACTCCTCTTATGCTCTTTGAATGATGTTCCCAGATCTTGTCTCTTGCCAGCCTGTTGTCTCCCAATAGCAAATTTCAAATCTGTGTCAGAATGGCAAAGGCAGCCTGTCACCTTCCAGGCACTGTATCTGGGAGTGAGGGGGGACTATGTGTGTGGATCAGTTTCCACCAGAACTGCTCAGCTCCAACGCTGCATCTGTTTCTCTGCAAGGCTCCACCTCAAGTAAGAGTCCCATGCTGCTGGCGTTGCTCGCCTTGGAACAGTTCGGCCGGGAGGGATGCATTTGCTTTAATCAATGACCTGAACTGCCTGCTCTAGGAATCTGATGAAACTCCTTTAATTTAGTGCAAGCCCCACTCAGTGGTTATGGATGTCTGGGTCTGTGTGTGGCAAATCCCATCCAAGGATAGCTTGTTCCAACCTGACTATTCCAGCTTCATCAGCCAGGGGAAGACTGCAGCTCCTCTGCTTTCGAGGGGGCCCCTTTAAAGGTTACATCATCCTGTCTCTATCAGGCCCCACACTGAATCCAGAACAAGAGAGTGAGTCGGAGAGTGACCTGAGTCAGGACTCAGAGCAGCCAGACAGTCGGGCTGCTTCTCCTCAGCTGGATGACGTCAAAGGTGAGTGGCAGGGGCCGAGAGGGAATGTTGGGCAGGCCAAGGAAGGGCATTTCTCATCTTCCTGTTATAATTCTTTGACATTCTCTTCATTGCTGTTGTCTGGTTAGTACATGCATAGGGGCCCAGGTGGGAAGCTTGAGGACTCTACCTCTTTCTGACCAAAGGCTGTTTGAGGCTGTCTGAGATGCCGTTCCCTTTCCATAGCAGCTTGCTGTGGTCATTCTTCTCCTGCTGCATGCCCAGGAAGCCCAAAATGTGTCAGGGCCTGTCTACACGGGGAAGTTTTACTGGTAGTGAAGCCAATATAGTTACACTGGGTTAATACCCCATGTGGCACTCTTAGGCCTTATCTATGCTTACCTGAAAAGTAGAATTAAGATGTGCAACTCCAGCAACTGTTGATGTACCTTAATTCGAGTTTTTGTGCAGTCTCCATAGCAGGAGGTCAATGGGAGCAAACACTCCCACTGGCTTTCCTTACTTCTTTCTAGGAACAGGAGCACTGGCACTGAAGAGGGGTGGGGTACCTTCTGACTTCGATTTAGCAGATCTTTATTAGACCTGCTAAATCAAACTCCAGAAGATGGATCACAGCAACGTTGATCTTCCCCATATGAAGACATGGCCTTAGTTTGGAATGAGTGGCCTTTTCAGTTTAACCTGCAGACTTGGAAAAAGTTTATTATAGTATGAGTGACTACTTTAAGGGTATCCACTTGGAGAGTTACACCAGCCTGGCCATATGAGTTCATATTCCTTCTAGCTTGTGCCAGTATAACTTTCCCATATAAATGAGGCCTTAGGCCATGGAATAACCTCTCAAGGGAGTTGTGGAAGCCCTGTTGCTTGCATCATTTAAAACAGTTCTGCCTGGAACCCTGAAGAACACATGGTGCAGTAGGGGTCAGTCCTGCACTGGTGCCTAGTGATGAAATTGAAGGGATCTGACAGGTCTTTACTTTTACACGTACTCTACTGTTATTTACAGGTGGAATAAATGTAGGTGTGTTGGGTTATGGAGGGCAAATGAGGAGCTTTTTAGTAGGCTGGTCCCTGCTCTTGTCACGGGGCTAGTTTCTCTGTAGTGAGAGGTGCTGTTTGCTGGATTTCTCCCTTTCCTGTCTAATGGCCTATCCTTGCATTGATGACAGTTTTCCAGAATGAGGTTCTGGGCACCTTGCAGAGAGGTGAAGAGGAGAACATTTCCTGTGATAATCTGGTCTTGGAGATCAACTCTCTCAAGTAAGTGCTCCCCTGGAACTGCAGTGCCTGACTCGGAAGTGTCTTTTGCCTCATGGGCATGACGCTCAGAGGTTTGAGGGGAAACGGAAACCATGTGATTAGCCCATGTGGTGATCAGTATCCAGTAAGTTTCTTCAGCAGTAGGGTGTAAGAGAGACTGATAACTGAACAGGGTGCCATGAGGTGCTGCAGAGAGTGCTCTAACTCATCATCTCCCTGACTAGCATCAGCTGCTGTTCCATGAGCCCTAGGGCTAGGGACTGAATATACCCACTGGGTGCCTATGAAGGGAATGGGAGATTGCCAGTCTTTTTAGAGCAGGCCACACTTTTGCTAATCCAGGGAGTTGCTACTTTGCAACATTCAGACAGCAGAAAGTCCAGAGCCAAGAATCTGTGTAGTGTGTGGCATTTCCACCCTATTTTACTCCTGGGGGAATTCTGCAGGAAAAAGTTAAAAATTGTGGGCACAATATTTTAAAATTCTGTGTGTTTTGTCAAAATAATGCAATTATAATGCAATATAATCACTCTGGTTTTAATTCTTTTGGTAATTTATTTAAACTGCAATAGAGTGGATGGAGAATGGGAGTGGGAGGCATTGGAGGAAATCCCCAAACCTCCTTGCCTCACAGTAATGTGGCTAGGTTTGACTCTGTATTTCTAACTAGAAGATTTACCCGGCGTTGCTTGGGTCCTTAACTCAATTAATTTTTGTTTTTTGGAAAATGAAAATGTCCATTCTTGGTTGAAATCATTGCTCTGGGGTGGGGCTGGGGATGAGCGGTTCAGTGTGCAGGCTGCCCCAGGGAGAGAGGACTACCCCACACCTCTCTCACTGCAGTAGCTTGGGGCCAGGTGAGAAGTGCCTCTCCATGGTTACTGCAGCTCCAGCAGGCACAGTCGGGGGAAGGATGTTTGTCCCCTGGCTCAGGCAAATCCAGGTTCATCTGCCCCCTGCGCTTGCCACCTGGGGAGGGAGAGGGCTTTGGTGCTGGGGCAGTCCCAGATGAGGGGGGTTCCCCCAGCCAGCCCCTTTCACTTGCCTGGTGATTGTCTCTTTTCTGTATGCTTTTATGACAGGAAATCCCATTCCAGGCACATCAATTTTCCTGGAACAACCAAACCCTGACCTTGCTGTCAGTTATGATAAGAGGAAGCTGCCTACCAAATTTGGCGGTCCTAGCTCTTACCGTTTAGGAAGACTTCTTGGACAGACAGACCATCTCTCTCAAATATATAGTAGATTATTCGTCAACTAATATGTGCAGCCACATGTTCAGTGTTACGTCATCGGCAGCTGGTGACAAGTGAGGGCTGGGGAACCAAAATCACAATTTATATTGATTGGTTACTGACCACCTCTAGAAAGGTCAGTAGCGCAAACCGTTCATGAAGCACATTTTGATAGGAAATTATTTCAGTCCAAAAAGTTGGACCAGTATCGATCACTCAAGTATCATCAGTATTTGTAAGGCCATAATGTCCTTTACACCATTCTGGCAATGCAAAGGAACCTTTAAATTTACACCTGCTTTATACTCTTGGGGGAATTCCTAGAGACAATGGGAACAATTCACTAGGCAGGCAGGCTGCTCCATTCTGCTTTGCCTGAGGATTACAGAACCTACCCCACACCTAGCTCCTCAGTAACAACCCCAAAGCCCTGCCTCTCCATGTCAAGCATGTTGCAATAGCAAGCAAGCGGGACAGTGCGTGTGATTTACATCTCTACTGGCTTTCCCAGGCACCCGAACCAATGTGCCGGGGTGGGGCATGTAACCGCTTTGCAGCTTCCCTTTGCTTCTCCATCAGAAGTCATTTTTCTGTAGGAAAGCAAAAAAAATGAATAAAAAAAATCTGTGGGTGACGTGCATTCTGTTCACGTGCAGTGACCAGAATTCCCTCAGGAGTACTATGTGCACAACAGCTCATGGGTTTTAGCATTCTTGATCTTCTGGTCTGTTCATTAGCTCATTAGCATCTCCACTGCTGACATGCTTAGAGTAACCTCAGCTTGGATATGCTCTAGAATTCGCCTTCCAGCCTCTGCTGTCACTGAGAATAATTAGGCAGAACAAACCAGTTGGGCTTCATTAAAGTCCTCTCTCTGCAGGAGGCAGGCTGTGAACTGGAGTCCCAGACAAGCCAGCTGACTAAAGCACAAGTGGCAGTGGGCCTGGTTTGTCTCCTAGCTCTGTGGAGGCGTGATGAAAAGTAGGGATGTAAAATCCCATTTAATGAGTTACCCTGTTAAATGTGAAGTTTAGCTGATTAAACGGGGTTGTGGAGGAGGCTATTCCAGTCCCCTGGGCTGGAGTGGCCTCCCACCCACCACGGCCAGGCTGGAGTGGCTCCCCGTGCCAGAGGCAGGGGCTGCTCCAGCCTGGTTGCTTCCAGCTGCCCTGAGTTGCTGGAGCAGCCCTCTGCCTGTGATGGGCTGCAGGGGGGCTGCTCCCAGGTAATGGTTAACTTTTACCAAGTAAGCATCACCCATTAAAGGTGATGTTTACCGGGTAACTGGATAACTGATTACTCATTCACATTCTTAATGAAAAGTGAACAGTACCTGCTTATCTCACTGGAAGGCTATGAAATTGGAGCCCAGGGTATAATTGGTGTCTTCTACCTGCCACTTCTCAAATAAGGTCTGTTTCTCGTTTCCCCCATCATATTCCTGCATCAGACCAGTAAAGGTGAGTGTGCTCTCCCCGTCCAGGCAGCATGCTACATTCTTAAAAAGACTTGGCCCAGGGCGGGATGTTAAAATGTAATACAACCCTTAGAAATGTGTGCCCTGCAACAGACAAGCAGACTTCAGCGATTTGCCATAGCTGCCAGATTGCACAGGCTTATGGTCCTAGAAGATGTGTGGACTGACATCCCTCCTCTTTCCCTTACAGGTATGCCTACAACATTGGCCTGAAGGAGGTGATGCAGGTGCTCAGTAAGGTGGTCTTGGAGTTCCCATTGCAGCAGCTGGACAAGGGGTTAGACTCCCAGCACTACTGTGTAATGCTGATTCCTGTGAGTACACCTCCCCAATCCTTTCAGTCTGCATACGTTTTCCTTTATCTACCATGACATGGTGTTGTAAAGCACGGAGGCCTGATCCCTGCCCACAGCTGAATTAGACTAGTCTTAGGGACTATTACAGGAACAACAGATGGGTCTTCACCTTTGTGCTGAGCACCATACATGGACATGACATGAACCTTAGGCCTTGTCTACACTCACCAGGAGATTGATGCTGCAAGGATCGATCTCCTAGGCGTTGATTTAGCTGGTCTAGTAAAGACCAGCTAAATTGCGGATCACACTCCTATCGACTTGGGTACTCCACCAGGTCACTGGGGGGTAAGGGAAGTCAAGTCGAGAGGAGAGTTTCTCCCATTGACCCCCTGCAATGGAGACGCTGCAGTAAGTTGAACTAAGGTACGTTGACTCCAGATACACTGTTCACGTAGCTAGACTACCTTGGTCCAACATTGCTCCCAGTGTAGACCTGGCCTTAAAAGAGGCAAGAGAGCTGGGGATGGGATGGAGAATTATGCACTTGGCAGTCTCTTGGGTTTTGCACTGGATGTGCCCTTGTAGCAAATTGGCATTGGAGTGTGGGGTTTAGAAGTGGGATCTGAAGGCGCTGAGAGCCTGCCTGGCTTGCACAAGCAGGTGTACACAGGAGCATGGCAGGAAGTGAGGAAGGCACATGTGCGAGAAGGACTCAGTAACACACGGGGGGCTTCAGTAGGTACCAAGAGGCCAGATATAGGTAGGTTCAGAATGGTGTGATCCTGAAGGTGAAGACAAGGAGACAAAGAGCCTGGGAGGCTCATTTTGGTCAGGCTGGGGGCATGTGAGAGTCAAGAAAGCCAGAAGGCAGGAGACTTCAGCAGCAGCTGAAACTCAGGGACATGGAAAATGAAGACTTGATACCCGTTCTTTCTTGGGACTTCTCTGGTGGTGTATAGGAATGGGTGCAAGTTCTCCAGCCACTTGCTGGTGGTAGCGTCATTGAGCCTAGGAGAGTAGCTTGTCATGACTGCAAGGAACTTGCTGGCCCATGGGCCTTCCTTGATTCTCCGAAAGCAGTAGAATGATCAACACTATTAACTCCACTTGACAAAGTTCAGCGGAGTGTCTGTCTTGGGAGATACTTTTACTTGTGGAGCCTTGTATGGATTAGGGATGTAATAGTGTAGTCGATTAACCGATTATCTGATAAGCAAAAGCTTATAGGTTAATGCTATAGACTGTACGCATTTTCCCCCTCTACCACTCTCCTCCCCTCCCCCAGGACAGGGGCTTCTGCCACCCTGCGCTGCTGCCTCTGATACAGAGGCAGCAGCACAGGATAACAGGCAGTAGGTTTGTGAGGGGAGCTGTTTTTTTTTAACTGGCTTTCTTCGCGGACCAGCTCCCACCTGGCACCCCGCACGTAGTGGCAGGGGACTCCTTGGGAGTGGGGCTAGAGTTCACTGGTTGCCAGCCCTGCCCCTGGGGACTATAGAATAGTCGACTAACCGATAAGAATTCATGAAGTTACTCAACTATTCAGTTAATTGATATTTAACATCCCTAGTGCGGATACAAAAATACGGATCTGCATCCGCTGGGATCACTCTGTGATCCGACCCGCGATCCACTGACAGTCTTTTACAAGTAGCCGCACCCACAGCCGAGCAATCTTACAAGGTGAAATGGGGATGAGCAGGGAAGAGGCAGTTTGAGGGCAGAGACTGGGAGTAAGCTGCAGCGTAGGGCGGGGTCTCGGAGAGGGGACAGCTGGGAGGGAAGGGATGTTGCCTTGTGTGCTGCTTCCCGGGGCTTGCAAGTGACCAGCAGCAGCAGCAGCAGCGCATGTTGCATCACAATGGAGTGAAGGGGGCTGGAAGTGTGGCCAGCGCTGCCGGGCTGAGCCATGGTGGGGATGCTGTTGCTGCCTGAGAGGCCCAGGCTGCTGGACAGGAAACGGCATGGTGAGCAGGTGCTGAACAACCCCAACTTCGACCTGCCACCCAGCCCCAATTGCTGGCCCCATGCTCTGTGGGCTGCCTGAGCTGGGTGCTGCTGGTAAATTGAGCCCTGCTGGTAAACAGAGTCTTGTTTCTCTATTTGCTCCACTGTCCACAAAAATGGTCCATGGAAAAAAAAGTGGATATCTGCAGATTTGCAGGACTCTAGCCATATCCTTATTTCTGTCTACTGGGAGTAAGGGCTGGAAATATCCATTCCTCAGAGAATAGATGCAAAAGAGGCAGAGTCCTATTGGAGAATCCACTGTGAGCACTTCTTGCCTGCAGTACGTATCTAATATTGATAACTTTTCCATTGTCTACTGTAGAGATAAAGGCAGGACCTGGCTGCTTCTGAGTAACATACAGAGCACTGTTCCACCCCTGGAATGACCGTGGGGTATATGTGGCTGTGTAGAAATGGCTTCCATGTTACTTGGCCGGAGGGTGGACAGACTGGGATGTGGCCCTGTTAAAATGCTGACCCTCAGTGAAAGCTTGTCCCAGGACCTTTTATCTAAGTTGCAGGGAGGTGGACAGGTTCCTGAATTTTCTGCTGTAGCCTCTGATGCCAATTGGTCTGTGCTGGACTGAGTGGCTCTTTAGTGCTTGCAGTGATACATATATTAGAAGAAGCAAGTCTGGCTCCTTGCTGCAAGGTTTGATTTGGATTGTCCTACCTCAGGAGGGATATAGAGGGCAGCTCCTGTATTTTCTGTGGGGCTGTGAGATTGTATTTTCTGTGGGGAGAGACATTTCCCCCAAATGGATCCAGATATGTGCCTTAGTTCACTTTTGGAAGATGCCCTTTGTTGGAAATGTGCAGCAGTTGAACAATTCCGTTCGTACTAATTTAATTCACCTTACAAAGTTTAATTGAAAATGCCCCATTCAGTTTGCCGGTGTTCTTAGCCATAATGTTCCATAATGAAAGGAGGAACTGGGGTGCATACTAGAGTAGATGCTCAGCTCTCCTTGTATGTGGAAAGCAGTGCAACTGGAGAGTAGGATGCCTGAAACCTGACGCTGTTTGGGATCCTAGTTTGAATAGATATAACACCGTTCCTTGCAGAATCCTGCATTGAGCTGCTGGCCCAGCTATGAGAGACATGGATGGAATCGTCACTGCAGCATCCTGTCAGAGGAGCCGGTGAACTAGGATGGGGCTGAGCCCGTGATATTTCCATTAGCTTTGCAATGAGGGGAAATTATAAGAAAACATGGTGATTGTTTATGGAACAGGGCCCTGTTCTAGGATCCAAGGCGAATGGCATTAGATACTGCACAAATATGTAACTGCAAGACTGCCTCAGAGAATTTATGATCCAAGTATAAGATGAGTCAAAGATAAGATGTGAATGGTAAATAGCTTATGTTTGATGCATGTATGTTTCATCCTAGCAAAACTGTCATGAAGATTTACCAGTGTAGGCACTATATCAATTCCCCACCCTTGTAGAATTCTGTAAGGTGGGCGTGTATGTATATTCATGAGTGCTCAGTGTATTAAATATTAATACACTGCTTGGATTTATCAAATGTAGATTGTGCTCTCTTACCCTCATAAGCAAGTTTGACATGGGGTATGTAGCCAGCTTCTCCTTTGGAGAAAGTGGCCAATAGATTTCTTGGAAAAAGGCGTAAACAGTGAGGTGGCAAAATTTGCAGATGATACTAAACTGCCCAAGATAGTTAAGACCAAAGCAGACTGTGAGGAGCTTCAAAAGGATCTCCCCAAACTAGGAGACTAAGCAACAAAACGGCAAATGAATTTTAATGTTGATAAATGCAAAGTAATGCACATTGGAAAAAATAATGCCAACCATACATAAAAAATGATGGGAACTAAATTAGCTATTACCACTCGAGAGAGATCTTGGAGCCATTGTGCATAGTTCTCTGAAAACATCCACTCAATGTGCAGCAGCAGTCAAACAAGCAAACATTGTTAGGAATCATTAAAAAAAGGGATAAAGAATAAGACCGAGAATATTTTATTGCATCTTTATAAATCCATGGTATGCTTGCATCTTGAATACTGCATACAGATGTGGTCACCTCATCTCAAAAAAATGTATTGGAATTGGAAAAAGTTCAAAAAGGGCAACAAAAATGATTAGGGGTTTGGAACGGCTGCCATATGAAGAGAAATTAAAAAACTTGGGACGTCTCATCTTAGAAAAGAGGAGATTAAGGGGGGATATGATAGAGGTTTAAAAAATCATGACTGGTGTGCAGAAAGTGAATAAGGAAAAGTTATATACTTGTTCCCATAACATAGGAGCTAGGAGTCACCAAATTAAATTAATAGGTAGCAGGTTTAAAACATAAAGAAGTATTTCTTCACGCAACACACAATCAACCTGTAGAACTCTTGCCAGAGGATGTTGTGATGGTCAGGATTTTAATAAGGTTCAAAAAAGAGGTTAATGCATGGAGGACAGGTTCATCGATGGCTATTAGGCAGGATGGGTAGGAATGGTGTCTCTAGCCTCTGTTTGTCAGAAACTGTGAATGGGCAACAGGGGTGAGATCACTTGATGATTCCCTGTTCTGTTCATTCCCTCTGGGGGCAACTAGCATTGGCCATTGTCGGAAGCCAGGATACTAAGCTAGAGATGGACCTTTGGTTTTGACCCCGTATGGCCATTCTTAATGTTCTTATGAGTGTTCTGCCTGGAACAATCTCATGTACTGATGTCCTTAACTTGTGTGAAAAACATTAACACAGGGGTTCCCAAACTGGAGCTCACAACTGCTAGGCCAGTGATAAGCTGTGTTACGGGTGGTCACACACAAATACAAAATTATGAGTATAGAAAAACATCAGTACATTTAAAACGAGAAATATATACCTCACTTGAGGCTGGTGGTGATTATGACGATTAATGTGTATTATGGATGTGCCTGGGAGCCCAAGCCATAGACTTGACCCCCCATGTGCTGAACAAACACATATTGATCACTGTCTCTGCCCCAAAGAGTTTCCAATCTGAGCAAAAGATGAAAGACAACAGATGGACATAGACAGACAGAGGAGCCCAAGGGAACAATGAGATGAGTGTTGTCAGTGCAACAGATGCTCGTCTCAGCACATCTGCTGCCTAACCATTGGGGGGAGGGAGGGGAAGAGAGAGAGTGTGTGTGTTTTAAGCCACCCATATTGTAATTTGAGAACCCCGGCTAGTGCTTAGGTGATGCTAATATGGAATGAGAGTGTAATCTGGATGTTCCTGATACAAAGTGCTACAGGACCCATTAAAACATGAGTTTGTATGAACTGAGGCCTAAAGGACCTTGGCAGGAGCTGGCACCAGGTATGCCAGTAGCACGGAAGCTTTCCTTCTGGCAAAGGCGCTTCCTTCCAGTGGTTGATGGGAGAAAGGTCAAGTGATAAAATAGCATTGACTAACCAGGAATGCGGCTGAGGAAGGTCTTTTCCCAGTGCCCCTAAGAAGTCCCTATTGCTGCTGTGCCATCTCCACTTAGCGGGCAGACCCATTTGTTCTCTGAGAATGGGCTGCTATCCCAGGAGCATGGTAAGAGTGCGTATAGCTCCATAGGCATGCAGGGGAACTTGGGATGCACTAACTTGGCCATTAGTTCGTCTCTTGTTAAATTTGCCCTTAAAGAAACAGAACTCCCCAACTTAAACATCCTGCTTCCCACAGCATGTTAATGGGAGCGTCACATCCTGGCTCGTCATGCTATCGAACAGGCAACTTTGTGTTAGTTGTTCTCTTATTCTAGGGCTGTACACAGCGGTTCTCAACAAAGGGTCTGTGAGCTGGTTTCAGGGAGCTGCAGGATCCCGCAGTTGAAGCCTGTGCCTCAATCCCTGGGACCCCTGTGGTGCTGAAACCGGGAGCAGAGCCATGGGGAGCACAGCACCTCATATGGGGCTCAAACCCCAAGCTCTGACCTGTCCAGAGCCCCGGTGCCTTATGGGGCAGAAGCCCCGAGGCCTCTCCCCACTGCCTGGTGGCTGATGTCTGGAGCCTGGAGTCTGCCACTGGATCCTGGAGTTTTCCTCCCCCAGCCCAGACCCCCGTTAGTCTGTATCAGCTTCCTCTTTTCTCAGCAACGTCACTTAATGCTCACAGGCAGCAGCATGTGTTCCTACTGGTGATAACACATCTGCACATAGCAACATTTATTCCGTACATGGATGGAAATAACTAGAGGGACCCTTGATGGACACTGCAGGGTACAATTACTAAAGCTGTATCTACACTAGCACTTGGGTTGGTAAAACTTCTGTCGCTAAGGGGTGTGAAAAACCACACCCGAATGACATAAGTCACATCAACAGATGTGCCAGTGTGGACAGTGGGGTGTCTCCTGATGACGTAGCTACCACCGTGCATTGGGGATGGTTTCATTATGCCCACAAGAGAGCTCTTCTGTCGGCATTGAGTGGCAACACAGGCGACTGTACAACGGCTCAGTTGTACTACTGTACAATAGTTATTCCTTTTTCTGCTTTTCAGTTGTCTTCTCTAACTGCTCTGTGACGCAGTGATGTACCTTTGTTGGCCATGGTCTACTATAAAGTGACATCCTTCAAGTTCCCTGCTCCCTGAACTCATTTGTGATGATAAAGTGTCACCTTGTAACCACAGCTATCCCCTACACATCACTCAGCTCTTGGGGAAGGTGTTGTGTATCTAATTAGATGGTCTGACTGATTGGAGAATGGCCTTTTACTGGCTTTGCTTCCACAGACAAGTCTGTTCCTATGGAGGAACTGCACTGAACATGCACATAGCTGTATTAAAAGTCTCATAATTCAAGAGCCTTTGTTCTTTATTCTGATTCCTCCTGCAGTTGTTAAAGAACTGGTGTCCAGTGTTTAAGAACTACATCAAGCGGGCATCAGATCACTTGGATGCCTTATCTGCCATTGAGGAGTTCTTCCTGGAACATGATGGCCTCCGCACATCCATTGCCAAAGTAAGTTCCTCACAGCAGCAAGGACTTCTACTTCCACTAGCTCAGTGGTGAATTGTAGTTTGTTGGTGCCGCTTTTCTTCTATCAGGAAAGGAAGGTTTGTGTGTCAGAAAGGGTGGATGCTAGAACCTTTATGCAAGTCATTAAAATCTGTCCTCTGCATCTGCGTAGGCCTCTGAGTGAGCCCTGCTAGAGAAGAGGACTGGATGACCTGTAACCTGGAGCTGCTATCTAGAAATATCGAACCCAGAGGGACTCATTCTATGGGGCTATAGTTGAGAGGAGTGGAGGAGAGGCCAGTTTTGCACACTGAAGGCCCCAAACCCACTATCTGGGGCCCAAAAGCTTGGGGGGCAATGAATCTTGTAGCTTTAAAATGGCAAATAGACAAGGCTGGAAAGAGGGTGGGATTTCCCATCTAGGCAGAACTGGGTGGAAATCAGTGAACAAAATGAAGGTCGTGTGTGGCTGATCTGCTTTTGCACTGTTGTTTCGGTCCTCATATCGGAGTGTTAAAATGTATGCCTCATACATACATGCTCCCTCTGGGTTAATAGATTATTTCTGCCATGTAAAATTGGAGCTAAACTCTCAGTTAGGAATCTTTTCATGAATAGTTTTTCAGCAAGTGTCTGCACAGCACTATGCCTGTCACTTCCGGAAAAGGGCTGTCCTGCAAACCTGTCTACCTCTTGGTTTCCCAGGAAGGAGGAATCTTATCTCATGATACCAGTGCCTCTAGCTAATGGTGTGAACACTTAGTCTGGACTGAAGTCAAAAGCCTTCAGTTCACCTTAAATGGCAATGACTATCTGGCATGTATCCATTGTTCTAGGAGCTTGGCTTTCCCTGGTGGCTAGGAATTGAAGTGACCCTCGTTGCTGGAGCTGGTACATGTCACCCAGCTTTGTCAGTCCTCTGCCGTGAGGAGACTGGCTGCAAAGTGTCTCCTCGTGCTGAGCACAAAGGGGTGATGAGGCCCCCCCAAGCTAGAGTGCATTAGCATCCTTCCCTTATCACAATGTTGGGCAAGGGCTTGATTCTGCAAATGATTGATTGCATTTGACACCCACCAAAAGGCCCCTTTTAGCAAAGGCCATGTGGGGTTGAGTTGCAGATGCGATGATCGGAGTCAGGGCTGGCTGAGCCGCTTGAGTGTGCTTCCCTGCTGCAGCTGCCGAATTACACACATCTGGGTCTGCGGACATGGGAGCTTTCTGAAAGGTCCATTTCAGTACTTGTCGTTAGCATGCTTTACTGAGGAGGGGGAGTCTCCTTGGGATCCATCCTTGCTTTCAACTCCTAAATACTCCGCCCTGCATCCTTGGAGCTGAAAGCTGTGGGGAGCGCTGACCTGATCCTTTTGTGCAGCAGAACAACCTCACCTGCAGGGGGTCAGTGTTGGCAGGGCAAGGGTATCTTGGACAATAAAAGCACGAAGATCTACACTCTGTTCTCCCCCACTGAGGCTTGTGCTGGGAGCCCCAGGTTGTGGTACACAGCCTCTTGCTGTTAAGTGAGCCAGTCCCAGAAGAACTGCCTGTTTCCTGCCCCATTTATGGTTTTCTGATTGGTCCAGGTACTGATGACCTTTTACCAGCTGGAAATCCTGGCAGAAGAGATGATTCTCTGCTGGTTTTCTCAGCGAGACACATCGGAGAAAGGCAGGCAGCTTCGTAAAAACCAGCAGGTAAGTCCCTGCGTCCTGGAGGGATTTGCTAGCAGCTGCAGTCCGCCTTGGGGTAAGGGTGGGTCTGGGAAAGCCAGGTGCTCAGCAGGAGCCACTTGTTGCGGCAGATAATGAAACACGCAATACATTGCTTACCGCAGCTCAACCTGGCTTTCTGCCATCGCCAGCGTGCTCTGGGTGAAGGATCAGGTAGTGAGAGAGGTTTACTGACAGGTGCTCGAGAAACTACTGGGATGCTCTGTGTAATGGAGAAACCTCTCTAAGCTAAGCACCTGCTTGAAATGGGCTTTCGGTAACAAACTGTCCCCCTCGCTTGTTTCCTTTGACGTTGCTGTACCTGGCCCGCTCCATTTGCATGGCTTGCCAAACACTGGCCATACTGAGCAGCTTTGAATCTCAATAGCCATTTTATAACTGGCTTGTGCTACAAGAAGCATAAACCTCCTCTGCATCTGTAGGAACTCCGTACTCAGATGTGGCCAAGCCCAGTTCCAAAGCCTTTCCTCCAAACGGTACAGAAAGAAAACCCTCTTTGAGGAAGAGGCCGGGTTTGCTTAGTTCAGAGCCCATGTGAAGTCAGCTCCCTTCATAAAAATCCGTCCGTGCCTACAGCTGCTTGTTTAAACAGGATCAAAAGGCAAAATGAGCAAAGTACATAACCTCAGAGCAGACCTTGACAGAGTAGGTTTCTCTTAGCAGCAGCTTTTCTTGCACTGCCCCCCGATGTACTTGTTGAAAATTAGATGGAGTTGTCATGCCTCCTTACTATGAGCCCTTGATGGAAAAACTCTGGGTCCAAACTTCCCATTTCTCAGGCAGACTTTGTTCTTTTTATTAGGAATTTGGGGGTACTGTTGCCTCAAAGACACCTCCTTTGTGGGTTCTAGAGAGTCAGCACTTCTGTGCCACCTGTATTTAAGTGTCTGTTTTATCTTAATCTCCTTGGTGTTTTTTCCCTGTTCCTTTGTCTACAGTGGAGGTGTTCAAATGCCAAGAAAGTTATGTTCTTAAGTTGCAGATGTCTCATTTAAAGTAGCTGTTTTCAAGGGGTTATTTTTCCTAATTGCATTTCATTGTTTCTGCAGCTTCAAAAGTTTATCCAGTGGCTGGAGGAGGCAGAAGAAGAGTCATCTGAGGGCGACCAAGACTGACCAGGCAGCTTGCCATGAGAAGAGGCAATCCTGCTGCCCTTAGACAGGAGAAGGAGGGATCTCTTACTGGCAAAGTGAGCAGAGAAAGAGCAGTGCCAGTGCATGGCGCACAGCTGTGGGACCTGAAATCGAAGTGACTGACAATCCCATCGTTCATTGTTGTGTATTCCCAGCCCCATGACCCCCATGGCATCTTGTGTGGGATAGTCACAGCACAGCATGAGAACCACAAGAGAAAAGCAGGAGACAGTAATGTCCAAGATCCCTCTGTGGCCTGTTTGTGATGTATTATAAGCTACTCATTGGGAGCCACTCACTCTTAATGTAGAGAGGACAGGCAAATTCATACCAATTTCATGTAAATGTAACCCTGGGGGTTTGAACCATTTCTGGTTTGTGTAAAGTGGTCATATGACCTGGTCCTGGTTATTTGGAGTTACTGATGTTCCTGGATCTGTAAAGAGTCTAATGGACAGTTCAAAGCTATGATTCATTCTCACTCACTTGTGGGGAGCCCCTTCTGAAGCTGACTCTGGCAAGGCTGGTAGACCAACATAGACTGGGTGATGTCAGTACAGGGCCGGGCCTCAGAACTCCTCTGGCATGGGAATTGCAGTCGTCAGGGGAAGCCCAAGCTATTGGGCAGCCTGGAATGAAAAGAGGCGCTCCTGGCTCGTTAAAATCTTGGCTCTGACACAGATTTGCACTGTGATTATAGCAAATCCCTGTAGCCTTTCTGTGTCTGTTTCCCTTTCTGTAAAATGGGGCTAATACTCGTCTACCTCACAGAGGGCTAGCTAAAAACAGAAACACGCTTCGTGAATAAAGTACTGTTTAGATGATTGTGTCCCCGATCTAACCTACCTACCTGTCCCTATGGTTCTTTAGGTGAGTTTTTATTTTAACTTGTAAAAGGTAACAGATGCCTGGCACGTTGTAAGACCCCTGGTTTAGGGCTCTGCATGAATCTTGCATCTGCTGTGACACCAGACATTCTCCTGTCTTGCCTTCTGTGTTAGAAACAGCACCAAGTGCTCTAAGAGAAATGAGGGGTCTTGAATGCTGCTGTTCTCTGAAAACCAGAACGTGAGTTTTTTCTTTTAAAAATAACATGGCCTTTGGGTCTCCCCACAGACACCTGAGCTCAAATCATGGGCTTTATTTATGTATTTATTTTTTTTTTCTAAATGAATTTTGCTTTTCTCCTTCAAGGGGGAAAAAACTATTCTGCAAATCCAGGTTGAGGATCAGCAACGGCAGGGTAATGCATGGGTGTGCAGCAGGAGCGGTTGTGTGTCTTTTCCATCCATCCCTCCACTGCACCCTCCTCCATGCTGATCATAGAGCCTCTCAGGGGCAACATTCTTGTAAATATTATTGTGCCACTTCCCTCCCCTGTTCTCCCCCAAGAATGGAGCAGAACAGCACCGTGGGGATCAGCTTACTGTTAATAGGTAGGTCCTGTGTTAAGCATGCTGACCATGCTACTGTCCTTTTAGGGGGAATGTAGAATCAATTCTAGGGTGGAGGTGTATTGAAGCTGCCCACTCCCAGGGGTTTTGGCCATTGGACAATGCCACATACTCTAAATGAGGGAACATTGATCTGTGGGGGATGAAGTCAGAAAGTGGATGAATGTTGGAAAGGGGGCAAACTTCGGTCATGAGTGCTGCCAGGACAGTGCATGAAGACCCTTGGCTTCTGGCATCATGGAACTCAGTCTTGTAAATGTTGGGGAAAATAATTGTAAATGTTGGGGGAAATAGTTGCTATCTGAACTTTCTATATCTGCCAATATTTAATTCAGGGAGTGATTAAAAACATCCTGGTGTAAAGAATGGCGCCTCTGCTTTGACTTTGAATAAATGTCTCTGATCATAGCACAAACCTGAGCACAGCTCACAGATAGAGACTTAGCTACTTTCTCAACAGTATCCGAGTATGTATATAATATGCACATATAAAACCAGCCCTCTATTGAATTGGAATAACTACCCAACTGTGCCCAGCAATCATACCATCTCAGAGCAGAGCTGGAGAACAGTTTATCTGATTGAAACTCCTGCATTTCAGATTTCTACTATCCGGGAGGGGCTCTCTTTTATTCCGAATTAAGTTTCAAAGATGCATCAAAGGCCTCAGTGAAACAATGCTGAGAGTTACAAAGTGTCTGTGCCTGACTGAGACCCTGTGATTTGGGGGTGGGGGTGGAAACAAAGTGTTTGCAAGCCATCTGCAAGATTCAGGAAGCTTAAAAGCTCCCTGGATGTCTTGAGTATTTTTTAACAGTATAAAGATGGTTAAAAAAATAGGTTTTGCTTGTAATTGCGTAAGTAGTATGTTTTGAGCAGAGGCTCTGTATACTTTGTGCCAAAGGACAAACAATTCTGCTTTCTGTGTTCTGCATTGTGCAGCCTGAATTCGCTGCACTAAAGTGACTGATTTCTTATTGTTGTGAGCCTCTCTCTCACCCAGGGGTTATAGGTACGTACAATAGAGATTTTAAAGGTTGAATGTTCCTATGTCACCAGACTTTGTCCTAATCCTTCAGGGCTCTTGAGTGGATTTTTTAAAAAACTCTTGTGTCAGGGTCTGTGCTTTACAAGAGACTTCTCAAAATAACATACTTGATCTCCTCCAAAGTACTGCCATGGTGCAATGCAGCCACCCTTCCTTCAAAATGGCAGGTAAGTATATATTTAATGAAGGCGAATTGATTACAATGCTGGAGAGCAGAACAGGCTTCATGCTTTCTGTGGCATACTATCAGAAGTTAGTCATGGGGAATGCAAAAAATTCCTTATTGGTCTTGACTGGTCTGTAAAATTATCCATTTTTAAGAGTGATGGATGTGGTAGATTCATGTATTTTAAGGCCAGGAGGGGCTGACAGTATAAAGCTTATATATAACTCTTATGCTGTAGTGCCCTTAGCAAAGCTATCTCCCTGACAGGGGAGCTGGCAGCCGCTGCATGCCTCGCTCCTGGGGAGCCAGTAGTGGAAACTAATAAGCTAATGCTTAACTGTTACACTTTCACATCCCTAGTTACGATCATTTAACCTGACATCCTGCATAACCCAAGTCATAGAATTTCACCCACTGGTTCCTGAAGCAAGCCTGCAACTTCTAGGTGAACAAGGGAATATCTTTTAGAGATACAGTCGGATGTGATTTAAAAAATGTCAGGACCAGCCGTTTTTTCATACCATGTCATCAGAGACTTCTCTGAACAGGTTTTCATGGCATGCTAAAAATACCAGTAGCCAATCTATAGACGTGCTTACAAGGGTTATTAAAATGTATGTAACTGGCTAATTGTAAAACCACTGAAAATTTCAGCAGTTACACTGTTAAATGTAGGGTGGCAGCCAGCTCCCATCTGCCACTCTGCACTGCTGCCTCTGATACAGAGGCATGGCTTATTGGTTACTTGTTTAAACGGCTACACTCCTACATCCCTTCTGCATACACCACTGAGAGCAGTGGTGCTCACTAGCTGCTACATTTTTTAGACCAGGTCTACACTATGAACTTACATCAGTCAGGGAGGTGAAAAATTCATCCTCTTGAGCAACAGAGTTCTACCAATCTAAGCTATGGTATATTGCAGGCAGTGCTATGGCAACATTCCTTTGACGTAGCTACCACTTCTGTGGAGGTGAATTATGCCAAAGGAGAATTTCTCCAGGCAGCATAGTAGCATCTTCACTGATGCACTGCAGTGGTGCAGCTGCACTGGTTCAGCATTTAAAGTATTCATCTCTGCACAGGTTTCTATCATATACACGTTCCAGGCTGGTTCAATGGCTCTTGACACCCTTGCTATACAAATTGTTTAAGTCTGTTCAGCACAGATTCCTCTTGGACCTGGCTGGCTTACCCTAGTCCCCTACTCCTGATTCCCCTGGCTCTGTGCTGTGGTCTTTGCTCATATGCATTGACAGCATCTCACTTAAGGCAGGGTTTATCAGTTGGGAGTATTTAATCACTCACCCTATTTTAAAAAAGCAGCTGCAGAAATTAATGTCGCTGAAACAAGTTGCAGAATTTGAGCTCTGGAGCTGGAGCAGCCTTACAACTACCACATGCGTACAGCAATGGGGGGCAGCCTGCGGCCCAGGGGCTGCAGCTGGTCCATTGCGGTTCTGTGTGCACTCACAAGACAGTTTGTTGACTGTTGCCCACAGCAGGGTTGCCAGATTCCACTGGGTTCCATCCAGGTAGATGTTTTCTTACCGATATTACTAAAATGACACGTATGTAAAGCAAGGGCACACGTGTGTGCTGATTGCACACAACATTGACTGTGACTGCATTCCCTCTGCATCCAATTAAAGTGCTGCTTCCGTTCAGTCTGCATACCCCACAAATACTAGGTGCGCAAGCAGCGTTAGCAAAACTACCCTATCCGAGGAGACCCTCTTGGTTACAGCAATCCTGGGTCCCACTAACCTAGGTTGCCTATTGCTGATCTACAGCCTTATTTCTCCATCCAAACTTAGGTGGCTTGTTAGCACCCCTTATCTTCAGGGACCCTACCACTACAGAATACCTTGAAAGGCTGCTCTTCCAGCAACAGAAGCCCCCACTAATGCAGTAGAAGCTCCTTTGTGTTGTGCTGCAGCCTTACTAGCAGAAAAAAGTGCAAGGGGTTAGGCATGCTGAAGAGAAGTGCCAGTCCTGCTTGCCTGATGGCACCCAGCAAGACTTTTAACATCAGCTGTCTGGATGGTCCCAAGGCACTACCTGCAGGACAGGCAGGAGGTGAAGTTGCACCAGATACTTGTATGCTTGGGGGATGCTAACACATTGAGCAGGAAATTGTTATAACAGACTTCCACATTTCCATGAACAATAAAACACGAGAGGTAGTTGTGCTACATTTTTTAACGTCTTTGAGGTATTAATACAGCATTAGAGGACAGTTACAGCTGATCCCTCGTGTCTTGATGGTCCTCAGATTAAAAGAGACACATTAAACAAGACCACTGGACTGTGGGCAGGATCCCTGTGGAGTCAGATCATTTCTGACAGTCCCTGTTCCGTGTGAAGGGCCACTGAGAGATGAGACAGTTTCCTGCTCTATTTCAAAATAGGGAGAGTCTACACAGCACTTATTTCGAAAAAGAGCACTCTTTCTCCAACTTCCCTTACTCGTAAAATTAGGGTTACAGGAGTTGGAGTAAGAAGTCCTCCAGCTTGACAATATTTCGACATTATTTCAAAATAACTGCTGGCTCTGTAGATAAAGACTAAGTTGTTTCAAAATAACGTCGCTGTGTAGATGTACCCCTGGAATGCCTCTTATTTGCCAGCTTTTCCTGCTGTGTGCCTAGGACTGCAGCTAATTACTTGACCTACATCACTTTGGATTGTGAAATGGTTTGTGCTCTGTGCAATGTAGTTAGGTTGACCTCACCCCCACTGTACACATAGCTAGCTCAATGGCGGAATTCTTCCATCAGCATAGCTACTAGCTCCCAAAGAGGTGGATGTACTGAAAACCCCCTGGGATGCACCTGTGCTACAGTGGCACTGTATCCTCAGGCTACGTCTACATTGGCAAGATTTTGCGCAAATACTCTTTAACGCAAGAGTTTTTGCGTTAGAGTAGTTGTGCAAGAGAGCGTCTATACTGGCATGTGCTTTTGCGCAAAAGCATCTGTGCCAGTGTAGACGCTCACTTGCGCAAGAAAACTCCAATGGCCATTTTAACCATTGGGCTTTCTTGTGCAAGAAACTTGTGTTGCCTGTCTACACTGGCCTCTTGCACAAGAGGGCTTATTCCTGAGCGGAAGCGTTGTCATTCTTGCACAAGAAGCACTGATTTCTTACATTAGAACGTAATGTTCTTGCGCAAGAACTTGCGGCCAGTTGCTTTTGCGCAAAATCTTGCCAATGTAGACACAGCCTCAGTGTCTATTCTTTAAGGTGGGTTGTTGGTGGGGAGGGGATTGTTAAACTCAATTTCAGGCTAATAGACTCCCAGCCAGATGAGTGCAGCTTCCTGCCTAAGTGACCCAGGCCACAAGACTTGTCAACATTGGGATTGCACCCTGGAATAAAGTGGGGATTCCACCCTGCTGTCTGAAAACCCAAGGAAACTGGCCCCTTCCCTCCACGGGGAACAGCTTATCCTCTTGGCATAGGAGATTCTGGCCCTGACAGCTGGTGATTTTTCAGTCTAGGCTGAGCTCCTGGCATTAGGATGCTTTCTCCTGACTTGACTGTTTGACCTGCAACACTTGATAAATGGGTGCTGGACAGTATAACAGAATCCCTGTCCAGCAGAACTGACTAAATATCCCAGCGGCTGCCTTATAACTTTGTTCTTCAATGAGACCATTTCACAAAGAGATAATGGGAGCCACAGACGTGAAAGTTGTTCTCAGGCAGGAAGAGGCTTCCCTGACCAGCCATCAACTTGCACATGTTTGGGGAGGAATCTATGGCTGGGATAGTTCTCCCTGCCGCCATCAGTGACATTAACAGGAAAGGGGAATAAGAAATCCAAGAAGCCTGCAACGAGTCTAGGGAAGCAAATAAAGGAGGGGGAGGGAGAGGGGTTAGAGAGAGAGAGGGAGTCTGAGATGGGGGTGGTTACATGTAGGGGAGCACACGATTGTGAGGGGCTGAGATCATAAAAGGCTGGGTGAGAAAGGGGATGGGAGTCAAAGGGAGGGTTGGAAGAGCCCAGGGTCCATGGATGCATGCAGGGTTTTGTAGGAGAGCCTGGTAGCCTTAGAAGAGGTTGGAGCCGGATATAAGATAGAGTGGGGGATGGAGTCCCGTGTGGAGAGAAGGGCTGAGCCTGGTTACAGGGGAGCCCTGAGAGCAGTTTAAGTGAGCTTGGTGTGCCTTCAGGCTGTCCTGGAGTCCTGTTGAGAATGGAGGCAGCTGTCAGGAAACCAGGACTGGAGGGAAGTGTATGTGCTCGGGAATAGGGGCTGTCTTGAGTCCTGGGGGGGGGGGGGGAGGGAGATCTGGTGGGTGTAAGGGAAGGGGCTGAAGGGAGTTGTGTGTGTATACATATGTCCTGGGGGAGGTTGTCCTGGAGCCCTCGGGATATAGAAGTGAGCTGTAGTGAAGCTAAAGCTCTGTATGTATTTGGGGGTGCAGGAATCTGATGGATGCAGTAGGGGGCTGCTGGGAAGACAGAGCTGAGGAAGCTGTGTGTATTCACGGGTGAGGAGGAGTAATCAAGATGTCTGGAGAGGCTCTTGAACACGGGTGCCAACCTCAAGGCAGATCGTCAAGAAACAGGACACGACCCCCAAACTGGTTTTATGAGCGAGTTAGATTTCACCCCCCAAGTAACAAGGATGAACTCTGCAGGCACTACAACAACCTTCCTATGGAGTTACACACAGTGCCCTTGGACAGGCACTCTGGTCTATGTTGCCATCCAGACCAGGCCACCTTTGGGATAGATGGTCCCTTATACCAAACATCAAATTAATTCAGGTTGCTCCCCGTCCCAATGGAGTCAGTTTCATCCCAGATCTCTCACCAAAGACAACACTGGTAGTCAATCCTGTCACAGTTAATACATCTTTAAGAAATGAGTAATTTACAAGAGTCGATCAAGTGAACATTACACACACACGAGTTAGTCTTAGGTTCCAAAAGGTGACAGTAGCTGCTACTTATGGAAGCTATATTTGTTCTTTAGGGCTAAGCCAAACTAAACAGCTTGGGGATCTCTAGCAAATGCTTAGAAACACTGTCCTTTGAATGCCAAGCAACATAGGGATGTTAATTTCTGTTTAATGAGGATTTTTATTTCCTTCCCTGAGCACTTGAATTGTGTTGTTAGGAGGGTGTGGGCATTGTACCCTCTTCACAGGTGGGAGGGAAACCAGTCAAGAAAGTCTTTTGTCTACTGATGTTCTAGTGGTTTGTCTGGCATCTATAGGCCGCCTTTCCTTGGGGAGGAGGGAAGTATTTCACACTTAGGCTACATCTACACTGTATCCCTCTTGCGCAAAAGCCTATGCAAATGAAGCATGGATTAGCATATTGCTGTGCTTCGTTTGCATAATTAGGGGCTGGTTTTGCACAAGAGGCTTTTTGCACAAAAAGGAGCTGTCTACACAGCTCCTTTTTGCGCAAAAACCCCCTCTTGCACAAGAGCCATTCTTCCTCATTTTTTTCTCTTGCGCAAGAGAGATGCAGCGTAGACATAGCCTAGTAATATTTGTCCCCCTTCCAACTATGGGTTTTACAGTTTTAGCAAACACTTAAATCTTACCTTATAATGCAGGGGACGTAGATGCTATTAGTAAGCAAGCAGCCTACAAGCATTTCTTAAACTAGCCTGAACATTAAATGCATTTTCATGTCTCATTTAACAATGGTAATGCACAGACAAGCCAGACTGGTTTCCAGTTAGGCATTTGTCAGTGTTCACTGGGGCTCAGGTAGGAACTGGGGAGCCTATGTATTGGGGGTTGGTAGGGAAGCAAGGGAATTGTGTCTGTAGGGGGCTCTGAATACTGGGGGAAGGCTGTAGGAAAGTGGGGCTGAGGTCTCTACACCTGGAAGGTGTAGGAAAGCTGGGACAGTGGAAGGCTCTGTGTTGGGGGTCTGTAAGGAAACTGGGGGCTCTGTGTGTTGAGGGGTGCTGCAAGGAGGCTGGGGGGTTCTGTGGGGGGCTGTAGGAAAGCTGAGGTGCTCTGTGTTGAGGCTGTAAGGAGGCTGGGGGGATTGCTGGGGGGCTGTAAAGAGGCAAAGGGGCTCTGCGTGGGGGTCTGTAAGGAGATGGGGGGCTCTGTGTGGGGAGCTGCAGGGAGGCTCTCTGTGTTGGGGGGTTGTAAAGAGGCTGGGGGCTTTGTGTAGGGGGCTGTAAGGAGGCTGGGCTCTGTGTGGGGGGAGGCTGTAGAGAGGTGGGGGAGTCTGTGGGGGGTTACAGGGAGGCTCTGTGTGGGGGAGGCTGGGGGGCTGTAGGGAGGTGGGGGGAGTCTGTGGCGGGTTACAGGGAGGCTCTGTGTGCGGGGAGGCTGGGGGGGCTGTAGGGAGGTGGGGGAGTCTGTGGGGGTTACAGGGAGGCTCTGTGTGGGGGAGGCTGTAGGGAGGTGGGGGGAGTCTGTGGGGGGTTACAGGGAGGCTCTGTGTGGGAAGAGGCTGGGGGGCTGTAGGGAGGTGGGGGAGGCTGGGGGTTACAGGGAGGCTCTGTGGGGGGCTGTAGGGAGGTGGGGGAGGCTGGGGGTTACAGGGAGGCTCTGTGTGGGGTGGCTGGGGGGGTTACAGGGAGGCTCTGTGTGGGGGGGGGCTGTAGGGAGGTGGGGGAGGCTGGGGGGGTTACAGGGAGGCTCTGTGTGGGGGGGCTGTAGGGGTTACAGGGAGGCTCTGTGTGGGGGGGCTGTAGGGAGGTGGAGGGGTTGGGGGGGTTACAGGGAGGCTCTGTGTGGGGGGGCTGTAGGGAGGTGGAGGGGTTGGGGGGTTACAGGGAGGCTCTGTGTGGGGGGGCTGTAGGGAGGTGTGGGAGTCTGTGGGGGTTACAGGGAGGCTCTGTGTGGGGGGAGGCTGTAGGGAGGTGGGGGGAGTCTATGGGGGGTTACAGGGAGGCTCTGTGTGGGGAGAGGCTGGGGGGCTGTAGGGAGGTGGGGGAGGCTGGGGGTTACAGGGAGGCTCTGTGTGGGGGGGCTGTAGGGAGGTGGGGGAGGCTGGGGGGTTACAGGGAGGCTCTGTGTGGGGGGGCTGTAGGGAGGTGGGGGAGGCTGGGGGGTTACAGGGAGGCTCTGTGTGGGGGGGCTGTAGGGAGGTGGGGGAGGCTGGGGGGTTACAGGGAGGCTCTGTGTGGGGGGCTGGGGAGGTGGGGGAGGCTGGGGGGTTACAGGGAGGCTCTGTGGGGGGGACTGGGGGGTTACAGGGAGGCTCTGTGGGGGGACTGGGGGTTACAGGGAGGCTCTGTGGGGGGGGGGCTGTAGGGAGGTGGGGGGGCTGGGGGTTACAGGGAGGCTCTGTGGGGGGGCTGGGGGAGGTGGGAGAGCTTGGGGGGGTTACAGGGAGGCTCTGTGGGGGGGGGCTGGGGGGTTACAGGGAGGCTCTGTGTGGGGGGGCTGGGGGGTTACAGGGAGGCTCTGTGGGGGGTGGGGGGTACAGGGAGGCTCTGGGTGGGGGGCTGGGGGGGTTACAGGGAGGCTCTGTGGGGGGGGCTGGGGGGTTACAGGGAGGCTCTGTGGGGGGCTGGGGGGAGGTGGGAGAGCTTGGGGGGGTTACAGGGAGGCTCTGTGTGGGGGGGGCTGGGGGGTTACAGGGAGGCTGTGTGGGGGGGCGGGGGGGTTACAGGGAGGCTGTGTGGGGGGGCTGGGGGGTTACAGGGAGGCTCTGTGGGGGCTGTAGGTGGGGGAGGTGGGGGGCTGTGGGGGGGTCTGTGGGGGGGGGGGCTGGGGGGTTACAGGGAGGCTGTGTGGGGGGGCTGGGGGGGTTAGGGAGGTGGGGGGGGCTGTAGGGAGGTGGGGGGGCTGGGGGGTTACAGGGAGGCTCTGTGGGGGGGCTGTAGGGAGGTGGGGGAGGCTGGGGGGTTGGGGGGCTGTGGGGGGGGTCTGTGGGGGGGGGGGCTGGAGGGTTACAGGGAGGCGCTGTGGGGGGGCTGTAGGGAGGTGGGGGGCGGGGGGGGGGGGCTCTGTGGGGGGGCGGGGGGTTACAGGCAGGCTCTGTGGGGGGGCTGTGGAGAGCCCGGGAAGGTCTGTGGAGGCGGGGGAGTTGGGGGGGCTCCGTGTCTACAGCCGCGCCGCCGTGAGGGGCTAGGCCGGGCCGCGCCGCGCTCGCTGCCCAGCGAAGCCCCCGGGGCCGCGGCCGGCGGGGCGGAGCCGGAGCTTGCGCCGTGAGCCGGGCGGCGCTGGGACCCGGAGAACAAGGGCCGGGGGGCGCCGCCAGAGGCCGGGCCGGGTCGGGTCGGGTCGGGTCGGGCCCGCGCGGGCGCCATGGCGGCGGCCGAGACGAAGATCATCTACCACCTGGACGAGCAGGAGACGCCCTACCTGGTGAAGCTGCCGATCCCGGCCGAGCGGGTCACCCTGGGCGACTTCAAGGGCCTCCTCAACCGGCCCAACTACAAGTTCTACTTCAAGTCTATGGACGATGACTTCGGGTGAGCGGGGCCCCTCCCGCCCCGGGGTGCCCGGCCCCCCCCCCGGCCCATCCCGGCGTGGGCTCGGCCCCTTTCCCCCCGCATCCTCAGGGTGTGCCTGCCCCCGCCCGCCCCGGAGTGTTCCCCCAATATCCCCCCTTGGGGTGTGCTTGGGCACCCCCCCAGCCGCCTAATCCCATCCCTGGCGTGTGCTGGGGGGGGCAAGCACCCCCTCAGTTCCCCCCCCAGGCCACCCCCCCAGGTTGTGCTTGGAGGTGGCAGTTTGGGGATGACACTCCCCAGCAGTGTTCCCTGTAATCTGGGTGCTTGGGCAGCTGCCCAGGGGAGACTCCGATGCCACTGCTGGCTAGCAGCACACCCACCGCTGGCAGCAGATAGCACCGCATGTGTCTACTGGTGGGGCACATCTGCACATGCCTCAGTGCCCGTAACAACATTTATTCTGCTCATAGATGGAAAAAAATTAGAGGGAACAGTGCTCCCTACCTCCATCCCCAGGTTGGTGGTTGGACAACACCCCTTCCCACCTTGCCTGTATCCCGTTTCTGGGGTGTATGTGGCTGGAACACCCGTCTCCAGTTTCTCCTCAGTCCTGTACTGGGGTGGGAATGCCTGTTCCATCTCCATTGTGTGCGCTTATTTAAGGGAGCATTTGAACTCTTTTAATGACGGAAGTCATCAGTGCTTCTTAAAAAGCCATTCAGATGGGACTCTCATCGTCCAAATCCATTCTCGAGAGATTCTAGGACCCTCAAACCTTATATCTGGGTTAGAAGGTTGGGGGATTTGTTCCTCCTTTCCTTCTCTCATTTTGGGGCTCCATAGACTACTTTTTCTGACACTTCCCCAACAAAATCTACATTTCTTTAAGGAACTACCAGCCATGTAGAAACTTTCTTAATTTTTCTATGGAGCCCCTGATCCTTTCTTCTCCAACTGAACAGTAACACCCCCTTCACGCCATTCTGTCATCTCCTTGCATCTCTTTTTTAGTCTCTGGTGGACATCCCAGTTCTGTCCAGGGAGCCCTGCTCTTCCTCTCTTGTAGAGCACCTACTTGGCACAGAGTTGCAGGGCCTGACTTGCTTCGTTTGTTTTCCTCACAGGATTCACCATTTGCACTAGAACTTGTGAGGGTGCAACTAGGGGTTACAAGTGGCCTGTAGTTTCATACTCCTCCTAGCCAAAGACAGCCTCAGGCCATGACCTTGTTAGAGCTCATAAATTAAACAGGGATGGGCCTGGTTACTGCTTGTATGAGAGACTTTCAGATAATTCTGAGTGCTGCATAAAGCAGTGTGTGGGAGTCATTAGGGCTGTGGTGTGTAACCAATTCTGAACTAGCCACATTCATCCAGCCAAATAGTCACATTCAACTGGCCAAATAGGCACATATGGCTAGTATGTTGGACATCACGGTGTTAAGGGGTATGTTCTTCACTGAGTCAGTTTTGACCTAGATGCCCCAAGCTGGTGTTAGGTCTGGAGATGATAGCATTTAGATTAGAGTTAGAACCAATGTAGAGGCTGTTCATGATCATGAAAGATTCCTGGCACTTCTCAAATGAGTTGGTATTACCTTTTATCCAAATTCCAGTTAAGTACCTTTTCCTGCCATCATTCCCTCTGGAATTGTAGTTGTTTGCACTACATATTCTGTGCCTAAACTACTGTATCCCATTGTTGGGTACTGTTCAATGGCTGTTGCATTTCCATGGTGAGTGAAATTAATTCTCTGTGCGTGTTGTTTGTAAAGAAATACTTTGGGGTCCTTTGAAACATTTCTCTCGAAATGAATTTAAATTTTTGACTGCAACACTTCCTTAGAGGTGGAAAAGTGTCTGCATTTGTCAATAAGGTATAGTACTGTAATATATAGTAATGTCTCAGGTTGTAGCCAGGGGTCTGGTGGAAGCTGCAGGGACCCGTGTTAGGTCTGGTCTTATTTCATAGCTTCACTAATGATCCAGAAGAAGAGGCATATGGCAGATTAGTGAAATTTGCAGATGAAGCAAAACAGGGAGGAGCTGCAGATACTAGAGAAATGATATGGAGAGACCCAGACCCATGACTACGCTACACAACTTTTAGCGACAAGATTGTTTCAACACACCCAACATAACAAAAGAACGGCTATACTGGGTCAGACCAAAGGTCTGTCTAGCAACACCCCTGTTGCTAACAGCCGCTATGTGTAAATGCTGTTTGTTGGCACTTTTGCTGACAAAATACTCTAGCTCCAAAGAACTAGCAAAACTTTTTTGATTGGGAGAGATGCTAAGCACCTATGAATGACAAAAGTTCTATTGATCAATTGCAAGTGTAGACAAAGCCTCAGAGAAACTAGGAATGGGCTGAAAATAATAAAACAAGGATCAGTTTGGACAAATGCAGCTTATTCAGTGGGAGAGGAGAATAACCCTAAACCTGGATTTTCTTTAGGTGGAAGAAATGTGGGGTGGAGGGGAGAGCCTGGGGGGATGGGCAGCAAATCATACAGGAATCTGGAGTGTGATACAGGGTAAAAAAACCTGGTCATTGTGGTTTTGTCTTAGTGCCATGTATTTCTGTGTTGCTGAATAAGTCATCTTACTCTGGGGCTGTAGATGAAGAGGCCTCCTGTTTTGGAGCAGAGAGGAGAGAGTCCTTCTCTTTCTCTGACTCTGGGGAGAACCCATCTGGAATGTTGCGTTTAGTTCTGGGTACCTGCTTATTCTGAGAAGGGCAAGGAGTATGATCTCCAGGCTGGAGGGAGACAGTAAGGCTTTTTGTCTGCATACTATGCAGCTTTTAGTGATAAAACTCAGGCAGTGTAGTGGCTCTTTGTCAGCTCTTTTGCCAAAAAAAATACTTCCACCCCCAATGAGTGCTGTTTGCATTGTTGACAGGAGAGTGCTTCTGCTGACAAAACGCCATTCACATGGGCATTTGCAGCTGCAAAACTTTTGTATTTTGGGGGAGAGGGTTTTAATACCCCTCAATGACAAAAGTTTGTGATTTTAATTGCTAGTATAGACAGAGCCTAAGACTGATCCGGCTATGAACTTGTCTCCAAGGTAGTGATATAAAATACCAGTTAAAATGTTAACCAGATAAACGTTATGTTTAACCGGTCAACCAGACCAGCAGGCTACTCCAGCTTATCTGGGCCTGTCGCGCCACAGGTTGCTCCAGCCAGGCCAAGCCTGCCACACTGCCAGCAGGGGATGCTGTGGCCGGGTGAGAGTCCCAGCCAGGTGCCACGTACTCAGTAAGACAGGTAAGACAATGCTTACCAGGTAACCCGTTAACTCTCTTCATCCCTACTCCAAGGAAGGGATGCGGGCCCTATCACTTCAGATGTTTTAGTAATGTCTCAGTGGTGTAGAAGAGAGAATATTTTCAGTTGACCCATGGGGAGGTAGGCTGGCAGGAACCTACTGGGGTATTGTGTCTCCTTGAATGGAGGGAGAGATCATAATGATTTGTAGAATAACAAGGGCACTTAATCTCTGTGTGGTTCAGAGAGAGAGGTGGTATTCATGTCCACTTATTAGCCTTTGCCAATCAATCTGCCGCTTTCCCCCAGATTGCCTCTTCCCTCAGCACCTTCATTGAGGAACGTGGCTGCTGTGGATTGAGTCTCCTGGGCAGGCCTTGTTCTGACTGTGGGAGAACTTCTAGAAACTTCTCTATGGTGACAAACCCTTTATGAGGTAGAGGGAATGTTGGAGCCTCGAGGTTCAGTGGCAGCCTTGAAACCAGAAAGGGGAAGCCTCCAGCTAGGGTGAGCCTTGTGCATTGGCCCCAGCTCTTGGGAGGCAAAACTCCTAGGGAATTGCACTTAGTTCGCTGCATGTTCTCTATCAGGGATGGATGGATTTCATCTATCTCCCCCCCCGCCCAAGTAGGATTTACCTGCTAATACAGGCCTGACAAGTTCCCCTTCCCAAGCCTGGTCACTTGTCCGTGTTTCTTCCCTTTGTCCGGGCAGGACAGCTCTGGCATGGTTTTCCCTTGGATTTTCCACGTTCCAAGGCAACAGTGTAGCCACTGCCTTAAGACATGGCTTCACCACAGGCACTACGACAGCGCAGACACAGCAGCATGGACACTTACTCCTGCGATGTATGAGGTTTTTCCATCACTGTAGGTAATCCACCTTTCTGAGCATCGGTAGGTAGGCATTGATCTGATTGGGTCTACACTGGGTCAGGGCAGCGCAGCTGTAGTGCTCAGGAGTGTGAACTTTTCACTCCCCTGAGCAAGTACAAACACCAGCCTAACATTTAACTGGAGACTAGTCCTTAGTGAGTGGATTTCCCTTTATTTTGTTAACATCTGTTTGCGCTGAGTATCAGGATTGCAATGAGGCTGTATCAGTGTTTACATCTCATTGAAAATCTGAACCAGGATTCTCCTTGTTGGGTTAGGATTGCAGGGTCGATCAGCAGCTAACGCAGGGTACCCAGCCTTGGAATATGAATACCAGAATGCTATTTTCTGTGGGGAGAAAAGAAACCCAGGAGTAATTAATCTCACAAATGTGGATGCAGGGAGGGTTAAATGGTGAGGTCGCAACTTTTCTTAAACTAGTCCTCATGGGGAAATGTATTCATTACTCACCCAGAGAGCAGGAGTTTTGCTACCTGACTGAGATGCAACTGCAACAAATAGCGGTCAAACCATGTCTGAGTCTGGTGGTTGATAGTATTGATCTAGTCTGATAACCATGCTCTGGAGTCCCCTTGGTCAGTCACTTAATTGCTCCATGCCTCAGTTTCTCATCTGTAAACCAGCAATTGTACTTTCCTCTAGGGATGTTAAATTTAGATTAACTGGCTAATCAAATAGTCGATGCAATTTGCATTGACTATTCGATTAGTCGATAAGGGTGCTTCCGCCTTTGAAGTGTAACAAAGCGCTGCAGGGAGCACGGGGCCAGCAGGGAATTCAAGCAGTCCCCTGCTGCCCGTGCTCCCTGCGGTGTTTCAAAGCGACTCAGAATCACCAACTGACCCGGGGCTCCATGTGGCGCTGCCGCTTTGAAATGCTCCGGGGATCCCGGCGTCAGGCTCCATGTGGCGTTTCAAAGTGGCAGCACCACATGGGAGCCCTAGGTAATCAGGGAAGTCCTCCGCTGACCCGGGCTCCACACGGTGCTGCCGCTTTGAAACGCCACATGCAGCCCAGGCCAGCTGTCCAGGCTGCATGCGGCGTTTCAAAGCAGCAGCACCAGTTGGAGCCTGGAGGCTGCCACTTTGAAGCACCCCCTTCCCTCCCCCGTACTTGCTGCCTCTTTCTGATAGAGGCAGCCAGTGGGAGGGGTGGAGAAGCAACTAGTCCCCTAGCATGTCAACTAGTCATTTACACCCCTACTTTCCTCTAACTCTTTGTCTTTCTCTTGCGATCCTTAGGCAGGTACTCTTACTTGTGTACGTGTGTTTGTGCAGTGCTTAACACAATGGGCTTTGAACTCTGTTGTTAGTTGTTAAAAACTTTAAAAAATAAGGGTACCCAGGCAAGGATGCTGCACACAGCACACGTCTTGAAGCCCCATTGTAGCTTGTGTGATTATTCAGAAAGATATGGATCTCAGCAATGTGTAAAAAGGCTCCCTCGAGTTTTCATAGTGATATGGTGTCTAGTTTTGTGCGTCATGAATACAGATCTCTGCAGACTGTGCTATGCGATGGTTAAACTAAAGATGCAGTTTAAAGCCATTTTAATTTAACTGGAGCAACTCTTTGTGGGTGCTCTCTCAAATCAATTTAAACCAGGTTTTTATTAATTTAGGTGGCACCTACCTACACTTCTCCTCCCTAAATCCATGACTGCCTGAATCCCCCTTACTCTGTTCCTTTTTTTTCTCATAACTCCTCTTATGCTTAAGGAAGTGGCTGGTCTGAACGACTGATTGTTTTGCTTGTCTCCATTGTATCCTGCCAGCTCTTCTATTCCATTCTGGTCTTTGAATTTCCGTGATCTCCTCTCTGTAAGACAACCCAACCTCTGTATCCCCTTTTGCTGCATCACTTAAGGGACACAAATGATTTGGGGTGGATGATGAGGTGCATCTGCTGCTTCTCCCACTGATTTTTGCTCCCCTCCCCTTTGCATTCAGGATTTGGTTCCAATTTTAACCTCCAAACAATGGTGAGTGATTTCCAGGTCTTAGCTGGCAAGTGAAAATTGGTATCCCACTATTCACCAGCCTGGTAACTAATCCAGGACTGTTTAATTATCACTCAGCTTTCCAAAGCTGGATTCAAGGCTGAGATTAGGAGAACTTTCTGGAGACAGAACAAAGCAGGCCCTGCTGGAATTCCCAGCTCGTGGGTCAGACGCTGTTGGTATTTGGCGACCTCATCTCGCACACATGTGCATGGGGAAATGTGTTGATGTCTGCTGAGAGGATGATTGATTTATTTTTATTGTGGGATCTTTCTGATATCAGTGCCAGGAGCCTCTGCCTTTCTGGCTGAGAGCATTTGGAGACAAGGACGGGATCCTAAACGTAATAAGCAGTGTCAATCCGTAAGAAGTGGTAAGCTGCCTCAGAGCGTGCCAGCCCTTTGGAGCCTGCGATGATATTTTCTTGTGTGCGTAACTTTCATGTTTGCACAAGGCTCTTGGCTGCCTCCCATAGGTGCTGCTGTCACTCAGACTGGATTGCATGGGGATGGCATAGGGAGAGAGCATCTCTTGACAATCTAAGTGAGCTCACAAGGCTTGGAAAGTCTTGTATGACTTTGTTTGTTTATTTCCCTTGTCTTAAGAAAAGTCATGGTAAGTGGCTGTCCATGAATAGCTTCTGAGCAAGCCTTCTCCTCTCCTTGCCCTCCAGTCAGTGACCTGGTTAAGAGGTAGGGCGTATACTGTTGCCTGCCATTCAGGAGCTGAGCATAATTCTGTTATTAAGTCTTTCCTAAGCAGTTAAATTCCTTAATTGAGGAGAAAAGTGGCTCATTCCCTGGGTGTCTCCCAAAATGCAGCTGCAAAGATAGGATGGGCTAGAGCTGTAGTTGAATTGTAGATGCCTCTCGTGTTGGGTACTCTGTGTAGTTCTGTAGGGCAATTAGATTGAAATCCTTGTGAGAAAGCACCTGCTCCTAGGACAGAACTGATGTGGTTGGCTAATGCCCAGCAGCTAGATGAGCCCTCCTCCAACCAGGTTACTCCTTTCTGGTCAACATGATAAGCATTAGAGACCAGTTCCCAGTACACTGTCTATTGCTGGCTCTCCGGCTTAGCAGAGAAAGCCCAAAGGTAATCAGGTGGGATGAAGTTGCCTGAGTTGGGGCTAATTGTTATCCGAAATGTTTCTTGGGTGGCTGAACGCTGGGCTCTGCACCCACTGACTGGCTGCCCTTCCTGCCTTGAATCTGCCGAACCGGTGGCTGGGGAATGCCAAACACTCCCTGCTCTTCTGGTAGCAAGTTATCACAACATTCTCCCTAGTGAGAGGTGGCACATAGCCATGACTAGGATCAACTCCAGTGTCTGTTGCAGGAGTCTTTTCCCAAGTTGCAGGGGGAGGCAGAGCAAGGGCACCAGGGCTGGGGTGTGACAGGTATGTGTGAAGAGAGCAAGCTGCTGATACTCTCACACTGTATGTGCCTCTCATGTAGTACCCTCCTATTCAAACCCAGCTATTAGACTTCATAGGTGTCCAGCCCTGTCTGCATTGTGGTTGGCACCATGTTTGATGGCATCCGTGCTCTGGCTTCTTTACCAGAAAGAGATGTTGTGGAAATCATGCTAGTCAAATTGTAGCACAGTTTGACTAACGTGACTTTCAGAACACCTCTCCCTGGCAAAGAAGCCAGAGCATGGATGCCATCAAACATGATAGTTGCTAATATGGTGCCAGTAGTAGGTCGAGGACTGTCAGACACTGGGTCACCTTGCTCTAGGGTGACCAGCAGGGTGCGAAGGAACAGGAAATAAATTTTGGGACCTCAAACGTTGCAAATCACAACTGCTATTTTCTAGCCATCATTAGGTGCAGCTGAGCTGAGTTCTAGCTGGTTTGGTCTGGCATTTGGTCTGTGATCATGGCCAAACATAGCCTGAGTCTCTGCCTGAGCTGCCTGCTCTTGGCTGTTAATGCCATGTTTTCAAGCATGTTCTGCTGGATTTAACCTTTTAACCCTTGTGTAAACATGGCCCTACATGCTTGTTTCCCTGACTTGCTGTATGCTGTCCATCACAAGGTTTTGTTTCGTTATGGTGTGGCAAAGTGGGCATTTTTGGTAAATTTTTGTAAACCCGAAGGCTACGGCTTGGGGAAAAGCCGGAAAAAAGCGTCTAGACTGGCGCGATCATCCGGAATAAAGCCCTTTTCCGGAGGATCTCTTATTCCTACTTTGAAGCCGGAAAAAAAGCGGCGGCCATGTTTATTTAAATCCCGCGGGGGATATTTAAATCCCCTGCGGATTTCCCTATTCTGAAGTTGGAAATTAACATGCCTCTTCCGGAGAAGGGGCCAATGTAGACGTAGCCGAAGTGTGTTTCAGCTTCTCCTGTATTTCGCATGGCTGCCCAGTGATGGAGGAAAAGGGGCTGTTTGCTCTCAGTGCACGCTGAGAGAGACGTGGTTGGGAATGTCTTGTCTGAGCTTGAACAGGTCCTTAAAAAGGACAGGCTGAGGTTGACCCATATCAGTGGGAGACCTAAGAAGAGCATGGCAAATCTGATCATCAGGACCTTGACACCACTGGCCACTGATGCCCAGAGAGGAAGGGGTTTCCCCACCTCTCAGCTGGGAGGCTGAGCAAACCCAGCAGCTCCAGAACAAAGAACTGGGAAGGTGTCAGGTGGGGGATCAGAGTTGGTTGTTGGAAGGAGTCAGGGCGGTTGACAGGGAGAGAGACAGAGCCTGAACATGGAGTTTGTTACAGCTCATCTGAGTTCTGGGCTAACTAGAATGGGCTTGGACAGTGTTTTAGCCATTAGTTCTTGGTGCTCCCCTAAGGACTTGCTGGGCTGCGTCTGGCTGACTCATAAATCCGATTGTTCTGACAGTGCTGTGAGAGTGTCACTGCAAATACTGGGTGAGGAAGGGCAGACAAGTCTGGCCTCCCCAGACCAGAGACAGAGCCCTTGAGAATTTGGCATGTCAAAGGGCTTCCTCCAAGAGACTGTTCCAAAGCTGAAGGCATAGCACAATCCTGTGGATCTGTGACATACAGCTGTGCCAGAAAGGGTGTTTTCTGTACTCCACAGTAAATTGGCTTCAGTCCCTGACTCCATTTTCTGAGCTCAGTGGTCTGCCAGTGGCTTTCAGTGACAGCAGGGTTGAGTGCTCAAAGTGAAGGAAAGAGGCCTCATGCACGTAGCAGCCTGGCAGCGAACATGCGAGGCTTGTGGGGGGCTATATCTCTGGCTTCTGTGGTCAGGACAGTGAGTGCCCTCCCCCTGTGCTCACTGGGAGAATATGAGACTGTTGGTTTTCTGGTTTACTTTTGCCTCTTGTCTAATTAGTGAGCTAATGATGACAGTATGGCAGCCATTGTTGGGTTTTCTGATTTCTATTTAAAATAAATGTTGGAGAGTTTCAATCTGAACTTGGCTAAGTGCCATTCCACACAGGGCCCGTCCTCCCTCTGTAGCCTGGCTGCATTTCAGTGGTGTCTGTGGGTGGTACCGCTTGGGGCATTGTCTGTTTTCCATTTGTCCGGCGTCATGAAGGGAATGGGATTGCCACTGGCAAGATAACCAATGCTGTTGAGAAGCTCTAGGAAAGGAGCAAGTTGGTTGGCTTTCCTTCGTGGCTAATCTTTTGTTGGTTGCTCTCCTCAAGCTTAGCTCCCAGACACATGGTTTGTTTGCCCCAGGATTCCTCACCCGCTCCTCTCACCAGGTAGCTCTGTGGTTTTTCTCTTTGCAGTGATTGTTGTCATAGATTGTTGTAGGGGCTGTATTGTCATGCTGGTGCAGAGAACTGGCTAATGTCCATCTCTGATGAGGGCTCATCCCACAGGCAGTAGCTACCTGATGTCTCTAGGGAGGGCGTTGTGCCAGAACTCTGCTGTGCAAACACAAGCGAGCTTCTGCTCAGGCCTGCAGGCCCCAGGAGACTGACAGGAACATACAGGGCTGAGCTGCCATTCTGACCCAGAGTTGGCTTGAAGTGTGGAAGCGCCTGTGCTTGGTATAGCTCAGCCAGGAGGGCAAGGGGGTGCCTCTGTGTGGGTACCCCTGCAGCTCCAGCTAGACACTCGTGCTTGGTTTGGTTTCCATCTTCCTCACAAAAACCAACCCCTTGCTAGGCAGTCAGGCCGTCGTAGGCCTTTCCCTTTAGCTCTGCAGAGCACATCCTTAATGCTCCTTGTATCCTTCTGAGGCTCCGATGAGGTAGATTGGAGGCAGCTTCTTGTGTAGCTATTGGGGGTTGGTGGGAGGGACTATGCAGTAGGGATATAAAGGACTAGTCGACTATCTGATAAGCAAATGCTTATTGGATAGTTGATAGGGTAGTCAACTAGTTGCCTCCTCCCCCGCTTGCTGCCTCTATTAAATAGAGGCAGCAAGAGGGGGAAGAAGGAGGTTCTTAAAAGCAGCAGCGCCGCATGGAGCCCGGGGTCAGCTGCTCCATGTGGCGCTGCCACTTCGAATGCCGTGGGGGAGCCCGGCATCAGGCTCCCTGCCGCATTTCAAAGCAGCAGCGCCGCGTGGAGCCCAGGATCAGCTGGGGACTCCTCATCTGACTCCAGGCTCCGTGTGGCGCTGACGCTTTGAAATGCCGGGCAGAGCCCAGGATCAGTTGGGGACTCCCTGCTGGGCCTGAGCTCCACGTGGCGTGCAAGCTTTGAAATGCCTTTCAAAGGCGGAATGTGGAAGTGCTTATCAACTAGTCGAGTAGTCGATGTCATTTTCATTGACTACTCTACTAGCAAATTAATTGCTACTTAATATCCCTACGATGCAGACTCCCTACTGCAGCTGATGGAATGTTTCAGTTCATGCAGGGGATGCTCCTGGAATGGGAGAATCAGTTCCATCCTGCTGATCCTTTACCACCCCTACCCCTCAGCTAGCCTTGGAGGTTTATGCAGGATGTGGCCAAGAGAACACAGTGGTGTCCTGGCTTCGGGTATTGCTTTTACTCGACTCTCTCTGAAAGCCCTGGCAGGACAGCTGGGCTTGGGTGAGTTTGGTTTGCAGAAGGCTGTGGAAGTTGCTGATGTGGACACTGCCTGTGTGTTGCCCGGTCATCTGTGCTCCCTAGATGCTGTCTGGGCTGTGTGCAGGCTTTATCTGATGGGATGCCAGCCACGTGGTTTTTCCTATTGATTCCCTCCTCTTTCCCCTCCAACCCTTTTGTTTGTTAGTTGGAGTTTGCTTCCCTGACCTTTGCTATCTGGCTGGTGGTTTTCTGGGGTATTTGTTGCGGGGTGGTTCTGGCTGTCACATCATGTGATCCCAGCCATCACGGCTTATAGTTCAGGTGAAAAACGTGAGTGCCATCATTTCCTCCAGAGGCATGGTGGGGGTCAGATAAGACATTGTTGGAAGCTATTAATGGTACAGTTTTCAAATCAATTCCCCCAATTGGGCAGTTGGAGGCAGATCTGGTTCTGTCACGTTGGGCCCATCTCTCAGCTATTTTGGCTCCATAGCAAACCCTTCCAGTCCCTCTGGCCATGCCTACAGGAGAGGTCCCATTTAGGGATGTGAAGTGTTAACCAGTAAGCCTCACCCTTAAGGGAGCTAGCAAGGGCTGCCAGCTCTGCTCCCTGGGGGAGGCTTTTCTGCATGCTCTGCAGCGGCCCCCCGGAAGTGGCGTTGGCAAGGGCTGCCTGCTCTGCTCCCATGGGGAAGTTTGCTCATGCAGTGAAGCCGCCCCTCCAGAAGTGGGGCCGACAAGGCTGCCAGCCCTGCTTTTGGGGAGACTTTGCTGTGGACTCTGCAGCCAGTTCCCTGGGAGCAGGCTGGCAGTGCCTGTTGGCCTCGCCCCCAGGGTGGGCTGGGCCAGCCTTATCATGGACAGAGACTGCTCTTGTTGGCTGGGGCAGCCCCTGCCTGCAGTGGACCCCACGGGGCTGGAGCAGACTCTGCCCAGGTTTGGTGAGGAGCTGCTCCGTCCCCTATTTGTTAATAGAACCAGCAGGCAAGACTCACCGGTTAACCTTTTACATCCCCATTCCAGTATGCTTTGTACTGTCAACAAACCCTGCCTGGTACAACTCTCAGGTTAAGCAGACAAGACCTTTCGTAACACGCAGGGGAGACAATGGCATTAAGGATATTAAGGACTAGTCGACAAGCAAATCCTTATCAGATAGTCGAATCGACTAGTTGATTCCCCCCACCCTTTGCTGCCTCTATCAGATACTTCAAAGTGGGGTACTTCAAAGGGTCAGTGCTGCATGGAGCCCTTACCCAGTATCCATGCAACGCTCCGCTTTGAAACACCAAGGGGGCGTTTCAAAGGGGCAGCGCCACACAGACGATCCCCAGCTCAGCTGTGCAGCGCTGCCTCATTCAAACACTACCACAGCGTTTCAAAGCAGTGGCACCGCTTGGAGACCAGGCTCAGCTGGGGACTCCCCAGCTGATCCCAGGCTCCACGTGGCATTTCAAAGTGGTAGTACAGCATGGAGCCTGGGGTCAGCGGGAGACTCTGAGTTCCCCGCTGACCCCAGGCTGCATGAGGGCACTTCTGCTTTGAAATGCGGACTCTTGTACATTTCAAAGCTGGCACACTGTGTGCAGCCTGAAGTCAGCAGACTTCCTGCTGGCCCTGGCTGCGCTGGAGTTCCGCAGTCGTCCTTTGAAATGTACAAGAACCCCAGCGGGGCTCTTGTACATTTCAAAGGAGGAATGCGGAAGTGTCTATCGAGTAGTCAATGGAAATTCCAATGGAAGATGCCAATTAGGGATGTTAACGAATGATTAATTCCATCGACTACTCGACTAAATTAATCGTTAGTTAACATCCCTAATTGGCATCTTTGAGAGCTTCCTTCCTGCTGCTTTGAGGCTCTTGGTCTGGCTTTTCTCTCTCTCCAGCCTTGTGCTGTTCTGACTGTGATAATTACAATGGGCCAGTACAGCTAGGAACTAAGGTTCTCTGGTAGCCTTAGCAGGCCCAGAGTTGGAGCTGGGCTCTTCTCCCCTGGGACCACTGGGCTCCCAGTTGTATGAGCAGTATTATTTGGCTGTGGAACAATTGTGATTTCGTATCAGTTATTTTTTAGATGGGTGGGGGAGACAATTCTCTAGGACTGACTGCCCCATCCCGGATCCAATCTCCAGGGCAGTGGAGCAGCATTCAGTCGGTGTATCATACCGGTTGGGCTGTGAAAAGATTGTCCCCTCTCTGCTCATCTTGCTGGCCAAGATACAAGTACAAATACAATGAATTCCTGTAATAATGACTGAACTGGCAGAAAAGAATCAGGGTTGTTGGTCCTGATGTTACAGAGTCCAAATAAGCTTTAGACCCCTTAGAGAGAATAGGCTTCCTCATGCCCCCAAGGTAGGGACATTGGCTCCTTCATAGAGAGCAGCTGCTAAAAGCAGCCCTGTCTGGGAAAGGCTTTCCTCTCAGCTGACTTCTGGATCTGCCCTTAGAGTGGTGAGAGGCACTTCTGCTGGATGACCTCCTTCTTTGCTGCCAGCTGTCTCAGTGGCTCCTGGTGAGTGCTGGGTGTGAATGAGGCAGGCAGTGTTTGGGTCTCTCACTTCTCTGATGCCCAGCATCTGCTGCCTTACATACTAGTCTACCTCAGAGTTGAATCTATAAGGGCGAGTCAAACAGGAGTGCATTCTGGAAGCTGTGGCACAGGCTTGGATTACAATGGAGAGGGCATTTATGCTAAAAGCATAGGTGCAAGAGTTGGGTGCCCTGGATTTTGTTCTTGGTGTTGCTACCAGCGCTGAGAATTTGGGCAAGACGCTTCCCTTTTGTGTGCTTTAGAGTCCCCCTCTGTAATATTGAGGTATTACTGACCTATTTTATTGAGCTAGAGATTAGCATTTGGAAAGTGCTTTAAGATCCTTGGCTAGGATGTGCTGAAAAAGCTCAAGTCTTATTCTAGCCTCCTGAGGGTGAATTCCAGAGGGATTTATTGTACAGACGGGCTCCTCCTCCATTATTACCAATGTGGTTGTCCTGAGGACTTCACTAGAATTTCTGGTGACCCCTTGTGATGTGTCAGCTGTAACTCCAGCCCCTTTGGGCTCTGTAGTGAGCCTCAGGCATTGAAGTGAGAGCTCAGAAGCTAGCAATGAAAAATGCCTGTGGGTGTGAGATCAGCCGGGCTTTGCCTTCTCTAGGGAAAAAAAAAAGTTTTATTTTTATCATTAGAGTTTACCTCTGCCTGTTAACACATGTTAAAACGACAGCTGCTCTGTCCATAACTTTACTCTGTTTGTTGCTGTCATGCTCTCTATGTAATGAAAGAGGTGCCAGGACTCAATTAATATTTTTACTTTCATAACTGATGTGGCAACCATCAGTGCTGGGGCTATGAACTGCCAGGCCTAGAAGTGTCGGGGCTAAGCCCTGCTGCAGATTAAACACTGGTTATTGTTAGCAAAACACTTTTTCTTTAGTGTGGAGGTCCTCCCAGTCTGGCTTGCAGACACTGGGGCAGTTTTATTCTCTAAAACATTTTTTCTAGGCTTTGTCCCAGTCTAATTTTAAGTGTCTGAAGCAGTTGGACTCCCACCTCCTTTCTAGGAAAATGATTTCCTCAGGCAGGTTTCTCTCATGACAAGAGATCTTGCTGATAGCCTATGTTATTCCTTTTCTTAGTAATATCCTTTCCCCCTAACTACGCTCCACTGCCTTCCCCTGGATAGCTTTTGGTTTCTAGGAGGATAATAGCAAGTCAATGTACCGTTAACTCAGGAAGCCTGTGGGTAATCCATACGTGGGCAAACCACACTGCTTGCTATTGGGGATTCTCACACTGTTAGGTGCATGAAAGTCTCCTCCCGAACATAGAGTGAACCCTGCAGGGCAGCTTGTGGTCTATCCTTTTGTTTTCTTTGCACAGTGTCTGAGTCATTAAATACAAAATATTGCAATAAGTATGACTTTAGTACTTATGGGGTCTCCAGTTTAGTACTTATGGGGTCTCCAGTTTGGTGGCAAAGCTTTGAGAGTGCAGAGGTCATTAGGCTGTAGGGATGTTAAAATGCGTTTAATCAAGTAAATGTGAAAATGTCAGCAGTTACATGTAGAGGGGAGGTCAAGCCGGTGCCACATGTATACCTGCTCCCCTTTCCCCCATGCTGCTGCCTCTGATACAGAGGCAGCAGTACAGGAGAGGAAAGGGGTAATGTGTGTGGCAGGCAGCTTCCCAGGAGCAGGTGTGGCCAGCAGTTGCGTGTAACGGTGAAGGTTAACTGTGTACACAGTTACACTTTCATATCACTATTAGGTTGTTAGTAATTTTGGTAGCTAACTCATCCTTGTGTACTTATATCTTTCTAAAGCAACCTCTCTACTCCCACAAATGAAATCAGACTAGACCAGTATATGTCTTCATTGTAGTGTGGTAGTGGGACTTACATTATATAGATCAGGAGGGGGAAATCATTTTTGAATGGGAGCTGCTTCAAAACATTTTTAATTGGTTGAAGGCTGCCCCTGAAGGGGCTTGGTCTCGGACGGAAGGGGCTGGCCTTTAAAAAGCAGGAATTGAAAGGGCTTGCGCCTCCCCTGTGTCTCCCAGGCATCACGTTAGTGAGGGATGGGAGCTGCAAGCCCTTTCAGTTCCTATTATTTAAAGGGCTCGGTGCTCCCGACCTCACTGCTAGTGCGTTGCCTGGGAGCCAGGGACACTAGAACCCTTTCAACTGCTTCTATTTAAAGGGCTTCTATTTAAAGCCCCCTTCTGTGGGGCTGTTGCCTGACAGCCACGGGGAAGGCGCAAGTCCTTTAAATAGAAGCAGTTAAAAGGGCTTGCGTGTCTCCAGCTCCCAGGCAACGCGCTAGGGGGCGGGGCCTGGAACTGCCGCGTGGGCCAAATCCGGCCCGCTGTGAGGCTTTTGCCCACCCCTGCTTTAGATATTTGTTCAGATACACATAGCTGTTTCCCCACAGGACCCCCTTAGATACGATTTTTCATGTTAGCTGGAGCCCATAGGTGGATTATTTTGGAATGCCAATAGGATTTTGTGCGGCTGGAGCTTCTCTCCCCCGACCAAGAATCAATGTGTGTATGTCTTTTTATGCACAGATATAGTTAATCTGGGCCCTTTTGAATATTCTAGACCACTAGTTCACACAGCCCTCCAGGTAGCCAATGCCTTGGGCTGAACTAGGTATGGAGAAGTTGCCTGCTGCTTGTGTGTTCTTCAATGAGTTCTGGAATTTGCATGCAACGGAGTTGAGATGTGCACAGTAGTCACGTGCCTGTGTTACGTGTTCCCATGTGGATCTCCCAGTGACTTAGGTGGGGGTCAAGGAGAGACATTCCATGCAAATGGTGTATTCATGCTTTGGTACGACTCAGAGTGAGGAAATTGGAAATCACCTAATATCTTTGCCCATGCTGCTGATAGCCTGGGGCAGAAAATAGATTTGTTGCCAAACATAATGATCATCTATGGACTACTCTGAAGTGGGGCTGGAAAAGGTTTAACTAGCTGCTAGTGCACTTTTCAACACAGCTACCAAAATCAGTGTTCTGTTGTTTATACGTGGAAGAGCTGCTCCTTGGGTAGCAGCAGGGCAGATCCTACCACCTTCCACTGTGTCTTCACCTTGCTCTGGAGCAATCTCCGCCAGATGGGCCCTGGCAACCACGATTTGCTGAGGCTGTCAAGAGGAGGTCCAATTGGTGCCATTTGTAACTGTGATTCAAGAGAAGCATAGAAGCCGAAGCAGAATGACTTGAATTTTGAGAACAGCCTGTTGAAAGGGGTAGGGCAGCTGGGACTTTTCCTCTCCTGCCCATTTGGCTAGGCGGCTGCTTGGAACAATATGACATTTCCTTGGTGGAGTGGTTGGTTGACTCTGGTCAGTGTTAGTTTTGTTCTGTGACTTGCTTGCTCTCTGGTTGAATGCCTGTGCATCCTCTTTGTTAATAGGTAGAATCAGAGCATCTTGCTTTCTCTCCTCATTCTTGCAGTTGCCAGAACCAGTGTCATCTTTTGTTGCACTTCCCTGAACCCTCAGGCCTGGTGTTTGCATGACACTGGGGGTCGTGCAGAGAGCAGTACCAAACCAAGACGTTTTGATTTGCCTGGAAAATAATCTTTGTTATGGTGGCCCCGCTAAACGGCCATGCCTGTCCGACAGTAGGAGCATTTCTGTAGTGCTGGGCTTTGCCTCTGAGAAGAGCCTAAGAAATGGTTAGATTTGTCTAGAGCAGGGGTGGGGAACTTTTTTGGGTCAGGGGCCACTGACCCACCGAAAAATCAGTCGGGGGCCACACATAGGTGAGAAACAAAACAAAACAAAAAAAACCCAACACGTCACTGATGTGGCCCCCGACTGAGAAGCAGAAAGACGCTCCCTGCATTCCCCTCACACACCAGTGCCTAGAGGGACCCAGGCTAGAAGATTTTTGTGGGCTTCCCTAGGCTCTGGGTGAGGCCTAAAACGAGGTGTTCAGTGTGTGGGAGGGAGCTGCCAGGAAGCAGGCTTCGGATGTGGGGTCTGGGCAGGAGGGAGGGTGCAGGAGTAGGTTGGGCGTTGGTGGGTCTGGGAAGTTGGTAGGGTGCAGGAGCAGAGTGGCAGTGCAGGGTCTAGGCAGGAAGATGGGTACAGGAGTGGGCTGGGGTAAGGGGTCTGCCCAGGAGATAGGGTACAGGAGCAAAGCAGGGGTGATGGGCCTGGGCTGGATGGGGGTGCAGGGTTGGAGTGCCAACACTGGCTCCCTAATCCTGGGGGCGAGCCTCAGGGGCCAGATCCAAGGAAGCCCAGGCCTTAGATTCCTCACTCTTGGTCTAGAGTATAAAATGCTGTTAAGATCTGTCCCATTCTGTATTCTTTCTGGGAATTGCTTGCAACTTCCTCTGAAACATCTCTACTGGCCGCTGGTAGAGACAGGAGACCAGGTTCGCTGGGCTGATCTGTCAGTTCCTATACTCCCTGCCACCTCCCATTGTAGACAGGTATATTTCTGTAACTGCCTCCTTGCTGGTTGATCCTTCCACCTGCTTTGCTTTGGTTGCTTTTCTCTAATGCTTTCCGGTTTGCTAACATTTGTGTGGTAGTGAGGTAGGCACGCTATACTAGATGTGTGATTTCCTGCTTCCCAGCTTTCCCTAGAGCAGAGAAGTTTCCCAGTGATTGCTCCAGCTATGTTTGGAAATAGATTTTTAAGCTGGGTCTTGCTGTCCTCCCCTGCATTTGAGGCCTATAGGGAACTGGTTTAACTTCTCAACCTCCCTTCCCACAAAAGGCATGCTGGGAGGTAAGAGTCCAGGATCCATGACTAGCCAGGTGTTCCTCAAGCCGTCATCTGCAGCTGTCCTGGCCCCAGTTTTGGAAACATTACCCATCCACTTTGCGTAGTTCCTTCTGTCATTGACAGGGGCTAATGCTTTGTCATTCTATAAAATGGGTGGGCAATAATTTTTGAATGGGGGGCCACTTTCACAAATTTTGGAAGTGGCCGTGGGCCGACCCGGAAGGGGCGGGGTTGAGAGCTACCCTGCTGGGAGCTTTGTTTGTCCTTGGGTCCCTGCTCCCAGACTTCTGGCCAATGGAAGGGACCTAGAGCAGAGGGGAGGATGCTGGGGGCTAGCCTCCTCCCAGAGTTGTCTGGGATGGAGGCTTAGATTTCATATAACAGGGCTCGCAGCTCCTGGCCCCCATTGCTAACCTGTTGCCTGGCAGCTGCCCGGCGGGCACAAGCCCTTTGAATAGAAGCAGTTGAAAAGGCTCGTGTCTCTGGCTCCCTAGCAACACACTAGAGGTGCTGGGAGCTGCGAGCCCTTTTAAGTGCTTCTATTTAAAGGACTTGTGGCTTAGCAGCCGTGGGGAAGGAAGGCACGGGGTGAGCCCTTTAAACAGACGCAGTTAGAAGGGCTCGCTCCCCTCTCCTGCTCCAAGGCAATGTGTTAAGGGGCGGGGCCTGGAACTGCCTCGCAGGCTGGAACAAAGCCCTAGGTGGGCCGGATCTGGCCCACCCCTGCTATAAAAGGAGGTGAATTGGGGCTTGCTTTTGATTGTCCTCTTGGCTTTGCAGAGGCTGGCTGCCTGGCACAGAGTGACATGGTCGGGAGAGAGGTTGCTGTTGATACTCCCACAGGTCATCTAGAGACTAGGGACACAAAATCCTGGTTAGTTAGCTAACTGCCAGACCCTTCCCCATTTGCACAGCAGCTGCCACTGCCTGTTCCCGACCCCCGCTCAGGGCTAGAGCAGCCTTCCCCCCACTTGGCAGGCCACAGGCAGGGGGCTGCTCCCAGATGCCGGTTAACTGGTTACCCCTTCACCTCTCTACTGGAGATTTTGAGAGCCTGGGGGGTAAGGATGTTAAGGGGTAAGGATGTTAATTGCATAGTCAATACAATTTGTATGAGCTACAAGATTAGTCAATAAGGGGAGGAGCTCTGCAGAGCCACAGTGGGGGTAGCTCCTGGAACTGATGCGAACTGAGACTGAGCAGTCCCAGATTGCGCTGGCTCTGGAACAGCTTCGGCTTTGCCTTTTAAATGTAGTAAGAGCTGCTTGGTCCCAGACTGGCACCAGCCAGGTTTGTTCGGTTCTGGCTTGCGCCGGGTCCAGCAGCCCCTTTTTGCAGTGGCCTGGGCTGGCTGCAGGGAGAGGATGCTGTAGCAGCAGACCCTGTCCATGGCCAGCCCAGGCCACCACGGACAGAGGATGCTTTGTGGCAGTAGACTCTGTCCATGGGGTGGGGGGGGGGCAGGCAGGGGAGCTTCCTGCTGGGACCCACTAACAGGGGCTTTTACTCTGGCTCCCCCCAGCACCGACAGCAAGAAGGGGGTAAGCAAGTTGTTGAGTACTCAACTTGACTACCCCATAAGCTTAGACGTAGGACTCTGCCTCTCCCCACAGCTGCTCCTCTCAGTCCTTCCTGGGCATTTCACTGGAAGTGGGGGGAGGATGGAGAAGGGCCATAGCCGCTGATCTGAAGGTGTTTGGGAAAGAGCCCGTGTGAAATTCTTGTGCTAGGCCAAGAAACATGACTTTGTCTGTTGGATGCTGCTCCAAAGGAAATAGTCATCCAGGCCCAAGAACGAAGCTTTGTGGTTGCTCCCATGTAAGGAAGCAGCACTGGCTTCTGCTCCCTGTAGGAAGCAGAGGTGCCTCATCAGCGCATGCATGGCTGGGCTGAGCTGGGCAATGGCAAGCACCCTACAGGGAGTCATCCTCACCCTGGCCTCAGAGGCATATGGGTAGAACTCCAGCCTCCCACTGCTCTCACTTTACAAGCCCCTCTGGCCAGCTGCACTGTGTGAGGCCATGGAGGCAGATGCTACTGGAATCTTCTGACCTAGCGTTGACTAGAAAGGTTGTGCCTTCCTCACCCTGACCTCTCCAGATTAGGTACTCTTGCACGTTGGTTGGGGCAGGGAGAGGGTACTTTGCGATGGTTGGTAACATGAGGCCAGGGCAATTTTGGGACCCTCCCACTCGCCCTCTGGGAAAGACCTGTTGTTAAACACAAACCCATTGTTCACATGGTGGGGGGAATAAATCCAGTGAAGTTTCACCCTTCTCCCAACAAATATCTGCCCGGGACTTGTACGTGATTGGCAGTGTCTGCCTTGTTTTGTGCCTTACCAGCTCTGCTTTGCGAGGAGGCAGCACCACGGACTGGGCCAGGAATATGGCCTGAGAGTGAAGGGGCTGTGCAGGGATGGGCCTGTTGTGCAGAGAGGCCAGAAGGGAGGGGGGGCCTGTTGAGCAAATTGTTTTGTGGTGACTTTTGTTCCCCAGGTGTGGAGGTTGAGCTGCTTAGATCCCCCTTCTCCCTCCTCGCCTCTCCCTGCTCTCCCGCTGTGTTGATGCTTTTCCAGGAATGAGCTGTTCTGCTAACCCAGCACATTCCACTGCATCAGCATTTTTTTGGCAGGAGATTTTCCTGCTGTTAAGAAAGAGCTGGGGCTGGCTGGGCTCCTCTCCTCCAAAGGCCAAGGAAGGAGAGTCTTGTCCTGCTGGCTGCACATGCAGGGGCGCGCTGGTGGTCTCATCCCTGCCTGCCCAGCTGCCATGCTGGCTGTGGAGGGGGTCTCCCATGCCTTTGTTGAAGTATCAATCCTTGCTTTGATGTTTTCCTTGTTTGTCACTAACTCCCGTGGGGTCCCAGGCCCTGCAGGTGAGAAGTTCCATTCGCAGGCAGCCTGGACAAGGGTGACTTATCAGTAGTGCTGCAGAGATTCCACAGAGAGCTCATTAACAAGCTACTAAATAAGAGGATGAAGTACCCGGGGATTTGTTGTAACCACTGGGTTAGCTCCTGCCATTGGCCTAGTAGACCTTTCCTTTCTGACTGCCTAGTCCCTGCTTTTTTCCCCCAGCATTCCAGTGCGAGCCAAGCTCTATTCTATTTGACATCACATCGAGCTGGTAATTCTTGTTTGATAGTTGGTACGTTGGGGAGTTTCTCTTCTCTTCTGTCAGCAAGTGTTACTTGCAAGGGGAGTTTGACACCCGGATGCTTCAGTGATGGGTGCTGCATTGTGGGCCAGGCCCTGTTATCTTTTCCTGCCATCCCTCACCATTAAGATGAACCCTAAAAGCTATCTTTGGATTGTGCTTAGCCCACCCTGCTATACATCCATCTCCTGTCAGCTGCAGCATCTGAGCCAGTTTTCCCTTAGCATGAGCCCAGCTTTCAGCCCTGAGCGTGTTGCTATGTCTGCTGGCCTGCCTGGGGTTTCCGGAATGTTTGTCTGTGGGGTATTTTGTCCCAATGCCCTTGATTCACTTCCCAAGGGTGGTCCCTTTTGGATTATCTGCTACCCTCATGGTTGACCCTGTGGACCAGCTCATTCTGCCCCAATGAGCTGAAGGTGCTTGGATACAGGAGTGGGGAAATGGGTTTATTTTTAGTTGGGGTGTTTCCTTTGACCTCAGCCAGAGGGAATGAAAGTGGCTTTGAACCTTCAGAGGCCTGGAGAACGGCTCCTTTGATGGCTTCTCTAAACATTGTTGTGGAGGTTGGAGGCCTGCGGTGTCTGCTGGGAGAGCAAATTAATTAATGTGGAAATGCATCTGTGTCTCCTGCGGTTCTCTCCTCAGCTTCCTGTGTCAGTTCAGACAGGCAGGTCTGTGGAGCTTCTTTGCACGACAGCTCCTACAGCCAGACTGGCAGCTCGCAAAGATCCAGGTGGCCACTGCAGGTCTTCGGCTTAATTTGATTTCTGGGTCTTGTGCTTGGTTTAGTTTAATCTTGGTGCCAGACAGGCCTCGGAGGTCAATTTGATTATTTCCAAATCCTGTTTCTTCCAGATCCCTGGGCTTGATCAATACTAATTCCTGGGTAGGGTGGGGTGGGGTGTCCTCTTCATTGAGCACAAATCCAACTGGAGTTGAATGGCTTTACCAGCTCTGGGACATAAGACCTGAGTCAGTTTCTTTTCCAATCCTTGAAACAGCTTCTTGAAAGCCTGAGTGTATGCGTATAAAGCAGCGAAATCCCAACAGGAACCATCTATCACTAACCAGGACCCTTTACACAACATGCAGTATATGAATAGGTGCCTTGACAAGCCCTCGTGACTGCAGTGATGTGGAGCACACCAAAGGAGATTGTTAGCAAGGAACTATAAAGAACCTGCCCATGGGTGGCAAAAGAACAGCGAATGACCAAAGCTTCGTTGAAGTGAGTGTGTTCAGCCTCTTGGGCTGGGTTGAATGTCATGTCCCCTTCACCTGTTCTCAGTTTGAAGGAGTCATGTCCCTGAGTGGCTTTGCTGGGGGGAAAAAATCCTGCATGACTGAGTCCTTTGATTCCAAAGTCAAAAGGAACCATTGTGATCACCTGTATAAAACAGGCCATAGAACTTCTCCACAGTTGTTCCTTATTAATACAACATTGTAGGCCAGCAGGCCTTCCGGAGGGGTTCCTCCGCCTCTGGGCCCGTGGGCGGCCAGTCCGCCCCACTGCACAGCCACTTAAAATAGTCCCCAAATCAACAGTCCCACTAGTCCAACTCCCAGCCTTAGGTCAGGTCGGGGCGAGAGGCAAATAGTTCAGGCACCCGGCCTTGCTTCAGGTCCAGGCCAATATAAAGAGTCTGATACCATTTGAGGCCTGGCCCAGGTTAGGGCGAGGCAACAAGCAAACAACCCAAGTATCAGTTCATCAGGCCCGAGGTCTCTCTCAGGAGGGGCAATAAACCCTTAGTTCAGAGGGCCTTGACCATGGTTCGGGGGGGCTGACAAGTAGCAGTTTCCAGGCCTGGCCTTGATTCAGGCAGGGTGGCAAACCCAGGTCAGTTCAGGCACCTGGCCTGGTTCAGGGCGGGGCCACAGGGAGTCCCTCAGTTTACCCAAGAGTTTAGAAGGCCCAGCCTTGGTTCAGGCAGGGCAATCAAGCAACCTTGACAGGCCGGCGGTTCAGAGAGCCCAGGCCCTAGGGCAGGGCGGGGCAGCACACAAACAGTTCACCAGTTCAGGAGGCCTGGCCTGTATCAGGCAGGGCAATGAAGTCCTTACTTAGGAAGGCCCTGGCCCAGGGATGGGCAGCAAACAGACAGTTCACAGTTTAGCAGTTCAAAGCGAGGAGGGGGCAGCCCCTGGTTCAGGGCGTGGCCACAAACACACTACAGGTTTGGGGGTCTCTTTGATCAGGAGGGGTGCAGGCAGTTCGCCTGCAGTGGTGGTGAGGGGGAGACTGCCACCCACTCCACTCCGCCCCAGCCCAGGATGCAGAAGAGCAGCTGCTGCTGGCTCAGCAGGGGCTCCAGCCCGCAACGCACTGGCCTAGGGCCTTTACCAGCCCATGCTCTCCCTTGGTCCACTTCCTTTCTCCCCCTCAGCAGGTACCTGAGTCTCGGGCAGGTCCCACGGGAAGTCAAGGAAAGTCTCCTCTGGCCGGAGTCCCGGCAGCCCAATCCAGGCTTCAGCTGCTTGCAGGTCTTGGGGCTTCAGCTGGTCCTCAGGGTCCCTGGGTTCTGGCAGGTTCTCCGGATCTGTCTCCCTTGGAGGCCCAGCCCATGCCCCAGTCTCCCCAGCAGGGAACACTGGGCAGGCCTTGGCTTCCTCTGGGTCAGAGGGTAGGCCTGTGGGAGGGCCCAACTAGGTCTCTGCCTCCCAGGCAGGGAGTTCGTCATGAGCCTCTGGCCAGCCACCACCCTGCCCAGCCACCACCCGTCTGCGGAGGCCGCAGCTGCTGGACCTGCTCCCCCTGGACACTGCTGTTGCTGCTGCTATTCACCACCACCAGCTGCTGCTGTTGCCTGAGGGTGGCGGCGTGAGGGTGGGGCTGCTGGCCTGCCCCCCCCCCCACTCCAGAGGGAGAGGAAGAAGACCCCACCACCACCAGCACCCATCACCTGGGATCCCCCGCCTCAGCTGGCCGCTGCTCGCCTGCTGCTGAAGCTGCACCACCTGCGCCCCGTCTGGGGAGCGAAGAGAAGAAGGCATCACCACCTGGACTTGTGGAGGGGGCTTTCAAAGACTGAGCTTTTTTTCCATCTGTGCTCCTGGGGTGGTGGTAAGTTGAACTGCTGAGAGGGGGCTGAGGGAGGGGCACAGAGCCCCCCCCCCCCAGTCCAGCTGTCCCCTCTTCCTCCTGCCACCACCCCCAACGCCCCTTCCACCACCCTTCAACACCTGGACTTTCTCTTCACTCCTCGATGGGGCTGCTGCTCCACTTGGGACTGTGCTGCTGCAGCAGTGGGCGAGGTTGAGCCCCCACAAGTGCTTCCCACCTCCTCGGACTTGGCCCCCCTCCCTCAGCTACATTTGGCTGGGGGGCCCCCTCTTACCTCTGCTCACCCTACCCTATCTCAGCAGCTTGCCTCCTTCTCCACCGCCTGCCCCGCCAGCCCAGTTTGTTTTCCCTCCCTCCCTAAAGTCGCTCACCCACCATACCCAGCCCCAGGCTGTGTCTAGACAACACCTATCTGTCAACAGAGAGATGTAGAGTAGGCATGTCACAATTGCTAATGAAGCAGGGATTTAAATATCCCGCGCTTCATTAGCATAAACATGGCCACCGCTTTTTTTCGAAACGGAGCTTTTTTTTTAAAAAAAAGGCAGTCTAGACGTGGATCTGTTGAAAATAAACCCTTTTTCGACAGATCCTGTAAACCCCCCACAACCACCCTTGCATCCCACTGTTCTTGCCACCCCCGCAAGGGCTGCCTCGTTCCCGCTATCTGCGGGTGGCCCTCTGGGGATGGTATTCGTATCCCCAGTCCCATAGGGGCTGCCTCGTTCCCTCCGCTGCCCCCTCCCTCGCTGGAGTTGGGGATGGATATTGCGATGCTGTCACTTTTGGCGCCGCGCTGGGGATCGGATCCCTGTCTGCTGTCTCCGTGGCCCGCGAGGTCCGTCCCGGGGCCCAGATGGAAGAAAAGCCTGGTACCCCCTCAGCACTGGGGGCCGAGCTCCGCCAATTCCTCACGGACACCCACGGGGCCAAGGGAAAGGTGGAGCTGGCCCTTCAGCATTGGGGGAATTTCAATTCCATCCTGGGGGCCACGACGGCCCTTTTGCAGGAGGGGAGAGAGACCAAGAGGCAGGACATTGTGGCCTACAGGCGGACCCACAAATTCCACGATGCTCTCCTCGCCTTCGGGTCGGGGTGCGGCCTGTTGTGGGGCCTGCGGGAGGCCAACGGTCACCCTGCCCGTGAGGATCCACCCCAGCCCTCCTCATGAAGTACACCATCATCACGACGTTAAATGCCCGGGGCTGTAGGGAGGGTCTCCGCAGGAGCCGGGTGCTCTCCTTCCTTCAGGAGGGGAGGTACTGGGTGGTTTTTCTGCAGGAGACCGACACAACTCCAGCCGTTGAGGCTGGCTGGTGGCTGGAGTGGGAGGATGGGGTGCATTTTAGCCACCTCAGCGCTCATGTTGCTGGGGTGGTCACCCTGTTCTCCCCTGCCCTACGGTCCGAGGTGCTGGGGGTTGCCGAAGTTGTCCTGGGCTGCCTGCTGCCTGTCCAGGCCCATGTGGAGGGGCTGACGTTGAACTTGATCAACGCCTATGCCCCGAACGCGGGCCCGGACCAGGTCACCTTTTATCAGCAGGTGGTCACCTTCCTCGGCACCTTGAATCCTCGCGAATGCTTGGTCCTGGGTGGGGATTCAATACCACTCTTGGGGACCAGGACCGTGTAGGAGTTGAGAACTGCCAGGCTGCAGCAGGCGTCCTTAGGGAGATCATGGACCATCACTCCCTGGTGGACGTCTGGCGAGACCACCACGCAGATGACACCACCACCTTCACCTGTGTCCGGGTGGGGGACGATCGGTAGAGCCACTCCCAGTTGGACTGTGTCTATTTATCTCGGTTCCATTTGGCATGAGCCCACTCCTCCAGCATCCGGCTGGCTCCATTCATGGACCACCATTTGGTGGCTGTGAAAGCCCCTCTCAGTTCAGAGAGGCTGGAGCTGGCCTATTGGCATTTTAATAATAGCTTGCTGAAGGACGTGGGCTTCGTGGCGTCCTTTTGGGAGTTCTGGCTGGTTTGGCGGGGGCAGTGGCTCGTCTTTCCCTCTGCGCAGTAATGGTGGAACGTGGGAAAGGTGTGCGCCCGCCTCTTCTGCCACAACTACTCCCAGGGTGCCAGCTGGCAGAGGGATGTGGCGATAGAGCAGTTAGAACGGGAGGTTTTGAAGCTTGAGGGGCGCGTGGCATCCGACCCCGAGGAACCACCCCTCCGCGAGGCGTACCGGGAGAAGTGGAAGGAACTCTGGGCCCTCGAGGACCACCGGGTCCAGGGTGCCTTTGTGTGATCCCGCATACGTCTCCTTCGAGATATGGATCGCAGCTTCCGCTTCTTCTACGCCCTGGAGAAAAAGAGGTGGGCAAAAAAGCATGTCACTGTCCTTTGGCAGAGGACAGCATCCACCTCACGGATCCAGAGGAGATGCGTGGAAGGGCCAGGACTTTCTACGCCAGTTTGTTCTCCCCGGATCCGACCGAATCCGACGCCAGCAAGGTGCTCTGGGCTGAGTTCCCAACGGTCAGCGCGAGCGACTGGGACTGGCTAGAGCTACCTCTTTGTCTGAGTTCTCGGAAGCCCTCCATCTCATGCCCACCAATAAAACTCCGGCATGGACAGGTTGACCGTGGAGTTCTACCACGTGTTCTGGGACGTCCTTGGCCCAGACCTCGTAACCGTTTGGGCTGAGTCCTTGGAGAGTGGGGTCCTCCCTCTGTCGCGCAGGCGAGCTGTGCTCACCTTATTGCCAAAGAAGGGGGTCCTCCGCGACCTTCAAAATTGGCATCCCATCTTGCTCCTCAGCACGGACTATAAAGTCGTAGAAAAGGCCATCTCTCTGCGACTGCGGTCTGTGCTGGTGGATGTGATCCACCCCAACCAGACCTACACCATCCGGGGCCATAGCATCTTTGATAATCTGTACCTGGTCCGGGATCTCTTAGAGCTTGGGTGTAGGGATGGTCTGTCGTTCGCCCTCCTGTTCCTGGACCAGGAGAAGGCATTCAACAGGGTGAACCATGGGTATCTCCTGGGAACTCTGCAGGCCTTCGGCTTCGGGCCACATTTTGTGGGTTTTGTCTGGGTGCTGTATACCCTTGCGGAGTGTTTGGTCAGGTTCAACTGGACCCTGACTGAGCCAGTCAGCTTTGGGTGGGGAGTACGTTGGGGTGTCTGCGGTTGGGCCAACTGTACGCTTTAGCGATCGACCCTTCCTCTGTCTCCTCCGTAGGAGGTTGCCTGGGTTGGTGCTCCAAGAGCCAGAGCTGCGGCTGGTTCTGTCGGCGTACACCAATGACGTGCTCCTCGCAGTCAAGGACCCAGGCGACCTAGCGTGTATGGAGGCCTGCCAAGTGATCTAATTGGTGGCCTCCTCCACCCGGGTCATCTGGGTCAAGAGCTCTGGCCTGGTGGTCAGGGACAGGTGGCAGGTAGGCTCCCTCCCACCCGCGCTTCAGGCCATCAGGTGGAGTGCAGGTCCGCTGCTCTATCTGGGCATTTATTTATCCACTATGCATCCTTCCCCGCTGGAGAACTGGCAAGGTTTGGAGGCTAGGGTGGGTGAGCGGCTGCGGAGATGGACAGGCCTGCTCCAGTGTCTCTCCCTCCGTGCTGGAGGGCGCTGGTGTTAAATCAGCTGGTCCTGTCCATGCTCTGGCACCAGCTCAACACCCTGAGCCCGGCCCCAGAGGTCTTGGCCAAGCTCCAGAGGACTGGGTCTCTGCAGGGGTTCTGTGCTCCACACATTACATTTCCTCAGCCTCGTGTCCTGCCCTGACAGCAAGTGGATGGACTATCATAGTCCTGTTTGTGGGCAGCGGTAATCAAAACGTCTCGTGGGCCACACAGAACCCCAATGGGCTGCATGTGGCCCAACCCTGTCCTAGAGCACTTCTCACCCCACTCTGCATTACAGTGCATGTGTGTCTCTTGGGCGTAACATGGAGTTCAGTTGGAGGGTGTCTCAGTTATGTAAGTTCCTTCAAGGAATACAGATGTTACCTAACAATTCAGTCAGTCAACAAAGTATCTTTTCTGCTATCCCAGCCCCTTCCACCCCATGCACCTGGCACACGTTTGCTGATACACATGAGGTGAAGAAATGTTGATGGAGTTTTTGAAGGCCCTGGTTTATGACTGCAGAGATCTCAAATCACCTAACCCCATCTGATATGCTTCCTTTGTCCCTGGAGCTGAGTCCTCTGTCTCTGACACATAAGTGTCATTGCTGGCATACAAGGACCCTGACTCGGGGTCCCGCCGTTCAGAAGGCTCATACCACAGCATTGTCTGGGTTTGATCTCTGAGGACATTTCATATTTGCAACTCCATCTCTTTTCAGCAGTTATCCTATGTCAGTGGTCCCCAACGCGGTGCCCATGGGCACCATGGTGCCCGCTGGGCCATTTCTGTGCGCCTGCCGAGTGATTGGGGCCAGCCCCGCCCCCGGGCACGTGGTGCATGGGCGGTGCTGGCCCCTGGGCATGCAGCGTATGGGTGGCCCCACCCCTGGGTGCATGGTGCAAGGGCTGTGCTGACCCCAGGTGCGTGACGTATGGGCGGTGCCGGCCCCTGGGCGCGCGACATATGGGCAGCCCCACCCCCAGGTGCATGGTACATGGGCTGTGCCGGCCCCGGGCACGCGACGTATGGGCAGCTCTGGCCCCTGGGCATGCAGCGCAGGAGCGGCGCCGGCCCCAGGCGCGCAGCGCGTGGGTGATGCCGGCTCCTGGCGTGCGGCACAGGAGTGGCGCCGGCCCCGGGAGTGCAGCACATGGGTGGCACCAGCACTGGGCACGCAGCATATGGGTGGTCCTGCCCCCGGGCACGTGCGCGGCCCTGCCCCCGCGTGCCAGACGCATGTGCGGCCCCACCCCCGAGCGCCTGGTAGCCCCAAAAGGTTGGGGACCACTGCCCTACGTGATTGTTTGGCAAAGAGATGTCACAGCCTGCTTTTTTTTGGCAGTAGCATCTGACCTCGTAGAAGCGTTTGAGGGGGATATAGCTGTAGTGATAAGGGCCATGATATTTTTATATAAATGCACAATTACTATAGTTAACCACCATGCAGGTTAATGGTGCTGAATGAGAGACAAGACCTGCTTCCTGCACTATAGAGCCGAGGCTATTGTTCTGGAGAGCTAAATAACATTTCAGGGTTGTTGTTTTTTTTAAGCCACTGAAGCATAGGGTAATGGTGTTGAAGAATAGCATTGTCTCCTGGTTCTCCATTGTTTTTTTGTTTTTATGCTGGGCAGAGTTAAGGTTATGTGGTGGGTCTAAGCTGTGCATCTTACTTTCTAATGTTTGCGGTTTTGTAATATAAGGTTACGCTTAACATTGAGTTCTGTGGCCTTTCTGATGTTTGAGAAGATGCCACTGTTCCGTGGAGGTTTTTCCCAAAAACTAAATTAAGGTTTTTGCCCGTTAATTTCCATACATTATTTTATAAAGCCTCTCTGATCTCACTGTTCTGAAGTTTTTGCTGATCGTCAGCATGAAATTGCCATCGCTCAATTATATCTCCTAGCTCCCTGCCTCTCCCTGAGGAATTCCTTTCTATCCTTGGTATTTACATGATTGGTGATTGAATTATTGCCCCCTTCTTCCTTTCTCAAAGCCTTCTCCCCTCACCTATGCAGATTTTGGTTCTTGAATCTCTTACCCATACGCGATTCCCCCTTTGCTTTTGATAATTTCTGTAGCTACTCTCTGAACTTTTTAGTTTATTGTTTTCATTCAGATAATGAGGCTTCACAGGTGAACACAAGATTCCAGATGGTGTGATCCAGAGCTAGCTACTCTCATCCCCAGGTCCCTGAATGTTTCTAGGTTCTGTTTCCCACTGAACCTGTCTCTTATTTCCCCAGATGCATTAGCTTTCCTGCACATCTCTGCTAGCCAGTGGGCCCTGCTGCAGTGACTCCCATAGCTCCCCACACTGCTATCCCAGCAGGAGGCTCTACAAGGACAGGAGAGGCTAGGACTCAAAACAGCTGCATTCTAGGCTAACTAGAAATGGCTCTGGAGCCCAGGGGAAGGGCTCCATTATGGACACAGGCCAGCAGCCCCCAAGTATATGCCGCCTCTTCCCCCAGCTCCACCTCTGCCACCTTCCCCCCACCCTTCTACCTATTGCTAGTCGTGGTCACAAGTGTCCAGTCCTGGCCTGAGGGGAGGCAGGGGCTGGGTGCCTCAGGCAGCTCACCATGGCTCGTGGTCCCCCCCTGGAGCTGTGGGGAGCTTAGCGCAGCGGATGCAGGAACACGTCCCCCGCGAGTGGCGAGGGTTTCCTGTATATGAAATCCCTGGGATTGGGTCTCTTCAGAGAACTCTTTACACTCCTCTTTCGTGGAGTAATGGGCCGAAGATAAATCCCAGTGTCCTTTCCCCACAACTACTAGCAAGCAGGAAATTCCTTGTTTGGTCACCTCTGCCGATGGAGGGGCAGGGAGGGCAGACTGGAGGGTGGCGCTGGGGAGGCACACTTGGCTCTGCTGCAGACAGAAGGCTGCAGGAGAGTAGGGGTCTGGCGAGGGCCTGAGCTGGCTTCCTCGCTTCCCTCTGGCCTCGCAGACTGCCTCTGCCCCTCCCCCACCCGCCATGGGAGCAGATGTGCTCCTCGTGTCAGCGCCTCCGCAGACAACTGTTTCACAAATATCCAACTCTGGCTTCTGCAGCCGCGGAAGTGTCCCCCCTCCCCCAGCCTGGCTCCATGTGCCGTTCGCCTCCATGTCACTAAGGGATGGCGCTTGAATCATCCGCCCACTCACCCTGCCGCCCCCGGGGCCCTCCTTCCTGCAGGTCCCTTTGCTGGCAGTGGCAGTACAGATGTGTGAGGAACACTGCCCAGGGCCAGGCACTGCTGCATGCAGGGTGCTCCTCTGCCTGTGGCTGCTGCTGCTTCCAAGTGCCCACAGGTTGGGCTGAGGCACAGTGTGTGCAGTTTGTGGCTGGCAAATTGCTACGGCAGGCAAAGCACTGCGGGTGTCGTAGCTCGGGGAAGGCCGCGTGCTCTCAGGAGTGCGGGTGGTGCCTTCATTGAAAGCAAGATTCCCTCATTCCTGTCACACCTGGGTTCGGTGCTGCCACATACTGACCTCACACCATGTCTGTGGCTCTAAGGGAGAGGTGGCCTGAGAAGGAGACAGATCCCAGCCCTGTGGACTGCTGGGCTTGGTAAGTTGTGTGGGTTGCAGAGCCATTGCAGTCTGCTCGGTGGCGTATGGCCTACGCCACCCTCACTTGGGCAAGGTTAGAGCTGCCCGCTAATAAGAGTTCTTGTTGGATGGGAGAGATCATTTCTCAGCATGCCCCAGAGCTACGCAAACCTAGTGTGCCTGTTAAACCCTTGTGGGTATGAAGTCAGCCTGCCTTGTGCACAGAAAACCACGGGGAGTTCTCTTGGGATCAGCCTTGTTCTGGCAGCCTGCTGGACTCCACAGGGCTGCCGTGGTTCCCACTAGGTAGATGGGTCCATAGAGAGTCAAAGGTGAAAAGCCCCTTTCAGTCTTATCCGGTACTTTGGGAACCCTGTAGTATGACCCCATCAGCTGAGGACTCTCCCACAGGAGACATGCGGCCGTGACCTTTGTGGCTTCCTCCAGGGTTGTCCTGTGCATCCTATCGAGAACAGATGTGGCATTGCACACAGCTATCGGGGGCTGCCCAGCTCAGGTCTGACTGATTCGGGACAGTGTGAGAGGTAGAGGGGAGGAAGCCCTTCACTCCATAGATCTGCTGATGCCTCTCAATTCTGAGCTAAGAGCCTAGGGCTAGAATAGCATGGAGAGCTGGGCAATCAGGATTAACAGGTGTCGGCCAAACCGTGTAGGTGGGGAAGGTTGTTTGGTTCAGCATGTATCTGACTAGCTCACTGCTATTAGCCTTTACTCTGGAGATTCTAAACATGTATTTTATTGCATGCTGGAATCCTAGTGGTAAATGTGATAAATAATGCAGCGTAGGTGCAGGTTATGCCAGGAAGTGAGGGGCAAATTGGGAGGAGCTTGTCCTTATACTAGGGGGAAGAAATCCACTGCCAGTCCCAATACGAATCCTGAAAGGTTTGTTCCCTTCCTGGAGCAACTGTGTTCCTTCTGTTTCTCTGTCGATCATGGGAAGCAGATCCCTGGTGGGACATGACATCTGAAATTGTGGAGTCTTCCCTCTCACCACTCCCTTCCCCACAAAGCCCGTACAGTGCCTGTTCGGTTTGTTAGTCCCTCCTGGCTGTGGGTCACTTTGTCCCTGCCCGTGTGTAGCACTGCGCCTTTGCTTGCATCTGGGGCTCTGTGCCCCTGAGGAAGCTACAGACAGGACTGGAAATTGGCTCTGCCTGGTGCTCTCTCTAGGAACTGGACGGAGTCCAGTCTGTGAGGATGTTAGTGCCACCAAAGGGGAGGGGGAGGAGGCATTGGAGGAACCTTCCAGCTAGTGAGACCAACTGGCCTGGGTGCTGAAAGAGACTGGAATGTGCCAGCATTTGACACTTGCTCTGGAGCAGAGCCATGCTGTTAGTGTCCGTGGTAGACAAGACAGACTAGAGGAAGGAGCTTTAGGTTGGCAGACTTCTAATCCCAGGTTGGCCGCTGGCTTGCTGTGTGACCTTGGGCTGGCTACACCTTAGAGGAGGAGGGTTTTGTCTGCTTCGGAGTGCTAAGTGTTCTCATCTCCTGGTCTGTAGATGCACCCTCCTTTGTAACTAAGGGATATTGGGCTGTTGTGGAGACCCTCTCTTCCTCCCCTCCTCCACCCCTCTAGTTCCTTAGGAACCACTGGTTCTCTCCCTTGGGAAGATCTTGACATTTGTGTGTTGACAGCCAGTGATGATCTTGAAATCCATTCGGTGACTTCCTTAATGGGAGTGTGTGGCACTGAATGGAGTAGCTCATATTGCTGGTAGGGTTGGGGAGAGCCTGTTCCCCAGACTTTGGCAGATAGCATTGTCCATTTGCCTTTGGCTGATGTTTTAAGAGTGCAAATGAAGTTTCTTCTAATTTCAGCTGCTGTCTGAGCACCCACCCTCCCATGTCCCAATGTGATCTAAGTGGCCAGGTTGCACTGCATGCTGGGATGATGGGTCATAGTCCAAGGAAGACAGCTGCTTTCAGTTTTTTATTTTCTGTAAGTTCATGGAAGCCCTCAGACACCTGAGATGCTGACGTGGCTTGTGTGCCTTCTTGCTTTGCTGTAATAGTTACTTCCAGAGTGGAGTAATTTAAATCATCAGTCTGAATCATGGTTTAACTAAACAAGCAAGAAACCCTGAACTCCATCATATTTAATCCTATTTTAAATTTGTACTTTGTTAGTTCTTTTACAAAACAAAAAAAGAAAAGGTTCGCTCTCATTGGTCGGGAGCTATTTAAGCATGTAGATTTGCAATGAAGTATGACCTTTTTACTAAATTATATACATGTATAGTATATATAAACACACACACACACACATGCATTTACTTAAGCCAGAAGTGGAAACCATTTTTTATCATGGGTCAGTGATCCATAGAAAAAATTAGTTGTGGGCCACATGCAGGGCCATGGGGAGGGCAGAAATAAGAGGTTCGGGGTACGGGACGGGGCTCCGAGCTGGAGACTGGGATGAGGAGGGGGGTGAGGGCTCTGAGTGGAGACTGAGAGCTGTGGATTGGGGCTAAGGATGAGGGGTTTGGGATCTAGGTTAGGACCATGGGGTTGACAGTGCAAGAGCAGGTTCAATGCTGAGGCAGGGGGATTAGGGTGTGGGAGGAGGTTTGGGGTGTGGGCTCTGGGAGGGAGTTTACAGTTTTGGGGCCTGGGCTGGGAGGAAGTTAGGGAGGGTTCCAAGCTGGGACAGGAGATAGTGGTGCAGAAGGAGATTCGGGGTGTGGGCTATAATTAGGCCACACTTGTCTTGGGTGGCTCCAGGCTGGTGGCACAGTGGGTTTAAGGCAGGCTTCCTGTCTGCTCTGGCTTCCCACTGCTCCTGCAAGTGGCCAACATGTTTAGCCCCTAGGTGGAGGGGCCAGCCAGTTCTGCATGGTGAATGCTGCTTATACATACAGGCGGAACCCCTACAGCTCCCATTGGCTGCAGTTCCCAGCCAATGGGAGCTGCGGAGCTGGCGCTGGGGGTGGGGCAGCATGTGGAGCTTCCCTGTTTGCCCCAGCACCTAGGGGTCAAAGAACAGACTCAGGGCTTCTGACCTGCCATGCAGCTTGTCACAGACCAGATGAAATGAAGCAGCAAGTTGGAACCTGTAGTTTCCCTACCCCAATTTAAGCAATTATGTAACCAGGCCTGCCAACATGGGTCCAAAGGGTGCAACTGCACTGGGCCCAGCGACTCAAGACGGCCTGGGGCTCCTGGCTACTGCTGCACTGCCTGGAGTCCCGGGCCCTTTAAATTGCCATCAGAGTGCCACGCACCGCAGTTTGGGCAGCACAAAGAACTCACTGCTCCCTTCCCTGCCCCTTCTGAGAGTGTGGAGCTGCTGCACCCTTTGTCTTCCCCAGGCCCAGGGCGGCTGTCAGCTCCCCTTCATGTAACTTAATATATATTCAGAATCTACATTTTTACATTTTGTGTTATGTTAGAAAATGGTAAATGATACATTTTTTTATTTACTAGATAATTAACTTTGTATGTGTCATTTGTGTCAAGCTACATTTGGATAGAGATTGGAACGCCATTAAAAATGTTTAAAACCAGCTTTTGAAAACTGTTTTTATTAGCTGAATAAAATCACCTGAAGTGTTCTGGATATAGAAAGAAAGAAAGATTATCAAACCATAATTTGCATTTAAAACTGATTTGTTAAATGAAGGCACTATTAACTGTAATAAAGTGAAGGATGGTTTCTGATCACTGTAAGCCAGACTTTCAAAGATATTTGCAGGTAGGTGCTAGGGCTATAAAATCCTGGTTGATCAGTTAACCTGTTAACCTATTATAGGGGGGTTGCTCCTGCAAGTCCAGGCCTGCCACAGGTAGGGGCTGCTCTAGTAACCATTAGAAGCACCTACTAGGGATGTGGTGTTAATTTAGGTAAAATAAATGAGTGTTGTCATGACTCGGTCACTGTCCAACATTAAACATTGTTACCCAAAGTCTGGGGTTTGCCTTAGTACTATGGCAAACACAATTACAATTTCTTTTATTAAAGAAACAAAAAAGAAGGGAAAGTGGTTCAAGTATTTGAAATGTAAAGCATTAAGTGAGGTTTTCATTGTAACAATTCCTGCTCCATGTCCCTTCAATGGGATTTTAGAACCTGGTGAGAGTTGTCTCAATGGGAATTTAGCACCTAACCTGCTTAGGTTCATTTGCTTAGGCACTTCTCGGCATCTAAGTTCCTAAGTACCTTTGTAACCAGTTTGTCAACTTGGAATCAAGCCAAATAAGACAAATATTCTCTGCTAGCTAACCTGAAATCAATAATAACGAAGGCAAGAGCTTTTCTGTACAACAGAAAGTACTGATGTTTAGAAAAGTAGAGTGCCACATTGGCTCCATTGCACAGACTGTAAAGAATACCAATAATTCATGCAATACATGGCATTGTGACGTCTTTAAAAAGCTTGAGTTGACCTCAGAAGATAGAGGTTATTCCCCAAGTCTGTTTAAAAAAAGCAGCACCTTTTAACACTTTAAAATTTGAGGAGGGCTCATTGTAGCATATGATTCATTTATTTTAAATGATTTTCACTGATGTTAGGCTGTAACACAGCTAGTCACAATTGCAAATGTAAATTACAGATTGAGTGCATTTAATTTTAAGTTTAAAAAAAATCCCATTTTCAAATGGTTTTACTTAGTGATTTTTATGCTCCCGGGTTGCTTGTCTCCATTGGTTTCTCTCCAGGCATCACCCCTCCCCTCCCCTCCCCACGTCACCCCGCCATTCTCTGGGTTTTGCTGAGTTCACTGAGCAGCTCAGGGTACAGAGCAGCTGGAATCCCTATAGCCTCCAGGATTTTCCCCATCCCATCAAACCTGCATTTGGCTCTGTTTCTGAACTTGCAGTGAGGGCTTCTGCTACCAACCCCATAGGGATCACAAATGACCCTGCAGCTCAGCATGGGTGCCTCTGTGACTAGCAGGAGTTCCTTGTCCCTGCTCATCTCCTGCCCCATGACCAGCCTGGTGTCTGATCTGAGGGTTCAAGACTGCCTTAAGCCACCCTTAGCCATGTTTCTAACCTGTCCCATCTCTTTTCACAGGGTGGTGAAGGAAGAAATCTCGGATGATAATGCCAAGCTTCCCTGCTTCAATGGCCGGGTGGTGTCCTGGGTAAGCAGGCATCTTGGCTGGAGGCCTGTCTGTCTGTCTACTTCAGACAACACAACTAGCTCTGAATAGTCCCATTGTACTGTCCCAGAGAGAGCACTAGGACAGCTGTGCTTTGTACTGAAGAAACACTAACTGTAGCTGAGCTCCTGGACTGGGGACACCACTTTCCATCCTAGTCCTGAACCCTAGAGCAAGATTCCCCCGAAAGCTCCACACTCGCTACGAAGCAGTCCTGGGGATACAATAATTAAAAACACGAGTCAGGCCTTTTTGAAACTACTTCCTAGGGACACTGCTCCTAGCCTGTCTAAGGTTACCAGTGTGCCCCAACAGCAGGGTCAGCTTTCCAAGGTCCACCACAGACAAATGTAGCAAAAGGCGCCGACGAAGAGGACTGGGTTTGACTGTCCTGAGGACTGAAGGTACTGCGTGGGTAGCCACAGGGCAAGCTTTTCTCTCTGTCCACACCAGGCACATGCCCTCGCCCTGGAGGGGACCCCCTTCTTGGGATGCGTCGGGAGTTTAGTCTACATAGGCCACTGAGCCTTTTTTGTCCCCCCTCACCACTGCTACAACTTATGCTAGTTGGGATGCGGGTATCTGCCTGCTAGAACCGAACCTGAAATCTAACAGCTCATTTCCTGGGGTTACCAAACAATCCCCAAATAGAAGCCACCATCAGGCACTTGCAAGCCACCTGGGCTAGATTAGACCTGATGGCTCCCAGCACAGGTCAATTACACAGAGTCCCTGCCTCAGGGAGCTTCTGCTATCAGACAAAGGGTAGGAGGAGGCTAAATTGGGAGGAAGGATGGGGAGCAGTAAGGCTGGGGAAATATGAGACCAACCAGTTGGGTGTCTGGAGCATGGGCTGCTGCATGCATTGTCCCTACTATGAGTGTGTCTGAAAGAGACAACCATGTCGCTGAAGTTAAATCCTTTGTGTGTGCAGGGAATGGGGCCCTCTCTCCAGGCTGTCACACAAACACTTGGCCTTTTTATAGTTGTTGCCGAACAGTTTGCAGTTCTCCCTCTAGTGGCTTGCTGGGCGCCTGCCCTGCACAGAGCTTGTCAAATTCTCCTGTCTCTGCAGTATTGATTACAGCAGCATCTGTCCACAGACAGCCCTCGTCTTCCCTTCCCCAGTTGCCTTTGTTCTTACTTGCTTGGTCAGGGGAGCCCACAGGCTGCCAGCCCTCTGTTCCCCACTCAGTTACTTTGCCATGCTTCTAAATGTGGCTCACATGCATGCACAGCAGCTGGCTCCTTTCCCCACCTCCCCCCACCCCCGGGTGGATTCAGGACCTGTGCTGAGCAGAGTCGTCTCATGGGTATAACACAGTTTGGTTTGATCTCCCTATAAAGACCTAGTCTGTATTCTCTGTGGTAGCACCTGACACGGCTATAGCTGGGGCCTGAGTTAGTTGGACTCCTTGCAGGGCAGAGACACCTGGAGTTAGCAGTGGCTTTCTGCCCTTGTGTGTTGTGGACAGTAGCACTCTCCACTCCCTTTGGGCATAGCTGACACCCCTCCCCCACCCGAGATTCCCCATCAGTTGGTGGCTTAGGGAGCTGTGTAGTCTGTTCTGCTGTTGCCAGACAGGCTGGAGTGAGGCTATTTCAGGAATCTAGTGCTAATTTTAGTAGGGGGGATTAAGTCTGAAGCCTTCCTGGGAGCTAAAGAGACAGGAAAACTGCAGGAGTGTTACTGAAACATTCCTTGGAGGACAGCAGTGACCGACACTCGACTGGTGCTGTTAGACTGCTGCCTGGATCTAGACTAGGGACGTGAATGTTTAACAGGTGAGGTTTACTGGTTAAGGTTAACCAGTCAGGGCTGGAGCAGCTCCCTGCCTGCTGCGGGAAGGGGGCTGCTCCAGCCCCACAGAGAGCCAGTTACAGTCAGGGGCTGATCCCACCCCACTGGTGCAGCCCCTGCCTGTGGGCGGGGGCCACTTCAGCCTTTGTGGAACAGTCCTCCCCGTCCACCACCTCTTTAATCAGTTAACACAGCAGCTCCCGACCTGTTTTATACCGCGGACCGACAAACCCATTCACAAACTTTTGGCAGACTGGTAACATTTTATTTGCATATTTGCGTATTCATATGCGAATAAAATGTTACCTGTCCACTAACTCACTCGCCTGTTGACCCCATCCAGCCAACCCTGGTGCTCTGTGTCTCTGTATTATGAAATGTGCCAAACCTATCATCTGATAGCCCCTCTATCCCACTAACCCCATTACCTCACAAGTCTGTCTTACCAAACCTGTCACCCCAGTGCCCACCGTCTCCCGCTTCCCAACACCACCTGCTGCCAGCTTCCTTTTGTCGACCACCTCTGTCTTGCCTGAATCCCATCCTGCATCTGCTGTCACTACCAGCCTTGGCATGCTGTGTCCCAGCGACCCCTCACTTACATTGACAACCTTCCATTTCCCTGGATCCTGCCCCACCGCTCTGTGCCCCCTGCCCCTGCCCACAAACTCCATGACTGCCTATTGTGCCAAACCCAGATCCTGCTACACTGACCCTGCAGCTGCCTGTTCCACAAGCTCTGAGGCCCCCCGACCCTGCTCAGACATCCTCAGGTCTGCTGCCCCCTGAGACAGAAGCATGAGCTGCGCCACACCTGGCTCCATAACCACTGACCCACTGCAACCCACCCCCTCTAATCCCTGCCCTCCCTCAGCCCCAGCCCTCCCCCCTTAACTCCAACCCAACCCCTTGCTCCCCAGAGCCTAACATCCTTTGACCCCCACTCCATGTCCTCTGATCCTTTAGCTTCTGATCCCCACAGCCCATGCCAACACCCTCTTGCCCTGTGACTCCACCATGTCCTCACCCAATGCCCCTTTGATCCCACCCCGCCCTCCCCAGAGCGAGGCTGCCCCCTCTAGTGAGTGTGACCATTACTGCCGCACAGGCAAGGAGTGTGGCTGCTGGCAGCGCACGCATGCCCTCCTCCTGCGCCCTTCCTCCCCAAGAGCGTCTCAAGCCCTCGTGGGTTGAGGCAGGGAGGGAGCACAGAGCCTGGGTCGGGTCACCATCTTACCTGGGTGGGAAGGGGAAGAGGGAGGGAGGCACCCCCTGCTCCGCTGCCTCCTGCTGCCGCCTCAGCCCCAGCACCACTGCCAGGCCAAAGCAGCGGTCACAGCTGCTGGAGCTGAAGCCGGCTGCTGTGTGGCAGCAAGCCTCTGCAAACAGCTGGCTTCACCTCCAGCAGCTGCCGCGGGTTGGCAGCCAGCGGTTTGCAGCCCAGTGCCGGTCCGCAGACCGGTGGTTAGGAACCGCTGGATTATCCAGTTAAACGACATGATTAACCCATTAACTCCGCGTTTCTCAAACGGTGGGTCCCGATCCCCCCACCCCCGGGGGGGTCATGAGCAACCTAGAGGGGGGTCGTGGTATCACAAAGTTCGAGAACTTCTGCATTAACCAGTTAAATGGGGTTTTACATCCCTAATCCAGACCTCTGTCTGTCTAGTTATTTCTCTGGCCCATTCCCACTGTGTTTAAATGCAGAGGGCCATGGGTGAGCTCTTATCCCACACAGTCCTGCTCTCCTGGGCCTCCCAGCCTCTCATCCCACCTGTGCTTACCTGGGCGCTCCTTTCCCTGCTCTGAATATCTGCAGTGCCCTCTGCTGACAGGAAGCAGGGCTGCATGTGGATTTTCCACAGCAGCATCAGGGAAGAGAGGCTATGATGGTATCAGATGCAGCAAAACCCAGTTAGTTGCCAGCCAAGTCCTTCCTTTGCCACCCCTGGTGATATTTCCAGCACTGTGTTCTCTAGAGTTTTATCCAGGCCTGCAGTGGAGCATTTTCTGCTTGTCCTGTGATCGGGCCCTGTCCCCTCCCATGGCTAGTGAAAAGTAGAGACCTGGAGCCCAGTTGATCGAAACAAGTAAGATCAGGGCCTAGTAGTTGCAGGCCTGGTCCCTCTCACCTCGAGCTTTCTTTTTCTTGCTCAGTCTGTCTCCAGACGTGCACCAGGTTCTGTTCTAGGGCTGGTGCCTCACTGAGCCAAGACCAGGGGACGGAGTCAGGACCCTCTTCTTGGGCCTGCAGGGCACATTGGGGCAGCCAAGCCCAGTGTTGCAAGGAGGAAAGAGTGGAAGCTGCAGGGTTTGCAGTTTTGGTGACTGACAGAGGCTTGATTTCTCAGGTGCTTCACCCTTTCCTTGGGGGGGTGCTCACTTGGCTGAGAGAGGAGCTCTGTTCCCACAGCCTGTTACTATTTGGTTGTATTATTGTAGTGCCTAGGGTCTCTGGTTGTGGACCAGGACCCCCTGGGGCTAGGCAATGTGCAAACAGACAATCCCTGCCCAGAAAATCTTGCAGTCTAAATAGAGCAGACGGCGGAAGAGGCAGAACACACAAGCAGAGCGAACGGTGTTGATGGCAGCAAACCGCATTGTCTGTCTTGGTTGGGCTCTCGTTTGAGGGGTGGATCAGCTAAAGCATAAGTAGAGGGGACATTGAAGGGCTGGGGAAGGAGAAAGACAGAAGGCAACAAAGAGGGTAGGAGGAGTGATGGTGAGGGGAACGCTGAGGCCGAGGGAGTGTTGGAGCAAACAGCCAGTCAGCACAGGGCAGAGAACGTCTAGGGAAAACTGTGGTCAGTTCCCCAGACGCCCAGTGGTCCCTGCTTTGCCTGGCTACTCTTTTTGTAGCTTTCTCCCTAGCCCATACGGCCTTGGTTTCCCCGTGAGGCCATTGATCAGTCCACATGGGAAAGTGGCTTTTGGCCACTCTTCTAGGCTACATTTAAGTGAGTGACCTAGGTTTCTATCACTCCTACAGACCACATTTGGGAATCACGCTTAAACGTGGTTCCAGCTAAACCGCTTTCAAACACAGCATGGCAGCAGTGTAGAGGGCTGTATCCAGGTAGCAACTGCCTCAGCTGGAGACATCTTCAAATAACTCCCAAAGTGGACCAGCCAGTTGTCCCTGCCTGGGGTTTGCGGCATTGGTGGCGACAGGCCCCGTATCCTATTCTCTGAGCCTGGGCCCAGGCGATGGTGGATGTTTACACTAATGCCCATAGGCCCCAATCTGGATTTCATAGAGCTGGAAGAGACCTCAGAAGGTCATCAAGTCCAGCCCCCTGCCCTAGGCAGGACCAATCCCAACTAAATCAACCCACCCAGGGCTTCGTCAAGCCGAGACTTAAACACCTCTAGGGACGGAGACTCCACTACTTCCCTAGGGAACCCATTCCAGTGCTTCACTGCTCTCCTAGGGAAATAGTTTTTCCTAATATCCAACCTGGACCTCTCCCACCACAACTTGAGACCATTGCTCCTTGTTCTGCCATCTGTCACTACTGAGCCTTTCTCCAGCCTCTTTGGAACCTCCCTTCAGGAAGTGGAAGGCTGCTATCAAATCCCCCCTCACTCTTCTTTTCTGCAGACTAAACAAACCCAAATCCCTCCGCCTCTCCTCGTAGGTCATGTGCTCCAGCCCCCGAATCATTTTTGTTGTCCTCAGCTAGACCTTCTTCAATGCGCCCACATCCTTTCTATAGTGGGGGGCCCAGAACTGGACACAATACTCCAGATGTGGCCTCACCAGAGCCGAATAAAGGGGAATAATGACATCTCTGGATCTGCTGGAAATGCTCCTGCTAATGCAACCTAATATGCCATTAGCCTTCTTGGCTACAAGGGCACACTGTTGACTTCTATCCAGCTTCTCATCCACTGTAATCCTCAGGTCCTTTTCTGCTGAACTGCTACTTAGCTGGTTGGTCCCCAGTCTGTAACAACGCTTGGGATTGGGCCTCCCTGTGCTTGGTGCTGTCCCAGAACACATCCCATCTAGGTTACTTCATGGCTAGTATAGCACAATATTGTGCAGGGCACAAAGCCCAGGTGCTTAGTTTCTGTTCTGGGCAAGGCACTGAGCCACTCTCAGGACAGGTTACAGGCTGTGCCCACGGGTCACTGGTCGGACTGAGGTTGTGGAATTGCAGAGCACTTGGAACAGTCAGGATGGAAAGCACCGTGGGGTCTGCTCCCTGGCGGGGATCGGGTCTGCCCTCCTCCTCCTCCACCACCACCAGGGGCTGGAGAAATGGTAGCCCTGATTGGTCCTGGAGCCAGTACAGTTGTAACCGTCCCCCAGGCTGAGGCTCTCACCCTGTTCCTGAGCCGCTTTGTTCCCTGTCTCTCCTCTCCCCAGCTGGTGTCTGCGGAGGGGTCGCACTCAGACAGCGGATCCGTCTGTGCCGATAATCAGCCGGAGCTGCCACCCTCCATAGAGCGCACCGGGGGCATCGGAGACTCCAGGCCCCCCTCCTTCCAGTAAGTCACTTGGGGAGCATTTCAGTGGGCTTCCCCTGCACAGGGAGTCACGTGAGCTCTGAGCAGGCAGTGGCCACAAACTGGGAAGGGGGAGCGTGATGAACGGGCAGGGGCTGGGTTCTTACCTAAGCAGTGTGCCTGGGAGGCCACCCGGCAGCAGTGGGGCTGGGAAGGGAGTGCTAGGACGGGGTCCCTTGGGTGGTGGGGCTGGGGATGGAGTAACAGGCACTAAGACTGGAGTTCTTTGGTCATTTGACAAGCTGCAAGCAACAGGAGGACTCACCGCACCTGCTGCTGCTTTGATCTCCCATTGCGAGAGCCCTGCAGGGATATAAAATTTTGGAATCCACATCTGTAGCTGCAAAAATGAGCTGCAGGTATCTGCATACACATGTGCGGCTGCCGATCAGATAGCCGTGGATTTGCAGGGCTCTGCGCATTGCCCAGCCCACATGACAGGCTTCCGTCTCCTTTTTCTTTTTACAATGGTACCCGCTGATTTTACTGAGGGCTTGGCAAGGAGTGCGGAAGCTGCTCTCCCCACCCCCGTGGCCTCCTAGCTCCATCTCATTGTGGGACTAAGATTACCCCCCCCCTCCCGTGTGTGCCTCAAAAGTCAGGGGATAACCGGAACTAGGGTGTGCGGAAGTGCAGTGTAGCTGGTGCAGGTCAGAGCAGGGATGAACGGGCCCTTCGGGTCCGATGGGGAGCCACTGAGTGTTCGGTTGGGTGTGTCATTCCTCTGCAGCCCCAACACCGGGGGGAGTCGGGAGAACCTGGATAATGAGACCGAGACAGATTCGGTGGTTTCATCGCAGAGGGAGAGACCTCGCCGGAAAGATGGACCTGAGCATGGTGAGCCTCGACCACCTGACTAGAGCCCCTGCAGGGCCTGGCTGGGGCTCAGGGAGGGAGCGGCTGCAGGCATACTGGCTGTGAGGGAAGAGCTGTCTCCATGGGGCTGCCTGCTGTACAATGAGGGTCAATCCCTCAGCATGAGCGGCAGGACCCCAGGGTGGCAGCCGTGTACCGCTGCTGTAGCTTGCCTCAGATCTCCCTCGAAGTTTGGACATGAGGGGCAGGAGGGGTGGACACCTGGATACCACAGGGGCAAAGACGGAGCCCCACTGGGCCAGGTACCTCTCTGTTGCCGTACTTGGGGAGAGGCTGCTTCCCAGCACCTACAGGCAGGACGTGTGTCTACAAGGGGCAGTGATGAAGAAGGTCCGGGGCCTACCCGCACCCTTTGGGGCTCTAGTTCCTCTCAGTGAAAGGCTGGGGAGTGGTTTCCAGCCTGGCTGGTGCTGCACTCTGCCCACAGCCTGGCACCTCTCGCCCCAAGGCACCATCTCTGAGCAGCCTTCCCAGCTCTGTAGGGATCGTTGCGGCTTCAATCCTTGCTCCCAGTGGCTCGGTGTCACCTTCCCCGTTATCTAGAGAGGCAGGGAAGTTGTAACCTGGAAGAGATGAGGAATGATCCAAGAACGGAGGGGACACCACAGCGTTCCCTGGTGCCAAGACAGGGTGTGTGATGCCCAATTCCTCCCCCACCCCGAAGGAATTCTTTGGTGCCCAAGTGAAGCGCTAAACCCATGTAGTGCTCCTACAAGAGGCAGGGCCGCATCTCTGCTGCAGGGTTGTCTCCCTGTGTCTCCTGTGAGTGTTGACCTCTCTCTCCCCAGCCCCCAGAGTGAACGGGACAGCGAAAGGGGAGCGGTGCCGAGACGTAGGTGGGTACGAGAGCTCCTCCACTCTCATGAGCAGCGAATTGGAGACCACCAGCTTCTTCGACTCGGATGAGGATGACTCCACGAGCAGGTAGGAGAGCGTGCAGCCTGGGGGAGCACGGACACCTCTCTCCCTCTCTGTGCTAAGGAGATGCCAAATCAGGTCACATCAGCCACGTGTCTCAGGGCTCCTCCCTCAGCTGAAGGCGCTCAATCCAAACCAGCAGCCCCCTCTGCTTTTCTAGTCCTCTGCTGCCCCCACTCCTAGCTCACAGCGTTCTCTCCTCCTGCTCCTCCTCTGTGGCCATCCCGCTGACCAGTCTGTCTTCTCTTGACCCCTGTGGGCAGTGGGGCTGACTGTCTCCTTTGCTGGCAGGTTGAGCAGCTCGACAGAGCAGAGCAGCGCCTCCCGCCTGATGAGGAGGCACAAACGACGCCGGCGGAAACAGAAGGCCCCACGCATCGAGCGGGTACATCTCTTGGGAGGGCTGTTGCAAACCTGGGGCTGGGGTTTCCCTCTGCACTCCTGTGGGGGGCTAAGCTTCGCCCTGGCACCCACGAACTCAGCCAGTAGAGTCTCCAGCCACTACAGATGGAGCCCAGGGGCTGAGAATCTGCTGGCAAAGGTACCACAAACTCTTCTGGGTCAGTGCTGCTGCTGGCACCGAAGGTCTCTCTTGTCCCAGTCACAGAGGGTACGTGTGGGATGCAGCCACCTATCGGTGTCTGAGCTTCCAGCATTGGGCAGGGTAGGGTCTGAGCATGGGGACAGCACTTCAGGGAATAGAAAGGGTGGGGGGGGGGGAGGGATGGGACAGCAGAGAGCCTGGGGTCAGTGGAGAACAGGCTGGGACTGGTGCGTGGGCCAGGGAGATGTTTCATTGTGCCTCATTGTGTTGCAGTCGTCGTCCTTCAGCAGCATCACAGACTCAACTATGTCTCTGAACATCATCACAGTCATGCTAAACATGGGTGAGTGAGAGACTCTTGTTCTGTGGGGGCCTCAGGCACTCCAGGAGTGAGACCGGGAGATGCAGTGGGTAGCAGGCAGTGGGGAGGTAATGAAGGGAGAGGGCCCCTGAGGAAACAGATTGGTCCTGAAGCATTGGTCCCCTGAAAGATGTGCCAGTTTGTAAGGATTTGGTTGGGATCAGGATTGTTTGAGGAGAGGAAGGGGGGAGGGTTAGGCCCTGGGATTTGGTGCAGGATAAGTTGCAGCCTCTTCTTCCCCCAGCCTTAGCTCTGCTACCTTGGGGTATGCCTAGACAGTGTTGCTCTTTTGGGATACCAGAAGTGTCCCGAAATAACAACGCCGTGTCTTTAAAAGTGCCTGCTATTTCCCAAAATTGCGGGTGCACTATTCCAGCGTCCCTGTAACCCTCCTTCCACGCTGTGCAGACAGCGGCAGATTTCAAGATAAGCTCTTTCGGTTTAGACTCAGAATAAGCTATGCAATTTGTGTTGTGTACATTGGGTAGCTTATTCCTACAGCAGGGTGCAGTCTAGACACACCCTGGATGTCCCAAGTGCCATGTTACTCCACTGTTGCTTCCCAGCTGCATTTTGTCTGGGAGCCTGAGGGGCCAACATGCACACGGGGAGGGCTCCAAATGTCTCTGTGTCGAGGTGAGCGGTGCCCTTCCAGTGCTTCAGGGCCAGAGGCAAGGGAGGAGCCCAGCATGGTAGGTTTCATCTCTATCTTCCCAGGGGAAGGAGGTGGGGAGCAGGCAGAGCATTAGGAGGCTGAGGAGATCGGGGCTGACCTGGGTGGAGTTGGGAAGGGAGAGCCAGAAAGCCCCTAGAGGGGTAGGGAGGGTGGTGATGTGGCAGTGGCAGAAAAGCCTCACGCGCATTGGCCCTCGACAATCCCCGTCCCTTCCTGCTCTCACTGCGCCCGTTCTCCCCTTACCTGCAGAGAAGTACAACTTCCTGGGCATCTCCATCGTGGGACAGAGCAATGAGCGTGGGGACGGTGGCATCTATATCGGCTCCATCATGAAGGGGGGCGCCGTAGCGGCTGACGGCCGGATCGAGCCCGGAGACATGCTCTTGCAGGTACAGTGCGCCTCGCCGCGGAGGCTGGGACAGGGACCGCGGGGCACTCGGGGCAGACGGGAGCCCCTGCTCGCAGACTGACAGCCAAGTTGCAGAAGGCCCTCCCCAAAGGAGGGAGCTGAGTCCAGCCTCCAGCCATGTCGCAGGGATTCAGCTGCTCGCTGCCTTGTTTGCAGGTGAATGATATCAACTTTGAGAACATGAGCAATGATGACGCTGTGCGTGTGCTGAGGGAGATCGTGCACAAGCCGGGGTAAGTGTTTTCCTCCACCTCACCCACTAGCTCTCTTGTCTGGGGCAGGTGGCCTCCAAACCAGTGTCTCCTACTACAGGCCCCTTTGCTCTGCCTCATAGATATTGGTGGTGCAGCTAGCCCTTGGGGTCTTCGAACAGCAGCCCCTTGCAGTGCTCGGCAGATCCCCCATCCCACCCCTTATGCTGGGTCAGGGGAGGTGGCCCAGGGCTCACAAACGCCCTGTCCTTATTGGTATCACTGACTCCTGGGTTTGAGATGAATAACCTTGAAAGAGTCCCAGGCAAGAGCTGGAGCTGGGAGAGTCTCTGTGGTCAGGTCATGAGCCAAGTGTCCCAGCACTGGTCCCTTGTCTCTAGTGAGGCTGGGTTTGCCAAATGCCCCTGTGGTTCCCATTGCCCACCTTGTCCCCACCTGTGCCACCTGCGTGCAGGTGATCCCCATCTGAGAGATCGGTGCTTCTATTTGAAATCCTGGCCCCGCCCACTTCTAGAGGCCACGCCCACAGCCTTGCGGGCGGGACCTCTGGACCCGGGACTCAGCTGGTTTTGTGGGACAACTGATGAAAAATAGGGTCAGGAGTGTGCAGGTCATGGGCTCGAAATGAAGGAACTGGATGGGGACACCGAGCAGAGAACCCGAGGCAGCGCTCACTGCTCCTCGAAGCTCTCTAGAGAGCCAGTGGATGCCGCCCCGAGGAACTCTGCCTGGATACGTGAAATAAGGGGGGAGCGGGAAGAGGCCCCACAGTCGCAGAGCACCCCCTCGTCCTGCATCCTCCTCCTGGTGTTGTAGATAACGAGGAGGTCTTGTGACTTCGTGGGGCCACCGATGGGGTGGACAAAAATGAATCCGTGCGGGGAGAAGTGCAGCTGGAACCTCGATGAGAGGTTCTGGAGGAGCCGGAACAGGCTGCAAGGAGGTGCACTCGAAGCAGGCACACGCCAGGTTCTCCCTCACGCTGCAGAAGGGGCAGGTGCCAGAGATCGGGGTGAACACACCCGTGCTCCTGGCCCCAGACAAGCCTGTACTTACCCTACCTCCAATGGAGCAGGCTGTGCGACCTGTAGGCCAGCGCCTGTGAGAGCAGCCTGGCTCTGCTGCTTGCTGGCTTGAGTGCAGGTTGCAAAACGGTTGTTTCTGCTGCAGGCCCATCACCCTGACGGTGGCCAAGTGCTGGGACCCCAGCCCCAGGGGCTGCTTCTCGTTACCGCGTAGTAAGTGGATTGCTGACGCGCCCTTCACACTGGTGCCCAGCCCATGGGGGCCTCTCCGCGAGCACCTGCTTGTTTGCTTCTTCTCCTGCTTGCTGAATGGGGAGACTGAATGTGGGGTAGCTGGGGGTTGTGTCTCTCTCCTCCTGTGGTGGCCACAAGACCCCCAATGCAGGCCTTTGAGCCCTGCAGTCTCCTCCTTGTGTCCTACAGTCCAGAGAGCTGAAGTCCCCCACTGCCCGCCCTCCTCCCCCACATCATGCCTAGGACGTGCTCACTGAACCAGGGCGGGAGGGTCACCTGCTCGGAGCTCCAGAGGAAGGAGAAACACCCCCAAGATCGCTGCCACTGAGCCGTAGGGGGGACACTCTCCCTCGGCGCCCCTCTTGCTGACCCTCCCTCTCTTCTTTCTCTCCCAGTTGCTCCCCAACGGATCTGGGCTGGGCCAGACTCTCCGTGCTCCGATCCGGGTGAGTCCTGGCTGATGCTGGGGAAGGAAGGGGCTGCCCAGGACGCCCCTGAGAGGCAGGTATCACGAGGGAACGATTCTCAGACTGCACCTGATTGTCTCTGCCTTCGCTCTAGGTGAGCCCATCCGACCCATCGACCCGGCAGCCTGGGTTTCCCACACAGCAGCGATGACCGGCACCTACCCGGCGTACGGTATGAGCCCATCCATGAGCACAATCACTTCCACCAGCTCCTCCATCACCAGCTCCATCCCAGAGACCGAACGTAAGTCCCTGTGTGCTCCCCCCACTGCATGGCTTCCAGTCACCTGCGCTGTGCCTGCCGGCACCCCAGCCTGACAGGAGCAATACATCTGCCTGGGCAGAAACCAGAGGTCAGGGAGGGCTAGGAAAGGGGGAGCCAGGGACCAGCAGGAGTGGGGACTGGAGGAACAGCAGCTCCCTCCGGGCAAGGACCAGGCGTGGCTGGAGGGGAAAATCTCTGCAGGCAGGCGCCTGGGGCTGGCTAGGAAAAGACCCTTTGCCCAAAAGCGCTGGACAAGTACAAGCTTTGGGTGAGCACATTCAGGTCAGTTTTCCTGCTCTTCAGACAAGGGCAACAGGAGAGGCAGGGTGCAGGCTCAGTGCCATGGAAACATTGGGCTGGAAGGAGGCTTGAGGGGTCATTCCCCCCACGCTGAGGCAGGGCGAGTAACCCTAGACCGTCCCTGAGGAGGAGTTATCCAGCCTGGACTTAAAAATCTTTCCAATGACGGGGATTCCAAATCCTGCTATGGCCGCCTTTCCCAGAGCGTCGTGAAGGTACGGCAGGACTGAGCTGCCAGTCAGAGGCAGGAGGCGGGAGGAGACGAAGCTAGTGGGAGGGGAAGTGATGTCAGCCAGGCAGGGAATGCCTTGGGAAAAGTAAGTGGGGCCAGGGAGAAAGGCCCTACTGGGCCTGCATGAGGTTGTGCCTCTTTAACCAGAGGCTTGTGGGAGGGAGAGAGGATGGAGCTGGGACTTTCAGCTACAAGCAGGTAATTCAAAGGTAGCTGTAAGAAGTTGGGGGGCCTGGTAACTCACAGGGCTGGGGGCCTGGAGCCAGGCAGCCCTGTGCTGAAGTGTAGAGCCCCCTTCGGCTCCATCCTGGTCGGGGTAGTTGGCAAAGAGTGAGGTGATTACCCGATGGGCACCTGATTCCTCTAAAGACTGAACAAGCTCAGGGGAGCAGGCTGGCTTCTGTGGGAGGTTCTGCAGCAGATGCTCAGGCAGGCAGCCTCCACAAGGGCTACAGGAGAGCTGCCAGGAGCTTGCTTAGTCAGGGGGATTGTTGAGTTGTGTTGTGGGGGTTTGCTGATGGTTGTTGGTGCCACCAGTACCGGGTACTGAGAAGAAAGTGACACTGGTTCTCTCCTGAGCTAGGGAGACAGGCCTTTCTGGCAAAGCTGGAAGGTGCCAGTTCGATTTCCCAGCTAAACCAGGATCTGGTACAGAGCAGCTTTTAGTTTTTGGTTTGGTTTTGCATGGGAAGAAAGCTGACGAGATCTAGACCAGCGTGTTGGCCAGTTCCTCAGTGTTATGAGGTGTGCCTGCGATGTATTGCTCCCTGGCCCATCTTCTTGTGTGTGACACCTCCATGTGGCTTCCTGGTCTCTTCCATCTCCTCTCATCTCTGCCTCCCTTCCCTTCGTCCGCCTCGCAGGCCTCGATGACTTTCACCTGTCCATCCACAGCGACATGGCCACCATCGTCAAAGCCATGGCCTCCCCCGAGTCAGGCCTGGAGGTGCGCGACCGCATGTGGCTGAAGATCACCATTCCCAATGCCTTCATTGGTAAGAGGCAGTCACTTCCTTCTCTGGAGCTGGGGAGTGGATGGGTGGGCAGGCATCTTCCCTGTGTGAGTGGTTCCTGTTGGGGACTTTGCCAAGAGAAAACCACAAAGAGTCCTGAAGCACTTCAAAGGCTAACACGTATTAGGCTATAAGCTTTCATGGGCTGCAGCTCACTTGGTCAGAGGCATGAAGTGGAAGCTTCGGTCTAGCAGGGATTTAACATACATGCAGAGATGGTGGTGTCACATCAGTGCTAACGAGGCTAATTCAGTCAGGGTGGATGTGGCCCACATCCGAGAGTGGATAAGAAGATGTGAATAGCTAATGGGGAAATTTACTTTCTGTAATGAGCTAGCCGTTCCCAGACCCTGTTAGGAACCATTCTGATAGTTCCATATCAATTCCAGCTCTGCAGTCTCATGCTGCAGTCTGTTGTTGAAGTGTTTTTCATAGAACACAAGCACAGGAAGGGACCTCAAGAGATCATCACATCCAGTCCCCTGCCCTCCCGGGCAGACTTTTGCTCAAGTCCGGCAGCTTTCCAGTCTGTTACTGTGTGTGGAGGGAGGTTACGGTGCTCTCCTCCTGATTTGTGGATGGTACTGTTCCTGGCGTCTGATTTGTGTGCATTTATTCCGTGGCGTAGAGACAATCCGATTTGTCCAGCGCACATGGCAAAGGGGCAACAAGCCATTTGCCAAGAGAACATCCTTCTCTGTTGTGTACTCTTGGCTCATTGTGTTGGTCGTGCTAGGGGGAAAAAATACAATCCGTGGCCCTGTGCTGTCCCAAGGAGGGTCTCTGCATCCTTCTCATGCATGGAATCTCCATCTCTGGAGATATTCAAGAGCAGATTGGGCAGACATCTGTCAGGGATGGTCTACTCTGGATGGTGCCTTTGATCCTGTTGTGAGGGCAGGGGACTAGACTTGGTGACCTCTCGAGGTCGCTTCCAGTTCTAGTGTTCTATGAGTCTGTGATTTTTATGGCCTACTCTCATCCCTCACCCCTGAGACTAATTCAGGCCACCTTTGTCTTGCGCCTCTCCCCCCTGAGCCAGCCCTTCCTATCCTCACTGTGTTTCACCGTGCTTTGTGGTTGATCTCATGGCAGGTTCAGATGTGGTGGATTGGCTCTATCACCACGTGGAAGGCTTTACAGACCGGCGGGAATCCCGCAAGTACGCCAGCAACCTGCTGAAGGCCGGCTACATCCGACACACCGTGAACAAGATCACCTTCTCTGAGCAGTGCTACTACATCTTTGGAGACCTCTGCGGCAGTATGGCCCCATTCTCTAGTGCTGGGGTGGGGTGGGGGTATGAGGCTTCAGAGCAGAGCATCTCTTTTCAACCCTGACAACTCTCTGCTGAGAGTCTTGCAGTGGTTTGCCACCTCTAGACTGCCAGCCCAAATCCCTTCCACCTCCGGCTGCACAATCCTTTCTCCTGGGAAGATCAGGGAGGAGTGAAACGTCCCCTTTCTTTGATCGCATCCTAGCCCTAAACCTCTGAATGGTGGAGAAATGGGCAGGGAGCTGAGACGCAAGGACACCTGGCTGGCTCTGCTCTAGGGATGTGAAAATTAGATTAATCAACTAATCGAATAGCCGATAGAAATTCCATCGATTAGTCGATTGGTCAATAAGGGTGTTTCCGCTTTGCGATGTAGCAAGAGCCCGCCTGGCTGTTGCTACATTTCAAAGGCGGAAGCGCCATGCGGCATTCTGCCTTAGAAATGTACAAGAGCCCCAGCAGGGGCTCTTGCACATTTCGAAGATTGAAACGCCGCATGGAGCCTGGCACCACCGGGGGACTTAGAGTTTTCCTCTTTGAAATGCCGCGTGGAGCCTGGGCAACAAGGGGGGAAGCAACTAGTCAACTAGTGTGTCGACTAGCTGATAAGCTTTTGCTTATCGGCTAGTCAATTAGTCACTTACATCCCTACTCTGCTCAGCTGGGAGGGACGGGAAGGAAGAGAGACAAACCGACAGACCTAAGGGGGTCTGGCCAGCTTGAACGTCGCCCTTTCTCTTCTGAGCAGGTTTCTGAGTATCTAGCTGAACACTGATCCTTTCTCTGAGCAAGTAGGGCGCAGTAACCTGGGCTGGTGTCTAGCAAGGAGGTGTCCATAGCTGTCCTCCAAAATCTTCTGCCCCTGTGGCAGGTATCCCATGATTACCTGTCCGCAGGGATGGGGGTGAAGTTGCCCCACTGTATATGACTGCTTTAATTCCAGGACCAATCCAGGCTCTCTGTTTGCTTCTCTCCAGACATGGCTAACCTGTCCCTGCATGATCATGATGGATCCAGCGGAGCCTCAGATCAGGACACGTTGGCTCCACTCCCCCACCCAGGAGCTGCACCGTGGCCCATGGCTTTCCCATACCAGTACCCACCACCTCATCCATACAACCCCCATCCAGGATTCCCTGAGCCAGGCTACAGCTATGGCGGGGGCAGTGCAGGCAGCCAGCACAGTGAAGGTAAGTGTGTGAAAGGAGCTGAAATGAGTTAAGGAAAATATCCAATGGCACCTTTGGTGAGCAAGCCAAGATCTGGGTCATCTCCTGGAACGAGGAATACATCTTCCCTCTCTTGCGTGCTCACCGCCCAGCGGGACCGGTGCATTGCAGCATAGTTTTTGAAGCCTCAAGTATGGCTCATTGCCACAGGCTAGATCCTGGGCGTGATGGAACCAGTGTATGATCTCTCCTTTCACAGAGCCTCAGAGAGCTAGAGGGCAAGTTTGAAAGGAGATGACCAGCTTTGCTGCAAAGGTACCCTGTAGAGCTATCATAGCTCAGGTTGTTATGGTAGTTCCTGACGACCACTCTAGATCGGGGCTCGGCCAGGACAGACACACAGTCGCGAAGTGTGCCAGCTGTGAAGACGTAAGGGTGGACCTCATAAGCATCATGAACAATGTGATGACAGCACATGACATGTTACTTCTGTGATTTTTTTAAACATGATTAGTGTTTCCTTTTGGGGGGAGGAGGGGCCAGAGGAGTTAGTTCAAAGTATATTACCTATGGGGAAATAAAAGGGAAGGGAGAGAGGAAGAGTGAAGCTGAGGTGAAGAGCCTGGGAGGAAGTTGGAGTCAATCATTGGACCAGGAGAGAATTCTGAATGAGGCCCAACTTTCGCTGCTTCTGCCCTTCCTGGCTGGGGTCCGACTGGTTCCTGTCTGTGTTTTTTCCCAAGGCCACACATTGTGGCCTTGTCTTCGGGGAAGCTCCTTTTATTCCAGTCTCTCCCTCCCCCTGCTGTGCCGGCTAGGGATGTATGTTGGGGGTTTGCTGTTGGGGCCATTCCCTAACCTTGCCTTGGGCTTCTGGCAGGGAGTCGGAGCAGCGGTTCAAACCGCAGCGGCAGTGAAAGAAGAAAGGAGAGAGACCCAAAGGCTGGCGAGTCCAAGTCAGGCGGCAGTGGCAGTGAGTCGGACCACACCACCCGGAGCAGTATGCGGCGGGAGCGGGCGGCCAGTGAACGCTCGGTGCCAGCCAGCCAGCGCAGCCAACACTCTCTGGCTCACAGCATCCGCAGTCACCACAGCCAGCAGTCATATGGGCCGCCTGGCTTGCCACCCCTCTACAGCCCACCCATGCTGCTGATGCCTCCGCCGCCTTCTGCCATGGGGCCCCCAGGGGCCCCGCCGGGCCGTGACCTGGCCTCTGTGCCCCCTGAACTGACGGCCAGTAGACAGTCGTTCCGAATGGCCATGGGCAATCCCAGTGAGTTCTTTGTGGATGTAATGTGAAGCACCCGTCCCCCTGTCTGTCTGCTGCCCTCGTCGGTTTGTCTCCTAGGAACAGCCCTGGCTTCACTTTGGTTTTTGTTTTGTTTTTCGTTTGTCTTGATAACTAAAAAAGGGAAAAATAAACCGAACTAAACCTTGATTTTAATCCCTACTGCCGTGGCGTGGAGGCCTTGCTGAGTCCTGCCAGCCCCACCCGGCCCAGCCCTCCTCCGGACTCGCGTGTGCAGAGGCAAGTTGCTGCTGCTTGTGCAAGCCCCTAATCCCCATCTCTAACTCCATTAACCCGCATCCATCCTGGTGCCTGTGCTGCTCGCCTGTGTGTAGCTGCCGCTGCCACCTCACTCCTTCCACCCTAAATGTCTCCTCTTTCTTTTCACCCTTTTGTGTTTCTTCTGTCAAGCAGCAAAGAATTACGGGGTGTTTGACTTCCTCTGAGCTTGCCGCCCCCAGGGGTGAGAGCTGGAGCATGGCATGGCGGCTTGGCCCAACAGAGGAGGACATGAAGCCCCAAGGGTGCTGGGCACGTACGGTGCTGAAGATGGCTTCTTTCCCACTAGCTGAAGACGCTCCCCTGTCCCCTCCAGAGCCCTGAGAGGGGAGCAGAGCCCAGCTCCAGCCGTGTGTGTGTTCAGCTTAATAAATGTAGCCACCTCCCAGCCAATGGCAGTGCCTCTGGGCAGTGGAGAAGGTGAGGCCCCAACTGGGAGGGTGCCACGCCCTGTTCCTCCATCCCACCACTACCTGCTCAGATGTAGGCCAGGGACTGTTACCCTACAGCGGGGTGGGGAATCTTTTTGGGGTCGGGGGCCACTGACCCATAGAAAAATCAGTCGGGAGCCACATCCAAATGAGAAGCCCCTGACTGAGAAGCAGAAAGACACTCCCCACATTCCCCTTGCACGCCATAGCCTGGGGTGGAGGGCAGCCTAATAGATTGTGTGTGCTCCAGCCCTGCGGATAGATGGCAGTGGGGTTGGAGCGCCAGCCCCAATGCTGAGCCTTGAGGCCCGCTCCCAAGCAAGCCGAGGGCCGCATCCGGCCCCCGGGTCTAAGGTTCCCCACCTCTGCCCTACAGCATTAAGCCTAGTCTATTCCTATGGCAAGGCCCCACGTAGGTTTGGAGGCCATACGCTAATGAGGCTCTCTGTTCCTGACTGAGTGCTGTTGGGTCAGTAACGCCCGAGGCAGGTAGCGACCAGTGGCAGGAGCCTGACATTGCTGAAGTACCTGCCATCCGTTCCTCAGGGCTCTACACATACCCGCGAGCTCTGTGGTGTGGATTTGGCTGAGCATGAGGGTCCCATTTACACCCGCTGTTCCACGTGGGGGTCTCGCTCTGAAAATGTGCCTGTAGTCTAGGCTGCCCCCCTCGGTGCCACTCTCACTCCCCACGTGACCATGACTACCCATTCCGTAGCCACAGAACATGCTCCATCCAGGCCTGCTGTGCGTAGCTGGGGGCTGCAGCTGCTGGCTGTACTCTCCTATGCTGGTGCTAAGCAGCAGGCTGAATGTGCAGAAGCTATTAGGCCTAATCGGAGCCAGAGGAGGGGGCAAGAAGCTGAGAAAGAGGCAGTTGGGGGAGTGGGAGAGCACGGTAGTGTGTTCCCCTGCAGCTGCTGCCTTCTGAGCCGCTGTCTGTCTCCCTCTGTTCTAGAAGAGTAAGTTGTGCTGGCTTCTTGTTCTCTTCTTCCCCATGGACAATGGAGGGGTCAGAGCCGGCCCAAGCTACGGGCTGACTGGGCTACTGCCCAGTGCGCCCCATTCTAGGGGGCGCCGTGTGGGGTTGCCGCGCATGCACCGGGCGCCAGGGGCACTGTGCGCCCGGGGGCGGGGCCGCGCATGTGCTGCCCTCCCAGTGACAGCGCTGTGCTCCTGGGCCCGGGGCGCACGAATGGCTCGGGCCGGCCCTGGGAGGGGTGAGTAAGGATCAGGTTCTAAGGAGACTGGAGAGTGATCCCTTGCCCTGCTGTGACAGTCCCTATTTGAGACACTGACCTGTTCTGGGTAGTGGTACTGCAGCCCTGGCCTGTGGCATGTATATGGGGCCTGGACCATGTCCCTCCTGAGGACTGTGCTCAGTTTAGCTATTAGAGAAAAGTTATTTTTCTTCCTCGGCCTCCTGAGGCTCACTGAGCCCTGTTCCTCCCAGCCCATGCTGGAATGACAGAGGGGCCATCTTGGGTAACGAGCTAGTGCACAAGAGTACATGGTACGTTAAGCTCCATCTGAGCCTCCCTGAGTCCTCTTGCTGTCAGGCAACAGCTTCCTCTGCAATCGTATAAACGGTATAAACGCCTTGGAGTTGTGGTTTTTAGTTTTCTTAGCAGGTGAAATATATTTTACACCTGGAACCAATTCATCCACTGCCCCCGTTCTGCCCCATCTGCCATCCCAGCACCAGCCACCCTGCTCTCTGTGCCATCCTCCTGCCCCTCTATCACAGCACCAGCTCTTCTACAGTTCATCATTCTTCTAGCTCCCCTCCATGCTGCCACTGCATCTCCTGTGCATAATCCTTCGTATCTACCCTGGTGCCAGCCTGTCTAATATCCACCATCCTGCCCAGTGTACCATCCTCCCACCTCATGCTACCACCTACCATCCTACCCTGCCTTCCAGCCTGACTCTGGCTCCTTCCCCTGCCTGCTGGGTTTTATAAAAACAAAACCAATTTCCTTGTTTTTATTTATAAACATAGTTTTATTGGAATCTGGCTCCTGTGGTCTTTACTCCTCTTCTGTCCTGTGTCTTGGGCTGATGTAGCTGGCCTGCAGTGTGCTTCCCTCGCTGTGGAGGCCTAGAACGCTCAATCCTATTCATTTCCTGATGAGCTCTTCTCAGATGTTTCCGGCTCTGGCAAGTGAACAGTCAGTGTCTGTCCTATGCTGCTGTTTCTCCAACAGAATGAGATTCTCATGCTCGCTGGGGCCCAACCCAGAGGGGCGTGGTATATTTTTGACTGTGTGCCCTGATGGAGGTCATCTTGGAAAAAGGAGCCACGACCTCTCTCTTAACTGAGACCTAAACTACAGTGCTTGATCTTTCTTATGCCTGCCTTAAATAGAAGGAAGCTAATGCAACTGTGGTAGAATTGAATGGGATGGTTGAGTAATCCTTCCCCACGTGTCTGCTGTGTGCACTTGGGAATAAATGGATTTCAGTAGCCACTCAGAATGGCTGGCTTGGCTCAGAAAGGAACGGGGGGAATAGAATAATCTATGCTGCTAAAAGTGCTGTTTTTGCCAATATAAGCTGTTCCTATGCTAGGAGCACCTTGATGATTATAGTATACTAGCACATTTACCCAGTGTTGCTCAGGTCCTTAAAGAGGGGCTCAGGGCAGGGGACTGAGGCTTTGGGGGGTGCAGGAGTCAGGATTGGGGTATAAGAAGAGGCTTTAAGCAGGGGAGTGTGTATGAGAGAAAGACAGGCAGGGGAAGGTTGAAGCCCCTTCCTCCCCCCTCAGATTCATACCAGAGCTATCACCTAATAAACCATCTTGTTAGTCTTTAAAGTGCTGCATAGTCCTGTCTTTTGTTTCATACCAGAACTACTTGCTGTTTCCCTTCCTGTCCCTGTCAGGGAGTGAGAGTGAGGTGCACAGCATGTCTGCATCCTATGCTTCCTACGCAGCAACGCTATTTCGAAATAACTTAGTTCGCATCTACACAGCCGGCAGTTATTTCAACATCATGTTGAAATACTGTCAAGCTGGAGGACGTCTTAGTCTGACTCATAACCCTCGTTTTATGAAGAGTAAGGGAAGTCAGAGGAAGAGTGCTCTATTTTGAAATAAGTGCTGTGTAGGTAGCACCAAAACTTGAAATAAGCTACGCTGTGTAGCTTATTTTGAGTAAAGCCCTGCTGTGTAAACGCACCGAGAGTGAGGAAGGCAGCAAACTGTGCGCTTTCCCCTCTCTTCCTACCAAAGGGGGACAGCAATGTACCTGTACAAATTGAGGGGAGAGCTTCAGCCCTGTTTGGTGGGCCTAGCTCTTACCATTTAGGAGTTTTTAAACCAACAGGCAAATTCTTTCAAATATATAGTAGATGGGTGTATAGCTGTGCACAGTGAAGCTTTCCAGGTGTAGACTGGGGCCTTTGAATACCTGTCTCCTCCATGTGACTTTCCTTCTGTTACCTCCAGTCCAACCAGGAGCCTTTGATACCTTTATCTTTAACAGAATCCTAGAAGAGAATCAAAATGCAGGACAATGTAGCACTTTAAAGACTAACAAGATGGTTTATTAGATGATGAGCTTTCGTGGGCCAGACCCACTTCCTCAGATCAAATAGTGGAAGAAAATAGTCACAACCATATATACCAAAGGATACAATTAAAAAAAAGTGAACACATATGAAAAGGACAAATCACATTTCAGAACAGGAGGGGGATGCGGGGGGGGGGGGGGAAGGAAGGAAGGTAAGTAAGTGTCTGTGAATTGATGATATTAGAGGTGGGGAGAGTGGGATGTTTGTGAGTTAATGGTACTTACCTTCCTCCCCCTCCTGTTCTGAAATGTGATTTGTCCTTTTCATATGTGTTCACTTTTTTTAATTGTATCCTTTGGTACATATGGTTGTGACTATTTTCTTCCACTATTTGATCTGAGGAAGTGGGTCTGGCCCACGAAAGCTCATCATCTAATAAACCATCTTGTTAGTCTTTAAAGTGCTATATTGATCTGCATTTTGCTTCAGCTACCCCAGCCTAACACGGCTACATTTCTATCACTATTCTAGAAGAGAATGTGTTCTATTGAAAATACAGGGGCCTGGGACTAAACTGTCCCCTTTTGACATTGTGAGGCCTTTTCCAAATTCTAGATTGGACAAATGAGGCAGAAGGGTGAAGAAGGAATTAGGAGAGTGGCCAACTCTTGCAATATCTTGAAGTCTCAGTGGCCAGAGTATCTCAGCTTTATGTTTTAAAGTTCTGGGGGGGGGGGGGGGCAAACCAAAGCCTAAAAGTGCCCCCATGATATATTCAAGTCCCCAAACCATTAAAAAGAATCATTTTCAACTCACAATTTTAAGCTAATCACATCAGTGTGAGTTCTGACTGGATTATGGAATGTGTGAGGTTGGCAATGGGGGGGTGGGAGGGAAGGAAAGATCCGAGGGAGGGATTGCGATGGTGGGAGAGGCGAATTGCTGGGTGTGTCATTTGGACAACCCGTGCCTCAGTTTCCCAGTGTGAAGGAGAAATGCTGGTGTCGTTCCTAGCCGATTGTTAAGTACCTGCCAGGAACCCTGGCACCTTGGGAGCGGCGTTAATGTGCCTGCAGCGATGGGGCTCCCCGCCCCGTCCCTTAAGAGATGCCCCCAGGAGCCGTGTGGACTCTGCTGCCCCGTCATCCTGCTCACGGGCGGCCAGAACCACATTCACAGAGGCCTGCTATCTCTGACAAGGGCTGCGGGAATAAGGGCGGGCCTATTACCCCACCCCGTGGATTTGCCGGGGGGAGGGAGCTTTTCTTATCCCCAACCTCGGCCTCGAACTCTGGCCCCAGGCGTTGTCCACCCCCGGGGACTACAAACCCCAGCATGCAACGCCCCTCCCGGAGGTCCTGGGTCTCCTACGCGGCTGTCTAGCCGGGGAGACTACAAATCCCAGAACGCAGTGCGCCAACTTGATCCGAGCGGCTTCTGATGCCGCAGGAGCAAGCTGTCGCGGTGCATATTGGGACGTGAAGTTTTCGCGTCCCCGATCCGCGCAGCTCTCCCTCGGTGCCCCACCCGGCCTTGCTGGAGGCGCATGCGCGGAGGCTGCTGGGCGTGGGCTGGGCATGCGCGGAGGCGGCGGCTCTGCAGTAAAGCGAGGGGAGCGCTGTGGGGAGGGGGAGTCCGCAGCCATCTTGGGGACTGGCCGGAGAGGCGGCGTGAGAGCGGGCGGCACCGGCAGGTGAGGCCGGGTAGCGGCTCCTGGGGCGCGGCGGGGCCGGGAGGAGACTCGGGGCCGGGCTCCCCTGGGGGCCGCGGGGCTCTGGCTAAGGGCGGGGGGCGCAGCCTGCCCTGAGGGGGGCCCCCCGCGTGTCCTGTGTCCCGGGTGGGGGCGGGGCTGCCCGGGAGGGGGCACAGCGGGGAGAGGGTCCCTGTGTGGGGGGGGGGGGTGCGGGGAATGCCCCGTGTTTTGGGGGGTGTCCCGGGTGGGGGCGGGGCTGCCCGGGAGGGGGCACAGCGGGGAGAGGGTCCCTGTGTGGGGGGGGGGGGGTGTGTGGGGGGGGGGGTGCGGGGATAGACCCTGTGTCGGGGGGGTGCGGGGAATGCCCCGTGTTTTGGGGGGTGTCCCGGGTGGGGGCGGGGCTGCCCGGGAGGGGGCACAGCGGGGAGAGGGTCCCTGTGTGTGTGTGGGGGGGTGCGGGGATAGACCCTGTGTCGGGGGGGTGCGGGGAATGCCCCGTGTTTTGGGGGGTGTCCCGGGTGGGGGCGGGGCTGCCCGGGAGGGGGCATAGCGGGGAGAGGGTCCCTGTGGGGGGGGGGTGCGGGGATAGACCCTGTGTCGGGGGGGTGCGGGGAATGCCCCGTGTTTTGGGGGGGTATCGCAGGAGCGTGCAAGAGAGAGAGATGGGGGGGTGGCCACGGTCGCTGTCTGGCCGCGTTATTCTGAACCTGTAAATAACGCCCCCTAGTCCCCCTGGACCGGCCCGACAGCCCCCTGTGGCTAGCGTCTTGTGCCGCCCCAGTGCACGGGAAAGACCCCTCCTGGGGGCGGGAGAGCTCGGCTTTGAGCTCACCAGTATTTGCCTGGGTCAACGCTTGGGTGGGAGACTCCAAGAACACAGGCACTGCAGGAAATGGTGATAGGTGGCTTTTCGCCTGTGTCAGCATACAACCCCCGGCTCTCCTGGGTACTTGTAAAAGGCCGTATGCTGAGAAGAGAGGAAAACTAAGGTCCTGTGACTGCTATGCTCTGACCCTTCACTAGGTTAAGTAGAATAGTGATAGAAATGTAGCTGTGTTAGTCTCCTGTAGCTGAAACAAAATACAGGACTATGTAGCACTTTAAAGACTAACAAGATGGCTTATTAGGTGATGAGCTTTCCTGGGCCAGACCCACTTTCTCAGATCAAGTAGGTGAGGGTTTTTTTTGGGGGGGTGGGTTGTAACTGGGATGTTATCTTTGTAAATTGTAGCTGGGCTCCTCAAAGATCTCCTCCAGTTCCTTTTGGATATAATTCTTCCTTTCTTGTGTAGGGTTGCTGGGCAGCTGTTGAATAGCTTGTCTTTCTCCATCCCAGGACTGCGTAGTGCTGAGCCACTGACAAAGGAAATAGATATTGATGATAGCTAAATGCTAATAATATTTGTAGTCCACTGTTCAGAATGCAGATACCCTCATCACTAGATGAGAACACAATCTATTCCATGTATCCATTCTACAGCTGCAAGTCCTTGAGTGAAATGGGAATTAAGTTAGGATGTGTTGATCTTGCTTGGAGGTCATGTGGTATATTCTAATATGATGGGCTAAAGTAAGCAAAGGCCTCAAGTACATTGGGAGTATCCCCTTCCCAAAGCTATCTGCGTTCTTGATGTAAGTATGATCATGGATTGCAGCTTTTCAGTAAATCCTACTGGATTGAGGCATTGCATAGCTCTGGTAACTGTAAACTGTTGTTCTAAGGTTTAAAATGAGGTCTTTATCACGCAGCTCTTCCACTGCATTTCCTTTCTCTGGGCTTTTGGCTTTTATACAGTTGCAGGAAACCCATTGTTTATCTATCATTGCAGTTGGCTTCTCTCCACATGAGGAAGCTAATCTTATCTGATTGGTCTTTCCTATTTTAAGCTGTAGGTTTTTTTGATCACCAGTCTTCTCCCCTTTGCACTACAGACTAGGCAGCCCAAAGGTGAAGTCTGACAGCAAAATCAGAACCTGGCACCCTTGCAGGTAGGCAAACCTGAATGCATTGTCCATTCCAAAGGTCTGGGATATTAGGGGGCCTCCTTAGTGAGTGCACATTCTGTGTTGCTACAGGCTGTGTTGACACTGAAGAGTCTGTTGCCATAGCTAAGCTGTCATTATAGCCCCCTAATGTAGCATGTACCAGGAGTTTTTCTGCTGGTGCGGGAATGCCAGTTACCCAAACCGCACTATCTGTGCCATGAGAAGGAAACCTTCTTCTGTTGGCATAGATGCATCTATTCTGGAGGATTTGTTGACATTGCTGTGATGATGTGATGTGTGGATTTTGCACACCATAACTGACAGATGTTGGGGTTAGGGGTGGCTTGCAGCATGAGGAGTTGAGAAGTAAATGATTGAACATGTTCATTGGTGTTGTAATGAGAAAAAAATCTCTTTTCTGTCTTATCCTTTGTTCGTTCTTAGTCTAATTCCGTGTGTCAAATGCATCAAATACTTCTACCAGCCTGCAGCATCCTTTAACTTTAATGCAAAGAGGTGACCAGCAGAGACTTCAGGCCCCAATAGGCAACATTTCATTTTGATTCCAGGAGGAGAGCAATGAATATACAATTATTAAGCTAAAAGAATGCTGGGACCCGGAACTCAGAATGTTTTCTCACTTAGCAATGGCAATAGGAAACTTGCTGTTGAGTGGGGCCTAAATTATCAATTTTCTTAAGCTCTTGCACCCTAAGCGTAAGCTTCTAGCCTTTAATCTTCCAAGGTGGGTGGAATGTAACTTATAGTCATGAGATTCTAGAACATCTATCTGCTTGTCAGAGCTTTGTCAAGAAGCATGAAATGAAAGATGGGACTGTTGTTGTTGAGAGCCCTATAAGCAGCAGTGAAACTGAGCTGATGCGTTACTCAACTTCAGGCTGCTGGTTGGAAGCAGTGGAGGGAGAAGCTGGAGCTGTCTCTTGCAGAGAAAGTTTGGTGGTCAGAGGCTAAGGGAGGGACCATGTAATGAGAATCTGTTCCTTCCACATGTCAAGTTGCAGCTTGGAGCAGAGAAGCAGAAAGCTGTTCCTCACTGTCAGTAGTGCTTCAAAGTGACACTTGTTAGCCACAAACTATGAAACATGGCATCCTCAAGTGAGATCTACAAAGAGCCTCTGATAGGAATCCCGGTACTGTTCCCTCCTGCCTTCTTGTTCTGAGGACTTACTGAGCAGCTCTTAATTAGATATTGTCTCAAACTCCAGTGGTGTACCCCTTTCTCCTGTAACTATCCCTGGCTGAGTTTAGACCTCCATATTTAAAAGGTGCTGGATATTTGCAAGGATATTAAAGTAAGGGCAACAGCTGGCTGTTCTCACCATAAACGATATGCAGCTCTTGATCGGGGTGTTAAAATGCATTTATTTTTGTAAACATGTAACTGGCTCACCAAGGGCACAGGGTCCTGCCTGCCTTCTGATCCATGGTGCTGCCTCAATTAGTGGCAGTGCCATAGAGGTGGGGGTGCATGCAACTGTGACGGTTAATAAATATTAATATCCCTAGCTCATGAGCTTTATAAGACACCATTAGATGCTTGCCAGAGAAGTGTGTGCTTAAATTACCTAGTGTTATGCCACCTGCTTTGTGCTGTAGGATAGTATTGTTTGATCCGATAAACTCAACTCCAACTAGAAAGTAATTGGCTTATTAAGAAGCCTCATTTTGCTTAAGTCAGATCTGTCAGAATTAACACCCTTCCTCTTTCTGCCACTGTTACACTTGTACTGCGTTTCAAGAGTCATCTGCTTTACCATGTAATGTTTTGTGCAATGCTGAATTCCTGCCTCTTGGTTGTGAGTTGCATAGGACTCATTTCTGTAAAAATATTGCTACTCAGAGGCACATTCCCCTGGATTATTCCTGGGGCTATCCTCATCTAGCTGATGGCTCTTGTGCTGCTTAGTCAGTAAGCTTATTAATGTTTGGGAGCCTCACTCACTACTTGGAAATCACAGCTCAAATCAATTTAGTAGGGTACTAAACAAACAAGATCACTTGGGCAATGAACAGCAGACCAGATTGGGTGATGGCTGGTGAAAACCAGTACTGTAAGTCTCATGCCTTCTGGGAAAATAGTTATTTTTCAACTTTCATGCATTTCCATCCATGTGTAGCTTGTTCTGGGGAAAGATACCACTTTGAGAGCAGTAGACTGAGCATTTCTTAGCTGGAGTAGGTAAGAGCAGTGCAAACGTTCCCAGTATTACAGGTTCCCATCAGAGTGCCTCATTGATCATCAAGCCAAGCTTCTTGATGGCTACTAAGAACAGGACTGGAACTGCCCACTTGTTTTGCAAAGGGTCTGTTGCACATGGAGATGGCTGTTGGTAGTGACTAAAAGCCAAGATTGCTAGTGATTTGTCAGGTATTGCATCCATCTACCAAAACTTAACCAACCAACTGCCAGTAAAGAAAAGGTCAAGACAGCCAGAGAAACCATTTTTTAAATGTTGCTCTGATAACCTACAGTAGTGCCTTTCAAACTTTCTAGGGTGCATACCCCTTTCTAAGTGGAGTCTACCACATACCCTCATTCAAGAGAGGGTAATAATAAATTCCCATCCTGCTGGCAGACTTGCTTTAAACTACAATTTCAAAGGTGTAGTGGGTTTGCAGCACAGAAGCTTGGCATACTGCATGTCAGGTTTTTTTATGACAGGAAGAATTTCAGCAGAGCTGTGTGGTTTTTTTTTTTTTTAACCACTCTTCCCGAGAAGGGGAATTCTCTGAAATGAGCCAGTGAGAATTTACTTTTCAGATGTGTATTGGTGTGTTTGTTTTAGGAAAGTCCATGGTTTCCGTAATAGGATGCAATAATGGCCTTAATGACATCTGAGTTCCTCATGTTTCTAGAAGAACTGAACTTGGAACTATTGCAGGTGTTTCCTGCCATCACCTGAGTAAGGTGCCAAGATTGGGTTAGAGCTGTGGTTCTCCGCCTATTTATCCTTGTGAGCTGCACATGAAGTGCTGATGTGGGCCACATCCACAGTGTATATTTTCTACCTATGTGGATGGCCCTAAGCACGTCTTTTGTTGATTGCGCTGCAGTTTGGATTGAGAATCACTGGTTTAGAATCTGGAATTGGGAATGTTGAAAGATGATAGTTACCCCAATTTCCTCCATTTCTCTGCGGAATCTTGTCTTTCTACTCTAAGGGTACATCTAGACTACATGCCTCTGTCGCCAGAGGCATGTAGATTAGGCTACCCGACATAGTAAAATGAAGCGGCGATTATTTAAATCGCCGCTTCATTTTACTATGTCGGGTAGCCTAATCTACATGCCTCTGGCGACAGAGGCATGTAGTCTAGACGTACCCTTTGAGGTGTGGAGCATAGAGTAGTGTAGGAGGCTGCAAACGTGTTGGAAGGAGTGCTTGTAAGCACAACGTTCTCCTTTCCCATTTGAAGCTACTGCCCCCTCCCTAATCTGTTTGGCCTGGCCAGGCTGGTGGGTGACTTCTATTCACAACCCTGTTGTGGGCTGCTGATTGTGGGCTGGAGGGGGGCATGCTTCAGACAGTGGGAATGGGATGGGGGGAGAAATAGGATGAACAGTGACCATAGCCATCAGGAAGGCAGGGCCACCTATGTGTGAGCTGGGAGTCTGGCAGTCTCCCCTCTCCCTTTGTTAGCTGAGGTACTAGTGTCCTATGGAGGGCATGGGAATACCTACTTGGCCAAGTGAAGCAGCTACTGTTGGAATGTTCTTTTTACAGTGGGTGTCCAGTTCAGATAGCTCAATGAAATGAAGGGATCACTTCCCATCTGTGAGTGGCCTATGATGCAGAGGGTTGTGTTGAGTAAGTGCGGCAGGGGTGGGGGCAACTGCCCGGGAGCCAGGGCTTGTGGGGAGCCTGCTTAAAAGCCAGCTCCTCTTCCCCTCCCCTTGCTGCTGCTGCCTCTGTGTCAGAGGCAGTAGTGTGGAGAAGGGGGCCCTTGCATGTAATCATGAAGGTTAACCCATGAGCCCAGCCTGTTTAAATGTATACACTATCACATCCCTAGTGTAGAGCCTCTACCTAATACCTTAGTCCCTTCCTCAAATCTGGACATGAGGCTTACTCTTAAATTTACACAGCTGTAGTGCTCTGTGGTGTGGAATAAGTATCTTTGAGCACCATTGCTATGCTGATCTAGCCCCACCCCGGTGTAGATGCAGCTAGCTTGTTGGAAGAATGCTACTGCTGCTTGGGGTGGCTGAGGTCCTGTAGCAACAACCAAGCCCCTTCTGGGACTATAGGCTGTATCAGCACTACAGGTTTTCAGTGACGTAGCTGCAGCTTTGCTCCAGGTCCTGTAATGTAGGCACTCCCACCTGCAGCATAGACTTACCTTCCGGGCTTGTGCTTCTCAACCTGTGTGGCAAGACATGCTAGTTCTACTCAAGCTAATGTGTTAAAAATGACCATGGGAGCCTTGGAGCTGGCTGGCTACCTGAGTACAGACCCAGAGTGAAGTATTTGTATTTGGGTGGCTAGTCTGTGTTGCAACATCCACACTTCTGTCTCTTTACGTTCCAGCTCCAGCAGAACTAGTGTGTATCTGTCTACCCAGGCTGAGAGGCATGCTCCACAGTGTAAACCTTCTCTTACCTGAGACAGGCACATGTGCTCATTGTGGCCTCACCACTTCCCTATGATCATACTCCTGGTAAACTTGGAGGGGAGTGACATGTGCATGTATGTGAGGGTGCCCAAAGCAAGGGAGGCAGTCAGCATTACAGGTGTGGTGATGGGACTGTTGGAGTAATGCTAGGGGAGTCTGCAGAGTGGGGAACAATAAGAGGCGTCTGAGCAGTGAGCGGAAATGTTGCTCTTGTGGGCTTAAAGGAGTGAGATATGTAGTGGAGGGTTTTCATCTCTTCCCACTAACTGTGCTTGTCCCTTTACAGTTCTTGCTTCTGCTTCATGTCCATATCCACTCAAGCTTCGCAGTGGGGGAGGATTTAAAAAATGGTGATATACCTATCTCCTAGAACTGGAAGGGACCTTGAAAGGTCAAGTCCAGTCCCCTGCCTTCACAGCAGGACCAAGTACCATCCTGGACAGATTTTCCCCAGATCCTAAATGGCCTCCTCAAGGATTAAACTCACAACCCTGGGTTTAACAGGCCAGTGCTCAAACCACTGAGCTATCCCTCCCCCCACAGCCTGGTTCTGAGGGAGAACCAGGCAGTGTTGGGCAAGTAAACAGGTGATGAGGCTGTGAAGGGGCTAAAACACACCAGTACTGTCTGGCAGTGGGGTAATGGCTAAAATGGAGCCTGAAGCAGTGGAGGGCGACAGGGGAGTATAGAGAACTTTTAAAAAACATGGACCTTAAATGCCCCAAAACTCTCTAATGCAGGGTTAAGGTTGCTCAGTGGGGCCTTGTGCCCTCCCAGAATGTGGAGAGTGGCTAAAGTACACCCCAACCCTGCCCCCTGGAACTGTCAATGACCACTAGGAAAATTTCAGTAAACATGGTATAACAGTTGTTAACTCACCAACGGAAATGGTGGATTTACCCCTCATGACTTCATTCAAATCTAGGTTGACTAGAGTGCCATACTGGAAGTTGCTTTAAACTATTAGGCTTAATACACGGGTAACCAGAAAGGTCACTTTTTATGTTAGACTAGATCTAACTTTCTTTCTGGCCTTAACAATCTACAGTAAATAATATGAAGGACTAAAAACATTTCATTGTGTTCCCTGCATTTGAACTTCAGCACTTGTCTGGTGCACTCAGCTCTGTTCACTGTTGGGTGTGGCTGTGAATTAGAGGGATTAGAGGATTTAGAGTATTGCTGCCAAATTACTTGCTGTTAACTATATGGGATGTCAAGGTTTGAGAAGGCTCTTGTTCCTATCAATTGAGCACTGAATGTTCAGAAACTGACATGTGACTTACCCTCTATGAATGCTACAGACATAGCCTTACTTATGTAGTGGAGCTGTTTTCTACATCTGTATGCATTGTATAGTGGAGCTGTTTTGTACATCTGCAAAAACTGCTTTGTTGCTGTAGGTAATCCATCTCCCTGGGTATCAGTGGGTAAGTTGGTGGAGGAATTCTTCCATCGTTCTAGCTGTATTTGTATTGGCGTTAGGGGGAAGGTCAACTTAACTATGGGGCTCAAGTGTGTGACCTAGCTACTTCACTCAAGGATGTGAAAAAACTCAATCTACATAAATGTAGTCCAGGCTTAAGTGTGCCTTCACATGAAGCCTATTGTCACAATACCTGTTGGAGACTAAAATAAATACATCTGTACTGGGGAGTGAGGAAGGATTGTAACCTTTACAGAAAAGGTTCAGGCTTGTCACGCACAACAATGGTAACTGCTAGCATGTCAGTCTTTCATCTTCAGGTGAAAGATGCTCCCTAGTGTGCTTCTGATGGAGCAAAAGGCCAATTAGGCTTTATGCTCTGTCAAGATTTTTCATACCTTATTACAGTTTAATAGCATGCAATAGGCAAGCCAAATCTGAGGCAGTCCTGCTTAGGCCAAGCTACCTTGAAGCCTGGAAGTGCAAGGAGAATAACAGAACTGTTAGTCATTCAAGGCTGATTGTTTCCCAGTAACAGGATTGCTCACTCTGAGTCATTCTGCTTTATGCATAGCAGCTTTCTCCAGTTCCAGTTGGATATTTTTTCATTGGAGGCCTCCTAATTCCAACAGCTATGAGTCACCAAATGATCAGCGTTTCAGTTAACTGAACTGTGTCCCTTGCATTTCTTAACCATTACATGCTGTTTGTGCTTTACATCCCACTTAAAGAATCTGCAAGGGGGAAGACTGTTCTTGTACCTTGTGCATTTTTCCATAACTGAACAAACTTTTAACCTCTTCTGTGCAGATGCATCCCCTGGTTCTAGGCAGGATTGTGCCATAGTTCAGGCCCTGGACTTTAGCTCAGGAGATCTGGGTTCATTTCCCTGCCATGCCACAGACTTCATGCCCTTGAGCAAGCAGTATAGTCTGAGTTCTTCTTCTGTAAAGTGGTAATGCTCCCTTAAGTTGCAGGTGTTGGGGGGGGGGCCCCCCCATCAAAAATATTGCCCTCCCTTGCTCTACATCCTAGCAGCAAGGCAATAGCTACCTGCTCAAAGACATGGAGGGAGAGAGCTATGAATTCAGGATGTGAACATGTACATGGTTAAGTGATGAGCCTGGGCTCATTATGTAATGTGCACAGTTACAAGTGATTCCCCTGCATAGTGGATGTAACATGAAAATGATATTTTAGCAGGTAAATGTGTTTATTTAGATAAACATGTAACATCCCTACTATGAATACTGTTGCTTCCAAGGGTGCTATTCCAAAATTGGCTGCATTTAGCCTGCAGGTGGTATTGTAGCTGCTCATTGAGACAGTGGTGGGTAGAATATCTATTCTGTTAAAAGCCAAGTTAGAGAGTATGAGCTGGTGGACTCAGGATAGTAATGGAAAAGCCAGGACACACTTACTAGCTTAATCGGTGAGGAGTCCTGTGGCACCTTATAGATTAACTGAAGTGTTGGAGCATAAGCTTTTGTGGGCAAAGACCCACTTCATCAGATGCATGTAGTGGAAATTTCCAGAGGCAGGTATAAATATGCTGGTCAGAATCAGGCTGGAGATGACAAGGTGGATCCAATCAGGGATGATGAGGCCCACTTCTAGTAGCTGATCTGGAGGTGTGAATTCCAAGAGAGAAGCTGCTTTTGTAGTTAGCTAGCCATTCAGTCTTTATTTAATCCAGAGTTGATTGTGTCAAACTTGAAGATGAACTGTAGCTCAGCAATTTCTCTTTGAAGTCTGGTCCTGAAGTTTTATTGCTGCAGGATGGCTACCTTTAGATCTGCAATTGTGTGTCCAGGGAGATTGAAGTGTTCCCGTACAGGTTTTTGTATGTTGCCATTCCTAATATCTGATGTGTCCATTTGATTCTTTTACCTAGGGACTGTACGGCTGCCCCTCTGATACTTACTAGCTTAATGTGGCCTTTAGTCACTCGTCCTGTTTTGGGATCATACCACTTCCTTGCATGGGGCTTGAAGCTTGTTTGTACATACATTGAATATGTAATGTAGTAAGTGTTATTACTGCACACAATCAACCCTGCTAGTTTTTAAACATATGGCTTTATAAGATAATCTGATCTGGTATGGGAGTTAACACACTAAGTCCAATAACCTTTGTCATGTGGTGCTTAAGGGGATGGAAGTAATCCCAGAGTAGAAAGTATGTAAGAATAGCATATCCACAGGGAAACTTTCTTAATCGCTAATGCCCTTAGGCATGATGTGTTAGATTTTATTCCAAATAGTAATGGAATAGTCCTTCTGGAAACCAGCCCCACTCTTCTCCAGGAGATCACATAGCAGTAAGCTTCTCAGGCACAAACTTCATTGGGTAAATGTTTACTCCTAAATGTTTGTTTTTTTTTAATTCGAATATTGCTTTCAGTGTAAATGACACTGTACCATTTGCTATCTTAAGTTTGTTCTTTTATGACTTCTAATCTCTCTCCATTGAAGTCTTGTCCTACTTCCAGTTGTACTTTTATCTCTGGGAACAGATTTAATCTCCTTGAGGTAAGCTGAGTACAGAATAGTTCAGCTTCTCTTGGTGTGTTGCAGGGAACATTCTAATAGTATATAGTTCGTTATAGACTTCCATTTGTCCCTTTTACCCATCTGGATTGGATAGGAAGAATAGCATGTGGCTATTGGCATTCACTTACAACAGGGACAAGAAATCTTCTGGCACAGCAGCCAGGTGCTTCAGAACAGCTCCACACAGCTTTAAGTGGCTAGCTGCTCTCTGTGGCTCTCTGCTCTGGGCACCATGGGGGAGAGGAAAGGTTTATTGTATGTTGCCCCTGCCCCTTAGCAAAATCTCTTAGCTCTCATTGGCCAGTTTCCAAACAATAGGAGCAGCACCGGCTCCCACCTATTCCTCTTCTCTCCTCCTTCCTCCCCCCCCCCCCCCTCCACACTGTTACCTCTGATACATGTAGCCTCCTGTCCCGCTGCTTCTGTAACGGTTAACCAATGAACCCAGGCTCATAAGTTTACCAGGTACATATTCACATGCCTAGTGACCGCTTAATCCCTTTCCTCCAGGTCACAACTCCCAGACCACACACTCCATTCCCCTGCCCCAGGTCACAACCTCCTCCTTCCCCTAAACTCCCTCTCAAACCCCACACCCTCTCCTGCACCCAACCTCTGTCCCAGACTCCACACCCACTCCATAAAAGTGTGACCCTTGATCACTTTCCAAAATCTTGCAGTAAAATTATTGCCCACCCCTGATATACAAGACTGTCAGTAAGCACATATTTCATGGCCCTTTACTTGACTGCAGACAGGGCAGTTATCTTTGTAGTACTACTCTCTGGGTGAAGCCACAAAAGCTGCTGTTAAGATAGATATGATTGGAAGGAGCAAATGGAATGAAGAGGGCAAACAATTGCATTGCAGAAACTGGGTATGCATTAAATCAGCTATCTGTTCATAGATAAGTTTGCTGTGTTCAGACTGGTAACCTCTAGATATGTGAGGCTAATAATTGCACATGAGGATTCACTGCCAAATAGCTGATCTTAGCTATTTTGTAGAAGGGGAAATCCTTGCTCAGTTTTCCCAAAGAACAAATAGTTTAGAAACTTGAAGTGTCACCAGTAAGTGCAAAGTAAAGTGTAGTTTGCCCAAGTTACCTAACTCAATCTTCTGAACTTCTTTTTATGCCCTGTTGTACTTTGACTTCCTTATCAAAGATTGCCTTGAAGAAAAGATGTCTGGCTGCAGGTCATGGCTTAACCTAATGACACAGTAGGTTAAGGAGTAGAATTCTGCAGTATGTGGATCTGGCTTTGTAGGTACTATAAATTCTGAAGTACAGTTCTTCACACTTAGTTTTCCTGATGTCATCAAATCTGTCTGGGAACTTACATTGCATTGTTTCTGGCCTGTGGTAAGGGAGAAACATATAGTTCCAGATGAGATGCTGTAGAATAGCTCTTTCTGTTGGACATAAATGTAATTGATTATAAATCATCTGCTGAGTTTCTAGTGGTAGTCTTAGGCTTAGCCTAACAAATTTCTTCACAGATGCAGTTTATAGCCATGAAAGTGCTTTTGCCAATGTGATAGCCTTATGCCTGTTTCTGAGCAAAATACACTGGAATAAGTTTGCTAGCATTGTTTGGACTATTTTTTTTGAAAATTGCCCTTTTTGAAAACTATCTGCATTGACACTGCAATCGCATTCTTTCAAAATTAAATTGAAAACTTGGTTTTTTTACATTGGCAAGCCTCAAATTATGAGGAAGAATGCCTTTTTCGAAAGAGCTCTTTCGAAAAGGGCATTCTTCCTCATAATTTGAGGCTTGCCAATGTAAAAAAAACAAGTTGTGTGAATGCAGAACAGGGACGTTTTTTGGAAGAAGAGGCAATCGAAAAGTTTAGGTGCCCTGGTTGCTATTCACAGAATGGTCATCAGGGCTTTCTTTTGAGAGAGCATCCATGTAATCTGGACATGCTCTTTCAGAAAAGCAGCCTTTTTCAATTTTGTTTTGAGGTGTGGATGCTCTCTTTCAAAAGAAGGGTACATATAGACTGCATGCTAAGGGATGTGAAAGTGTAACAGTGCACACGATTGACTGATGAGCCTGGACTCATTGGTTCATGTTCATGGTTACATGTGGGTTCCTCGTATACGGGGGAGAAGCCAGCTTAAAAACTGGCTTCCTGCATGCATCACTCCCAGAGAGCTAACTGCCACCCCATATGTAACTGCTGCAACTTTCAGCAGCTATGTGGTTATTTAATTACACACATGAACATGCCTAATCTGTTTTGTATACGAGATTTGACAGTAAAGTTGCATTCCTACAACTTAATTTTGTTATAGGTATAGTATCTGGGTAGACCTAATGTTTGTCCAGATGTGATTTAGTAGTATCCATAGTGCCATGACTTGAAGCAGTCATGGAATGAGAGGAAAAGTCCTTTCATGATCAGTAGCTGGTTAAGAAAGGAAACAGGATAAGAATAAATGGTTACTCTTGCCTATGAAAAGAGGCAAATAGCTAGGTCCCCTGGGATTCTGTAGTAGAACCAGTGCTATTCAACATGTCTAGATCTGGAAAGAGGTAAATGGTGAGGTGGCAAATTCTGCTATATATCCCAAGTCACTCTAGATAAGGAAGTCCAAAGCAGAGTGCAAGTATTACAGAAGAATCAGGCTGTCTCTACACTACAAAGAAAAGTCAGAAAAAGATGGACAAATTGTGGTTTGCAATTTGCGTATCTTTCTCCACTGTTCTTCTGAAAGAGGCTTTTCTGACATTGGGCCTGTCTACTTGGGGCCAAATGTTGTGGGGGGGGAACCCTCTTTTGGAATATCCCTTCCTCGGAGAACAAGGTTTCCCAAGGTTGCTAAAAAAATGCATCTGCTTTTCTGGAATTGTTTTCAGAAAAGTAGATGCGTTCCTTGGATGTGCTAGAGCTTTTCCGGGATACCAGAGGTATCCTGGAAAAGCTCTATAATCTAGATGTACCTTCAGAAGTCAGTGACTGGGCAACAAAATGGCAAACTAAATTGTGTTGATAAATGCAAAGTAATGCACACTGCAGGGGAAACTGATCCATGCACAATTATGTGGAACATCTGCACGGTTTGCAGCAGCTGTCAGTGCTAAGAACCCTTAGGAAAGAGGTTGATACTATGTCTGCAGTACATCCATGCCTCAAATACTGCATTCAGTCTTGGTTGCCCTAACTCAAATATTTTAGAACTAGAAGATTGATTGTGGTGGTGCTCAGGTCCTTAACACAAATATGATTTAAATGAAGAAAAACAAAACTTTGCTCTGGGAAGGGGGCTGTATGCAGGCTGCCTAGGGTAGGGATGTTAAATATTGGCTAACGAATTCTTATTGGTTACGTGACTATTCTGTAGTTCCTGGGGACAAGGCCAGCAGCAAGTGCACTCTGGCCCAATGCCAAGGAACCCCCTGCCATTCTGTGCTGCTGCCCCTATTAGAGGCAGCAGCGTGGGGTGCCAGGCCAGAGCTGGCCGGTGAGGGGAGCCAGTTTACAAACTAGCTTCCCTCATGAACTGGCTGCCTTTTGCCCTGCACGGTTGCCTCTGATACAGGCCTCTGTTGGGGGTGGGGAGGGGGGGTTGGTCACAGCAGGGGTAGGTCCTGGACCTCATGCAAGCCAGAACTGAGCTGGGCTGCTGGCTAGCCTGCTAAAAAAAAATTACTGGTGGGGTAATGTGTGTCATCTAAGCATTAACTGGCTAGCAAAAGCTTATTGGTTAATCAACTATAACTATTAAATCCCTAGTCCAGAGAGAGGAAACCTTAGCCCTCTCTCAGTTCAGCAAGTTGAGGCCAGGTGAGAAGCACCCGTCCATGGCTACTACAGCAGGCCCAGCTTGGGGAGGGTAGATACAAACAAATGATCTAAAATACATAGTAAATAGTTGTCCCTTTCTCCATCCCACCCCAGTGGAGGTATAGCTGTCCTGGTCCCCATCTCTGGCATCTTGCTGCTTCTGTGGACATTCTACAGTATAACTGTTCTTGCTAGCAGACCCCTCCTTTTCCATTTTTAGGAGAGACCATACGTTCCAGGTATATTCCATTGTCCTGGCACAACCAAATCCTTACCTTGCTTTAAGTTGTAAGAGGAAGCTGCATACCAAAGCTGGTGGTCCTACCTCTTAGTGTTTAGCAGGAGTTCTTGGACAAACTCAAATATAGTATATTGGAAAAGGTACAGAGAGGCAACTTTATTAGGGAAAGGGACATAGAATAGCTTCCATATGACAGATTAAAAAGGACTGGTCAACTTGGAAAAGACAACTAATGGGAGACAATGGTTTCAAATCATGAATGGTATGGAGAAAGCAAATACATTATTTACGCTTTCATGAAACACAAGACCTAATGAAATTGACAGGAGGGTTAAAATTAAAAAGTACTTTACACAATGCAGACAACCTGTGGAACTCATTGCTGGGGATATTGTGACAGCCAAAACTATAACAAGGTTCAAGAAAGAACTAGACAAGTTCATGGAGAATAGGTTCATCGATGGCTTTTTGCCAAAATGGTCAGCATGCAACCTTGTGCTCGGATTGTCCCTGAGCCTCTTCCTGCAGGATGTTGAAACTGGATGATGGGGGATGGATTGTTCAATAATTGCCCTGCTGTTCTTTCCCCTTGAAGTACCTGGCATTGACCACTGTTGCAAGACAAGATACTGGAATGGATGGACCATTGGTTTAACCCAGTTGTTATGTTCTTAGTTTATGAAGCTTTACTAACATTGAATTTTGTGTTGGGACACTTTGGACTTGTGAATTGGGTTGAGGTTTAGTAGTGTAATGAAAGCCATAGATACAGGACAGTGAATTTTGTATACCTATTCAGTGTAGTCAACAGGTACTCAAAGTGCAGGATAGGAAGATGGACCATTCCTTGTAAAACAGCACAGATTAATGCATTACCTATACTCTGACAGTGGACTTTTCTGCAGTAAACTATTGAGTCAATTTGGAGAGACCTTTCCATTATTTTAGGCAGAGTCCACATAGAGATTGGATTCAGAATGGACCAACTCAGATAAAAATGCTTTGAGATACCAATATGATGATGTACTTCATTTCTCTCTAGGAATACTAGATGTTATAATACTGAGCCCAGCTCTTCTCTATAGCTGCAAGCAATCATGTGCTGAAGTGGCTTAATTAACCAGTTTAACTGGGTAAATATGTTTATGAATTAAATGTTGGCTGGAGTGGCCCCTAGGAGTTAACCAGTGAGGTGTTAGTAAAGGGTGAGGCTTACCAGTTAACCAGTCACATCCCTAGTCCAGAGTTACTAAACTACAAAGTTTGTTTCAGGGTGACAGATCCCTATTTACTTCTCTGAATAATAGGAATTATGCTGTGCAGTGATATCAGCTATGCTGTATAGAGCCTAATACTCCCTCTGTCTGTCTTCTCAGGTCTTATGCAATATGGAAAGAGAAGACTAAGGTTCCATCATGATCGGAGGCTTGTTCATCTATAATCACAAAGGAGAGGTTCTAATCTCTCGAGTCTACCGTGATGACATTGGGTAAGTACCTTGGCTCCAGCATAAAGCTTCTGCACCCTAATCCCACTCACTGTGCAGAAAATATTCCAGAGCTGTCTCCCCTGCCTCAGCTGTGCATGCATGTGAAACCCTTAACTACATTTAGAGGTAGCATACTTTATCTTTTTGACATACTCTAGCTCTGTTCCAGAATACTGGTGTCCCTCAGGTGATGGTAAAAGATGCCCTGCTAATAAGGCTGTGCTTCTCCTACAAACTTACTACTTGCAGTGAAGCTGGTAGGCTTGCCATTTACTGCTTCTGCTTTAACTGCATTTGAATGTGTACCACATACCAGGCTTAGGGTGCAGGTGCTAGTCTTTCCTGCAATCATGGGGAATAGTAGGGGGTATGTTTCCATTCTTGGATATGGTCACACTGCCTGCAAAACTCTCGGGCAAACTTTGCCCATGTAACATTCAGATTCCTGGGACATCTGGTGTAGTGTGTGTGTGTGTGTATATATACAAGAGGTATCTTGTATACAAGGGGTAATCTGTCATTGTGATTCTCAACCAGGTATGCGTATACACTGGAGGCATATAAAGGCCTTCCAGGAAGTAAATAATCTCCTTTAGATATTTGCTTAGTTTTGCAACTGGCTACATAAAAGGCCTAGAAGTCAGTACAGGTTTCATACAGCCAAAGTGAGGAAGTAAGCAATTTTCAGTAACTGCTGTGATGCTTTTGCTTTCAAAATCAGACACATACAAAATAGTTTGTGTACCCCAGGTTTTGCCTCATTTAAAATCTGACCCCTGAAAGGGGTCCAGAAGTCAGGAAAGGTTGAGAACCTCTTGTCTACAGGGCCCAGCATACAGTACAGTCCAAATGCTTGAGTCAGCCCATCATATCCACTGGCTACTGCAAAAATAACACCATTTGAATTTCACCTACAATAGATTTGACACTCGCTTTACCTGGCACATCTGTCAGGTTGCTGCTGCCCTGATGCTCTGTTTCTGGCCTCCAGATTTATCAGTTAAGGATCCAAAGATCTAGCAGTGCTTAACAAGAAATGTTTGCTAGTGTCTCCTAACATGGAAACCAGATAGAAGCATCCCAATTAAAATAGCAGTTGAACTTTCAAGTGCATGTTTATCCTAAAAACGATTGCACAAAGCCCCTCTTTTTATAAAATGAAATTCTTGCCTCTAGTGAATTCTAGCTAATGTTCAGCATCAACAGATTGGAATTGCATAATCCAATCAGTTATAACTTTTCAAATCTCCTGAAGGTCATAGGACTACAAGGTTGTGGTTTTTTTAGTTAAACCTGGGCTACAGAATCTCTGGTGCCAAAGAGCCCAGTTTTACACTTAAATAGGCTACTTCTAGACTGCATTGCTTTTTCAGAATACCAGAAGTATCCTGGAAAAGCAATGCTGTATCCAAGGAACACATCCCTTTCTCTTCTTTAAAAAAAAAAAAAATATTTTGGAAGAACAGATGCTTTCACCATCCCTGTAAATCTCATTCTATGAGGAATAAGGGATGTTTCGAAAGAGCACTTTTTTTTCTGAAATTTGGTTCCGATTTAACAGTGTAGTCTAGATGTAGCTATAGTTGTGTAGGACCTCTAGCTTGAGAGAAGGGAGGTTTGCTCTGCAATAAGCAAAGTCCACATTGATGTGGAAATAAAGTTGTGTGGGACCCCATTACTAGTCTTAAACAGATTCACTTTATTTAAGCTGCTGCAGACCAAAGAAAGCTCCAGAATGAGACAGTTTGGGTAGTGGGACTTTACGCTTGCCTCATGAAGTTTTGCTTTGTTCCAATCCAGGGATAAGAGTGGTGACTGCTTCGCTCATGAGAGGGCGGGAGTAGCAACTTAACACAATACACTGAAGCTTAATTAGCTGACAAGTTTAAAATGCATCACTGGTCAGTCGCTTTCTATCTTGTATTAAGGATGGGATGACTACTGTAAAGATGAATACTCTAAAGGACAACGAGGTTTTGGAAAATCTTGAAATGGAGAATCTTTGTAGTCTGGGAGCAAATTAGAAACCTGCAGTTTCTCAGTATGAAGTATTTTGCAAGCCTCACTTGACAGTGCAGAAAATTCCACACCATGATGTATGTCCCCTTCTTTCCCTGAATGGCTGAAAAAGCTACAAATAGGATATTATGCAGAGAAAGCTGGTTCATGGGTCACTTAAAGGGCATCTAGTGTAAAAGCTAATAACAAGGGTGGTGCTGCTCAGGAGGTAAGCTCTTCAAGTGTCAGCCTTCTGTTCTCCTTACTGCCTTGACCAGAGCTTTCTTATTGGTACCCAGTTTTAAGACTTCTAAGGTACGTGTGAACTTACAATTAAGCTGGGTTTGTGCTCATTCTCTACCTATGTTGTAAGTTCTATTGGTTTTTTTGTTTTGTTTAACCTCAGAGTATCTGCATTATGTATTGGAATCTGCCATTAAGTTGGGAACAGATTCTAAACAGTCCCTTACTTTCAATTGCTTATCTTCTAATCTTGTGTGTTCTAACTTAACTAATTCTGCGGTTGCCTCTGTCAAGTTAGGCAAAACATGAATTTATCCTCTTTTAAAAAGGAGACTTACACATAATGAGAGCCTGAAACAAAGGAGGAAAAAGGTAGAGCCCAATTTTTCCTTTGCAGGCTAACTTTTTTTAATGCTCAAGTGCTATCTGGGAGAGCTTTGTAATATCCTTCCCTTTTTTGCTCATGTGATGGCACAGAGGACAATGTGTCTGCATGAGTTTCAGAATTTTCTAACATACAAAAATAAGCAGCCCTTAGAAAGTTTTGAGTGATCTGCTGGGTACGACTCACCTACACTAATGCAGACTGTAGTGGGGGAAGGGGTATGCAGTTCTCTCCTTCATATCTTGATATTTGCAGGAGTTTCAAGAATTCAGTTAAGGATATATATTCTGCACCCACTACTTAAGGATGCTTTAGCTCAGGGTGGGGAACCAAAGGCCAAGGGGCTGGATACAGCCCCCAAGGCTCAGGGCTCTTCTCATTCTCTCTTCTTCACTGCTGGGGGAGAGGGAGAGCCCACATTGACACACTTCAGCCCTCCTGCCATCTCTCTGGAGGTCTGGAACACACAATCTACTAGCCTGGGCCCTGCTAGGCTCTGGTGTAAAAGGGGAATGTGGGGAGTGTTTTTTTTTCTCCTCAGTTGGGGGTCATATCATTAAGGTTTGGGGATTTTGGGGTTTTTTCTTTGATTCTTGTGCATGGCCCCCAACTGACTTTGTTTCCCTCAGTGGCCCCTAACCCAAAAAGGGTCCCCCATCCCTGCTTTAGCTGAATAGCGTCTATTGAAACACTGATGTGCAAAAGGTGATAGCTGGGTCTCAGAGCCTAACATGCAGAGAGGCATGTGTTTCTTGTATGGAGAGTTTATCTTGTGACTAGAAAAAGCTGCTGTCCGAACAACAGAAGGTGGCAGTTCTGAAGCTTAGACCAGACTTGTGAGTGGCGCTGTGATCGCGCACTTGGGTTGTAGCACCACTTAATCACATTTGCCCCTCAGTTGTCATGATGGAGGGGCAGCTGGGCCAAACATCAACAGCATCCTGTGTACCAGGTTGCAGCTAGTGGAGCCAGCTAGTCCTGTGGGACCAAAGCTGCCACTGCTGGGTAAGCACATAGTGGATCCACTCTGTGGCTCACTGCAGGACCCTATGACACATTCATCATGACCCCCGTAGTTAAGAAATACTGACCTAATCCATTAATTTAGTACCTTGCTAAGCAAACTGACTAGCCAGCCTGAACCTGTTTAACCTCATTTTACTCAAGGGGAACTCAGACCTCTCCATAGCTGTGGAGATCACAATACTGTGTCTGGATTTTCAGTAACTTCCCTCTTATAAATAAGGAAACTGGAGCCCAGGCTTAAATTCCTTGTTTTGAAGGAACTATAAAATTACTACTACTCCTTAGTAACGAGACTCTAAAATGGGATGGCCTTGCCTGGGCCTGTATATATGTTCAAGCGGCTAATGTGTCTGAGTGGACAAGATTAGCTTTGGTGACAGGAGCTGCCTGAATGCAGGATTTCTCAGAATTTGAAGCAGTTTTGCAGAGCTGCAGTGTCGCTGTCTTGTGACTTCAAAACTGTTAAGGATCAACTCCTCTTCCAGTAGGAACGTCACCTAGCTTTTAAAGTGCCCAAATAACTGGGGATTTCTTCTGTCTGTATCTGGGACCTGGTATGGAGTTGACTACTAGCCCACATATGCTAACTTTTAAAATGGTTGTCACAGGTTTGGTAGCAAATGTCCTGTGCAGTCTGTTGCAAGTGAGCAATTCAACTAGTGTCACTTCTGCTCTGCTGTGCTGTGTAGTTAGCCTCAATGGCAAGCTCTCCTTGTTCATATGCAAAGGCATGTCTGCTTCAAGCTTTGCTGCCCTATCTCTAGCAGTGTGTTAAAGGGCAGCGTCAAAAGAGCATGGAATTCTATCCAGTTAAGTATTCCAAAGGAAATAAATACTGTTCGAAGCTGAGTCTGGGTAAGAAATGTTCCAATCTTGTTGCTAAAGCATCGCTGGATCAACTTGGTATCCTAAATCGCTATATTTTGACTCTCCTGGAGCCTGTGAGTTCTTGTTTCCAAACAATCTTAGCCAAACAGTAATATAAATGCAAAAATCAGCATAATGCCTCAAGCCCTTGTGTGCTGAGAGGTATGCATTCCACAAACGATCACTGCTGGTTCCCTTATTCCCTGCATGCTTGTCATTAGGAGACGTCTAACTACTAATGAGGGTCTTTCGGTTCAAGAGTTGAGACCTGCCGACAGGATGCCCTTCTTTGGTGGGAGAGGGTTGATACTAGGGGGGAGGGAGTGAGACTTGGGCTGCTGTTTGTGGACTCTGGGAAATTGGGCTCTTGTTTGGCCCTTTGCTTCTGCCAAATTCAGTGGAAACTTGAAACCAGCTCATTGAAGGGAGAAGCTCAAAGTCATTGCAAAGTAGCTAGAACCCTTCCCCTTGTGCACATGTAGAATCTTAAACTGCATATGGGAACTAGCTGTCCAATGGCAGTTAAGTAACCGTTGCTTTGAATTTCCTGGCACTTCTCTAGTTAACGATCAAACCTTAGATTTATTTGCTTGCAACATCACTCTAAAAGAATGGCTTGAAACAAATGCATGTCGTGCATCTGTCCATGCAATGTAACTAGATGCATGCGTAAATGGTTTCCTTTCTTAAACTTCATATCAAAATACAAGTACAGTGTGTTCAATTTAGGATACCATGGAAAGATTCACTAACTTTCAAGTGCACTGTTTGTATGGTTAACTTCTGAAGTAATACCGGCATCTAAACGTGCAGGTCTCGAGGTTGTACCATATTCGTGCCAGGTATCTGTGAAATGGCAAATTGCATGCAGCCTCTAATTCTTGAGCAGTTGGTTCAAACCATACTTGCTCTTGTGCTTTGTGGTGATCACACTCGTTCTTAGTTGTGCCAAGCTAATAGCAAAGTGCAGCATCTGAATGTTCTTGAGGTGCCATCTCTCTTCTCCTTAACGCTCTAATTCTGGTTCAGCCCATTCGGCCCAAACAGACTTTCAGGAGGGAATGTTGCCTCAGTCACATCAATAATATCACTCCTCATGGTAGGGCAAATCTAACCTCTAAGCAAGCTACTCCATTAGATGCATCCTGACACTTTGGCGCTTCTGAGTTCTTGGTGTCTAACATGTTTGTGATACCCAATTTGCATTCTTATATAAAGTTTAATAGTGATAGCAGCTTGGGTATGACACTCATAGTTAGAACTGCAACTAAACCGCACATCTGTTGGCACAGACAACTACTGGGTGACCCCACTGCATGTTAAGTTTGTCGGCAGTGGCTTCACTACTGTCATAGCTTTTGTATCTCTGAATACTCCTGGGGGAAATCTGCACCATTTTATGTGCACATATTATTTACTGCAGATTTCTTTGCTTCCTTGCAAAAAACGACTGTCAGGAAAGCTGCAAGAAGGAATCATGCATCACTCCTTAGTAGTACAACATCTTAAGCACCCAGAGCAGTTGGCAGAGGTAAATCACTGTGGGGAATGGGGGCACCCCAGCCAGTGGCTCCTACTCTGACCAGGATCATCTGCTAGTCCTGTCTGGGTTATAGATGGGAGAGGAAAAGACTTTCTATTCCTCTGCAAGGAGTGGTTGGGGCTGTTGGACTAGAGATATAATAGTGTAGTCCGGTGTTTTCAATTTTATGGCCATAGAACCCTTAGCCCCTAAACAGTCTAATATATGGAGCTGAAAAAGTAGTCCACAAATTGGTGGTGGGGATAAAGGCTAAACAAGGTCATGAGATCAAAATGTAGTTTAATTGCACATGTTTAAAAACAAAAATCACAATTTTATCAATGTTATTGTAATGGAATTTTTCTGTGGATCCCTTATTTTCACCTTGTGGAACCCTGGGGTTTTACAGAACACCATTTGGGAAACACTGGTGTAGTCGGTTAACTGACAAGCAAAAGCTTATAGGTTAATGCTATAGACTACACGCATTCCACCACCCCCCAAAGGAAATTTTTTTTTAGCAGGCTGGCCAGCAGCCTGGCTCAGTCCTGGCTTGCAGTGGGTCTGGGACCTACCACTGCTGCAACTGTGCATTTAAAGTGTATTAGGAGCTAGGCTGGCAGGGGGCCTGGCTCAGTTCTGGCTTGCACCAGGAGCGGGAAGACAGACTGTGCCCCCCTATCCCAGACAGGGGCTGCTGCCACCCTGCGCTGCTGCCTCTATCAAATCAGCTCCTGCCTGGCACCACACACAGCTGCCTCTGATACAGAGGCAGCAGCAAGGAGTGGGAGAGGGCTTCTCTGAAATGGGCTGGAGCATGCTGGCTGCTGTCCCTGGTACTATAGAGTAGTCAACTAACAGATTAAAAATTCATGGGGCTACTTGACCTATTCAATTAACTGATATATTTAGCATCTATGTTGGACCCTCCTCCAGAATTTTCACCCCAACAAGCTCAGCATCCTCCACTGCTACTTCAGTCGGAGGGTTCGCTGTATGGGGAGCTGCTCCCCCAATCTGTCTAAACTGCACCCCATTGAACCTCAGTCTTTGCATCTGGTGCCTCCTCTGCTGCCTTGCTCCCTGCACTACCTTGAGCCTCCACATCCCAACCTTCACACCTGACCGCCCACTGGCTACAGCCAGATCTCCACTTCCCCACATTAGACCCCTCTGAGCCCCCAAAGCCTTTATCTGGAACTCCCTGCAGTGAGCCTCTCTGCATCCAGATCTCTTCCTCCCCCCTTCAGCTGCCTGTACCCAGACTGTCCCACACAGAATCCTCACCCTGCATCTGGATCCCCATAGCCTAAGCCCCTCAACTCTTGAACCTGCCTGGTTGAGCCCACTTGTCTCTCACCTGGGGCAGAGGGACATAGCTCCAGGGTGTTACTAGAACAGGCCTTGTGCTGTCAGGATCGGTCCAGCTTCAGCACTGAGTCTGTGTCCTATGGATCAAGGGGGGACTGCAGGGTGATCTTCCTCCTTCATGCAGCCAGTGGCCTGTGTTCCCCTCTGCCATGCTGCAACCTCTATTTATTTACAACTTGGTGCAGAATGCCTTCAGGAGTACATGAAGTGCCTCCATCACTTGTAACTGGAAATGGGGAGGGGGTGCTGTTGGTCTCTCCTTATCTCTTTGGATTCATTGTGCCTTGTGTGTGTTTCTAACCCTTTCTCTTGTTGCTGTCACTCCTCCTTTCTTCGCTGGCGCCATTTCTGTCCATCCCATCTCATTGGCTGCTGTAGCAATAGGTAAGAGATGCGTGGCAGGCCATGACTGGCCCTACAAAGTGGGGAATTGAATTGCTAAAATTTCATTCGGTTGAGGCTTCCTCTCTATCTTGGCCAGTCCATGACTCTTGTGGCTAGTATTAGTGGGTTAGAACCTAGGAATGGCAGGGTTAGCTCAATCCTGGGTTTAGTACATTGCAGGCTTTGAGTAACACTTCAGTATGACTGAAGAATTTAAGTTCCTTAGTATGAGAAGTAAATTTTTATAAGCCTTACTCCACTGAGACAAACTAAACTAGTATTTTTTCAAAGTTCTTGGGCAGTAATACTTCAAAACATAGAATGCGGTGCTTTTTTGTGAGTACTGCCCAGTACACAGTACCGGCACCTCCAGAGCTCAACACCTTTTTCCCTGGAGTACCGGCAGCTCTTTCTTTAAAAAAAAACAAACAAAAAAAAAAAACAAGCATGGATAGAATGTAAATGGTGGTCTGTAACTTAGTCCTTTGTGAGGATGGGCATTTGTTACCCAGCTCGCTAATGTAAATTCTGCCCAGTATCTTGACTACTAGAATGGAAAAGCATCAGAATGGCGGGAGGTGGTTAACACCTAGCAGTCTATTGAAGTGTGTTTTCTGATCCTTTGACATAGAAGAGAGTGCAGCAGCAGAGGAATTGAAGGCCAGTTATATGGCTTATAGCTCATTGCTTGGTGTACAAACTGCAGTTCTCAGGCTTGCATCAAAATGTAAAAAGCCTCCCTGACTTACTCCCTTGATTTCTGATCTTAAGCTTCATCTTAATTATGTCAGTATCAGAGGGGTAGCCGTGTTAGTCTGAATCTGCAAAAGCGACGAGGAGTCCTGTGGCACCTTATAGACTGACTGAAGTGTAGGAGCATAAGCTCTCGTGGGCAAAGACCCACTTCGTCAGATGCATGTAGTGGAAATTTCCAGAGGCAGGAATAAATATGCAGGCCAGGATCAGGCTGGAGATGATGAGGTGGATCCAATCAAGGAGGATGAGGCCCACTTCTAGCAGCTGATCTGGAGGTGTGAATTCCAAGGGAACAGGACCTAACCAGATCAGCCATACTGTCACTGGTACATTCTCCTGCACATCCACCAACGTAATATATGCCATCATGTGCCAACAATGCCCCACTGCTATATACATCGGCCAAACAGGACAGTCCCTATGTAAAAGAATCAATGGACACAAATCTGATATTAGGAATGGCAACATACAAAAACCTGTAGGGGAACACTTCAATCTTCCTGGACACACAATTGCAGATCTAAAAGTAGCCATCCTGCAGCAAAAAAAACTTCAGGACCAGACTTCAAAGAGAAACTGCTGAGCTACAGTTCATCTTCAAGTTTGACACAATCAACTCTGGATTAAACAAAGACTGTGAATGGCTCGCTAACTACAAAAGCAGCTTCTGTTCCCTTGGAATTCACACCTCCAGATCAGCTGCTAGAAGTGGGCCTCATCCTCCTTGATTGGATCACCTCCTCATCTCCAGCCTGATCCTGGCCTGCATATTTATTCCTGCCTCTGGAAATTTCCACTACATGCATCTGACGAAGTGGGTCTTTGCCCACGAAAGCTTATGCACCTACACTTCAGTTAGTCTATAAGGTGCCACAGGACTCCTCGTCGCTTGAATAGTCAAACTGTCAACTGTGCAGTAAGGATATGCAGTAAGGATATTAAGGCAAAGGACCAGAATAGTAGTGCATCATGCTGGGGTTAAGGGGAATGACAGAGCTACGCAGGGGAAGCTGGCACTGCACTGTGCAACTACACTAGTGCATTTCCATTAGCATGTTGTACCATTAGAACCGTAAAATCCATCAGTCAAATGCTGTCTAATTCAAGTGTAGTAGGATAAGGGAAAGTGTGTGGACTGGAAACACATGTAAAGTGCTCTAATTCACCTGGTTTGCGCTTCCTCATTAATGCTTGCTGGGTTCTCATATGAAGCAGATCTGGGAACAACCCCATTCTTGACCTGGCCTGCTTCTCTATTAGGCAAGTGACTCGTAAAATTTGTGTTTTTTTTCACAATGGCATGTGATTTGACAGTCCCTTCCAAGAAGGGGTTGCTGTCAACCTAATCATCAAGCAAGCAAAACATGTGCGGAGGGAGGGGGAGATCAGGAAGTAACAGGCTGCATTTGGTTAGAATTGGATTTCACTCTAATTTGGTCACAGTCTGCTATGCCTTTTGGCCTCTGACAGTGCTAGCAGATGAGGGGAGCACTAACAAGGTGAATTGAGAGGAAGCCTCGTTAGGCAAGTTGAGAAACTTCCATCTGCCTCCAGATGGGAATTGGCATAGAATCTTAGTCCAAAGCTTCTTGGAGTTCCAGCAGGGCCTTTCCTTGTACTTCACATAGTATACTACAGGATTTAACATGGCTAACTGTTCCTGAGCTAGGTTAGACCCCAGTAGCTATAGTGTCCCAACACCCTTCCTGATGAGGGCCAGGTGCAGGTAGCTCAGTAGGCAACTGGTCAAACAGTGTAGCCAAATCTGCAGGGTGCATATGGAGTTAAGTCTCTGTTTTTGTGTTTGTTTGTTTTTTTTTCTGCCTCTTGTGATAATTCTCTAGGCGGAATGCAGTGGATGCCTTCCGTGTCAATGTCATTCACGCACGGCAGCAGGTGCGTTCGCCCGTCACCAACATTGCCCGCACCAGTTTCTTCCATGTCAAGCGTTCCAACATCTGGCTGGCTGCTGTCACCAAGCAGAATGTCAATGCTGCTATGGTCTTCGAATTCCTCTACAAGATGTGCGACGTGATGACTGCTTACTTTGGGAAGATCAGCGAGGAGAACATCAAGAACAACTTTGTGCTGATCTATGAGCTGCTGGATGGTGAGGAGTTTCCCTTCTGGCACCTAGTTGAGACATCAGTTGATACTCAGGAGCCAGTTGGTCATAGCCTAGCCACATACCAGTGTTGTCTCTAAGTATCTTGGTGTAGTTTGTGTGGGGCTGGACCATACAGCTTCTACCACTGCGGTGAAGTTCCTCTGCATTGTCTTCCAGTGCTCTCAAGTATAGGGCAATGGTCCTTTCCCCATTCTCAGACTTAAGCTTTTTAGCTGTTCCTCGCTTGAGTAAAGAGATGAAGATGGCATAAACATGCACAAAGCAAATCACTGCTTCAGCAGCCATCATTGAATCTAATCAAGAGCTACTTGCCCTGTTCCTTACTTGATGTTAGTGCAAGTGTGGGGAGCTAACATCTCAGTCCTCTGAGGAGAGAGTGCACTTCTGTTGGTGTATTATTGCAGTCTTTTATATGGCTATTCCAGGTACCTCCTTTAGATGCTCAGTGTATTTTAAAGGAATCTGCTTGGGTCCATGGAAGCTAAAGAACTGCACTTGAGCTGATTCTGGGACCTCATCTTGCCTAATACTAATGTAAATCTAATGCCTTGACTCTCAATAGCCAGTGTCAGCTGTTTCCTAAAACCAAGTGCCATCTTCCTCCAGACTCTGAATCAAAAGACTGAAACCAGCATGAGTATATTAGCATTGTCACCTGCCCAAAGGTGACTGTGCTCAATAAACCCTCTATAGGTCCCTCTTGGTGGAAGAGGAGAAACTATAGATTTGTACTTTATTGCCATTTCTCTTGGATGTCAGGCTGTGTTTGATGCCCAAAGCCCAGAATGGGAACAGTTCCTGCATGCGCAGTGTTCTGTTATATTCACATTACAGGTTTGTCATCCCTGCTGGACTTTGTGGGTGGTCTGCTCTCTCCTGGAGGGGTTGAGTGCATTTTTTTTCTGTGTGGCTAACAGCTGTTTCTCTACTCTGCTGGCTCGCCTTGCGGTATCACTACTCTGCTGTTATTTTTTTAGGTTTTGATTTTTATTACATCTTCATGAGAAAATCAAAACCTAAAGAAAATGCTGCAAAGATAGATTATTCTGCTGTTGGAAAACCCTCTTCACTGTCCCCTGGATGTCTGTGGATAGACCCTCTTCAGTATCCCCTGGATGTCTGTCTTGGCTTGCTGGGATCTAGACTCTGAAGTACAGCCCTGTGAGAGCTAGTGAGCTCCTTGCTTCCAGCTAGACAAACCTTCCTTTGCCCCCAGACTGGCTTAAATTCAGTTCCCCAGACAGGCACTGCAGTTAATCCAGCAGGGCTCTGTCTGGTGCCAGACTTGGGCTGCTCACATGTGCCCTGCTTCAGAGGCTTCAGTCTCTGTATAGGGGCATGGGCATCCATGTGCCAGTCCTTTCTCCCTCTAGCAGTGTTCAGCCCTGGGGCTGCCTGTGTTGGAAGTGACTTCTACCCTGCAACTCTCCTGTCTTGTGGATTCTTTGAGCTGATTTATTCTTTATCCTTCTGTAGAAATCCTGGACTTTGGCTATCCTCAGAACTCTGAGACAGGGGCCCTGAAAACCTTCATCACTCAGCAAGGCATCAAGAGCCAGGTAAGGAAGGGGATTCGGCACATAGAGCAGGGATAGGACAGAGCAACCATCTTGGCATCAGTCTGTTTGAGGAAGTGTCACGGTCTATCTCTTGGGGGGGGGAGGATCCATCTAAACTACAGTTTGACCATGAGATCCAAGCTGCTCGTGATCCTGAGCATGGAATAAGGAAGCTGCATAGATGGAGGGGAGGACCTGAATAGTGTCTCTCTCCGCTTACAATATATTTGCTCAGGCTCTTATTTTTCCTCCCACAAGGGTGGGGTCTGAGCTGCCCCAACTCAAATTGCTCCTTCACTTGCACATGCTCAATAGGCAGTGCAATGAGATCAAACTAAATGAGGCTGGCAGGTGGGGATAAATGTGTATCTTGGTAACTCATGGACTTCGCCCTGTTAGATAACGTGTTCATGTCCCTCTGCTAGAGCAGGATGGCTCCATCTCCACCCCTAGTCTACTCTCCACTTCTCAGTGTCTCAAGCCCTTGGGTACTCACCTTCAGCCTAATAAGTCTGGCTGTTCATTGTCCTTACTCTTAGCTACAGAACTTTGTGCTCGACTGAGATGCTGCCTAGTTGAGTCTTTGTATTATGGTCACACCTAGGAAGCCCCAGGCGAAGTTAGGTCTCAACTGTTAGGCAGTGTACAGATACTAGGCAGCGTTTGGCCCAAAGACTTTAAGTCTAGGTAGCACTGATTTATCCTCTTTGCTCCTATCACTTGATAGACGATCCTTCATGTGCCCCAAAAGGCTGGCCAAATGTTAGAGGGAAGCTTAATCCCCATGAAGGGCAGTGTAACCCCTTGCTGTTAAGTGACTTTTGGATTGTCCAGCCTGAAGTGGAGCTCAGAATTGGGCATGTTTGAACTTTGTGCAGACCCTGCATATTTCCTGGGTGAGCTGAGTCCCTTCTGAGGCGGAAGGGCCAAGTGGGATGAAAGAATTCTGCCTCTAGTGCAGTTGCAGGTCATGTTGGACCCTGTGGAACTGCTGAACAGTCAGCTCGGGTTCCAAATGGCCCTTCCTCTAGCAGGTCAATGAAATACTCTGGCTATGTCTACCTTTTTTTTTTTTTTTTTTTTTTTTGGAACATCCCTTCCACGTAAAATGAAGTTTACAGGGATGGTAAAAGTGCATCTGCTCTTCAGGGGGGAAAAAAAAATATCTAAGAGCAGACACATTCCTTGGGTGTGGCGCAGGTTTTTTCGGTATACCTCCGGTATCCCAGGAAACTCTGTAGTGTAGACATAGCCTCAATGTAGTTGAGGCAAAAACCATGCAATTCAGAGTGAAGGATGTCCCTTCTCTTCACTTGCTCCACCTAGGCAGCTTTGAAAGAAGGGAGGGGTCTGATGTCCTCAATCTGCATTAGCAACCAGTCTCAAACTTATTGATCTAGTCCATTTATTTTTGCTCAAACCCTCCAGTGTGTCATGGGGGAGCCTGCCTTGCTGTGGTTTTATGGCTTTTAGCTTCCTGGCTGCAGTCCCTTCACCTAAACTAACTTTCCCAGTCACTCCTTTATTTAAAAAAAAAAAAACCACCAACAGGAATCTAGCAACAGTGGCCTCCCCCTTGGCCAGCCCAGAGCCCTGCCCCCATTCCCTCTTGCACAAACTGCTGACTTGTACTCCAGCAGGAAGTAGCAAGGGCCAGATGTGACATTTCTGGAAAGGCTGCTCTTTCAGACTTCCTCCCTTCTGACCCTCACTGCTGATCACTTCAGCCTGCTGCAATCTGACCCGCACGGCAGTCTCTGCTCAAACTGGCTGAGTTGGCTCCAGTTCCTAGGAAGACTTAAAGCTAACATCTCCATCACTTCCTTCCTTAATATTTGAACTGTTTTTCATTCCTGTTTTTAGCAAATCTTCATGCTGTTGGGCAGTAAGTTGCCACATTCAGCTCCGACTCCATCACTATTAAGGATGTGCAAAGTTAATCAGTTAACATCACCCTTCATAGGTGATGCTTACTGGTTCCAATTAACTGAATGGGCTGGAGCAGCTCCATGCCCTGTACAGGCAAGGAGCTGCTCCAGCTCTGCAGGGCCCACTGTGGCTGGATTAGAGCAGCACCTGTCCATGACGGGCTCCCCTCAAATTGGTTAACTGCTTAAACACTGCATATGGTATACAGGCAGTCCCTGGGTTACGTACAAGATAGGGACTGTAGGTTTGTTCTTAAGTTGAATCTGTATGTAAGTCGGAACTGGCATCCAGATTCAGCCGCTGCTGAAACTGACCGCCAGTTCTGACTTGCATACAGATTCAACTTAAGAACCCCAAGCGTCCCCAAGTCAGCTGCTGCTGAAACTGATCAGCGGTTGATTCCAGGAAGCCTGGGGCAGAGCAACTCTGCCTCGGGCTTCCTGTAGTCAGCGCTGGTCAGTTTCAGCAGCGGCTGACTTGGGGACGCCTGGGGCAGAGCAGCTGGGGTGCTGCCGGGTTGGTCCAGTAGTGCCCAGAGTGGTGCTGCAGGACCAACCGGCAGCGCCCCAGCTGCTCTGCCCCAGGGTCCACAACAAAAGCCTGGTCTGGGGGGGGGGGAGTGGGGGGGGGGCACACTAGCTGCGCCTCCCCCCCCCCCCCCAGCAGACCAGGGACACGGGGAGCAAAGCTGCAACGGCAGTGGGGTGCCGCGCCTCTGAGGCTTTGCTCTGGCAAAGCCTCAGAGGCGCGGGAACCCGCTGCGGCTTCGCTCCCGGTGCCCCTGGTCTGCTGGAGACGGTCTCCAGCAGACCAGGGGCACCGGGAGCAGCTTTTCTCGCCCTGGAGGTCGAGGTGGCGGATCGCTGCCTGCGAGCTCCGGGGCGCGAGAGCCCCGTTCGTAAGTGCGGATCCGATATAAGTCGGATCCGCGTAAGTCGGAGACTGCCTGTAGTCTACATCTGGCATTGTAGAGGTTCTTGGATGGTATTGCTGGAGTCCTGCCGTATTGCTGGGGGATTTCATTCCTACCATTGTGCACTCTTCATCCTGAATGAAACCAAGGAAACTTTTTTGCTTGGATGCAGAAATTTGTGTTCCAAGGACTGCAACATGTAAACACTGAGACTAAACCTGCAAAAGCATCATGTATACAGGGCAAGGCTGAGCAGTTTGCTTTCCCTGTTTGTGACAGACGTTTTAGGCCTCTAATCTATCTGTAGTGTGGAAAAGGCTACCTTCAGTTCCAAATAGCCTGGCTTAGGTTTGAACTCTGGCTCCTTTAACACATTGAACCCCCCCCCTTACCTCATCTAGTGTCCAAAAATGCATATTGCCACCTTGCAAGAGCTGGTAGCAAGTGGATGTGAATGTATCCCAGAAATGGTAGGTATGAGCAGCTGTTGCTTAACAGCTTCCCTCAACAGCTCCCTGGGGATTCTGGAAAGGATCTCCAGAGTGACACAACTCCATGACAGGCATCAGTGTGCTGGGTGGCTTTGCTTCCAGTCTCTTGTGTACCAACACAAGGGGTATTCTGTTTTCTTTGGAGATCTGGCGCTACAACACAGCATGGTATAAATTGAATTGATCTGCCTTGGCAGAAGTTTGCACTACAGCTTGGCTCATCCTCTCTTTCATGAGAAACTAAACTCCGTTTTTAGAATCTTTTTTCCTAGTGTCTTTGCTTCTGGGCAGAAAAAGGGGGGCCAGTTTGCCATCTCTTTAGCCTCTGTTATAAATAGGAACTTCTAGGAAAAGAGCATCTGTCTCCTCCCCTCTCCCGGTAAATCCAAAAAGTGTCTTAACTTCCTACTGCAAGTCGCATCAGCCTCTCCCTCACTTCTCACTTATTAGCAAGTTCTGGACATTGTGCACCTATAGGAATTCTAGAGCTACAAAATGTCTGGCAATCCCCACTCTGATTTGGAAGCCTCTCTGCATTCCAGAGCCCAGGGTGCAGGCTGATTAGCACTCCACATGCGCCCACAGAGGATGGCATGCTGGGCCTATCTCTGTAGCAGCATGTTCAAAACAGAATCCTGCCACACCATGATATTCAGAGGATGTAGTGACTAGAGTAGCTGTGGTGCTGCCTTGGTGCCCAATACCTTTGGATAAGGCAGCTGTCCACCTCACAGGGTTTAACCACCTCTCCAGCTCTATTCATTGGAGGCAGTTGGGCTCTAACCTCATTTGGCTGCTGGACAAAAACAGCCACCAAGTGGCTTGGGCAGTTAGAATCCCATCAAAGGAACATTCTTTCATTTGAGCGGTGGGTTGAGCCATACACCCAGTGGCTTCCCCATGTGACAGTATCCTGCGCTATGGCTCTGATTATGTCATCAACCATGATTTGGATCTGAGAACATGTTCCACTGACTTGTGCCTTACAGAAATTGACACAGCAGATGCCTTCACAAACTGGAGCCCTGCAGATTTGTCTGCTGAAGCCTCCCCATTCTTGTCCCAGGCCTAAAATTGAAGTAGTTGCTTGGCAAAAATAGTCACAGGATTTAAGGATGCACATATGAGAAGGTGGACAGTAGGGTCCGGGTGAGATCATGGGATACCCAGCAAGGTATTCAGCAAAGTGCTTAGGGACAGTGCTCTGAAGATCTTGTTTTGTTCAACAGGAAGGTAATAGTCTAATGGCAACATGAGCACAACCAGAGATCTGTAACCTAATTAACAAGGAGCTTTGCATAAAACCAAACTTCTTGCTGTCTCTGTTGTTAGCTTACAATACTGAAGTCAACGAATGGTCCTGCAGCACCTTTAGAGGCTAACAAAAATGTAGATGGTACCATGAACTCTTGTGTGCACAGCCCAGTTCACAAAAGCTCATGGTACCATCTACATTTTTTGTTAGTCTCTAAAGTGCTGCAGGACCATTCTTTGAGGGTTTTTTCCAGTTACAGATGAATATGGCTACCCTTCAGGCTTAATACTGAGGTCACATACTGCCCCCTTGAGGCTACAGGGACATGAGGCAGATGTTGCCCTAAACATAGTAATTTTCCTGGAAGGACTAGGTGTCTCCCCCTAGATGTAGAGTACCTTCCTGCTTTCCCTCTGTGGTTGTGCTGAGGCTTGGCAGGCACCCGTGACTTACACTGGGGAAGTGCAGAGCCTAGACCTAGTGCCAATGGGTGTCTTGCTATGCAAGGCCTGGTTTCTCCACTCTGCCTGTCCTGCTGAGCAGACTGCAGGCTCCGGCCTTGCCCCTGTTCAGTGGTGCCTTGACAGGTCCATGTCTGAAAATAGTCCCTCCAGTTCACCATAGCCTGAGCTTACAGGATAGCCTTCATCTTGTGTGTGCTTACTAGCTGCCCAGGTAGTGACAAGCTAACCTACTTCATTCTCCTCCTGAGGTAGCCCTGAACCTAACCTGCCTCTCTCCTTTTTCCTCCCCTTTCCTGCTACTGACCTGCTTGCCTGTTAACTCTGTGTGTGCAACACTTGCTGCTATACATCTGCTTCCTCTCACTCTGCGTCTGACTGGACCTGCCTGTAGCACCAGGTAGGCAAACGTAGCAAATCCTTAATGCTCTTAGTGGTGCAGCTGAGTTAATGGGATTAAATGAAAGAGCAGCAGCTGTTACTGACTTCATGTATAGGTAACATGACATGGAATGGCTGTCCCCAACTTGCTTATGCTTGGGTGCCTCTTGCGAACCGTTGAAAACAGGGCTGATCCTGACCTGACATGTCTAAAACACAGAACCATGTCAAACTCCTGTCTTGTTACCTTAACCTGGTGGCATTATTCTTGCAACCAGCCATCATGGTTCAGTAAAACCTGAACTGCATTCTTGGTCTATGTTCCACCTAACCTGATGGAAAGGTCTGTCCTTGCTTCCTTACAACGGCAGAGATTAGCAGCAAATGTGTGAATCAGAGCAAGGAAACCCTTATGGGCCCTGCATACTATCTTGGCTATTGATACCCCATGGGGTATCATGACAGCACCCCAGATGAAGGCAAGAGATGCGTTCTCATGACTGCTTATGTCTTATATATTCAGCTGTTTATAAAACTACTATGCTGAATTCAGTCTTGTGCATAATCTCGGGTTTCCAAAAAAAATCTTCCTTCAGACTAAAGAAGAACAATCTCAGATCACCAGCCAGGTGACTGGTCAGATTGGTTGGAGACGTGAAGGGATCAAGTACCGTCGGAATGAGCTTTTCCTGGATGTGCTGGAGAGTGTGAATCTGTTAATGTCACCACAGGGTAAGTGGAAGGGCAGCAGGTTCTTGTCCCAGTGGATGGGTGTGGAATCCAGTCTCCCCAGAGGGCAGGAGCTGGGGATTCTGTGGGCAGCAGTCTACCCTCCCAGTGCTGATTCAGTGTGCTCTTCTCCACCCAGGCCAGGTTCTGAGTGCCCACGTCTCTGGCAGGGTGGTGATGAAGAGCTATCTGAGTGGAATGCCAGAGTGCAAGTTTGGCATGAATGACAAGATCGTCATTGAAAAACAGGGCAAAGGGACTGCGGATGAAACAGGGAAAAGGTAAGTGTTCGGGCAGGACTCCTTAGGCCCCAGGGACTTGGCAGGCTCTGTCTACTACATCAAAACTGGTGTGAGATCTTTCTTATATGGTGTCTGAGACCTAGATGACTAGTTCTTTCCATATATTGCATTGACAGTTTAGAGGTTTAAAAAGGACAAGCTGTCCTGAAGGCGGCAGCATAGAGAATCTTGCTGTCTTGGGAATGATCTAGTTCCAGGTCTGAGGTGAGCAAGAAGACAATCTGCTGCGAGTTGCACAGAAGCTTTGGTTGTGTTCTACACAAGGCACTGACATCAGAATGAGTAGCTGCCATCTGTTAGGTCCAGTCATGCCTGTGCCAGATTGGCTGCGGAGGGACCCAACTACTCCTGTGGCTGACTTCTCACTCAGACATGCTAGTGTGAAGTCAGATCTGTGGGAGGCTTTGATTCCTTCCTACAGTTGTCACCTGTAGGGATCCCTTGTGGAGATGTTTCCTCCAGAGAATCCTCAAGCAGCCCGTTGTGGCCATATAGAATGGAGGAGGGAGCACAGGCTCCTCTTCATGATTGCATTGCAGCCAGATCACTGACCTTCCGGCTCTGAGAATGACCAGTAAGACTAACATGCAGTGATCACCTGATGTTAAAACGGTCTCAGGGCGGGGTCAAGCAAAGGCAGATGATGTGGGAGCTGGAAGCTTCTCACCCTCCTGCCCTGGTGAACCTTGTGGCACCAAGGACTAAGTCAGTTCTGTTGCTCTCGTGCTGTATAGATAGGCTTGTGCTCCTCAGTCTCTCTGCTTGAGACAAGAATGCTGAATCGGACCGGGAGTACGGACACCAAGCCACTCTGTCCTCCCACTAACCACTGGTTACCTTTTTCTCTTGTTTTCTGCTGACCCCAGTGAATTGGGAAGGTAGATAATCTGCTTTTGCTGTGTGCACACACTCTGCTCCCCATCCCTGTCTCTTGCTTGGCGTGACTGTGCATGTGACTCAGACCTCAGACACTTCCCCAATGGCTCCTGTGGCTGAGCTGCTACCTGCTTCTCTTTCAGAACAAGCCAAGAAGTAGCCCTTCACTGACCCCTTTAATCACCTCTGTCCAGGAGTTACATTGGAGGTGACCAAGCAAAGCCCCATCTGGCCCTAGGTGAGGGACTACTGCTCTCAGCACTAGCAGCCATCTCTTTATTAGCACTTCTGAGCAATAGAGGAGCTTAAGTGGGGAGATGTGGTAGGAGTCTTCAGAGCAGGCTTGCCAACTGTAAAGCTGCCCCTCCAAGCAGGGGAACTCCCCATTGCAACAGTCAAACTGAGCCATCTCTGGCTGTGGCAGCAGGAACAGTGAATTCTGGTCCTGAAGTGCCCTATGGTGGAAACTGTTTTCTAGGCTCCAGTATATGCAGGTTTAAGGCACAATGGTTCCAGCTTTGCCAAACTTTAGTCTAGCCAGTCTCCCAAGTCCCAGTCTCTCCCTCATTCTCCTCAGGATTTTCCTGGTTTGGCTAGTCCAGCAGTGAAGACTTTCCATAGGTACATGGGAGGTCACCAGGACCTCCTATGGGAGCGTCTCTCTACTATAACACAAAAGAAGGGCCTTGAGCTTCTTATAAGAGGAAGCAGTTGGCAATCCCCACTGAAGAGGCCAATGTCAAGGCTGCATTACAAAGACTGTGTATAGGGGAGCAGTGACCAATCAAACTGGAATCTGTCCTTGTAGCCGCCATCAATTAGCTACTTCAGGATACAGATGAATCATAAATGAGGAGCAAACTGCTTCCCAGTCTGCTTGTACTTATACAACTCTCCCACTGACCATGGAGGCCCCTCAGCTGCCAGACTCCTGCACTCTGGGTTCCCTTCCCTGTCACCTTTGACTCTTCCTCTCATGTCTGCCCTTAGAGCTTTTGAGATTGCCAAGTGCCCCTTGTATCCTCAGAAGCTATAATGAGGATTTTCAGAGCGTTGGGACCTAGTTGCTCATTCCAGGAGCAGCATCTGTCTGGCTTCTACAGGTGCAGTGCTAGAAACTCAATTCCTGAGCTTAAGACCCATGGCAGGGAAGCATTGATCCAGCCAGCACAAGTTGGGCATGTGAAGGACAACGAGGAGGGGTTAGGTGCATAGAAACAGGCCCAATGACTCAAACTTCACAAGCTGGAGATTTGAGAAGAGATACCAAGTTCAGAGTGGAATAGCATTTTCCTGCACATAACACTTGCCTTCCCCTCAGGCTTCACTGCTGGGGGACCCATTTGGGTGGGGCTGGCTGAGTTTCCCATTGCCCAGTGAAGCAATGTTGACAGGATGGACTCCAGCATTGGACCCTAGGGCATACTCCACCTAGGCCTCGGTTCACATTTCTCACTTAGTGTCCTGAAGGTCTGTGGTGACTTGAGTTATTTTTTTTTTTTCACTGAGACCAGGAAAGTGTCTGAGCTGGCAGGCCTGTGTCACCTGAATCTCTTCTCCCTCCCCTTGCTCCCTCACTTCCTTGGTACACCCGTGATGGCGAAGTGCTCACGTAGACTACTCACTGCAAAACGCAGCCTGCGCAGAACTCACGTGCCCCACACCGTTCTAGGGGACTGCCAATTGCCCTTTAACTCTGTCTTGTTCTATAGTGGCAAACAATCGATCGCCATCGACGACTGCACTTTCCACCAGTGTGTGCGGCTCAGCAAGTTCGACTCTGAGAGGAGCATCAGCTTCATCCCTCCTGATGGGGAGTTTGAGCTAATGAGGTATGGCCACTGGGAAAGCAGAGCGTTGGCCTCCCTCACGGCTATAAGCCTCCCTCTATGTTGTAGGCTTCCAGCAGCTCTCAAGTTCCTTGAACACTAGTAGCTGGCCCGTTTTGATCCCTCCCTCCCCTTCAGTGGGCTTGGGTATAGATCCAACAAACTGAGCCTTGGGAGGATATTGTTCAGCTCCCTGTTTTACAGATGGCACAGAAGTCAAGGGCTGAAGCCCAGGGTCATCTGAGCCAACTCCACAGCAGTGCAAACAGATCACTGATCTGCAGGGTGCAGCCCTGTTTCCTAGCACGTAAAGCTTGGTTTGTGACTGGCTTGAGCCAGAAACAGATTGCAGCAATCCAGTTTCCTAGTCCTCTACTTTCCCCATCAGCCAGCCTTCCTCATACTGCTTGTGGAGTGGCTCACTTGAGTGCTCTTGATAAATTGTGGTGCCATCCAGCAGTCTGAGTTTACCCTAGTGCATGGTTGGCCTCCTATCTTGGGGAGAGCAGCTGCCATTGGCAGTTGTATGGGAGTCTGCCCTTTTGTAGGGCTTATTGACCTGCTGTTCCTATCCCTGCAGATACCGAACCACCAAGGACATCATCCTGCCCTTCCGTGTCATCCCCCTGGTGCGAGAGGTGGGCCGCACTAAGCTAGAAGTGAAAGTGGTGATCAAATCTAACTTCAAACCCTCCCTGCTGGCTCAGAAGATAGAGGTAAGACGCAGCCCTGTCTGGTTTTGTACCTTGCAGAGAGGGGGCTTGGCTGGGACCCTCCGTGCTCTGGTAGGTGAAGTCTTAACTCCCAGAAAGGCTCAATGTTGGTCCTCCTTATTGCTGCTGAGCTGAGCGCAATGAGCCTGAAAAGCTGCACCTCCCATGTGGGGATGGTTCTCTGGGATCTGGGCTCATGCTGTGCTTTTCTGGGCATCTCTCCAGCTGCTGTGCGCTGAGATTCCAGGCATGGCTAAAGCTTGTACTCCTCTCACCTGACCAGTGGGCTGAGCTGCACCATTGCTCGCTGCCCTCATAGGTGACCAGCCCAGGTACAGATGTGCAGCAGCAGAGCCTGCTGTTCCCAGAGGCAGGGCCAGACTGAGGCATGGGTGAGCCGGGCAACTGCCTGGAGTGCCAACCAGTTGGGCGCTTATAGCTGCCATCAGGCACCACGCCCCCAGCACTGCGCCCACAACACCAGCCAGCAGCGCCCTGCATAGCCCGGAGCATGCGCACCAGCAGCGGTGGCTGGGCAGCACGTGTGCCATGCTCCCCAAGGGCGGGCCCCAACCGGTGCACCAGCAGCTGTGGCTGGGCCTGCGCATGTGCCATGTGCTCGGGGGCAGCGCCGCGCGCCTGAGCCCGGGGCACCAAAGGGCTCGGGCCGGCCCTGGCCAGAGGGAGCATAATACTGCAGTGCAGTACTGACCACCTCATCCAGGCTTTCATGGCATACCTAATGTAAACCTGTTGGGCTCGATGCAAACCTGTATGCATGAGGAGGACAACTCTGCAGTGGGGTTTACAAGCAGCCCTCAGGAAAGGTAACACCTGCTGGACAGCCCCCCAGCTCTCCAATGCTTCCTGATTCAGATCTGAATTAAAGGGAAAAGGCTGCTCTTCACATGGGTCTTGTAGCACCAGCTAACAGTTGTGGCTACAGGGGAGTTAAAACTCTCCCTGCCCTAGGGTAGGGCTGGGCAAAATACAGCCCAGGGGCCGGATCCGGCTCACCAAGCCGCCGGATCCATCATGCCAGAATCCTCAGGCACTGCAGTCCCTATGTTTTGCTGCTCTGCCGGGAGTAGGGGAACTTTGGTCTCCTAGCCACAGCCAAATGGTCAGCTCCTATTGGCCAGAAACAACCAGCCAATAAAAACTGACTTCGGCCAGTCTCTCAGCTCCTATTGGCTGGATGTTTCCAGCCAATCAGAGCTGAGAAACCAGGATTGGGGAGGTACGGCAAACCTCTTCTCTCCCTCCCTCCCTACCCCACACCTGGAGTTGAGTACTGTGGAGGGAACAGCTGGTATGTTCAAGTAGTCTGGGGCTGCAGCAGGCAGGGGAGCCCAATCTGCCATGGGGTTACTGCAGGTCAGGAGATGCTTAGGTAAGCACTTCCAGCCAGAGCCTGCCTCTGGCACCCCTGCCCCTCTTGCACCCCAACTCCCTTCCCCAGGTCATCATCCAAGCCCTCTGCACTCCCCTCCCCCAGATCACAACCCCCTCCTTCACCCAAACAGTCTCCTGCACCCCAGTCCCTTACCCCATGTGCTCTTCTGTACCCAGCTTCCATCCTAGACCCTGCACCTGCTCCACAGAAAAGTGCTGCCCTTGACCACTTTCCAAAATCTTGGAGTGCCCCCACTCCCCCCACCACCATCACCAAAAAATTACTCACCCCTACCCTAGGGTTTCTTTCTCCTGGGTAGGGTCTTGTGCTCTAATTCCTAGAGCACTGTCTAGTGTTTCAGCAATTGCAGCTCGGTTGTGAGTCTGGGGCCCTAGTCAGGAGATACAGGACAAGCTGCCTAGAGATACTTCACCTTAACCCCAAGCACAGTTCTTCCTGCCCCTGCTCACTGACTGTCTTTCAGGTTCGAATCCCAACTCCCCTCAACACCAGTGGAGTGCAGGTCATTTGTATGAAAGGGAAGGCGAAGTACAAGGCCAGTGAGAATGCCATCGTGTGGAAGTAAGTGAGCAGGGCAGCTTGGGCACTGCCTGCATGGGGGGTAGCCACACTTCTGTGCCAATCAAGAGTGTCTCAGCATCTCTGCTGGGTGCTTGGAGCTTGCAGCACCCTGTGTGCTGTAGGCCAGACCTCTTTCCATGAGAAGAGGTGGAATCTCCAGCAGGTTTCTGACCTGTCTGGCCTTTTCTCTCACTAGAATTAAGCGTATGGCTGGAATGAAGGAGTCTCAGATTAGCGCAGAGATTGAACTGCTGCCCACCAATGACAAGAAGAAATGGGCTCGGCCGCCAATCTCCATGAACTTTGAGGTAGGATGACTGCACCCTTCCTCAGACAGACCTAGCCTTAGGCACACTTGGCAGCTGCCACTTGTCCTGCTGGGAGAAACCTCTCTATCTTGGAAGCTGTGTAGCTCAGGCTGGGAGGAGGCCTCTGCTGCTAATTGCAGCAACATGTTCCCTATGTAGTTGTGATGCATCCACAAGGCACTTCCTCCACACGTGCCTTTCCTGTTCCTTTCTCAGGTACCCTCTGGTTTTTACCACACCTAGTTTGTGGGAGAACTGGGCCTAGAACTAGGTCTGTGCCAGGCTCACAATATTGCATCCCATGATTAGGTGTCGGCAGTGTTCCCAAATGCTATGCTTATACTCATTCCATTGGCTGTTCCTTCTCTCAACAGGTCCCGTTTGCACCCTCTGGGCTGAAGGTGCGTTACCTGAAAGTCTTTGAGCCAAAGCTGAACTACAGTGACCATGATGTGATCAAATGGGTGAGGTACATCGGCAGGAGCGGTATCTACGAGACCCGGTGCTAGCCCCAAGAGGCTGGCGGGTTCCGTCTCTTCCTCAGCCGCCCTCCCAGTCTCCTTGGTCTTCAAGTACACAAAGAGAGCATCTGTCTGGCCCCCTCTGCACACGGATTGGAAGTTAGACCCTGTGGCTCACTTCAGGAACGAACTCTCTCCTGTCTATGATTTCCATTACTACCAGATTGGCAGCTGAAGTTGAGAACCTGACCATGCACAGGGGGAGCCTAGCTAGCCTCCTGCTTCCTGTCCCAGGGTGGGGAGGGACTAGTCTAACCACCATCCTCCTGGGATGGTTCTAGGGAACATCCACCATTAAACTCTTCTGTTGGTGTCTCGCTACTTCCATCATATCCTAGTATTTTTGAAGTTCTTGTGCATCTGTACTTGTAGAGTAGCCCTGAAAACCATAGACTGGACAAATCAGAGTTGACGCTAACCTGGCTCCTGTACTAGCTATTGCTGTTGTGGTAGATGTTGCTGTGCGGTCTGAGGTGCCTAGTCCAGTGAGCTTACCACCTTCTCCTCTCCCCCCCTTTTTTCCCTCCTTGCAAAGTCTTCAGTATTGTCCTGTCATGGGAAGGTTTTATGACCAAAAAGGATGAGGGTTTAAGACTCTTGCTGGTGTGTGTGGGTGGCACAGCATTTCAAAGCCCCTACTAGGTCCTTGCAGCACTTACCCCACCTAATGCTGGTTTGAGCAGTTTGCCCTCCAGTGGATTGGAAACTCCTCTTCCATCCCAGCAGGTGTGGACACAGATCATCCTTGTGCTACCCAGGATGTGAACTACAGGATCTCTCTGTGGCAATCTGAAACAGGGTGGGCTGGTAAGAGCCCCAACCCTGCCTAACCGTCTTTTTCCCACTCTTCTATCAAATGCTTCTGGGTCTATAGAAATGCTGCTGCAACCCACAATCCTCTGCTTCTAATAGTGTGGTCTCCATTTTGTACACTTTGTGATTTGTCCAGTTCTAACCCTAATAAAGTACATAGAACAGAGGAGGCTGTGAGAGCTGCTGTTGCGGGGGCCCTGAAGGAGCTGAGCTGGGGGACAGGCCATGGCCTGTACATGCTGCCTTATTGCTGGACATATCTGAGCTCCTGTTAACCTAATAGCTTGCAAGTTGGCTGGGTTGGGGTAGGTAAAGGCGGCGGGGGGGTGGGGGGGACCGAACAGCTTTTGCTTGGCAGCACCACTCCTCTGGCTTCCCTTTGGGTTCTAACAGAGCTCTCCTAATGCAGCCCTCTGCAACTGGGAGGGGCAGAGGATGGGTTTGCAGCTGCAGTAGCCAGTAACCCTGCTACCTTAGGTAGACCTCTGCCTTCTGAAGTGACTTTCTAGGGCAGCCTGTGGCAACACTGTGCTCCAGTAATAAATGGGCAGAACTTCCAAGTCTTTAGGGGGTCATGGATGGAGCTTTAGTGGCAACTTTCAGGCTGGGACCTTTCACTGGTTCTGGCAGCTACTCACACTTGAGGCCCACATAGCCTGGTCTTATCCCAGAAGGGCCCTGGATTCTGCAGCAGCTTCACCTGGACTTAAGAGGCCTAGCTTAGTGACCCGGGTGGCCAGTACTGCAGTCCTGTGCTCATTACTTAGCTGTGAAGCGCAGACTTTGTGGGAAAGTAAAGATCCTTTCCTAGGGGTCGTGGCCCTGCACAGGGCCCAGGAGGCAGAACCAAGCCTGTGTTCTGGCAGGAAGTGATTGACCCTGCCAGTCTCTGCAAGGCTTGAGTGATGTAGCAGGGGAACCAGCAGTCTGGGACTCAGGGGCGGTTGCATTGGCTAAGGTTGGTTTTTCTGCACTGAGATGACTGGGGAAGCGGATTCCCTTGTGCTCCCAGGTAAGGGTGTCTGCAGACTCACATAGGCACCTGTGAGGTTTATCCTTAAACAGTCATGTCTGAGCTATGAAGACCAGTTCGAGACCTGACCTGTGCATCCTGTCGGTAGCAGTGGGGTGAGAGGTGGAGCCTTGCTCAGAGCCTCAGTTCTGCAATTGCAGGTCCAGATCTAGAAATGTAATTCCGACCCTGCCTCAGCTACCTGTTCCTGTGGGGTAGTGGCTCCCAAAAGCTCTGCTCACATGCAGGGAAGTAGTCTGTGTCTTATACCCAAGTCCTCGTTGCAATGAGCTCTGTCCTGTTTCCAGCTCCCCTTCTTTGGGGGGAGAGCGTTACCACAGCAGCCTGTACTGTGCTCCCTAATACAAAGCCAGGGTACTGCATGCAGACTGCAGGTGCTACCTTAGAACCGACAACTGCATTGAGCTTGGCTCCGTGTTCCGTGTCCAGATGATGACTCAAAGGATCTGAACACAAGTCCTCTTCTCCTTCCCTTCCCCCCCTTCCTCATCCCATCTGCAGCTCCCCAAGAAGTGCGCCGGGGGCCTTGCAACGACACAAATGTTGCCAACAGGAAATGGGAAGCTCCTGGGGGTGGCATCGGAATGGGATGATTCTCTTTCCCTGGGAACAGACTGATTGCTGTTGGCAGGGAGGGAAGTCTGCCTTCTGCAGGAGTATCCTTCCTTGGCAGTTGCAGGGGGCAGGACGCAGCAGTTTAGTGGCTATCTCCATGGCCGGACTTAAGCCGCTTTGGTTCTCATTCATTACAAGGCCCAAGGAACTTGTTGGTTGTACGGCAGAGCATAAACTACAGCAGTTTCCCTCTGCTGTCCTTGCTATCGATGGCTCTCAGGCTTGGCCAATCTCATAAGAATGGCCATACTGGATTAGACCAAAGGTCCATCTAGCCCAGTGTCCTGTCTCCCAGCAGTGACCAATGCCAAGGGCCCCAGAGGAAATGAACAGGACGGAGTCAGCAAGTGATCCCTCTTCTAGCCTCTGACAGAGCCTAGTGATGCCATCCTTGTCCATCACTGGCTATTAGCCAGTGATGGACCTATCCTCTGCATTTATCTAGGTCTTTTTTGAACCCTGTTGAAGGCCTGGTCTTCACAACATCCTCTGGCAAGGAGTTCCACAGGTTGGTTGTGCACCGCATGGAGAAAAATGTCCTGTTTGTTTAAACCTGCTACCTATCTCGATGTAGCTCATGCCCCCTTCTGCCTTCCACAAGGGAGCACCAAATGTCCCTCCCACCCAGGAAGTAATTCAAGTGTCTCAGGCTCTAAAAAGAAGCTGAGCTCAGTGAAGGGGCTCGGACCCCACTCTGTCATTCAGGCCAGCTGGGTTTGGCACTGAGCCACTAGCTCCCCAGTCTGAGCAGTGTGAGGCAGAGGCCGGTGCCCAGCAGCGCCAGTGGCCACCCAGGTTAGTGTGGTGTATGGATGTGGTCTCCAGCTGGCAGACAGGCCATGAGCCCCTGGGGCTGAATAGCTCACTCAGCAGCCTGTCTTCTGGTGGGCTGTGGAGGGTGCACTTGGGCAAACTGTTGCCGTCAGCTTCATCTCCTCTGAAAGCCTTCTGGGATTGCCACTGTCTAGGCTGGCAGAAGCAGCCAGTGACCATGGCTCCTTGAGGCAGAAGAGCTTGGTACTTGTTGCGGGGGTGGATGAACCACCTGTGACTTCTGCTTTCGGCGCTGCCCCTTCCTGGCTCTGCTCTAACACTGCAGCACGGGGTGAGGTCACCATCCCACATGGCAGAGAGCAGCAGTCAGCTGGTGCTAGGAGCGCCTGGTTTTCTAGTACCGGTTCTGCCTGGGACTTGCTGTGTGAAATCTGCCTGCCTGGCTGGGGTTTGCTGCCCTTGGCACATGGCTTCTGGACAGTCTGAACACCATGAAAAGGGCTTTTGCATGATCCTAGCAACAGGAGGAGCCCTGACCTTCACTTCCAGCCCTCTGAAGCCTCCTGTCTTTTGGCACCAGCCTTTCCATTTTAAACTGGATCCAGAGGCTGGTTGTCCAGGGTAGCTTCTTGGAGGTGGTTTTTGAAGCAGCAGGATCCTGCGCTGCCTCGTCTCCCCCTTCCCCCCCCCCCCTGATATCTGCCTGCTGGGTGCAAACTCCTGACCTCACAGGCTGCTGGCTCATACTCCCTTTCCAAAAGGGAGAATTTCATGCAAGAGCAGCATTTAATCGCCACCCCCAGTAACATGAGCCTGGGGCCCTTGGCGCTGCTGGGCTCTGAACCAGGCCGTCTGGCAGCAGCTTTCAGGAGCCTGCTCCCCTCCGTTGGCTCTGAATTCCTGATAAAGACCTAGGTCTCCTTGCCTGGACTGGGGGGGAGCACTCCTTCCATGTGCTGGGTTTCCCTGGACTGCCTTGGCTCCTTTGAGTCCCCACAAGCCGGGGCTGTGTTCATGCGGTGGAGGTTCTGTTCAGTAACCAGCGGGGAAGCTGCAGCATTGCTATCTGGCAGTGTGCTAGACTGGGCCCTTAATACAGGGGTTGGAAAGTCACCATACCCCTGGACTACAACTGCCTGGCCAAAGGGGGCGGGGCGGGCATGCTCTCAACCTTCTCACCAGGCCTTGCTCCCATTGCCGGGAGAGGACAACTTTTAGATGACCACTTGGTAAGTGTGGGGATGGGAGGCTGCACTATGCAGGGTGTGGGCTCCCTTCTGGCCCCACTGTCCTAATTATCAGTTGATCCTCGGGGCATCCATGAGGGGGCACTGGCAGACTAAGGGAGGGGCAGCACAGGGCTGGAGCAGCGCGCTGGAGAGGGGATTGCAAGCAAGGCAGAAGGCTGAAAGGGACAGGGAGAAGTGTTGGAGTGTCGGGGAGAAAGAGGCTGGGTTTGATGTCCGTGCGAGGATCGGTCTGTCTCAGAGCTGTGCAGCCTGCTAGCTCTAGTTGGGGAGGGGAAGGGGGTCAGCATCTGGCAGGGAAGCAGGAGCGTCTGAAGTGGGGCTTTGCTTGGTTCCTGTGCATTGGAGCCAGCTGTGCTGTGGGGACTCCTCACAGACGTGTGTGCTCACGGCAGAGGGTGCGAGTGGCTGACTGGCTGGGATCCGCTATCGTGCGGGTAAGGGGGGGGCGCTTCTTCCTGAGCCATCGCTTGGGGAAGGGTTTGCTGAGCTCAGCCATGAGCACGGGCCCACAGAAGGTGGGGGGAGGGGGGGATCTGCGCTGCTCATCTTGTTGCTGCCTGTGTTCCAGACTTTGCAAGGAGCTGGCTGGGATCGAGGGGTGAGTGGGGAACCTCTACTGCGGGACTCTGCATTCCCCGGGGGGCTGGGGGTAGCTATTCCCGGCACTTGGGAGGGGAGAGCTGGGCTATGGGGCGGGGTGTGCAGGAACAGAACTCAGCAGCAAAGTTAGGGTGACAGGGCATCGGAGGAATCCTGCCAGGAAATGGGGGAGTCCAGATTTCTTACCCAGCGTGCCGCTGTGTGAGGCTGTTGGGACCAGACAGGAGCCACCTCTGCCTCCTGTCATCTCTGGTCTCCCATCCCATTTCCCTCTGAGCCTCTCCTCTCCTCACTTCCTCAGCTGCAGCCTTGGCCGGAGCTGGGACCTGAGTCCAAAATAAACCAGAGGAATTTCCTCCAAAGCAGAGCCCCCGGCCCAGCATCTGCCCTGCTCCTGTGGCTGCAGGGACAGCTCTTTGAGCCATATTTCCACGGGCCTTGGGCTGGGGGAAGGGCAGCTGCAGAGTGAAATCATCCGCAGCCTATGGTGTTGAGGGAACCTTCATACTGCCAGCTAGGTTCTCAAACCATGGAGTCTGGTGCACAGGGAGGTTTGGGGGGGGGGGGGGGTTAAAACAGCAGATCACAGCTGGTTTTCATGGGGTTATCTAGACTTCCCAGGCAGAGTGATCTGGATCTCATTGCCCATGGTGCATGCTGGGGTCTATAGTCTCCCCGGGGCCGCCTGGGTGAAATTCAGACCAGGGAGTTCTGCCAAACTTGGGCTAGGACCAGTGTTCCCTGTGATCTGGGCACTTGTGTGGCCACTTGGATTCCAATGCTACCCAGATTAGCAGAGCGCCCATAGCTAGGGCATCTTTTTCCTACTGGTGGTGTGCAGTCGCACATGCATTGGTGCGCATAAAATTTATTCCACGTAGGGATGGAAAAATTAGAGGGAACTCTAGTGTCCACTCTCCATCCTCTGCCCCATACCCTTTACTAACCTGTACCAGCTGTTGGCTATGGATATTTCCCCATGCAATGCCCTAGCGCCTGGTGCTTTTAGGCTGGAAACCTTCTGCCCCTTCTTGCTGAGTGGGCAGAGCTGTGAGGTTGCCTGCAGCGTCTGCTGTGGTCGGGATGGGCTCTCTAGCAGCGGGTACAACACCAGGCAGGCTGGGGTGGAAGCCTGACTGAGATCCTCTTGCTTCACGGGGTGAGGGCTGACTCGTCTTCCCACAGATGGGAGCCATAGCCCCCCCAAGGGTCAGATCCTGGTTCTGCTGTCGCACGAGGAGGTGGCGTGGGCAGAAGGAGGCGCTATGCCAGCAAGCTGCTTGGTTATAAGTGGGACCATGCTAACCTGACCTATAAGTGAGTGTACCAGGGCCGCTAGGGATGCAACCGAGCCGCCCATCCCCCCCTCCCACGCTATTCCTATGTGGGGCTCCCTGCACAGAGCTCAGCTAAGCCTGCTCCAGCCTGGCCCATGACACAACTGCATCCCTTGCGGTGGGGCAAGCCCAGCCCTTTCGGTGTCCCTGTTTGCTGCTGTTTGGCCTTGAGGCCTAAGGAGGTGACCTATCGCCATAGCTGAGCCTGCCCCTGGCTCCCAGCCCCTCCCCAGCATGGTGTCTCTTGGGAGAGGCTGACACCAGCTTTTCCCAGCTGGAGCTAATTGCTTCCTTAGCATGATGATAGCCATGTGACTGCCAGATGCCCAGAGGTCCTTGCCAGATGTGAACACTGCAGGAAATGGGGGAACCCCTCCCCCTGACTCTGTGCAGAATCTGCTACCCTGGGTGCTGGAGGGCAAGGGGAAAGCCAAGCATGCCTCTTTGAGCAGAGCCTCTGCCTGCTGGGGGATCCAACCCTGCCCTGGGGTTCAGCCAACCAAGCTGAGCCCCTCCCCTCTTCCGCCCCCTTCCCTCCTCCTCCCCCAACACACACACTCCTGGTGCTGGGTCCCATGAGGACGTCCTGCCCTGGAGGTACCCAGGGATACTAGGAACAGGCTCCTTGTGCCCTGCTGCTGCTCTTGACCTAGGTCAGCCTGTTTCTGTGCTGCACAGACAGGACCCTTCCATGTAGCTAGATGGGAGCTGGCCTCTGCTCTCAAGAGTCTGAGAATTGTTGGTATTGCCCAGGCTCCTGCCCTGCCTTGACAATGCCCCTGCTGGGGACTAGCAGAGCCCCCTGTCTCACCCTGTGCATCACCCCCTGCTGAAAGCAGCTGAGCTCGTCCTGCACGTGCACCCCTGTCCCACCGTAGCCTTAGCTCCAAGAGCAGAGGCTGGAGAGATGGAAGAGCCTCTGGTGCCGTGGGTTACCCGCCTGTGCTCCTGATTGTGCAGTTCCCCAGCACCCTGAACAAGGGGGCCACAAAGAGCCATTGCCACTGCCTTCCGCATGTGGAGCAACGTCTTCCCCCCTCAGCTTCCGGCGCGTGGCCCCTGCCCAGCCAGCTGACATCACTATAGGTAAGGGGGGGGGGGGGCTGAGGCTTTCCGTCTCAGGGACTCTCCCTGCCTCTTCTCAGCCCTGCGATCTCCTGGGTGCAGATGGCTCCCCTGGGGGCTGCAGGGAGCCATCTCAAGGGCTTGGAGACCATGTGCTATCCCCATTTGCTCCTTCCTTGTGGCTAGACTGTACGGCCACAGAGCATCCCGGCAAGCCCACGGCCCCTCCCCGCACACACCTGGCACCGAAGTGGGGCTGTCACAGATGGACTTAGCACGGCCATCCAACCCCGTCTCCCCCCTCTCTAGCAGACTCATTACCCACCCACCCCTTCTATCTTTGCCCTGCGAGTTTTCTTGCCCGCTGCTTCCAGGCTCTCTCTCTGGCTGGTCTTGGGCAGGCTTCTACACTTTCAACCACCCTGACTGCTGGTTCTCCCCGCTGCACCCCTGCTTCGATGGGCTGAACGGGGAGCTGGCCCATGCTTTCCTGCCGCACCGGGGCGAGGTCCATTTCGACAACCATGAGTTTTGGATCCTGGGCCGCTCGCGCTTCAGCTGGAAACAAGGTATGACAGACCAAGAGGCAGCCAGAGATCTGCAGGGTGTCCTGCCCGTGGCCAGGTGACTTATCCTCTGCACCAAAGCACCAGCTCCATCCTGCAGAGTACGGCTGGGACCATTGTTCCCATTCCCAGCCCTTTCTCTGGGGAGAACTCACCCCACCACCTCTCTCCCTCTTGTGGTTTAAAGTAAAAGGTTCGGAAATGTGGCTAGTCCCAGGGAGGCGCAGAAACAGGCAAACTATTACTAAATATTTTTTCAACTTTTATTAAAGGGCTTCTACGTATAAATTATTATTTTATTAATTTCTTACATACGTAGGCACCAAATAATTATTAGAATGACCAATAAGCAACATGCAATACAGTAAAGAAAATTCCTTGGGGTTTCTCTAAATCCCAATAGTTCTTAACAAGGGCCCAGGGATTATTAACAGTTACATTTACATCAGACTTACTTATAAGACTAATCATTTATCTCAAACTCTTAACACTACTACTTAACAACACCGCTAAACAATTTCAGATAATATTTAACAGACACACAAACTACACCAATAACAACATATTTGGTATTTGTTATGTTTGGGATACATTACGCTCTACACGAACTCATTTGGTTGGGTGAGCGGGAGGTGGCCCTCGGGTGATCAGTCCCCGGACCTGGCTCATATTCTGCCTTCCAATGTTTATTCGGGATTCCTCAATTTGATACAGGAGGGGAAGCTGTTTTATAGAGAAAGCTTTTGCGCACTTTTTGTGATAGACAAGCAGAGCCTGTCTGTTAAGTGACAGGAGTAAGGGGGTGAGATGGTTTCCTGTTTTTCCCTTTTCTGCCTTATTGGGCATGGCACAGTCAGCACGAACTTTACATGAACTTTTCAGGTCTGGTTTTTGTTCCTGTTCGTTGCTGATCTTTGTTACATAGGGTAAGGTTTTTCATCAAGGGGAAGTTGACCTTTTGCTTGGATGGTAATACGTGCAAGGGGCCTGGCCAGCAAAGAGCCTGCTTTCACACCTCTGGGCTCTGCTCCCTTTCCCCACCAGCACTTCCTGCGCTGTTAACCAGCCTCCCCCGCTCACCACCCCTGCTCATCTGGTTGGGAAAGGCAGTCCTCCCCTCCATCCGCCGGCCCTTCCCCTGGGAGCCAATTAGTGCTGATGCGAGGGGAGCTGTCAGCTACTGGCTGTCAGTGTGTTGGCACAACCAGGCTCAGCCACTTGCTCCCCTCCCTGAGGATCAGGGCATTATATTCCCCCTCCCCCCCCAGCAGAAGTGCACCCCCTACAGCTCCCTGTGCCCCAGTAGGACTCTCCAGGGGGGCGTGCTGTCCACACATCCTGCAGCCAGCAGGGGCTGCCTTGTGCTAATGCTCACTAGAACAGTGTGGGAAATAATTTTTAATGGGGGGGCCACTCCAAGATTTTGGTAAGTGGTCAAGGGCTGCACTTCTGTGGAGGGGTGCGGGGTCTGGGATGACAGGTGGGATGTAGAAGGGAGCTTGGGATAGAGGCCTGGGATGCTGGAGGGAGTGTGGGTGAAGGAGGGGGTCATGATCTGGGGCAGGGTTAGGAGAATAGGTGCAGGAGAGGATTCTTGCCTGGGGGAGGGGTGCAGGGTCAGGGGGGAGTTGTGACCTGGAGCAGATGGGGAGAGGGAATACAGAGGGTTGAATGGTGGCCTGGGGGGAGGGGGCAGATTTGCCAGAGGCAGGCTCTGGCTGGGAGGTGCTTACCTAGGTGGCTCCCAGCCAGCAGCCCTGCAGGAACCTGAGACACGTTCCCTGCCTGTGTGCTGGGCAGGCTGCTTCATGTGGCTCCGCTCCAGCACAGGGAGGGAGGAGGCTTCATTTGCTGCCCCGGCCTTCAGCAACATTTCTTAGCTCATTTGGCCAGAAACTGGCCAATGGGAGTGGAGGGATTTTGCTAGGGGGTGCAAAGCCTTCCCCTCCCTGCCCAGACTGCACAGCAAGCCTGCTCTTTAAACCGTCTGCAGCCGCTGGATGGGGCGGCCACAGGCCGGATCCAGCTCACTAGCCTCCTCTTGCCCTCCCCTGCTCTGGAGACAGGTGCCCTGCCAGTGGAGCCCGGCATGCCCTGCCTAGGCCAGGCCAGGAGGAAATGACTGTTTGCCTAGCTCGTTGCAGCTCTAGTGCAGGGGGCGAGATTCCAGCTCAGTCATGCTCCTCCCAGTTCCATTCAAGGGAGTCCCAGCGGCATGAACCTGTGCCCTGAGATGACTAGGGTTGCCAGGTGTCCGGCAAGTAAGGATGCTTGCAGTTGGGTAGGGAGAAGCCAGGCTGGGCTAGGTCAGGAGCAATGCTCCAGTGCCCTCTGCCTGCCCCGCGATGGCTGGGTTTGGCTCCGTGCTGGGAGCTGCCAGGGCAGGCTCTCCGGCATGTCCTGGCTCCCTCGGGTGCTTTGTGCTTATTAGGAGTCTGGCCGAATGACCTGGTCCAGGTGGTGGCTCACGAGATCGGCCATGCCCTGGGCCTGTGGCATTCGCAGGATGTCCGTGCGCTCATGCACCCCAACGCGACCTACAGCAGGACGTGGCGCATTGGCCAGGATGACGCCTGGGCCGTTCGGCGGCTGTACGGTAAGGAGATGCCAAGGAGCACCAGCACTGATGTGTGCCCAGTGTCTAGTCGCCGCCTGGCCCCAGAAGAGAGGACTGTCCCCTAAGGGCTCCCTCTGCTGAGTCCTTGTCCTGCGCAGTCCCTTGTTGGCCCAGCTGCATCTGGCCGGGAGCCCAGAATGCAGAGCTGCCTTGGCTCATCTTTGGCCAGAGTAGCCCTGGTTCCTTAGCAAGCGCCCGGAAATCACCATCTTCCCGCATGCTCCTGCCCCGTCAATTGTCATGGGGCCTGAACCCATGGATGGCCGTGAGCACAGGGTGGTGCAGGCCAAAGCCTGGGACAAGGTCTGAGAGAGGCAGCTGGAGATACTGGGCTCCCATCCTGGCTTGGGACAGTCCTGTCCAACCCTGTCTGGGCTCTTCCATTCCAAATTCCTCGGCTGCTTCTGCACCAAAGGCAAGTCCCGTGGGAGGAAGTGGCTATTCTGCAATGCCCATCTCCGAGCGTTGTCCCTGCAGGCTGCGTGGATGAGAAGCGGCAGTGTGAGCCTTGGGCCCGGCAGGGGTTCTGCACGCGCCGGTGCGCCTTCATGAAGAGGCATTGCCCCCAAATCTGCAACTCCTGCTCCGGTAAGAGAACTCCTCCCCCGCTGGTGCTGTGGGCTACAGAAACCAGCTCCCCCCTGCAAAGCAAACGCCACCTAGCACCTCCCATGCCCCTCCCTCCTTTATTAGGCTGCTGCAGCATGCAGAAGGGAGCCATGGCCGCTTGGCTTGGCATCACTGCTCTGTGTCTTTCAGAGCTCCCTGCTGCCTCCCCCTCTGTACGGGTGCAGCCCCCCCACATTCACACCAAGTACCTCTCCGAAGGCAGAGCCATAACCTTCCGCTGTGGGCTGAACACCTCCAGGACACACCTGCAAATCAGGTGAGCTACTATCCAGCTGGGAGCTCTCCGGGATGCAGAGCATTGCTGCATCTATGGACACCCCCCTCCCCAGCACTCACTAAGCCAGGTCTCTCTAGCTGAACTCTGCAGTAATCTCTTTGCCTGCTGCCTTCCGAGGGAGATGGCGCTCGTGTCTGTGCAGATGCTGCCAGCTGTGGAGGCCAGGAAGCAGGGAGGCTACTGCTTTGGAAAGGCAAAGTTGGTGTGGGGGGGTCAATGGATGTGCAGACTTGAGCACCCCTCCAATAAGGAGCAACCACGGGCCCTGATCCCGACCACACCCAAGTGAAACAAACTGCTCTGCTGTGTTCTGTGAATAAAAGTCCTGGTCTCTGACTACAGGCTGAACCTCTGTGGTCCGGGACTCTCCCTGGTCCAGCAACACCTGTGGTCTGGCTGTGCTAGAGAGCCCCAGCCATAGAGGTTGCCAGTGGCCTGGGGGCAGTGGAGCTCTGGTAGCAGGTGGGGTGCAGTGCACTGGCCAGGGCCAGGAGGGGAGCCCTAGCAGAGGTCAAGGCCGATCTCCCCTGGTCTGGCAAAATCCCTTTTTCAGGACAGCTCAGGTCCCAAGGATGCCAGACCAGCAACGTCCAACCTGTAGCAGGTTCAGCAGCGTGATGATGGGAAGAGAGAAATGGCCGGATCTTGACTGTGGCTGGGAGTGATTTGGGCAGAGGGAAGGAGACTGCTAGCAAGCCAGGAGCTGAAGGAAAGGCCGTGGCACTCACTGGCTGGCATGGGGGTCACTGGTGCTAGCTGACAGCAGCTGCCTGGGTCTCACGGTCCTGCCCTCCTCTCTCTTGCAGCTGGTACAAAGATGGGGTGCTCCTTTCGTGCTCTGTTCCCGGCTTGGAGCTGCTGCCGAGCCAGGCCCTGCGTGTTCATGCTGCCGTGTTCAGCGAAGGGCAGTATACCTGCCTGGTCCGCCGTGCCAGCAGGGTCCTCCGTGCCAACTCTTGGCAGCTAAAGCTCAAGGTCAGGGGTTCTTCCCCACACAAACAGCCAGGCCAACCAGATGTGCAGGGAATTGCACAGGCCTGATCCACAGAGCAAGGGAGAGCTGGGTAACGGTGGATGTGAGGACAGCATCCTCCTTGCTCATCACTTGGCATCTCCCCTACCTCTTCCTCACTCCCTCCCCCTCAAAGCAGGGCAGCCCAAACAGCAGAGGGGTCAATGCCAGGAGCGCTGCCTGCTCCTTTCCTTGGCCTACTCCTCGGGCTGGCAGAGCTGCTCTGTATTCCTAGCCCAGGGCAGCAATCTCCTTCTGGGGGAGAGGTGAGGGCGCGGTGGCTGCCTGCTCTTAACAGGTGATGCTTACCAGTTAAGGTTAACCAGAGGGGTGGGAGCAGCTCCCCACCTGCTGCAGGTGGTGGTGGGGGTCTCACTTTGGATAGAGCCTGCTTGAGCCAGAGCAGCCTCTGCTTGCGGTGGCCCCGGGTACCTCAAAGGCATGGGTTGCTCAGGTTGGGACACCTGCCTGTGAGGTGCCCTGGCCCAGGGTGGGCAGTGGGGACTGCTGCAGCTGAACTGGAGCGGTCTCCCCTGCCTTTTAATTGGTTAACAATATATTTAACTGACTAATGAATTAAATGGGATTTTACATCCCTATTCCTCACCACCTTCTCCATGCCTGTTGGTTTCATAAATGATTGTGAAATGCCTAGGACGTACTGAAAGAAATAAGGTACCTTAGGCTATGTCTAGACTATACCTCTTTCAAAATAAACTTTTCCGGAAGAGATCTTCAGAAAAAACTTCTGAAAGAGAGCGTCTACACAGCAAAAGCTTCAGAGGGGTAGCTGAGTTAGTCTGTAACAGGAAAAACTTAAACATCAAATAGTCTAGTAGCACCTTAAAGACTAACAAAACATGTAGATGGTATCATGAGCTTTTGTGGCCAAAAACCCACTTCATCTTTTGTAGATTTTGCCCATGAAAGGTCATGATACCATGTACATGTTTTGTTAGTCTTTAAGGTGCTACTAGACTATTTGATGTTTGTTTTACATAGCAAAAGCGCATCAAAAAAGCCATCTGCTTTTTTGAAAGATAGCATCCGTTCAATATGGATGCTATCTCGCATTTAAGCTGTGATTACTATGGACGGAGTGGCCACTATGGCGCCTGTGTTTTTTCCTCTTCTTTCAAAAGAGCTCCCTCTTCCCTGTCCACACAGGCCTTTTTCTGAAAGAACTCTTTTGGAAAAAGTCTTCTTCCTTGTAGAAAGAGATTTACCAATGTAGGAAAAGCCTCTCTGTTCTTTTGATTTTTTTCCCCAAAAGAATGTGATTGCAGTGTGGATCTAAGGGAAGGTTTAAAAAAACCCAACAAAAACAACAAAAAACCACCAGCCATTTTTCTGAAAAAAACAAACAATCCTGTGCAGGGTGGACATACCATTAGACTCTTTCACAGTTATTTTTCTGCCTGCCTTTCCTGGCCCCTTTGACCCTGTTCAGTTACCAGCTCCCAGCCATGCAGTCTCCCACGGAGGAGTCAACTCAGTGCCCATAGCATGGGGCTGCAGTATGGCCCCAGGCCTGATTTGCAACAGCAAGGGCTGCTCCTTCCCTCACACCACAGCAGCTGCTTGCCAGAGAGACAAAGCAGCCCCTACGGTGGTGTTTCTCATACTGGGGGAGGAGGGAGGGCTTGAGGCTGTCTTGGGGGAGTGTGGTATGGCCACACTTGAGTGGGTACTGCTGGTTGGGCAGGTGCTTCTGGCTGGGCACCCAGCTTGCAAGGCAGCGCCCGGCCAGCAGCAAGGGGGGGCATGGTACGGGGCAGGCCCATAGCACCGAGGGCCCCAGCAGCAAGGGGGGGGGGCATGGTACGGGGCAGGCCCATAGCACCGAGGGTCCCAGCAGCAAGGGGGGGGCATGGTACGGGGCAGGCCCATAGCACCGAGGGTCCCAGCAGCAAGGGGGGAGCATGGTACGGGGCAGGCCCATAGCACCGAGGGTCCCAGCAGCAAGGGGGGGGCATGGTACGGGGCAGGCCCATAGCACCGAGGGTCCCAGCAGCAAGGGGGGGGCATGGTACGGGGCAGGCCCATAGCACTGAAGGCCCCAGCAGGAAGGGGGGCATGGTGTGGGGCAGGCCCATAGCACCGAGGGTCCCAGCAGCAAGGGGGGGTATGGTGTGGGGCAGGCCCATAGCACCGAGAGTCCCAGCAGCAAGGGGGGGCATGGTATGGGGCAGGCCATAGCACTGAAGGCCCCAGCAGCAGGGGGGCAAGGGGGGGGCATGGTGTGGGGCAGGCCCATAGCACCGAGGGTCCCAGCAGCAAGGGGGGGGGTATGGTGTGGGGCAGGCCCATAGCACCGAAGGCCCCAGCAGCAAGGGGGGGTATGGTGTGGGGCAGGCCCATAGCACCGAGGGCCCCAGCAGCAAGGGGGGGGGCATGGTGTGGGGCAGGCCCATAGCACCGAGGGCCCCAGCAGCAAGGGGGGGTATGGTGTGGGGCAGGCCCATAGCACTGAAGGCCCCAGCAGCAAGGGGGGCATGGTGTGGGGCAGGCCCATAGCACTGAAGGCCCCAGCAAAGAAAGTGTGAGAGCCCCTGAGTGGCGCCAAGTCACTTATGTCGGGGGATGCTTGAAATCCCAGCTCCGCAATAGCAAGGGGCGGAGCTCACTGGGCAACCACGCCCTGGCCCCGCCCCCGGCAACCACGCCCTCTGTGCCAGCCCTCCCCTGGACCCCGCCCCAATCCCGCTTCACGAACTGCGCACGCGCCTCCCTTGCCCTGGCGGGAACTTGGAGGACGGCGCGCCCGGGGACGAGGCGCATGCGCGGGGCACCCGTTCCCGCCGTCCCTCGCGCTGGGCCGGCCCCGGACTCCATGTCCCAGCCGCCTGCGCGCGGCGGGCTTTTTTTTTTTTTTTTTTTTTCCCGGCGTGCCCCGCGCTCCCCCCCCCTTTCCCCGGACTGCGTGGCCCGGCGGCGGTAGCGAGGCTGGTGCCGGGCTGTGCGGCCATGGCCTCGTGCGCCGAGATCCTGCGCAGCGAGTTCCCCGAGCTGGACGGGGAGCTGTTCGCCTACGTGACCGGTGAGGGGCGGGGGGAGCCCGAGGGGCGGGGCCTGGGGCGGCGGGGGGCGGGGCTGCCGTTTCCCGCCTCTCCCCGGGGCGCCCCGCCGCTCTGCCTCCCCTCAGCACGGCGCGCCCCCGGGGCTGGCGCGCGCTCGCAGGCTGCCCGCCCGATGGGGCGCCCGGGCGTGTCGCCTGCCTGCCTCGCGTGGGAGCGAACCCCCTTCCTGCGCGAGAGCCAGGCGGGGCCTGTCACCGACGGGGGGCTGGGCACGAAGGGGCCCCGTTCCCACCCCTTCTGCGAGAAGCCTCAGTCCACGTGCAGAGGTGCCCCTCCTCCCCCCCCCCAAAATCCCCTGGCCTTGGAAGACGTTCAGAAAGGGGCCGCAGAAATGATGAGCTGCTGCCCCGTGACCGGGACTTGTCAGCGTGGGAAAGAGATGGATGACTCGGGGGGCGATATCCTAGAAGTCTGTGACATCACGGCTGCTGTGGAAGAAGTGACTAGAGAAGAGTTAGTTGCTCCTTCCCATAACGCAAGAACGAGGGGTCAACAACTGGGCGTCCTAGGCTGAACACAAAAGGCAGTACTACTTCACAAATCTCCTTCCCATAACGCAAGAACGAGGGGTCAACAACTGGACGTCCTAGGTTGAACACAAAAGGCAGTACTACTTCACAAATCTCCTTCCCATAACGCAAGAACGAGGGGTCAACAACTGGACGTCCTAGGTTGAACACAAAAGGCAGTACTACTTCACAAATCTCCTTCCCATAACGCAAGAACGAAGGGTCAACAACTGGGCGTCCTAGGTTGGACACAAAAGGCAGTACTACTACACAAATCTCCTTCCCATAACGCAAGAACGAGGGGTCAACAACTGGGCGTCCTAGGTTGGACACAAAAGGCAGTACTACTACACAAATCTCCTTCCCATAACGCAAGAACGAGGGGTCAACAACTGGGCGTCCTAGGTTGAACACAAAAGGCAGTACTACTACACAAATCTCCTTCCCATAACGCAAGAACGAGGGGTCAACAACTGGGCGTCCTAGGTTGAACACAAAAGGCAGTACTACTTCACAAAAGGCAGTCAACCTGTGCAATGCTTTGCCAAAGGAAGAACTAGATAAAGTAATAAGGCTAGGTCCATCAGGGATGGTGTCCCTAGCCTCTGTCAGGGCTGGGAATGGGCCATGTCTTGATTCCCTGTTCTGTTTAGTCACTCGGCCCTCTATCAGAAGACAGGGCACTGGGTTCGATGGACCTTGGGTCTGACTCAGTATGGCCATGCTTGTTGAGAAATGAATGGAGCTATACCTATCTCCTAGGACTGGAAGGGACCTTGAAAGGTCATCGAGTCCAGTCCTCTGCTTTCACAGCAGGACCAAGTACTATCCCTGACACTTGCTCTAGATCCCTAAATGGCCTCCTCAAGGATTGAGTTCACAGCACTGGCTTTAGCAGGCCAATGCTCAAACCACTGAGCTATCCCTCCCGTAGGCAAGAATATGGGCCAAGGTCACTTACACATGGATGCCTGTGGAATAGTCTGGAATTGAACCCATAGCTCTCTTACCTACTTTCTTCAATTGGCACTGGAGGTCAGCCCCCTCCCTTAAATCCTAGAATGATCCTTGTTGTTCAGTGGGATTGTGAGGATGGTGGAGGTGTGGGGAGACACTGGCTGTTATTTTGGTTGGAATTCTTTGGGCCTGTTGCTCAGTGGCTTGTCTCTCTTCTCTTGCAGGGATCCTGCACAGTGGCAGTGAAGATTTTGAGTCTGTGGATGATCTCTTTGAAGCAGTGGGAGAGCTCTTGCAGGAAGTGTCCAGAGACTCGAAAGATGATGAGGACATCCGGGATATCTGCCAGAGGATGTTCAACACCCTCCACCTGTAAGTACTCTGGGGCCTCTATGCAAAGACCTGTAAACGGGGCTGAGTCCAATGTGGTGAGAGACGAGGAGAGCTCTGGGTCTTGTCATGTGCATTTTACTTTAGAGCTGTGCTGTAAAGTGTCAGCATTAGGAGTGTACAGAATGAGGATGTCAAACAGGGTGACACAGAATAACTTAGGGCAGCATCTGAGACTTATTTGGGGTGGTGTGTGGCAGATGGGAATGTTGCAGGAATGGGAGTGTATCGTGGTACCTTTACTCCTTGATTCTTCTGTGTGTTACAGAGATGACGAGAACTCTCAGGGGTGCAGCAAGGTGCTGCTAGATGCGCCAATTCAACTTTCCAAGGTTACAGACAGCTATGGTGAGTAATAAATACTGAGCAGCCCTTGCTCCTAGGGAATCCTCCTTTGATGCCTGAGCTGCTCAGCTGACTGAACAGTCTCCCATCTTATCTGCGGCTATCAATTGTAGAACCATATTGGTGGGAAGTTTATAAATTATGAGGTTGATGGATTGGAATGGCACTCCCTCCCTGGAATGCAGAGGAGCTGATTCTGCATACTGGTGGTCTTTCAGACAGTGAGCTCTAATGGCAAGAACAGGGCTAGGAATAAAGACTTAAATTCTCTTTTCAGCGCTGCCTCTCCCTTGCCATGTGATCTTGGGTTAGTCATTTCACCTCTGTCCAATTGTAAAACAGGTTATTAACTTTCCTGCCAGGGAGTGGGTAGATTTGAATTAAGCACTGAGCTTGCCTGGCAGAAGGTGCTGGAGAGAGGGGCCGAGTGTGACTGCCTTTCTTGTTCATTGCAGATTCTGGCTTGGACCTCTTTCCAAAGCTCTTGCTGAAGAGAGGCCAGACCTCAGTAAGTGGGAAATGCTGTTACCAGCTCATGCTCTTACTAGCCTGTTTGCTGCATTGCTCAAGATGCTAAGAATGCCCTTGCCTTCCCATTTCTTACACATTCACCCACGCAGCAAGCTGGGGAATGTGGCCTTCTTTCTAGAGCAGCGATGGGCAAAAGCCATTCAGCGGGCTGGGTTCAGGCCCCGTCACCCGGTAGGTGCAAGCCCTTTAAACAGAAGCAATTGAAAGGGTTCGCAGCTCCAGCCCCATGTTAGCCCATTGTCTGGAAGCCAGGGACACGCAAACCCTTTCAACTGCTTTTATTTAAAAGTTTCCTGCCTTTCCCATGGCTGGCAAGCAATAGCCCCAGGGAAGGCAAGAGCCTTTTAAACAGAAGCAATTGAAAGGACCTGTGTGTTCCCGGCTCCCAAGCAACACGCTAGCAGCGAGGCCAGGAGCAGCAAGCCCTTTCAATAGCAGGAACTGAAAGAGCTTGCAGCTCCCGTCTATGGCTAACCTGATGCCTGGGAGCTACAGGAGAGGCGTGAGCCCTTTCAACTCCAGCTATTTAAAGGCTCCGCCCCTTCCATCCGAGACCCCGACCCTTTTGGAGCAGCCTGTGACCACTTAAAAATTGTTTTGATGTGGCCCCTGCTCAAAAATTATTGCCCACCCCTGCTCTAGACTATAGGATGACCTTGCTTTCTGTCTGTTCATGCAGTCATTTTAATGTATGGGAGTTTTTGGTCTGGTAAATAGACCAGATAATTGTAGAGCTATGAGTTTGACATTGATCCTGGATAAAATAGTGGAATAGTTGATAGGGGACTCAGTTAAGTATTAGAAAGGTAATACCAGTCAACAGGTGTTTATGGAAAATAGATTCTGTCACCTAACATATCACTTTTTGATTAAATAAGAGTTTGGTTGCTTAAATATATTGTGTCAACGCTGATATTAACTTTGACTTCTTCAAGGTTATGACTTGGTATCATGTTTTGATTTGGGGAAAAAACCCTAGATCAATATAACAATGCACATATAATATGTGCATTAACTGAATTAAAGGTCGGTCTCAAATGGGGACTCTTATTAAGCCAGTCTGTTTCTTGTGGTCTCTCACAGGGATCAGTTATATGCCTTTAATATTTTTGTCAATTGCCTGTAAGAAAACATAAAATTGTTAAGAGATTAAAAAAATCTGTAAATGACACACAAATGAGGGGGAAATAGTAAAAAGGAAGAGGATCGGTGGCTGACAGAGCAATCTGGATCACTGGTGTGTTGGGTGCAGTTGTGTTTAGTACCACCAAATGTGAAATTATGTATCTAGCAACAAAAAATATAGGCCCTACTTACAGGGGGAGGGGACTTTGAATTCATAGAGGATAATACTGAATGTGAGCTTCCACTGTGATGCTGTGGTCAGAAGGCCTAATGTGATCCTTAGATGTATAAACAGGAGTCTCTGGAGCTGGAAGGTGACATTGCTGCTGTGTTTGGCACTGATGCACCAGGAGTGGAATTGCTAATGCCAATTCAGTTCAGCTAGGGAGCTGATAGATTTGAGAGGACTGAGAGAAGAGCCATGCAAATGATTAAAGAGGAAAACTTGCCTTATCATGATCATTGTGTTTAGCTTAACGAAGAGGAGGTTAAAGGGTGACTTGATGACCGCTTAGAAGTATATACATGGGGAACAGATTGGATGGTGACTCTTCAGTTTAGCGGACATAGGTGAATAGCAAGATTCAAAGGCTGGAAATTGCAACTACAGGCTGAATCTCTCTCGTCTAGCATCATCGGGACCTGCCTGGCACCAAAGCAGAGAAATTTGCTGAACCACTGGAAGTCATTATTGTCTAGTAGCATTACCAACACTTGCTTACTGTGCTCTTAGAAGACATTTAGGGGTAAATTAGAACTAAATAACACAGAACATGGAGAGCCTGGACTGGTGGCTGTAAACAAACTTTATGGGACCGCAGGAAACTTGGCCACACCCCTGATAAATGGACATCTGGCTAATTAAAATCATGCTAGACAATGTATGGTGCCAGACTAGAGAGGTTCAACCTGTAGACGTTTTCAGATTAGAGCTAATTTTTCTAAAAGAGATGCACTAGTTCATCCACAGCTATCTGACTGAAAGCAGGAGATAATTTAGGACAGTACTTAAAAAATCTATGATTATATTAAATACTGGAGTTATAGCTGGATGTACTAGGCATGTAGCAGGGTCTAGTATCTATCTGCCGAAGACTGATCTTACTGGGAAACTCAGATGGTTAATTGGGAGGGTGGGCTGGTTTTGGGGTCTGCATGCAATGGGGATGGGGAAGGAGTGTTAGAGACAATGAACTGACAGAAGAGCCAAGGGACTCCTTGCTAGGTTCCTAGAATAATAAAAATGAGACATGGTGGAAGAGCAAAAGTTTAAATCGCATCTAGTCTACGCCCTGTCATCCCAGGGTAAGATTGTTCCCCACAGACAATGAAATCTTCAAGGATTTGTCCAACAGCTCCCCACTAGAGCTATGTCCCTAAAATACCCTTTAATCCCATCTGCAGCCTCTTAGACACATCCTGGTGTCCCACCTAAATAAGTGACCCTTCCTCCTGGAAATGTCCACCCATTAGGGATTTACCCTCCAAACTGGGCTCTTCCCCCTCACAGTCAATTGCTTCAAGCCCCTGATGGTCATTCTTGCTCTTTTCTAAATTCCCTTCCTCGTGTCCCAGATGGTGAATGCCAAGAAGTTGGCAAAGGCAGAAGCCAGACTAAAGGCCAAGCAGACCAAGAGGACCGAGAGGGATTCCCTGAACCCTGCTGACCTACTGTGAGTGTTCAGGGAGGCCTAAAGGGCAGGCTCTGATGGTAGCCTGGCATGTGGCTGGAGGGCAGGCTCTGACCACACTGAGTGTGGCTCTGTGGGGAGCCTGAGGTGCTCTGGGACTGCCTCACACTAAAGCTCTGCTTTCTTTCATGGTTACTCACAGGGTCCTGGAGGAGGCATCTGCTAGCCAGGTGTCCAGCAAGAAGGAGACTCGCATGGAGTCATCGGGCAAGAACAAGTCGTATGATGTGCGCATTGAGAACTTTGACGTGTCCTTCGGTGAGCGGTGAGTCCTGCAGGGGTGGGAAGGACCATGGAAGGTTGGACTAGGAGGGGATGAAATGGATAAAGATTGACATGTGGTGGCTGCCATGTGGGGAGGAGCCTGAAAATGGGGGAGTTGGTGGGACAGGATTGTGGGGCAGCCTGGCTGGACTAGCCACAGGTCAGGATTAAGTACCACTGTGGGAGCTTGCTCTCTCTCTGGCTTTGGGCAGCAGCTTTCATGAAGACTAAATGAGTTCCAAGCAAAACCTCACATCTGGTGGGAAAGCTGCTGCTGGGTGCTTCAATGTCCTTGTAGGTGAGCTGTCAGGCTTAGCAGATACTGGTCTGTTTCCTTGCCATAGAGTCTTGCTAACGGGCACAGACCTGAACCTGGCGTTTGGCCGACGCTATGGGTTGGTGGGCAGGAATGGGCTGGGCAAGACCACCCTGCTGAAGATGATTGCCAGCCGCAGCCTACGCATCCCCTCACACATCAGCATCCTCCACGTGGAGCAGGAGGTGGCAGGGGATGAGACGCCAGCCCTGCAGAGCGTGTTGGAGTGCGACACCACCCGGGAGAGCCTGCTGCAGGAGGAAAGGGAGCTGACGGCCAGGATCAACGCTGGCAAGTGAGACACTGCCATGTAGATCATGTCCTGGGTTGAGGGCCTTGTCTGAGGCCGGGCTTATGGTCCTGCTCCCAGTGCCTGAGCCTAATGTCCCTGAGAGACCAGTGCTTTCTCCCACCACGTTGTGGATAGCACTGAAATTGAGCTCTAGGGTCTGCTAGCGGCTTTGCCTGGGTTCTGCTCCCCTTCTCTCCTTCCTGGGACTGATCTTATTCAGACTAAAGCTCAGTAGCAATGGACTGCATGCCCCAGGAGCTTGAGTTCCGCTTAGATGAGCCTCCCTGCTTGCCTTCTTTCCCAGCCCAGATGCACACACCTGAGAGAGCTGGTTTTTAAGCCCTGACCTTGCAAGAATTCCCCATGCTGCCCTTGTGTCTCCTACCAGGGGACAAGGCACAGAAGGTGACAGACTTTCGGAAATCTATGTCAAGCTGGAAGAGATAGAGGCAGACAAGGCACCAGCCAGGTAAGATGAGCCCCCTTTCTGAGCCAGCCATGGGGATGGCCCTTGGCTCTCTGCAGCTGTTAGGAGTGGTATCTGATTAAGATATGGGTATGCAGATTGTGGACTCTGACTTTGGGATTAAAGGCATGTACTCTTATCTGCAGAGTGTCCTTACCAGGCTATGGAATCTAACAAATGAGTAGGTTCTTGTGACCCTTGCTCCTTATTCTGTGCAGCTGGGAGAGGTTAGGACAGAGCTGGAAGCTCCCCAGAGACTTGTGGAAAAGTCAGGCTTTCTTACCCTCTAGTGACTAGACTTATGGTGTTCTATGTAGCCGCTGACACCTCCCAGCTGGGAGATGTTTCCGTGTCTGGTGGTGGTGGAGACTGAACGTTTTGTCCGGAGAGCCAGAGCTGCACTTGTTTGGCTCTGGGCCAAAGAGTTTGAGTCAGTGTCTGATTTCAAACCCCAGACTGTCATGTCAAAACCATCCTGTGTCGGAGAGCTGGGATGCCCAGCGTGGTTGCTGCTGTTGGGCAGGAGATGGTTTCTGCTGGGCCCTGAATCTTGCAGCATCCTTTCAAAACTGCAGTAGTCTCCAGGGCAGTATTTGCATCCTGGGTCTTGAATTGTGAGCCCCTTGCTGCAGGCATACACGTTGCTGTCGAGTGGTTTTCAGCGTCCTGACTCTCCTCTTCCCTACAGGGCATCTGTCATTCTTGCTGGGCTGGGCTTCAACGCAAAAATGCAGCAACAGACAACCAAGTAAGTCGCCTCTGGTCTGTGCTTGGGTAGATTCCTCCCTGCCCTAGGCATGGGGCACAGAGGGGACTGAGCTATCTCCTGCCAGATTAGAGACATCACACTGAGTGCTGGGCAGTGCCAGGTGCTCTGTGGGTTTCTGGCATCCCTCTTGCTGTTGTCGTGGGGGTAGCATGGAGCAGGTGTGACAGCAGCTGGCATACTCTTTTGAAAGACTTGGCTGGTGCACACATGGCGGGACATAGAGTAACCCAGCAACAAGGGATGCTACTGTCCAGCTCTGCAACCGGCAAATGACAGTGAATTTTTGCTGCCACTTTCAACTTCTGAGCCAGGGCCTGCTGTAGCTCACCTTTTGCAGTGCCAAGCTTTCTGGGATGACTGCAGAGTGTTAAGGGTACCTCCTTCCCCAGGTGGTGGTGAGCTCTGGCATGATGGAGGTATGGGGTGAGAGGACAGGGTGAGGATTTATTGTGGATGAGCTAAGTTACGGTGATTTTGTGTTGCAGTCTGATGCAGCTTCCTGTGTGTGGCTTTTTCTCTCCCCAGAGAGTTTTCCGGGGGCTGGAGAATGAGGTTGGCCTTAGCCAGAGCCCTTTTTGCCAGGTAGGTCGTAATATGGTCTGTATTTGATCTCGTAGGCCATCCTCGCAATAAGTCCAAGATCCGTTCCAAAAAACTTGGATTTATAGCGAAACAACTTAAAAGGGGGGGATTTTTTCCCCGTGGCTGACTTCCATTTGTGCAAATTAATTTAATTTTTATTTTTTGCGCAGCTTGGGAGTGGGGAATGGGAGGACTTATAACGCACCGGTTCCTACAAGCGTCGACAATTTTAGTGCAGAATGGATGAATACCGGGGTGACTTACAGTGGGGGTGCCTGTACTGCACTCTGTTAAAGCACATGTGACTCGGTGTTGGCAGAGCCCAGGAGCTGCCTTGGGGTTAGCTCACACTGACTCTGCCCTGCTCCCTTGCTGGCAATGCTGGCTGTGGGGGAAGTGCCCATTTATGCTGATCCCAGCCTCTCGCAGCGGGGGACGGTGTAACAAATAATTGAATTAAAACAATCTTACAGTAGATCGTCTCCTGTCGAAACAGATGGCCAGTATTAACTGCTCTCTCTCCCTTCCCCTTGCTCCCTCTCCTGTTTGTGTGTCGCAGGCCAGATCTTCTTCTGCTTGATGGTAAGTGAATGCCATGGGTCCCTTCTCATGTCTGAACTGTTGCCCTGGGGCAGGTCTCTGTTGCCCTGGGGAATGTCCTTGCTGGAAAACAGCTTTTTGGCTGCATATCCAGAGTTAACGCACAGCTTCTAGAGCTGGAGATGCCTTGGCGCACTGAGATCCCCTGTATACTGGCTCAGCACAGGAGTCCAGACATCTAAGGAAGTCAAATAGCTTATCCTGCCCTCTTTTTCTGGCCATTGGACTTGCTTGGCTTGGTGATCTCTGTGTGGGAGAAGGCCAGAGTTCTGGCAGGATGGGGGAACCCTGGCGGTAGAGCACTTAATGTGGATGGCTCACTTAGTAACTGGGCTACAGAAGTCCCAGAATGGCTCTGCTGCAGCATTCTCCCTGGAATAATCTCTTCCCCAGTGTCAGGAGCGGAACCAGGTTCCCAGCAAATAGCAAAGCCACCATGGTGGAATGGTTGAATCCCTTTCCCAGGAGAAATGAGGCAGAATGCAGCTCTCCAAGTTGGTCTGGCCAGGACTCTGGGATTAACACCCAACTCTGTGGGCCTCAGATACACCCTTGTGTGTCAGCACAGTGGCCCCTTGCCACAGTGGAAAGGGGGTCAGTAATGGCTTAGAGGGGAGAGTGCCCGCCCTGCAGCACAGCCTCCCTGGCACCGTACAGTGCTACTGTGAGGATTGCTCCTATAGCACTCTGTGCACATACATTTCTCGCTCATCTGTCTTGAGTCACGGGAAAGTTCTTCCGCTCTGGGGTTATTTCTCTGGGGCACGTGTTGGTTTGTGCAGAGCTGTGAGAGCATTAGTATTGTAGTAAGATGAAGGCCTGAAACACAAGCCCATGTAGCACAAGTCTGGTTTGAGGCCTAGCTAACAATGGGGAACCCTTGGCTAATATAAAGCAAAACTGTGATCAAGAGGCTCACAGAACTTGGCACGAACAGGGCTGAGAGTGTAAAACAGTAATTAGTACTGGTCACAAGTTGAAAGCCCATTCCAAAAGGATGGTAACACCAGCTCATTAAAAAAGACCTTGGTACCCATGCTCCTCACAGATACCAGCCCGGGTTCAGGAAAGGGTCTAAACTGACTGCATGATGGACAGAGAAGATCTAATCAAACCACGAGGTGCAGGGTGATGGGTGGTATCTGCAGTTATTCAGGAGGAGGTCGGGATTTACTGCCAAGGTGTCCTTGGAGGTCTCTGGCTCCGTCGATGATAACCAGAAGTGCAGGTGCTCAATGATGTGTGTCTTGTCGACTTGCCCAATTAGTTAACAAAGCAGACTCTGAGAGAGCCCCCCAAAGACCACAAATCAGGATCGAAGGTGTCTGGGCAGGGTTATTGTTAAGCAAAGTACAGTCATAGCTATCAGTAGACTCTACTGAACCACTACGCACATGTACCCCTAACAATGGAATGACTCAGTCAGTGGGAAATTGCCATTGCCCCTTAGGTCATCCAAAGACTGTCGTCCCCTCCCCCCCCCCCATGACACCACTTTATATACACCTACTAACAACTTACACATCACGGCTGACGTGTCAGGTTACCACGCTCTGGTGCTATCTAGATAGCATCCATCACCCTGCACCTTGGGGTTCAATTTGAACATCTCTATCCATCATGCTGTCAGTTTAGACCCTTTCCTGAACCTGGGTTGGTATCTGTGGGAAGTGTGGGTACCAAGGTCTTTTTTAAGGAGCTGGTGATACCATGTGCTTTCAACTTATGCCTACTATCAGTTACTGTTCTACACTTGGGCCGATTACCAATTAGTGTTTTACACTCTCAGCCCTGATCGTGCCAAGTTCTGTTATCAGGGGCCTGCCTCTTGCTCACAGCTTAGCTTTGCTTTCTGTTAGCCATGTTTTGTCCATTGTTAGCTATGCCTCAGGCATCAGCTCAGCCCTGTGTTACATGGGCTTTTGTTTTAGGCCTTCATCTTAGTATAGTATCTAAGCAGCATCAGTGTGGCAACCTGACACGTCAGGAGTGATGTGTAACTTGTTTGTACCTGTATATAAAGTGGTGTCATGGGGGGGGACAGTCTTTGTCCAGCTAAGGGGGCAGTGGGACCTCCCACTGATTGAGCGAGTCCATTGTTAGGGGTACATGTGCATAGTGGTTGAGTAGAATCTACTGATAACTATGGCAGTACTTCGCTTAACAATAAACTTGGTCGGGCACCTTCGATCCTTATCTGATTTGTGGTCTTTGGGGGGCTCTAATTGTGCAAGTCGACACGGCACACATCATTGAGCACACGTAGCTTTCTGGTTATCATAATTGATGGAGCACGAGACTTGTCAGGACACCATGACAGTAAATCCTGACCTACTACATTGGTGACCCTACTACAAGAAGTTATTAACCAAGAAGCCTTGAAACCTGCTAGTTGTGCAAGGTAGATGTCAGCAGGGTCCCATTAACTGTTTTTGGATCCACTTGATGCATCTGGTCCTACATTGAACTGTGAGTTCTTTAAGGCAGGGATTCTCCTATGGGTATATGCAGTACTCAGTACGCTGCTCCCATGATTCTCTGGGCAGTACTGTAGCAGTCCTTTCTCCTTTCTAATGTAGGTCCTGTTCCTATCTGGAGCAAGTGGTAGCTTTGCATGTACTTACGAGATTGGTGCTTGTCATCCTTTATGAGGGCTACACCCCTGTTCTCTGTTCTCTTTCAGAGCCTACTAACATGCTGGATGTAAGGGCCATTCTGTGGCTAGAGAACTATCTGCAGGTAGGTGAGGATTTGGAGAGCTGCTGTCTAAAATCACTGGAGGCTCGATCCTGGTTCTTTGGTTTTACACCCTTGGGCTGTGTCTAGACTGGCAAGTTTTTCCGCAAAATCATCTGATTTTGCGGAAAAACTTGCCAGCTGTCTACACTGGCCGCTTGAATTTCCGGAAAAGCACTGACGATCTAATGTAAAATCATCAGTGCTTTTCCGGAAATACTATGCTGCTCCCGTTCGGGCAAAAGTCTTTTTCCGAAAGACTTTTGCGCGAAAGGGCCAGTGTAGACAGCATAGTATTGTTTTCCGCAAAAAAGCCCCGATGGTGAAAATGGCGATCGGGGCTTTTTTGCGGAAAACCGTGTCTAGATTGGCCACGGATGCTTTTCCGCAAAAAGTGCTTTTGCGGACAAGCATCCTGCCAATCTAGACATGCGTTTCCGAAAATGCTTTTAACAGAAAACTTTTCTGTTAAAAGCATTTTCGGAAAATCATGCCAGTATAGACGTAGCCTTGGAGCGGAGATAACTCACTGGTGCCTCATGGTTTGATAGGCAGGAGGTGTGGGACATAGGCCCCCATTGACTGGGTGAGGCTCCCCTGTAGTCCATTCATACCCTGGCTCAGACCTCCCTGCTGCTGTCTCTTTTAGACTTGGCAGTCAACTATCCTGGTAGTGTCCCACGACCGGAACTTCCTGAATGCTGTGGCCACTGACATCATCCACCTGCACTCGCAGCGGCTCAACACCTACCGGGGCAACTTTGAGAACTTCATGAAGATCAAGGAGGAGCGGCTGAAGAACCAGCAACGCGAGTACGAGGCCCAGCAGCAGTACCGGGAGCATATCCAGGTACAGAGGTGATGGGGTATCGTGGATGTGAGCGGAGCGGCAGTGTACCATCCTGTGAGGCCCTCTGTTGGTGGCGCAGTTTATAGAACTTGTTCCCCTGCAGCATGGCGGTAGCAGTTGCCGGGAGAGTTGGGAACAATCGGAGTTTGGGGTGGGAGGGGAGTGGCTCATGGGCCTACCACTCTTACTCTGGGCTAACTTAAGAGGGGGTATCTCTAGTCCTTCGTACCGACAGCCATAGACTGTTCTTGGGCTGCTCTACATCCTCTCTATTGCTCTGGCTTCAGAGGGGGATTTGGCTGACAGTTCAGCTCCCATTGTAGGAGGGCAGGCTCTTAAGTGGGACCTGTTCTCTCTCTCTCTCCTAGGTGTTCATTGATCGATTTCGCTATAATGCAAACCGGGCCTCCCAAGTGCAGAGCAAACTGAAGCTGCTGGAGAAGCTGTAAGTGCTCGGGCCTGAGAGGAGGGGAAGCAGGGGCATGTTGGAGGAGAGGCTGAGTCTGTGTCATGCCGTTAAACTGTGCCGCTTGGCCAGGTGGCAGATTTACCCTCGCTTTTGGTGTAAAGCACCAATCTTACTGGAGGAATTAGAGGGTTTTGAGACCCTTCCTGCACTTCCACATGGGCCTGAAACACAGTGGAGCTTCTCTAAGCTAGCAGGGCTGGGGCATTGCTCTGAGCCCTGGAATGGCTCATCTTAGACTAACCAAAAAATGAGCAGGCCCTATGTCTGGAGGGGGTCACTTGACCAGTAAAGTTAGCTCCCTATGGATCCATCTTTTCTTTGCTTCCCATCCTGGCTCTGAGGCCATTCTTCTCAGAGTTGTACCCTAATTGGCTGGTGATGTCACTGATATACTCAGCCCCTTGCCCAAGGCACAAATCCCTGACTACATCCCTGGGACTTGTATGGGGAGGGGGCATAATCCTGGTGCATTAATATCCATCCCAGCTCACAGTGACAAGTTGCTCCTTCTCCTAGGCCGGAGCTGAAACCTGTAGACAAGGAGTCTGAAGTGATGATGAAGTAAGTGACCACTGATCCCTGTGGTGAGGAACTGGTAGCCTGTTCCCTGTACTGGTGACTGGCAGCTTGAGCTCCACAGCTTTGTCTCTCCCAGGTCCTGTTATTGGGAGTGCTCTGTAAAACATGGCTCAGCAAGGCACTGTCACGGCTGCAGAAGCTGGTGCCATTTCCTTGGCTTGCCATCCTCTCTGCTTCCCATGGTATCACGCCTAGGCATGTGCACACAGCCTATTGTTTTCTTGGTTCACTCACATTATTCTCTTGCGGGGGCGGGGAGTAGGGGGGGAGGCGGGCTGGCCTGGATCCAGCTCCTGGGAAGGGCCTCATACAGCTGTGATGGGTGCACGTGACTGGCAGGTGTGACTCTGTGCTGAACTCATTCCCTAACTCAGAAGACCGAGGACGGCAGGGGTGGAGTAAGTGAAGCCACATCCTGCCTGCCTTCCCTCGCTTTGTATGGCTTGCAGGTATTCCTCTACTTAGGGTGCTTTTCTAGGCATCTCTCCCCTGTCTCCTTGTGCTTACCTCACTGGGCCTTCTCCCTCTCTTATAGGTTCCCTGATGGCTTTGAGAAATTCTCTCCCCCAATCCTGCAGCTGGATGAAGTGGATTTCAGCTACAGCCCAAGTCACTGTGTCTTTCGGGGCCTCTCTGTTTCAGCCGACCTGGAGTCCCGGATCTGTGTGGTATGTACTGGAGACATGGTCTTCCAGCTGGGACGGGGGGGTGCAATAGGACACTTTGGAGAGACCTGGCAAGCCCTCAAAGTAGGATTTGGGTGGTTAGGGCAGATGCCGTACAAGGGGATCACAACTGGAGTGTGGCAAGTAGCCCTTTTGTGGCTAGCTGGGGCTGGGACGCTCCTTGAATTATTTCAGTATTGGCTTTCCTATAACTAGCCCCCTTGGTGTAAAGGAGAGCCCTGGACAGTGGTAATGGTCACTTGTACTTCCAACCCCCAAAATCCAGTCTAACCTTAGATGAGGAAAGGAATCCCCCTAGGCATAGTGGCCCCAGAGCTGTCCCTGTAGGACCTTGTCTCATCATTTGCTTCTTTGTCCAGGTGGGAGAGAATGGAGCTGGCAAGTCAACTATGTTAAAGATCCTGATGGGAGACCTGGCACCAGTTCGAGGGATTAGACATGCACATAGGTACATTTTGCATTGCCATTGCTGGACTCGAGTACATAAGGAGACGTTGGGGGGTTTGTGAAGTAAGGGCCAAGGGCCACTCTGCCTAGCAGAGATAGAGGGGATTGTGGGAAATTGCCTGCCGTATGCAAAATGCTGGAGGGAACATGGATTCTTCTTCGAGTGATTGCTTTTGTGCATTTCAATATGTGGGCACATGCTGTGTGCATGAAAAGACTTTTCCCTAGGGGTAACTGTCAGGTCAGCTGTACCTGTGGTGACTTCTCCTGGTGACGTGCATATACTCTGTCCGACCCAGCTCCCGCTTCAGTTCCTCCTTTCCGCCAGTGATGTCCTTGGAACGTCTGACTTGGTGCTTAGCAAGTAGTTCTTCCCTTGTGCTTCGTTTTCACAAGTTCTTTGTAGTGTAGAGAGAGTTGTTCTCCATTCATGTAGTTAGTTAGTGGTTCTCAGCTTGCTAGCTGAAGCCCCATGGAGCATGCAGCAGCTCCAAGGCTTTAAACAATGTGCTAAGTGCAGGAAGCCTATGCCCAGAGGTGACCTGCATGCTGCATGTTTACAGTGCTTTGGAGAAGGCCCCCAACAAGATAAGTGCAGTTTTAGCAAGGGGTTTAAGCTGCGGACTAAATGCAAGAGGGATCAGCAACTTAAACTTCTTCTGATGGAGTGTGCTCACATGATACAGCTTTGATTCCCTCGGTGCAAAGCGCGCCAGCCTTGCTGTGGGAGGCTTCAGCAACGCGTCAGGAACAACAGCGGGATCACTGGCACCAATCTCCCGCGCATAGGACAGGCTCCTTCACGGCACCATTTGCACTTGTTGGTGCTTCAGATGATGCTTGATGGGGACTGCTCTCCCTCCAGGAGGTCTAGCAAGGCCCTGGAGGCTGCCCACGTGGTGCCAAGTCTGTCCAAGCCAGGCACCTTGGCCCCAGCACCATTGACTCTGGTTCCCAGGGTAGGGTCATTGAGTCTGGTATTGGTGGACTCTCCAGAGCCTGTGGTGGAGGTCCTGGACCTGCTCTCTACGCTGGACGCCTTTTTGAGGTTGTGCAGGACCTCACTGAGTTTACGATACCGAGGTTGCTTGAACAGCACTGCCATCTGCAGGCGGCCACTGGTGACAACAGTGACACCAACCCAGCACTGCCTCCTGGTCCTGCCTCAGCACCAGAGTCTATGCTTGCTGCCACATTGACATCCAGGGTATCGCAGGCTATCACGCCACCAGCACCAGTGACTGTTCCCACAGTGCTGTGTGTGGCTCCCGCTATGGCTCCCCCGGCACCAGGCCCCTTTTCGGTGCTGCCAACACAGACACCGCAGCAAGCCCTTGGCTATCAGCCAGCACAGGAGCTTGTTCAGACACTCTTTGCTGGCACCGTTGGGCTCTGTTCCCCCTGGTTGGTGTCAGACTATGCATTGGGTTCAGACGTTTCCTTTGTCTTGGAGCTTTAGGTACAGCTTTTGTTCTTGGCACCAACATCAATACGGCTCATCGGTGCTGGCGCAGTCTTGGCCCCCTCAGTGGTAGGTGCCAATTCAAGGGCCCTTTTGGACTCCATGGGTGTACCTCCAAAGCCAAGGGCTGGGGCTGCTTCCGTGGCACCATCAGCTTGGGCAGCACCATCACTTGCATCTTTGACGCCACCCCCTCTTCGGTGCCAGAGGCGCAAGCCAGGCTCGGCGACCAGGTGCACTTGGCCAACCATAAGAGGCAGAAGTTGTGGAGGACTCACTGACACAGGAGACTCCTCCACTCCCAGTGGCATCATTATAGAACCATAGAGCTGGAAGAAACCTCAGAAGGTCATCAAGTCCAGCCCCCTGCTCTAGGCAGGACCAATTCCAACTAAATCAACCCAGCCAGGGCTTTGTCAAGCTGAGACTTAAACACCTCTAGGGACGGAGACTCCACTACTTCCCTAGGGAACCCATTCCAGTGCTTCACCACCCTCCTAGTGAAATAGTTTTTCCTAATATCCAACCTGGACCTTTCCCACCACAACTTGAGACCATTGCTCCTTGTTCTACCATCTGTCACCACTGAGAACAGCCTCTCTCCATCCTCTTTGGAACCTCCCTTCAGGAAGTTGAAGGCTGCTATCAAATCCCCCCTCACTCTTCGCTTCTGCAGATTAAACAGGCCCAACTCCCTCAGCCTCTCCTCATAAGTCATATGCTCCAGCCCCCTAATGATTTTGGTTGCCCTCCGCTGGACCCTCTCCAATGTGTCCACATCCTTTTTGTAGTGGGGGGCCCAGAACTGGACACAATATTCCAGATGTGGCCTCACCAAAGCCAAATAAAGGGGAATAATGACATCTCTAGATCTGCTGGCAGTGCTCCTCTTAATGCAACCTAATATGCCATTAGCCTTCTTGGCTACAAGGGCACACTGTTGACTCATATCCAGCTGCTCATCCACTGTAACCCCCAGGTCCTTTTCTGCAGAACTACTACTTAGCTGGTTGGTCCCCAGCTTGTAACTATGCTTGGGATTCTTCTGTCCCAACTGCAGGACTCTACACTTGTCCTTGTTGAACCTCATCAGATTTCTTGTGGCCCAATCCTCCAATTTGTCTAAGTCACTCTGGACCCTATCTCTGCCCTTAAGCGTATCTACCTCTCCCCCTAGTTTATGTCATCCGCAAACTTGCTGAGGGTGCAATCCATCCCCTCATCCAGGTCATTAATAAAGATATTATCATTGTAGTCCCCAAGACAAGGCAGTAGTGAGCATGTCCTTGTCTCCTCTGTTTATAGGTTCTTGGGTGCACCAGGACCTTTTTCAGCAGGTGGCCCAAAATCTTAGCCTGCAGAGAAGGTGGTGGAGGAGGCAAACCCTATTGTAGATGTCCTTGCCGGAGAGTCCAGTGTGAGCTACTCTCCCAATTAAATTCATTCAGACAACCACCAAGGTTCTGTAGCAGACTCCGGCCTCGATTGTGCCCAATCTCTTAGCACCTCCACTCTGTTGGACTGTTCTGGCAAGAAGGAAGTGAAGCGGGAGTCGAGTCGGAAGGGGTATATGTGCGACACCATGAGGCGTCACCACAGTGGGTGCTACAGCCAACAGGTACTGCTAGGGAAAAGTCTTTTGATGATCATGCATGCAACGCGTGCACACATTGGAATAGACATGAGCCACATACCCTCAGTAACTATTGGTCTTAGAGATATGTCTACACTACCCTCCTAATTCGAACTAGGAGGGTAATGTAGGCATACCGCACTTTCAAATGAAGCCCGGGATTTGAATTTCCCGGGCTTCATTTGCATAAAGCCAGCCGGCGCCATTTTTAAATGCCGGCAGTTCGAACCCCATGCCGCGCGGCTACACGTGGCACGGAGTAGCTAGTTCGGATTAGGCTTCCTAATCCAAACTAGCTGTACTCCTCATTCCACGAGGAGTACAGCTAGTCCAGATTAGGAAGCCTAATCCGAACTAGCTACTCCGTGCCACGTGTAGCCGCGCGGCACGGGGTTCGAACTGCCGGCATTTAAAAATGGCGCCGGCCGGCTTCATGCAAATGAAGCCCGGGAAATTCAAATCCCGGGCTTCATTTGCAAGTGCGGTATGCCTACATTACCCTCCTAGTTCGAATTAGGAGGGTAGTGTAGACATATCCTGAGAGAGGCTGCTCCTGCCCTAGGGATGCCACCCAGTATCTCTGGGGGCTTGGGGCATCTGCATTCACATGTTTCTGCAGTTACCAATAACTAAGACTTAACAGCCAAGAGCTCTGAGCTGTTATGGAGCAGCAAGACCCACAAACCCTGAGAGGCATCTCCTCTCCTCCCTCTCCGCCAAAGAAATCACTCAGGCACACACCTTCTCTTCCTGCAAGCCTCTGTCTGGCTCTTGGCGGCAAGTGAGTAGAGTCAGAGGAGCCCTGGGTAGCATTACCTATAATGACTTCTCTGCTGTGGCTTGGCAGGAACCTGAAGATTGGCTACTTCAGTCAGCACCATGTGGACCAGCTGGACTTAAACATCAGTGCTGTGGAGTTATTGGCCAAGAAGTTCCCAGGTGAGCCTCAGGCTTCCATGGGCATGACCCTGGGCTAGTCTGGGAGCCTGGTACCAGGTGAGATCTGCATTGGATGTCTTGCCTCCTGGGCCAAGTGAGGCTGGCATGTGACACCCTCTGCTGAACAAAGCAGCACTTAGTTTTGGGGAGGCCTCCCCTTGAGGCAGCTAGGAGCTCCTGCATAGAGAACCAGTCACCTCTCGCAGTGCTCTGGGGCCATTCCTTTCCCTTGCCTGATATTTCCCTGCCTCGTGGAAGCTGTAGTCACTCTGATACCTGGTTTGAAGAGTTTTGTAATGTGAGTGCTGCAGGGATGTCTCACTGCAGACAGCTTGAAGTGAGCCCTGGGACAGGAAAAGCCCTGTTAATCTCTGAGAGCTGCTATCTTGTCATTAGGTTTCAGAGTTACACATTGCAGACTATTTTGCTGGTGATTGTTTTAGCAGCAAAAGCCTTGATGGCTCCTCTCCCCAATGCCAAAACCTCTGACTTTCTCCTCCTGTATGATAGAGTTTTGTTAAATAAAAATATGTGGCACTGAATTCAGGGAGTGTCACTTGAATTTCAGCTGTCAGTACGTGAGAGCCCCTGTCCTTATTGTGTCACTAAGGTTCATGTTGAAGCCTCTGAATTTCTGCCATCTTGCTGCTGCATTTCCCTGCTGCTATACTTGAGCACTGTAGATTCTATGTCCAGACTGCTACAGAGCACACAGGGCCTTGTGTGACTCCCGGCTGCCTGGAGGTTCTGAGTTGGTATCTTGGGGGTTAATGCCAACAGGCCAGGGCTGGGTTGTGATGATCTCCCTATGTGCTGTTCCAGGGAAGACTGAGGAGGAGTATCGGCACCAGCTGGGAAGCTATGGAGTCTCGGGAGAGCTGGCCGTCCGCCCTGTTGCTAGCCTGTCAGGAGGTCAGAAGAGCCGAGTGGCATTTGCCCAGATGACCATGCCTTGGTAATCTCCCATGCACTGCTCCTGCTGCTCTTAGTGACGTGGCTCGGTCCCTAGGGCCTGTTTGTGTGGAGGAGGAAGCAGAGATGCTGAAAATTGTCTGCTGGCTCTGGCTGAGCAGGAGACCAGTGATCTGGGGCTTTCTGGAGAAGCATGGTCACCCTGAGGGAGTTGTGCAGGTTGCTCCTATCATTATCCTACTAGAGTCAGTCGACAGTCACGCTTCTGGGGACATAGGTGTGTCTCAAGCCCACACCATGGGACTGGGCCAAGCAAATACTTAGGAATCTGAGTCTCAACTAGAGACACTTCTGTGAACATAAGAATGGCCATACTGAGTCAGGCCAAACGTCCATCTAGCCCAGTATCTTGTTTACCAACAGTTGCCAATGCCAGGTGCCCAGAGGGAGTGTGTGACGACGCAGTCGGGGTTCCCCCGTTCCTGCAGACCCGTAGCCGCAAGAACAGACTCCGCTAGCCGGGATGTGATGTGTTTACAGGAATCTGGGCCAGGATATTTCAGACCCCTTGAGATGGGGTCCCTAGGCCCCTGGATTCCAGCCCTCTCCTCAGACTGGTTCCTTCATGATTCCAGCCCCAGACTGACTCTTTCCCCCAACTCCTCAGTTCCTTTGTTCAGCCTCTTCCCTTAACTTGTAGAACTGGTTTTAGCCACTGCTCTGGGGCGGTAAGGCACCCCCTGCTGGGCCATGCTTACAGACAGCTGCCTGTGGGGGTCACCCACAGCCCAAGCATAGCAACCAGCAAGGAACTTACACTACACCACAGAGTGAACAGAACAGGTAATCATCATGTGATCCCTCTTCTGTCACCCATTTCCAGTCTCTGACAAACAGAGGCTAGGAATACCATTCCTTCCCATTCTGGCTAACAGCCATTGATGGACCTAACCTCCAGGAATGTATCTATTTCTTTTTTGAACACTGTTAAATTCCTGGCCTTTACAACATCCTCTGGCAAGGAGTTCCACAGGTTGACACTGTGCTGTGTGAAGAAAAATTTCTGTTTGTTTTAAACCTGCTATCTATTTTATTTGGTGACCCCTAGTTCTTATATTATGGGAACAAGTAAATAACTTTTCCTTATTCACTTTTTCCGTATCAGTCGTCATTTTATAAACCTCTATCGTAGCCTCCATTAGTCTCCTCTTTTCTAAACTGAAAAGTCCCTGTCTTTTTGTAATTTCTCTTCATATGGGACCCGTTCTAAAACCCTAATAATTTTTGTTGCCCGTTTTGGAACCTTTTTCAATGCCAATATAGCCTTTTTGAGAGGAGGCAACCACATCTGTGTGCAGTATTCAAGATGTGGGTGAACCATGGTTTTATATAGAGGCAATAAGATGTTCTCTGTCTTATTCTCTATCCCTTTTTAATGATTCCTAACATTGTTTGCTGCTGCACATTGAGTGGATGTTTTCAGAGAACTGTCCACAATAACTTCAAGATCTCTCTCTTGAGTAGTTGTAGCCAAATTTGTCCCCCTCATATTGTATATATAGTTGGGATTATTTTTTCCAATGTGCATTACTTTACATTTATCAACATTAAATTTCATTTGCCATTTTGTTGCCCAGTCACTTAGTTTGGTGAGATCTTTTTGAAGCTTGCACAGTCTGATTTGGTCTTAACTATCTTGAGCAGTTTAGTATCGTCTGCAAATTTTGCCACTTTGCTGTTTATCCTTTCTCCAGATCATTTATAAATAGGTGGAATAGGATTGGTCCCAGTACGCACCTCTGAGGGACCCCACTAGTTACCTCTCTATATTCTGAAAACTTCCCATTTATTCCTACCCTTTGGTTCCTGTCTTTTAACCAGTTCTCAATCCATGAGAGGATCTTCCCTCTTATCCCATGACAACTTACTTTACTTAAGAACCTTAGGTGAGGGAGACACCTGCTAGCACATTCTGAGCAGCATCACCCCAATATGCTGGGCTCTCCTGTCCAGCGAGTCCTTGCTCTTTAGCCCCATGTAGTTCTTCAGGGAGGGCGACTGGTCAGGGTTTACTGCCGAGGTGTCCTCACAGGTCTCTGGCTCCGTTGATAACCCGAAGGCTGCTTGTGTGTGTGCGCTCAGTGATGTGTGCCGTGTAGACTTGTGCACTTAGTCTCCACAGCAGACCCCAAGAGAGCCCTCAAAGACCCAACGAAGGTGCCAGGCCAGGTTTATTGTAGAGTGAAGAACAGACATAGTTGTCAGTAGACTCTACTGAACCACTATGTATTTGTACTTGCCACAATGGAATGACTTAATCAGTGGGAGGTCCCACTGCCTCTTAGGTCATTCAAAGGCTGTCCCCCCAAGACACCACTTTCTGTACAGGTACAAGTCACACCTCACTGCTGACACATCAGGTTGCCACCCTCTGACGTTGTCAGGTTACCACCCTCTGACATTACTTAGATACCACCCATCTCCCTGTACCTCGTGGTTTGATTAGATCATCTCTATCCATCATTCTGTCATTTTAGACCCTTTCTTGAACCTGAGTCTGTATCTGTGAGGCGTGGGTGCCAAGGTCTTTTTTAATGAGCTAGTGAGATTATGTGCTTTCCACTTATGACCAATACCAATTATTGTTCTGCAGTCAGTACCTAGCACCAATTAGTATTTTGTACTCTCAGCCCTGTTCATATCAAGTTCTGTGAGCTGGGGTCTCTTGCTCACAGCTTAGCTTTGCTTTATGTTAGCCATGTTTTGCCCATTGTTAACAATGCCTCAGGCCTCAAACCAGGCCTGTACTGCATGGGCTTATGTTTTAGGCCCTCATCTTACTATACCCCACTAACGGGCCTGTTGTTTTTAATGGTAATGCCAGAATGAGACTGCACTGTGGATTCTGTGCTGGCCTCTTCCAGTGGGATGCAAAGTTGTTGATTCTTTCTTCTCTTTCCAGTCCCAACTTCTATATCCTGGATGAGCCGACAAACCATCTGGACATGGAGACCATCGAGGCTCTGGCAAAAGCATTGAATAAATTCCGGGTAAGGTTCTCCTGGGTCAGGTGATCCCTGCAGCCTCCTGTTTTGTGGTGCTTCAGCATCCCAGCCTAATGGCAGCCACTAAGCATAGTTAAGGTGGCTCCAAATTAAGCTGGCCAATGGCAACATGGTGAATTCCCACCTTGACTGTGCTTCCTGTCATCGCTTCAGACTGAGTGCCTAGGAAAGTGGCAGACAGGCAGGAGCTAGTCAGAAAGAAACTCCTTCCCCAACTCTGAGTGTCTGGACGCAGCACCCCCTCTTCTCGTTTAGGGTATATCGCAGCTCTGCCAGCTCACCTCAGCTTGGCCTCTAGCACATCTTACTGTTCCAATCCTAGGCAAAGGTGCCACATCATGTGGTGTCTTCATGGATATGAACTGTTTGCCAGCCTGAGATGGCCCATCACAGTCCCTTGTTTACAGTAATAACTTGACATGTTAACTCAAAATTGTCCTGCCTCAAGAGAAGCTACAACTTGTTTGGCCAAAGCTGAAGGCAATGGCTGAGTCTTGCCATGAGCCTGGATGGCCAGTGGCAAACTAGCTGTACGCTGACAAGTGAAAAACCAGAGTCAAAGCCTTTCTCACTGCATGCACAACTCCTGCCCAGACTGTGCATTTGCCCTGCCAGACTTGGCCCGTATCTCCAGGGAGGAAAGGTGAGGGTCTCAAGCCAGGCTGGAAGTAGTTTTAGTTCCCCGTTCCACCACCACCCTTGTCCTTCCTGCCTACTTGTGCCGGGTAAAATAGGGAGTTGCCAGTGGGCCCATTCTGGATGGAGACCAGCGGTTCCAGTATGTGATGCAGCCTAGCAGTTGGACTGACACGAAGTGGGAGGATGTATCCAGTGGGGCCCACAGGGGACAAACACTCCTGGGTCTAGAAATTAGTCGATATTGCTATTTCTTAAGAAGGATGAATTCAAACTGGAACAGGTACAAAGAAGGGCCACTAGGATGATCCGAGGAATGGAAAACCTGTCTTATGAAAGGAGACTCAAGGAGCTTGGCTTGTTTACTTTAACCAAAAGAAGGCTGAGGGGGGACATGATTGCACTTTTTAAATATATTAGAGGGATAAATACCAGGGAGGGAGAGGAATTATTTAAGTTTAATACCAATGTGGACACAAGAACAAATGGATATAAGCTGGCTAGTAGGAAGTTTAGACTTGAGATTAGACGAAGGTTTCTAACCATTAGAGGAGTGAAGTTCTGGAACGGCCTTCCAAGGGAAGTAGTGGGGGCAAAAGATCTATCTGGTTTCAAGATTAAACTAGATGGGTTTAGGAAGGGGATGGTTTGATGAGATAACATGATCTTGGTAACTAATTGACCATTCATTATCAGTGGGAAATAGGTCAATGGAGGGATGATAGGAGTTACTATAGAGAACTTTCTGGGTGTCTGGCTGATGAGTCTTGCCCACATGCTCAGGGTTTAGCCGATTGCCATATTTGGGGTCGGGAAGGAATTTTCCTCCAGGGTAGATTGGCAGAGGCCCTGGAGGCTTTTCGCCTTCCTCTGTAGCATGGGGTACAGATCACAGCTAGAGGATGCTCTGCATCTTGGGGTCTTCAAAGTATTTGAAGGCTTCAATATCTGAGATATAGGTGAGAGGATTATTCTAGGAGGGGTGGGTGAGATTTTGTGGCCTGCACTGTGCAGGGGGTCAGACTAGATGATCATAATGGTCCCTTCTGACCTTAAAGTCTATGAGTCTGAGTGGAGTGTGCGACTAGCATTTGCAGGTGACACCAAGCTGGGAGGGCTTGTGAGCACTCTGAAGGACAGGATTAAAATTCAAAATGTCCTTGACAAATGGAAGAATTGGTCTGAAATCAACAAGGCGAAATTCAGTAAAGATAAATGCAAAGACTCATTGCCCTTCCCCATAATATTCAAGCAGCTACTTCAAGCTGCTCTTGTTTCCTGTTGCACCTTCACTTCTTAGGAAAGAGCAATGAAATTCACAACTATAAAATGGGGAATAACGCAGAAGGTCATACTGCTGACAAGGATTGGGCGTTCTAGTGGGTCACAAATTGAAAGTCAATAATGTGATGCGGTTATGGAAATGCTAATAGCATCCTGGGCTGTATTACCAGGAGTGGCACGTATAAAACACGGGAGTTAACTCTGTGCCAGTGAGTACCATGCTCAGCTGAAGTACTGTGTCCAGAGAGCCATGGACAAATGGACAAATTGGGGAGAGTCCTAAAGAGTGTCGAAAACCTGGCCCATGAGGTGAAAAAACTGGGCCTGTTTAGGCTAGACTAGAGAGAAGAAGACTGAGGGAGGACCTAACAGTCTTTAGATATGTTAAGGGCTGCTATAAAGAGGTAGGTGATCAATTGTTCTCTGTGTCCTTCAGAGGTAGGACAAGAAGCAATGGGCTTAATCTGCAGCAAGGGAGACTTAGGTTAAATAGTGAAAAATGCTTTCCAACTTGAATTCTGGAATGGGCTTCCAAAGGAGGTTGTAGAGGCTTTTGAGCAGGTTGGAAAACACCTGTCAGGGATGATCTAAGTTGACTTGGTCCTTCTCCAGGGCTGGAATTGATGACTTACTGAGGTCTCTTCTAGCCTTACGCTTGTATGATGCTGTTTTGTGTGCCTGGACTTGGGGCCTGCATCTCCACAATAGGCCAAGCGCTATACTCAGGCCACCCCTCTGGTGTTGGCAGCTCTTTGAATGTCTTGGTTCCTAAGCCGTGCGATCAGCAGATTTAACAAGACTCATTGCCCTTCCCCATAATATTCAAGCAGCTACTTCAAGCTGCTCTGTTTCCTGTTGCACCAGTTTCTTGCCCCTCTGGTGTAAAACGTGTTCTCTTCACACCTCAATTTCAGGGCGGTGTGATCCTGGTGTCCCACGATGAGTGCTTCATTCGCCTGGTGTGCAAGGAGTTGTGGGTGTGTGAGAACGCTACTGTGACGCGCATCGAGGGTGGCTTCGATGAGTACAGGGACATCCTGCAAGAACAGTTCCGAAAGGAGGGCTTTCTATAAAGGAGGCACCTAAACTCTGTGAGAGCTGACTGGGGGTGGGGAAGTGCAGCAGCCTCAATATCTATCTGAAAGGTGCCTGGTGGAGCAGTGAGGACACCACTTGCACCCCATGGACTGTCTGCTCTGCCATCTGGGTTACCCTTCCCTGAGAACAGCAAAGGTGCTTGCTGGGTATAGGATGAGCCCTCCCTCTGTCCTGCCTCCAGAGCTGCACTAGGCCTCTGCTGGGCAGGGGTGAATGGACAGCCAAGTGAGGGGGGGAGAGTCTAAAGCTGTGGGGGGAGGGGAAGGGCGCAGTAGTGGAGTATTGTCTGTGCTGAGCACTTCCCCTCTTCTGTCACTTGCCCAGTGCTGCCTACCTCAGCCAGCCACTGCTGCTAGCAGAGGGTTGGTGCTGGGAACGCTGGGCTTGAGTGCTGCTGCCGCCTGTTGCACCTTGAGCTGTTTCTCTGCTGAGAAGCAGGATGGAGTTTAGACTCTCCAATTTTAACTTAAACCGTTGGAGGTAGTGGGAAAGGCCTCTCAGTGCCTCTGTGGGGAGGAACTACCGCCACCTGGCTTTTCAGTCATTTTTACTTGTCATACTTTCTTCCCGGCCTGACCCCATGCTGCTATCCCTGTCCTGCTAAAGAGTGGGGAGGCTTATGCTGCTGCTGCAAGAGTCCTACTTCTTGCTAAGGTCCTTTGTAAACCCTTGAAAGGGGTTGGGTTGGTTTTCCTCAAGCTGCAGTCAGTAAGAGCCAAGGGCTTGTGCTGTTTGGATCACAGTGGCCCCTTATTCTGTTAGCCAGGGACAAGATCTTGCTCCTTGTTCTGGGCTTGCACACAAGCTTTTACCAAACTTACCTACTGCACAGACCCCTGCAGCCTTCTCCCAGCTAAAGGCCTCTCCATGCAGGACGAGATTCGGGTCCGTCCTATTTACTATTTTTTTCTAAAAAGATCAAATACTGTACAGTGTAAGGTAAGTTATTGAGCACTGAAACTCCCTGTTCGTCAGCCTAGAGGTTGCAGTGTAAATAAAATCAGAACCCCTGAAGACCTTGGAACTCTTTATTTGCCCTACTGTATTCCATTTGTCTGTTTCTTTATCTACCTCTCTACTGCTAGTGAATTGGGGCAAGCGGGGATGGGTACAGTTCCTGCACAATCTCTGCCTCCACTCACACACAATATGAATGAGGGGTTCAACAAAAGCTGACTAATTAAAGGAGGGCATGAGGGGGAGGCAAAAGATCCAGCTCTCCCTCTTCTGAGCAAAGCACACAGTATCAGAAACTTCTGCAGGTGGATCTATGGAGCAAAGAACTGGCTACTGCTATTAACATGGTGGCTGTGTCTACACTGGCAAGTTTTCCCGGAAAATCATCTGATTTTCCGGAAAAACTTGCCAGCTGTCTACACTGGCCGCTTGAATTTCCGGAAAAGCACTGACAATCTAATGTAAAATCATCAGTGCTTTTCTGGAAAAACTATGCTGCTCCCGTTCGGGCAAAAGTCTTTTTCCAAAAGATTTTTGCCCGAAAGGGCCAGTGTAGACAGCATAGTTCTGTTTTCCGAAAAAAATCCCCGATCGCGAAAATGGCGATCGGGGCTTTTTTGCGGAAAAGCACATCTAGATTGGCCACGGACGCTTTTCCAGAGAAAGTGCTTTTCCGGAAAAGCGTCCTGCCAATCTAGATGTGCTTTTCCAGAAATGCTTTTAACGGAAAACTTTTCTGTTAAAAGCATTTCTGGAAAATCATGCCAGTGTAGACGTAGCCAGTGGGTATTACAAACCAGCACAGGGGTGGGTGGTGGGGTGACACTTAGGATGCTGTAGCTTCTGTGTGGCTGGACGAACTAGTTTGGGAAAACATTTTCTAAGATTGCCATCTGCCAGGAGTCTCATTGACTGGCTTTTGCTCCTTAGCATGAGCCAGACTTCATTAACTCCCCAGCCTCTGAAAGCTTTGCCTGATGGCAGTGGTAGCCACCCCTCTGCCCCTTTGCTGTCAGTTGTCCATCACCCTTGAAACAGGACTGCTACTCACTTCTGGATCGTGGCTAACTAAGGAGCTTCTTCCAGAACATGGCAGAGCAGGGGTTGGGTATCCTTGCTCATGTCTTTGCTTTCCAATCTGGTCCAGGTTGCTTGTAGTGGTAGTCCTGGGGGGGGGGGGTGGGGGGGGAAGGAGAGGAGAGGGGGGAGAGGGGAGGAGAGAGAGTGTGTGTGTGTGTGTGTGTGTGTGTGTGTGTGTGTGTGTGTGTGTGTGTGTGTGTGTGTGTGTGTGTGTGTGTGTGTGTGTGTGTGTGTGTGTGTGTGTGTGTGTGTGTGTGTGGGGTAGTGGCCATGTATTGGGAGATGTAGGCCTAGGGAATCCTATCAGGTTAACAAAAGGCCTGCTTGGGCAGCTAGTGCTGAGAAGAGTAAAATGTTATGGTTAACAGCTTGAGCTACCCACAAACACGAGTGCTGGGACTTGGTGCTATTGATGGTTGAATGAACCTAACTTTCTGACACCAACTGGGAGAGCCTTCATCAAAGCATAGCCCACTACAGCTAGTGCAGGAAACCGTGGTGCTGGGCTCCGGTCCCTGAAGAAAAGGATAAGACAGGAAGCAGAGGGAGGGAGGCCATTTACAAATCACGGTGTTGAGAGCAGCCTGACAGCTCCCACATACCTTCCTCACTCAAGGCTGGAGCTGGATTTAGTGCTAGTAATCATGCTCTGAAGCCTTTAGTCTCATCTAGGATCCATCTTGCCCTTCGTGGCTGAGTTCAGGCCCTTGTGCAGTTTGAGCTTTCCCTGCTGAGAGAGTTTGGTCTTTAGGAATGGATTGCCTTAGTGCTCAAAGTGAGGGCTGCAATACCTGGCCACACTTGTACCTGGCACCTTCTGGGGCATACAGTTGCTCCTGCTACTGGATTGCCTTGGCACTCTAGGGCTATGTCTACACTGGCGCGATTTTGCGCCAGAGCTATGCAAATGAGGCTAAGCATGGAATATTGCCGAGCCTCATTTGCATATATTAGCTGCCATTTTTGTGGAAGAGGCTCTTGCGCAAGAAGGAGCTGTCTACTCTGCCCCTTCTTGCACAAGGAAAAACCCTCTTACGCAATGCCGCTACGCTGATTATTTTCAGGAATAACGGCATTGGGCAAGAGGGTTTTTCTTGCGCAAGAAGGGGCCGTGTAGACAGCTCCTTGTACAAGATCCTCTTCCACAAAAGTGGGTGCTCCTTATATATGCAAACGAGGCTCGGCAATATTCCACTTAGCCTCATTTGCATAGCTCTGGCGCAAGATCACGCCAATGTAGACATAGCCTGGCTGTTGACCTTGGACTTGCTGTATGGTGTAGCTGTACTCTGCCTTATTCTTTAGGGACAGGAGCTCTGCTGCAGTGAGACTTCCCATGGCAGGAATCTATCCTAGAAGTGGGTGCAGGAAACACTTAATTTTGTTTTCTTTTTGTGGTTTAGTTTTTAATTAGCTGATTAGCATTTGGGAGTTATCCTCTGTGCTAGTGGGATGGTACACTTGTAATGCTAGCCTTAGAAATACCTGATTTAAAAAAAAAAAACTTTGTTAAAAACCCTCCAATCCTGCTGCTGTGGTGGGCTCTATAACTGTTCTGTCCTGTTCACGATCCCCTTGGTAAGATTGCAGCCCTATTGAAAATACACCCCAGCTCTTTGCTTCTCTCAGCCTTTTCCGAAGGATGTTACTGCTCTCTTGCTCCCAAATTGGGATAGTTCTGCTCCCCTTTAGGCAGGTAAGGCTTTTATGATGGCTTTAAGGAGGATTTCAATCTCTCTCCCAATAAGTATTTTGGAGAAATGGTTACACAGCAGTAAACGGTGGTGTGAGCGAAAGCTCAGTGAGAGAGTGACTTCCCATCCTACCACAGGGGACTAGGTGGTGAGAGGGCTAGTACTGGCTTTATCTCACAGGCAGGCCTGCCCTGATGCTAGTCCTACTCGATCCTTGGTATCCGGGAGCCGGAGGGTGCAGGGCGCGCTGTAGGTCGGGTCATTTTAACTGCGGCCGGCTGCCTTCACTTGGGTAAGGAGAAAAACTTGTAGGAGTTGCCATATCCCTTATCAATGGGCCAGTTCTTGCCTTGTGGCCAGCATCTTTGGCCTCTCCCGCACTGTGCCCCCGCTACCCAAACAAGCTGCCTACCTTGTTAATTACTCAGCCAGAGGGGGGTCCTGCAGTAATTAAAACGCGTGCGCTCGGTTCTCCGCGAAAGAGGGATCGGGGCGGGAGCTTGGCCCCTAGCGGCACCTCCCCCGCCTTCCCTTGTGCTGCGGCTGGCGGGAGGCCTGAGCTCCAGCCGCGCTGTGCAGCCGGATCTCCCGCCAGGATCCCGGGACGGCGGGGCTGCAGGGAGCAGCGGCTGACCCGGGAGGGGCCGCAGGTCTGCTGCTCAGCTGACGGACGAGTCCAAGTGCCGAGGGGGCGGGGGCGCCGGCGCCTCCCCCGCCCTGTGCCGGCTCCAGGCCCCTCCTCCCCTTTCCCCGCCACCAGGTGGTTCCGCCCCCGCCCCCCGGAGCGGCCGGGCGGGGCTGCGAGGCCAGTGTCGGAGGAGAGGGCTGGAGGGAGCGGGGCCAGCGCGCCCCGAGAGCCCGGCGGTGGCGCCCGCAGCACACGCGGCCCCGCGCTCCAGCGGGATGAGCAGCTACGAGCTCGCAGGTGGGCGGCGGCCGGGCGGAGGGGAGCCGGGCGGGGGCTCGGGGCCGCACCCCCGCGCTCATCGCTTTCCCTTCGCCTCTCCCCTTGCAGGTGCCAGCCCCGTGCCCAGCCCCGGCTCGCCGGGACCCGAGGAGGTGAGGAGGGAGCGCTGGGCTGGGGGGGGCTCCATGTGCGCGGGGGGGGGCCCGGGCGGGCTCTGCCCGGTGAGGCGGAGGTAAGGGGGCCTGCTGGGGCCGGAGGCTGTGGGGGCCGGGGACCTTGTGCTTCGGTTACGGGGGGAGGGTGTGGGCCGGGCTTGGGGGGGGAAGTCGGGTGCGGGCTGTATGCTGAGCTCTGGAGAGGGAGCCTGGGGGGGCCTTGTGTGCCACGCTGTGGAGAGGGGGGTTGGAGCTGTCTGTCGGGCACGGGGGGGGCAGGGTGCCGCCCGCCGGCCAGGGCTGGGGGAGAGCGAAGCGGGGGGGGGGGCAGGGTGCCGCCCGCCGGCCAGGGCTGGGGGAGAGCGAAGCGGGGGGGGGGGGGCAGGGTGCCGCCCGCCGGCCAGGGCTGGGGGAGAGCGAAGCGGGGGGGGGGGGGGGGCAGGGTGCCGCGCGCCGGCCAGGGCTGGGGGAGAGCGAAGCGGGGGGGGGCAGGGTGCCGCGGGCCGGCCAGGGCTGGGGGAGAGCGAAGCGGGGGGGGCAGGGTGCCGCCCGCCGGCCAGGGCTGGGGGAGAGCGAAGCGGGGGGGGGCGGGGGGGGGCAGGGTGCTGCCCGCCAGCCAGGGCTGGGGGAGAGCGAAGCGGGGGGGGGGGCAGGGTGCCGTGGGCCGGCCAGGGCTGGGGGAGAGCGAAGCGGGGGGGGGGGGCAGGGTGCCGTGGGGGCCAGGCGGGGGGGGGCAGGGCTGCGGGGCCAGAGCGGGGGAAGCGAAGGGGGGGGGGCAGGGTGCCGCCCGCCGGCCAGGGCTGGGGGAGAGCGAAGCGGGGGGGGCAGGGTGCCGCGCGCCGCCCAGGGCTGGGGGAGAGGCGGGGGGGGCAGCGGGGGACGGTGCTATGCTCCGGGGAGGGCTGGGGAAGGGGCGAGGGAGCCCGTGTGTCTAGTGGGAGGGCAGGGGCAGTCTGGCTGGGTGTTGGGAACGGGGGAGGCTCTTTGTGTGCTGGGGAGGGGGGGGCCTGCGTGCCAGCCCTGCGGGGGTGATTGGAGTGGCCTGTGCGCTGGGCCGGGTGTTGGGGGACAGGGAAATGCGGGGGCGGGGGCCGCCGTTGTGCTTTGCCGGGCTCCGGGCGCTGCGCTCCGGGCAGGTCTCGAGGAGCGGGAGGGAGTTCTGGAGGGTGAGAGGGGAGTCTGAGGAGTGGGGGGTCGGGAACGTGTGGGGGCGAGACGGGGAGGCTCTGGGGAAAAAACCCGATGGCTCTGTGGGGCTGTGTTTAGGGGGAAGCAGGGGGCGCTGCGTACCGGGGGCTTCGGGGGGAGAGACGGGAGGGGGGTCTGGGGGGCTGTGTGCCGGGGGCTTGGGGGAGAGGCGGGGGGGGCTGTGTGCCGGGGGCTTGGGGGAGAGGCGGGGGGGGGGCTGTGTGCCGGGGGCTTGGGGGAGAGGCGGGGGGGGGGGCTGTGTGCCGGGGGCTTGGGGGAGAGGCGGGGGGGGGGCTGTGTGCCGGGGGTTTGGGGGGGGGGGGGGGGGCTGTGTGCCGGGGGCTTGGGGGAGAGGCGGGGGGGGGGCTGTGTGCCGGGGGCTTGGGGGAGAGGCGGGGGGGGGGGGCTGTGTGCCGGGGGCTTGGGGGAGAGGCGGGGGGGGGGGGCTGTGTGCCGGGGGCTTGGGGGAGAGGCGGGGGGGGGGGCTGTGTGCCGGGGGCTTGGGGGAGAGGCGGGGGGGCTGCGAGGGCGGGTTTGGGGCGCGGGGGGGCGAAGCGGGGGGCTGTCCGGGGGCCGTGGCCCGTGGGAGGGAGCCGGGGGCCTGTCCGCCCCACCCGTACTCGGCTCCCCCGGAGGATCCGGGGCCGGGGCCGCTGCCGCGGCGGGGAGCGAGCCCGTGGGGGGCCGGCTCAGGGCAGGACCGGGAGCGCCGCGCGGGCGCCATCTTGGGCGGGCTCATGTCGGGGAGCGACCCCCCCCCCCCGCCCTTTGGACTTCTCGCCCCATGTGGGGCTCGGGGCGGGGGCGGCGCGGGGGCCGCTCCGAGGAGCAGGGCTTGGAAGGAGCCGAGTTCCGCCGGGCTCCACAGCGGGACCGCTTCCCTGGGCTGCCCCGGCCGCTCGGCCTGGGGCGCCGCTGCCCTCGGGCTTTTCCACTTCTGCCTCTTCCTCAGGGGGTGTCAGCTGGGGGGGGGGGGCTTGGGCTGCGGGGGGATCAGTTGGTCTGGGCTCTGGGGGGGGGGGGGTGGGCTCTGCATGTGTGTGGGGGGGGGGGTGGGCACTGTGCTGCATGTGCGGGGGTGCTGTGGGCTCTGAGGGGGGGTCTGGGCGCTGTGGGCTCTGCATGTGTGGGGGTGCTGTGGGCTCTGAGGGGGGGTCTGGGCAGGGGGGGTCTGGGCGCTGTGGGCTCTGCATGTGTGGGGGTGCTGTGGGCTCTGAGGGGGGGTCTGGGCGCTGTGGGCTCTGCATGTGCGGGGGTGCTGTGGGCTCTGGGGGGGGGTCTGGGCGCTGTGGGCTCTGCATGTGTGGGGGTGCTGTGGGCTCTGAGGGTGGGTCTGGGCGCTGTGGGCTCTGCATGTGCGGGGGTGCTGTGGGCTCTGGGGGGGGGGTCTGGGCGCTGTGGGCTCTGCATGTGCGGGGGTGCTGTGGGCTCTGGGGGGGGGGGGTCTGGGGGGGGTCTGGGCGCTGTGGGCTCTGCATGTGTGGGGGTGCTGTGGGCTCTGAGGGTGGGTCTGGGCGCTGTGGGCTCTGCATGTGCGGGGGTGCTGTGGGCTCTGTGGGGGGGGGGGTCTGGGCGCTGTGGGCTCTGCATGTGCAGGGGTGCTGTGGGCTCTGAGGGGGGGTCTGGGCGCTGTGGGCTCTGCATGTGCGGGGGTGCTGTGGGCTCTGAGGGGGGTCTGGGCGCTGTGGGCTCTGCATGTGCGGGGGTGCTGTGGGCTCTGAGGGGGGGTCTGGGCGCTGTGGGCTCTGCATGTGCGGGGGTGCTGTGGGCTCTGAGGGGGGGTCTGGGCGCTGTGGGCTCTGCATGTGCAGGGGTGCTGTGGGCTCTGAGGGTGGGTCTGGGCGCTGTGGGCTCTGCATGTGCGGGGGTGCTGTGGGCTCTGAGGGGGGGTCTGGGCGCTGTGGGCTCTGCATGTGTGGGGGTGCTGTGGGCTCTGAGGGGGGTCTGGGGCGCTGTGGGTGCTACATTGGGGGGGCTGGGCACTATGCAGGGGGCAGGTGGTGTTTTGAAGGTGTTTATGGCTCTTGCATCTGGCAGAGGTTGAGAACATAAGAAGGGCCATATTGGGTCAGACCAAAGGTCCATCTAGCCCAGGATCCTGTCTTCTGACCGTGGCCAATGCCAGGTGCCTCAGAGGGCATGAAAACAGAACAGGTTATCCTCAAATGATCAATGCCCTTGCCCATTCCCAGCTTCTTACAAACAGAGGCTAGAAACGCCATCCTGGCTAATAGCCATTGATGGACCTATCCTCATCACCAGGCTAGTTTTCTGTAGCACTGTGCATGTTGTGGGGTGAGCTGTTTGCACTTCCCTTGAGGCCAGTAACTTAAACAGGAGTGAGGGGTTTACCCTGGGATGTGTTTTCCAAACCTTCCACCTATGCTTGGCTCCTCCCACTCACTGTAACAACAAAGGCCTCTCCAGGGGCCCCTCCCTTCTCCTGGGAGTGATTGTCCTTTAGCCCTTGGGAAAGAGGGGCCATTGGGTAGAGTCATCCCTCTGGTTGGGATGTGACCAGGCCCCGGGATGTGGAAATCCCAGGCTTCCCTCAATGTTTATCACAAACTGCACCTGGCCAGGCAGGTCCCTTCCCCTTCTGTGTGTGAATTGATGCTGCCAGCTGTGCTCTTTGGGTGGTGTCCTTCCCAGTTGAGAGGGTGGGGAGTTATCGTTTCTGATGTTAGATGCCAGCAGGGTGAAGGTCCCCTCTGTATCAGAGGCAGCAGCACAGGGGGGAGTCAGGAGCCATGCTCAGGGAAAGCTGCCTCCCCATGAGCACCAGCTTCTCGTAGCCACCTCTTCCATCCCTTCCCTGTGCTGGGGGGGAGGGGGGGAGACAGGATGCCGGAGCAGCCTCTGTCCTCAGCAGGCCTGGGCTCACTGTGGAAAGATGTTGCAGCTGCCCTGTGCTACTGTCTCTGATACAAAGGCAGCAGCACAGGGTGGCAGGGGGCTCTCCAGGAGTGGGTCCAGGAGTGCACTGGCTGCTGGCTCTGCCCCTGGGACTATCTAATAATTGTGTAACCACTAAGATTTGGTGCAGTTACACAATTATTATACAATATCTGACATCCCTAGCATTGACTCAGATTCACAACCATGAATTCTTGCTGCCCTTGGGTGGCTGGCATGGACTGCCTGGCTGGGGTAGATGGCAGCACTGTGCCCATCTGGCCTATCCCCTGTCATTCAGATAAGTTCCCCCCCTGCTGGCTGGGTTGGGCTGGGCTGGGCTTGGCTTCAGTGTTTTTACATCCCTTTGTCTTGAATGATGTGGGTGCAAGAGACTGCTCTCTGTAGGACTCTGAATTTCCTTAATAGGCAACTTGATTGTCTTGAGAGGAAACTTTCCCCAGTGTGCCTCTGCCATTTGGGCTTTGCCATTCTGATTGCCCTAGGTAGAGCTGTAGACTCTAGGGATCCATCCTGCCCTGACTCCCTGAGTCCAATGCTCAAGACTGTCTGAATTCTCCTTTGTTAATTGTGTAGAGGCCTGTCATCCTTCCCGTTGGATCTCACAGCAGAATTTCCTTAAGATATTGGATATGGTCCCTGCCACAAACACTCCAGTCCTGTAACTACAAATATAGGGAGCTCATTTCTGAGGGCTCTTCTGCAACTTCAGGGGCTCACCCTATTTAAAAACTAGGGATGTTAAAATGCATTTAATTACGTAAATATATATCCACTGAAATTTTCAGCCAATACATATTTACACCTTGGGGGGTGGGTAGGTGGGAGCTGGCTCTCTGCAAGCACCAGTTCCCATTCTTTCCCCACACCTGCTGCCTCTATCAGTGTACTGACTTCCACCTGCCCTCCATCTCCTGTGCTACTGTGTAAAGCAGCTCTGTGGAAGCCTGCATGTGTGGGGAACTGGCTTAATTACCCATTCCCTGTGCATATCAGCTCCTACTTGCTCCCCTGCACTGCTGCCTCTCTGGCTACGTCTACACTACATGCTTCTTGCGCAAGAAGCCTTTTGCACAAGAGTTTTTGCACAAAAACTTCTTGCGCAGAGCACGTCCACACCTCAAAACACATCGCAAAGGTGATGTGCTTTTGTGCAATAGAGCATCCACACAAAGAAAGAGCACCTGTGCTTTTTCCCATAGGGGTTTCTTGTGCAGAAACCCCTCTGGAGCACCCACACTTGTGTTCTTGTGCCATAGCTGTAGTGCTAAAAGCAGTTATGCCTCAGAAAAGGAGGTTTACCTACAGTGGAAAAAGCTGTTCAACTGCCCATTTAATTGTGCAAGAGCTCATTTGAGGTGTGGACGCTCCGCAGGTTTTTGCGCAAAAACCTTGTAGTATAGACATAGCCTCTATTGTCTCTGATAAAGAGGTGGTGGTGGGGAGATGCACATGTATTTAAGCCTGGGCTTATCGGTTAATCATGTAAATGACTACATGCTAACATCCCTATTTAAAAACCTTTTAGAAGCTCAGTATTCAAATATTTTTGTGTTAGATTTCTTTTCCATACATTGTGTGCATGCAGATTTGATGTGGTGGGGTACCTGCCTGGGCTTTGGCTGCAGGTTCTGGGCATATCTTTGAAGGGGAACAGCTAGGCAGGTTGAATGTGTGGGTTGGTTTGGGGAAAAGAAAGGTCACCCAGGTGTGCTGAACACGGCAGCCTTCTGTGGTGGTATTCAGGCAGTCTGGGACTTTGTATGTGGGTTGGTTGTGGGGAATGTTGCTTAGGCATTCTAGGCCTGTATGTGGTGGACATGTAATGGAGTTACTTGGTGGCTAGTATAGCAAACACAGTCCTTTGACTGCCACAGTCTTATCTTGTAGTATAAGATTTGGTTCCTGGCAGCTTGGCCTTTAATTACAGTTTTTAGTCACAAGTTTTCTCCCAGACAAGAAGTCTGAGGCTGGAGACTCTAATCCAGTGGTTCTCAAACCACTAGTGGTCCGTGGCCACCTCCCAGGTGGTCCGCAGCTGAAGGTCAGCCCCTCCTTCCCCCTGCAGTAGCAAGTCCATGTTGGCTCTCCAGGCTCACTCACCCTCCCTCCCCTGCCGTTGGAACGCCAGTGTTAGCTTCCTGCTGTGGGGAAGAAGCGCTTCTTCCCCTCCTCCTCCCCCTTTTGGGGGAACAGCGGCACGCTGCTTGGAGGCTTTCCACTGCTTCTGTTGGCCAGAACCTGGCCAGTGGGAGCAGCAGAAGGCAGTGCCTGGGACTTGCACGGGGTGCAAAGGTTAGTAAGTGTTCCCCTCATGCTCAATATCCATGCACACACCGAAACCCCACACCCGCTGCCTGCTCCTGCACCCTCCTTCCTGGCTACACGTTGCACCTTTCCTTGTTCTTGTCCCCTCTCTTTTCCCCCGACACGCTACCTCCCATCCAGACCTTGCACCCTCACCCCCTCCTGCACCCTCATTCCTCTTGCTGGTAGTCCTTTCCTATACATTAAACCCCTCATTTTTTCCCAACCCCAGAGCTTAGTGGATTTTATGGACCTCCCTAACTCTGGAACCCCAGAAGAGTTAATCTGGCCTATAGGAAGCCCTGAACCTCAGTCCTCCCTCTCCCTTCCCCGGTGGTGGGGCTGGAGCGCTAGAGGAGTGAAGTGTTTCAGTTGGGGATTTTTGGAGGTTTGGGGGTGTGTTTTTTGGCTTACCACTTGTGTGGTGGTCCCCAACTGACTTTTCTGTGCATCAGTGACCCCGATCCAAAAGGTTCCCCACCCCTGCCATAAGTAAAGAAAATATGGGAACTTTTTGTGTTGTACATAAATATTTTACTTTATTTAAAATGAAGTTTGATAAACTAACATGAGAGAGTTAAAGCATTGAATCTGTTTAATAATTTAAATTAATATTTCCTTTCTTACTGGTTAAATTAAACTGTTCTCCCTAGCTGCCACACTAGTGTAATTATGTAATTAACAGTGAGTTTCCTTTAGCAACTGGTGGTCCATGGAAAGGTTTCCATTGGGCCATGGGCCAAAAAGTTTGAGAACCACTGCTCTCTAATCAATAAAATGTCATTCTTTGCAGCCACCACAGAAAAGACAAAGAACAGTGGAAGACTTCAACCAGTTCTGCACGTTCGTGCTAGCCTACGCTGGCTACATCCCCTACCCCGAGGAGGTAAAACTGATTGGTGTGTGTGCATGTGCCATTGTTAGATGTTGTATGAGGGGGCCCATGTGCTGAGACACAGATCTGGTACCTACTGTTTTTTGGCAGTGAGGCTTGGGGGACTTTCTGCTGTCATTTGTCCTGCTCCCGTCATCTTCCCTCCCCCAAGCACTCTAAGAACACCAAATCTGTGGTGTGGTTTTGTGCAAGTCCTATGTGCTTTCTCTTTGTCCTTATTGTAGAATGAACCCTGGACTCTTGGAGGCAGCATGAGTCCTCAAAACAGCACAGGAAGCACTCAGGACAGTGACAGCTGGGCCTCATCCCATTCCTCTGACTCCCAAGTACTGCCAGATGAGGGTAGAAGCAGGAACACCAAGTACAAAGGGGGTAACCTACACCTCAACTGCCCTGACTTCCCCAGCAGTTTATATGCAGCCCGCCCTCAGCAAACCAAGAAGAAGAAACTGTCAGCGAAGAAGCTTATCTTGGATCAAGAGATGGAACAGAAGGTGACACTGGCTGGCATGAAGAATTTGGGTGATGTTCAACAGCAAATGAGAGAGTTGGCTGTGCTAGAGGAGCAGGCACCTTATGTAAGAGGAGAACGTCAGGAGTCCTTGGTTATCCCAGCTGGTGAGCTCCGCCCCAAATCCCTCCTGGAGGAGTTCATGAAGGAAGAAAAGGATTGGACACATGGGGCGCAGGAGAGTGAGGTGCCAGTAGGAAGCTATTTTCAACCCAAGGAGCAAGAATCGAGCCATGAGGAGAGTAGGAGCTCCAGCTGTCAGAATACCTTGGATCAAAGCAAAGAGGAGGCTACAAGCTGTTTCAGCTCCCAGCTCAGTGGTAAGTTCCAAGCTAGTTTGTCTGGCTAGTGTGGAGGGAACTGTAGTAGAAGTGGGGCAGGTGTCCCTGGCCCGGACGGTGATTGTGTCAGGGTTCTTACTGTAAAGCTGCATTGTGTTCCAATGCTCAGCACCTTGCTCTCTTCTCATTGGAGGAACTGTAGGCTCACAGACTTTGTGAGGAGCCCATTGTTCCTGGAGTCCTAGCCTCACCCAACACAAGGTGAAATGGGGAAACTGAAAAGAATAGTCAGGGCCTGTCAGAGTTCTTCTTTCCTCTGGTGTCAACAGTGCTGGAGATGACTCATTTTTCAATTTGGGAGATTCTCATACTAATCATTTGACCGTTTGCTTTTGCAGCTTCACCTGTGGAATTCATGGTGGCACCTCCAAACACCAAAGCAGAAGGTGAGTGGGACCCTGTGTGTGTGGAACTGGTAGCCTCTCTAGCATGTCTTGCTTTGCTGCTGGGCTTCTTCCTTTGATGGGTGACAGTCAGTGGGGAATTCAGGCTGGTGTAGGATGGGCAAGAGTTTCCTTTGGAGCTGATCACTAATCTTCTGGGGAGAGGGGTCAGTGTTGAGCCCTAAAATGTCTTCACACCTCCAAGATGATGTATACTGCCTTTCCCAGTCTGCGTGATCTTATGCTATAAGCTGGGCTTGTCTGACATTTTCTGATGGAGGTGTCTCTCTCCCCTCTCCAGAGGATGATGCTTGGGACTTGATCACCTGCTTCTGCCTGAAGCCATTTGCAGGGAGACCCATGATAGAGTGTAATGAATGCACCACCTGGATCCATCTCTCCTGTGCCAAGATTCGCAAATCCAATGTGCCTGAGGTCTTCATCTGCCAGAGATGCCGTGACGCCAAACAGGAGATCCGCCGCTCAAACCGAGCCAGGACAGTGCCCCGCAAACGGTTCTGTGACTGATGCCCTCTCTGAGATGGTGACTGTGGGCAGGGGCCCTTTGTTCTAAGACTGTAGCCCCAGTTGGCTAGACAATCGATGCACAGTGACTATAGAAGGCCTGTGGCACTGGAAAGTGGGAGCTTTTGTGCTGGACATGTCCCCTGTACTTCCAGCTCCAGGAAGCTGGCACATTGAGAGACACTCCAGGAAGAATAATCTTCCTCTCATGGGGATCATGTAAACTATGCAGTTGGGATATCAGTTTCACCAGTGCAGCAGTGTCTAGCAGGGAGGTGTGTTTCTCAATGGAATCCAAGTGCAGTAGGTCAGCCGAAACCTTCCTGTTGTCACAAACTAGGCTTCAGTGCCTTTCCCCTCAGGCAATCCAGGAGAGCCTAGTTCAAGTAGTTTCCCTCTGGTAGGATGGCTGCTTAGGCTTATCCCAAGTGTGGTTGTTATCCCACTGGTGCCCAATTCCTTTCCTGGCCTTGACTTGACCACCCCTTAGTGTGTGTTTAGTACTGGCGAAAGTTATCAAGTAGTTAGCCCCAGAGACCAAAGTCCTCTTTAATCTGGGCTGTCTCTGCTTTGTTGAGAGTGCGAGCTTCCCCCTCTACAAACCAATGCCCTGGAGTGACTACTGCTGGGGAGGCGGGTGGGGGGTGGACAAAAGGGAGTTATCCTCTTCACTGTCATGGCCCATCAGTATAGTGATGTGGACAACTGCCCCAGAGCTTGAGTTGACCACCCTGCCTTCAAACTTGCTTCATGTGGAGTAAGCAAAGAGTAGCCCCTTGATCTGACTGCACTCACTAGCAGTTTTCAGTTACTGTAAATACTAATGAAGTGACTGTAAATAATTTGTAACAGGTGTCTAGAAAATTATAAAACAGTTCTTGCTAAACTATAAACCTCTCTGCTCCAGAACTTCCAGTTGCACTGAATTCTCCTGCGTGAGGGAACTTAAGAGTCATGGCAGGAGACCAAAACAGGTGTTCATTTGTTTGGGGTTTTTTTTGGGGGGGGAGGGGGGTGTAGAATGTCTTCAGAAACTCATGGGAGGGAGAAGACCAGTGAGTTCACAGGCAGCAAAGAATAAGTAAAACCACCTCAGGCAAAAGCAGATCAATCTCATCCCCTTGGAATGGTTCTCAAGCCTTCCCCTGCTCTTGTGCGTTGGGCTGTCTCCCTGGGAGCATTTTGTGAAGGTTCCAGGGATTATGTGAACTAAATCTGGAGAGAACAGAAAGAGAGGCTTTGATGTCTCAGGAGTTCTCTCCAGTGTTAACAGTCTAGGCTCCTCAGTGAAATCTGGGGAATTTCATGTCTCATGCAGACTAGGGGTCTTGTGCCTTGTGCCTCATCCACTATGCAAATTATTGCCCCTTAGATTGGCTATGCCTGTTATGAGCACACTTTTACATTTCTAGACAGAATATTTGGTCTTCTGTCTCCCTCTCTCCCTTCATGGAGGACATAACTGAGCTAGCTGGTCTCTGCTCCACATGCACTAAATATTATAATCCATTTTTTTCTCCACCCACCCCAGACTGAGACCCATGTGCCTTCTGCACTACACATTGCAGATGCTGCTTTCCCCTCTACTAGAGGCACTTGGTTTAATCACATAAACTGCAGATGTTCTGACTCTTATGCTGCATATTGGTACTGAGCTGGGCCTCTGCTTCTTGGGTGGAGGAGGTGGAAGGACCCTAAGATTGCAATTCTTGTACGTTTCCAAACTTGGTGTATTTGTCTGCCACGAGACATCAGCAGTGTCCCTATCTCTGGGGAAGGGTTTGCTCCCTGAATCCCTCTGCTGCAGCAGGAAGCCTATGCCCCTGAAATGCTTTACACTTTTATAGAAATTATGTAAAATAGCTGATTCTTGGCAGTATGGGTGGAGTAATGTGTATATAATAAAGTACTTTTGCCATAACCCTTGGCACGGTTTTGTGGCCTCATCTCTAACCCCACTTGGAACAAGTTTCAGTGAATATTTCCTTTGGATGTACTTTGGGGGGGCGGGGTGGAACAGGCACTAGCCCTGTCCTTTTTACAATGGATTATGGTCTTCCTAGGGAGCTTGGATGCTGTAGAAATAAGTCCAGAGCATAGACAAACGCTTTCTTTACACTTTGCTAAACTGCACTTTTTTAGTTTAGTGCTTGAAACTGAAAATGTGTCCATGGTCCCGCGGGGAGGGGGGGAAGGGGAGGGAAGAGAGAGAGAGAGAGAGAGCTGTCCCAGCACTTTATATAAACCACCTCTGTGGCCAGTAGCTAACGGCTAGGAGCATGGCTCCCCCTGCTGGAGCCTGATTCATACTGGCACTTCACTAACTTTTACTCTGGTGTGAAAAAACACATCCTAAATGCCGCAAGTTAAAGCATTGTAACTAAAACTCAAGTGTAATCCTGGACTTCTACTCCAGTAAGTAACATGAACTCCAGCTCCCTTGCTACAGCAAGTCCAACTACCCTGAACGAACCTTTGTGAAAATGGTCAAACTAATTTCCCCATAGATGGGGCAATGTGCACTATATTCCAGTGCCTGGCTGCAAAAAATTCAAAAGGCAGCTGTTGAGAGAACAGTGAAGTTGTCCATACAGAGACATGAAAGCCATTCAATCCCAGAGCACCAAATGCCAAGAGTATTTGTGCTGTAGCTGACAGTGATTAAATCACTGACTGTTCCTCTTCTTGCATAGGAGACAAAAGCAGATCCTCATGTATCTTACAATATAAATGAGGAAGAGTCCATTCTCAGAAGGCATATTCTAGATCCCATAGCTCTGCTGGCACAGAACCACAGATATTTCATTAAATGTATGGCATCTGGGGAGTCAGAAGTCCCCATAACTTCAATTCTTCGAGTGATTGCTCATGTCCGTTCAAATGAGGTGTGCATGCACGACATGCACGGTATCCTGGAGCATTTTTCCCTAGCGGTACCAGTCGGGCCAGCAGGTTGCCCCCGGGAGTGGTGCTGCTATAGCGGAGCATAAATACCCCTGCCGGAGCTCCCCCTGCCCTGCTCTCCTGCAGTTCCTAGCATGTGGTGGTTGCCTGTTGGCAGTTCTTTTATTGTTTTTCAAGTAGTTATAGTTGTTAGGTACTTAGTTAAGTGTTTGTAGTTCTTATCTCTCCCCTCCAGGCCTGCTCGGCTATAAACCTTGCGCGTCCTGTGCGAAGCCAATGCTTAAGGGAGACCCCCATGACATTTGCCTAAAGTGTCTGGGAGAGTCCCACCTCACAGACTCTTGTAAAATTTGTAGAAGTTTTAAGCAGCATACCAAGCGGGAGAGAGATTCCAACTTAAAACTGCTGCTCATGGAGTCGGCTCTCCAACCGGCACCGTCTCGAGAGGTTGCAGTGTGCAGTGCACCAGCATCAGTGCAGGAAGCACAACCAGGCCCCTCCTGTACCATGGCACCAAAGACGGCGGCACCGAGGCACCGGTAACAGTCCCTGGCTCCGAAGATGGAGGACGACTCTAGGGGGAAGGTCACCTGCTATTTTATTATCCCCAAGCCCAACGGAGAGCTACATCCTATCCTGGACCTCAGAACCCTCAACAAAGCTATAAAAAAGGCAAGGTTCAGGATGGTGACCCTGGCCTCCATTATTGTGGCTCTAGAAGTAGGGGAGTGGTATGCGGCCCTTGACTTAAAGGATGGTTGTTTTCACTTGGCCATATAGCCAAGTCACAGGAGATTTCTCCATTTTGTGGTGGCCCACACCCAGTATCAGTTCACTGTGCTCCCCTTTGGGCTCTCCGAAGCCCCCAGCATCTTTACAAAAAGTATGGCTGCCCTGGTGCGAGGCCTAACGCTGTCCCCACTCTTAACGGCTCAGAATTGCATGAAACTGCTCGGCCACATGGCAGCCTGCACATATGTGGTCCGTTACGCCGGGCTGAGACTTAGACCGCTGCAGGCTTGGCTGGCAGGGTCTTTCAACCAGGCCAGAGCACGGTGGGATACCCTCCTGACGGTGCCTCTGGAGGTAATTGCCTCCCTGCAATAGTGGGTGCAGGAGGACGACGAAGTGTACAAAGGGGTGCCTTTTCAGGTGGAGGTTCTCGTGGTCACACTAAAACAGATGCCTCCGATGAGGGTTGGGGCAAACATTTGGAGTGCCCCAGGACAAGGGTTATGGGCTCCCCACGAAAAGGCGCTGCATATAAACATCAGGGAGTTGGCTGTCAGGAGGGTGTACAAGGTCTGCCTGACCCTTCTCTCAGGGAAATCTGTATCGGTGCTGCTAGACAACACGGGAGCAGTGTTTTATATAAACAAGCAGGGGGGGCTCAGACTTCTCCCCTGTGCCGCAAAGCTGTTCTCCTGTGGGAGTTTTGCATAGCCCACAATATTCAGCTACAGGCAGCGTATGTGCCAGGCTGCAAAAACACACTGGCAGACTCACTGAGCATGTCCTTTAGAGGCCACGAGTGGCGCTTGAAGGATACCACCCTTCTACCTCTCTTCCGGAAGTGGGGGTCATCCCCCGGTGGACCTGTTTACCACAGGCAAATAGGAAGTGTCCCCAATACTACTAGTTCCTGGGCCTAGGGGCAGCATCGACGGGCTGTCTTGGTCGCTCCTCGACCACGGAGCCTACTGTATGCTTTACCCCCGTTCCCTGTTGTTCCCAGGGTTCTAACCAAGATCAGGCTGTCCTGCTAGCCCCGGACTGGCCCAGACAGTTTGGGTACCCCCATGCTATTGGAACTGGTGCGGGACAAGCCATAACCCCTCCCACTAGTTCTGGACTTGATCACGCAAGCCTGGGAAGGGAGTCTCCTCTACATCCAAACATCAAGTCCCTCCACCTGACAGCATGGCTTAGCCATGGCTAGCGCAGCCTGAGCTTGCCTGCTCTGAGGGTGTGCAGGCGGGTCTGCTAGGGAGCAGAAAGCCAGCTACCAGGTTGTCCTATGCCGCTAAGTGGAAGAGGTTCTCCCTGCGGGTGTCCAGGAGGGGCATAGACCCGTCCTCGGCCTGTTCCAGTGGTCCTTGACTATCTTTTTGAGCTGTATCAGGCAGGCCTGTCCACCTCATCTATCGCAGTCCACTTAGCATCTCTGTCCACCTTCCAAATGGAGGTTGGGGGCAGATCATTTTTCACTAACCCTGTGGTTAAGAGGTTCCTCAAGGGGTTAAATAGGTTGTTCCCACATGTGCAGGCACCCCTGCCTCAGTGGGATCTGATCCTGGTGCTTACTAGACTTATGTCTCCCCCATTTGAGCCCTTAGCCATGTGTCCACTTAAGTACCCATCATTTAAGGTGGCATTCATAGAAGCCATTACCTCAGCACACAGGGTGTCAGTGCTTCGGGCTCTGACCATGGATCCACCCTATTTAGTGTGTTCAGCAGATAGAGTCAGATTATTCTCCCACCCTGCATTCCTCCCCAAGGTGGTGGTGTCATTCCACGTAGCCCAGGACATTTATCTGATTTTTTTCCCAAAGCCCCACTGCTCCCCTAAGGAGCAGGCCCTGCATTCTCTCAACACAAAAAGAGCCTTAGCTTCTTATTTAAACAGAACACAGCACTTTCGCAAATCTTTTCAGATGTTTATTTCTTTTGCGGAAAGGATGAAGGGGTTGCCCCTTGTTAGCCCAAAGGCTATCCACTTGGATCTCCTCACGTATCAGGGAGTGTTCCGTATTGGCGCACAAGGAGCCACCCCAGGTCAGGGAGCACTCTACCAGAGTGCAGGCATCCTCTGCGGCTTTTGTGGCACAGGTGCTGATCATTGCTATTTGTACAGCAGCCATGTGGTCCTCAGTCCACATGTTTGTTGCACATTGTGCCATTACCCAGCAAGCCAGAAATAACGCTGCCCTGGGCTCTGTGGTACTCAGTTTAGTTCTGTGCATAGGTCAATAAGGGGAGAAAGTTTATACGTGTGTGGGCAATGTTGCTACATCAGTTGAGTACTTTGCGTTCAATAAAGTTCGATGGTTACGTTACTTATTTACTGGTGACTTGTTTCTCTCAGGAATGTCTCCGATCCCATCTCCTTTGGGTTCAGCTGGGGAGTCACCTCATTTGAATGGACATAGCAATCACTCGAAGAAGAAAAAACAATTACTTACCTGTAACTGTTCAAGCTGTGTTTCTCATGTCCATTCGATTTCCCCCCCACCTCTTTCATCTGAGTCTCCAGCAAGAAGGAACTGGGGGGGGCGGGGCGGGGAGAGAGCAGTGGTATTTATGCTCCGCTATAGTGGTGCCACTCAAGGGGGTGACCTGCCGGCCCGACGGGTACCGCTAGGGAAAAAACACTCCGGGATACTGTGCATGCAGCACACGCACACCTCATGCGAATGGACATGAGCAACACATCTTGAAGAACAACAGTTACAGGTAAGTAACCGTTTTTTCTTCCTTAGCCCAAACTGAGTTGCATCTCCTCCAGGTGGGGAATCTCAGCCTCTGTGTAGAACTGCAACTTGGGCTGTTCTTCCAGAATTCTGCATCAAAGTCTATTGAAGTGATGACTGTATGTTGATGGTATGAAGCAGTGTCAGCCCTCTCAAAGCCTGTTGTTACCATCTGGCACTGAACTTGTGTAGTAGGGATGGTCTCTCTTCAAGGAGTAGGACTCGCCATCCACTTCCAGGCAGAAGGTTTTGTCTTTACAGGCCTCTTTCACTGTCTTGTCTTTGTGCTTGTAGGGACACGACCTCCAGTAGTCCCAGTGGCTTCCCTGTGTCTGCTTCTCTGACAATTCCATCTGGGCTGGCTGCAAGCCACTCCTTCCCTTGGTGAATAAAGAGGCCACACTCCTCCACCTGCACAGCCCTAGCTGTCCTCAACTGAAGCTCCTCATTTGCCTGCACTGCTGCCTTTTTGTTTTGGGGCCCCAGTGCTGCACATTGGAACCGAAGCTCACCATGGCCTTGAGGTAAGACTGGGGCACCTCTGAACTCTTGCCATTGATGGATTTACTGTTTGTAATGCTAGGTGCAACTGAGACTGATGTGGTTTTCCTGCCACTCATACCACTTGCGATTGTCCCTCTGACCCCGGGTTTCTCTTTCCACTTTCACCACATCTTCTTATCAGAAGGGAGGAGAATTTTCTTGTCTTACCCTTGGCCGAGGTATTGGCCCAAGAGCAGCTGGATTGACTCGCTCCCAGTCAGGGGTCCTATAACTGCTGTGGAGCAAAGTTTTCCCCACCACTAGTCACTGAGGGGCTCTTACCTGTCACGCTGTAGCAAGGTGGGGAACCTTTTTTGGGTTGGGGGCCACTGACCCACAAATATCAGTTGAAGGCTGTACACAAGTGAGGAAAAAGCCCTCACTAATGTGGCCTCCAAGATTAAAATCTCAATTAATGGGAAAGACTTTGTTGTGCCTCATTTGAAGCATTGGTTGCCAAAGAAAAAAATCAAGGTAGTTGGCTTTGAGGTAATCCAAATGCCTTTGAATAGAATATGGCCAAGAATGTTCTCAAAGTGCTTTCACCTTTTTTCATAAAGAAATTTGCAATGACTCCATCATTATCAACTTTTACAGTACCATCCAAACTTCGATATGAGGTGATGCTTCAGTGTGGTAGACTTTGCAAAGTTCAGCAGCAAGTAACACTTGTCCTGAGGCAACACAGATTTGAAAAAGTCAAAGATGACATGCCTGCACTTTGAGTGTTCAGTTTGTGCTTTTCTGAGAGTGCTGATGTAGAGCTCTTTCCTTGGCTGTTGACATTGATACAGACCATCCTCACTACAAGTCCAAGATACATTAAAAACCCCAAAGTGGAGAGGTTTTTTCTCCCTGCAGCTGACTTCCATTTGAGCAAATTGGTTTTTTTTGCACGACTTAATAGTAGGGAATGGGAGGATTTATATTCCTAGAAATGTCAACAACTTCAGTGCAGAACGGATGTATACCAGGGCAACTTACAAGGCATCCCCACTATTTCAGCAGCACAGGATACAAAATGTGTGATGGTCATACTTTCTGCTTTTCGCTATGATAATGTTTTCTCAACCATTCTGAGTCTGAAAACTTTTACTTGGACATTTTAAAGTAAGGCTGCTATCAAACTGATTAAGACAAATGTTTAATGAAGGCAAGCAACAGCCTAATGTGAGGATGGCATTAGGCAGCGTGACAAATAGGATCTTTATTGGCATTCGCAGGACCAATACAAACACGGGATTAATTAAATGTTATTATGCTAACCATTAAAGACCAACAATCTGAAGTTCAATTGTGGGTTGAAAGATGAGTGTCTTAAGAAGAGGTGGAAGTCATTTAAATTTTACAGGTACTGTTGTATTCCACCCTCCTTGGGAGGGGCGATACCATGGTACTTGTAAGCAGGGCTGGCCCATGGTATTCTGGCACCCCGGGGGCACGGTGCATGTGTGGGCCCACCTGTGGGAAGCAGGCCCACCCCCCTCGGGTGCGCAGGCCCACCCCCAGGGCACACGGTGCATGCGCAGCCTGGCTACAGCCGCTGGTGTACAGCCCGGGCCCGCCCCCAGGGCACATGCGCAGCCCAGTCTGGCGTGGCTGTTGCTGCTGGTGCGTGCGCCAGGCCGTGTAGGGTCCCGCGTCCATGGGAGGAAGGGCGTTGCTGGCCGGCGCTGCGGGAGCTGGGCGCGCAGTGCCTGATGGCAGCTATAAGGGACGCCATGCATCTCTTACATCTGCAATCAGGTGACCCCATCGGTTGGCACCCTGCCTTCCGTCCGGCCCTGCTTGTAAGATATTTAAATGTGGGGTGGTGCGTGGGGAGGAACAGGAAGGGGCCAGTTGTATGTCTGGCATGCAGGAATCAGGGTTTGGGGGTGAGGAGGGGCTCAGAGCAAGGGTGTGGGGGGTGCAGGAGAGTCAGGGCTGGAGGGTGTAGGGATGAGTGCAGGGGACCAAGGGGGCCATTTCAGGAAAGAGGGCTGCAGCTGCACATACCAGCTCGCTGCTGCTGCTCTTCTTCCTCTGACTCTGGGAGTGAGGGGAAAGGTCACAGCTAGCTGCATTCCTCCTCTGTTCTCTCCTCAGCAGCTGGGAGCAAGAGAAAGATGCACAAGCGGAGTACCTTCCCCTTGTCCCCAGAAAGTCAAGGGAAGAGGAAGAAGAACTGGTACATGCAACTGCAGCCCCAACAGAAAACACAAGGGAGGGGAGGGCTAGGGCAGCCCTGGGTGGCAGAGGCACACATCCCCAACCAGCCCCTTTCACCTGCCTGCTGCTTAACATGGCAGCCTGCAGAAGAGCCCCAGGAGCACAGCCACAGCCAAGTGCCCCAGGTGGCTGGCTGGCTTCTTGCCGGAGCTCCATACTATAGAGTGTATACCAGCTTACTTTCTCCCTCTGGTCTCATGAGAAAAGCAGAGGATAAAGACATCTGGTTCTGAATCAGAGTCAGACAATAGTGTAGCCAAAAAACAAAAACAAAACAACCCCCCGCCCAGGACTGTCCTCTCAAACAGGAGGAATGGCCACCAGTGTTAAAGCCCCTGCTTGGCTGGGGGAACAGCAGTACAGGGAAGCTCTGTCCCTCCGCTCAACTGCAGGCTCCACCCCCATTGCTCTCATTGATCAGGAATCAGGGCCAATAGGAGAGGTGCCTACAAGCACAGGACATCAGAGCCAGCTGTACTTCTCCTCCCCCCCCGCCCCCTCACAGGAGCTGCATCAGGTAAGCATCCCCCATCCTTAGCCTGCTCCCACACCCTATATTTCACCCAGATCCTGCGCCCCCCCCTACTCCCCAGCAGATTCCTCCTGCACACAACCCCTTATTTTTGGCCTTCCCCAAAGCTTTCCCCTAAAGAGTTATTCTGATCTCAACCCAGAGGGAGGGATCACAACAGGTAATCCCCATGTGATCGTCCTCTGTCTCACACTTCCAGAGAAACAGAGGCTAGGGACACCATTCCTACCCATCCTGGCTAATAGCCATTGATGGTCCTAACCTCCATGACTCTATCTAGCTCTTTTTAAAACTCTGTTAAAGTTCTAGCCTTCACTGCATCCTCTGGCAAGGAGTTCCACAGGTTGACTGTGTGCTGAGTGAAGAAAAAGCCCTCTCCTGCCTTTGAAGGGTCATGCCCAGTTCCAGTGCTAAATGGACACAGAAGGCATTAGAGTACTTCTAAAACTAATCAACAGAGCCATAGCAAACCAGGTGTCTGTTCCTGTGAAAAGCCCACTCACTGCATGACTTCTCAGAAATTAAGCCTCTGAAATTATGGGTGTACTGGGGATTTCACTTCCCTTTCTGGCAGGAAAAGAGAAGAGCCAATATTAAAGTCCCTTTTAGAAAACATGCCCTGCTGGCCTCTTCTCCATGCTAGGAAACCTTGGATTTGGAAGGGCTGATAGTGAGTTTCACTAGTTCTCAGGAAAAGAGATTAGAATGAACACTGAACATGACAAAAAGTGAATGTTTAAAAGATTTTGAATTGAAGACCTGAAAGGCTGTTACCACTACTCTTAATCATTGAAATGTATCTGATCCCCCAAGTAATCCCTAGGCCATTATCCTGTCCTGCAGCCTGAGGAAAGGATCTTTACTCTCATATCCTGGTTTTCTTTCCAGGTTAGTGGCTCTTTTGGGCTTGAATGCTAGTACCCTTTTTGCAAACAGGCTCAGCTATTTATTTAATTTATTTCCATAGTCTAAATATTTTTTCTTGGTATCATAAGCAACACCCACTTTTCTTTGCAGCACTAAAACTGGCTTCCTTCTTCATTGTTTCTATTACTAGTACCACCCTGTTTTCCCAACTGCATTGCCAGGAGTATGACAAAATACTCAGATTCCAGCAATTCTGTCTCAGATTGACTTGAACTGCTCTAGTCTGCGTCTGTGTGTGTGACTGTCAGGGAAGATGGTGGTTATTTAGGTCACACTGCGGCCAGGACTCAAAGCATCCAAATGGGAGCTTTTTCATGATTACACTCTACCATCCCCACCCCTACAGACTCTTCAAAACAAGCCCATTAGCTTAAAAATGAAACTTAAGCCAGGCATGCCAGTTCCCTTGCTTTAATCCAGTGCACCCAACCCTCTCCAAGAGCCAGGAACCCCCAGCCCACCCTGCTCTAACCTAATGCCCCTCCCCCAGAGCCAGGCACCAGACATATGGTAAGAAGTGCCTGCTCCTGCCGCCTGGCACTGCTTTGGCAGCTTACCTGCAGGGAACAAGTGCCCTACCAGCACCGGGCTTGCTGCATGAGGCTGTGCACTCCTACTCCACCCTGGCACCACCCTCATGTGGCACCCAGGGACAACTGCCCCCGCTTCCTACACCACTGATGCGGTGGGGGGAGGGAGCGTTTTGGAGAAAATCTTATTGTGCTGCTTCAACTTTTAGCTCCTCTCTGCAGCACCACAGCAAGGGGCGATGGCGATGTGGTGTACTGAACTGCTGGCAGGGGTGGGGGTAATGCCCTTCCTGCTAGAGCACCTCTGGGAGGCTGCCAGAGAGGAAATGTACTAAGAGAGGTGGCAATGGAAGTGATTTTTTTCCTCCCTGACCAAACCCACTCCCCAACTTGAAACTACCCTGGGTCTCACGGGAGCCTCTGCAGCCATGCACTTTTCCTGCCAGGCGCACATGCAGAGCGGCTAACGTCTGGGTGCATAGCTCCAAACATTCAATTTGACAGGCACATGCCACTGCCCCTTCCCCAATCCCCTTTGCAGGGCAAAATCCCAGACATTTTTTGCCAAATTTCACTTATGTTGACATACCCCTAGACTTCTCTTGTATATCCCTAATGGTACGTGTACCACTGCCTTATAGAAACAATCCCTAAGTTGGCTCATTCCTAGATCTGCACATGTGAGTTGGTTGCACATGTGAGTTGGTTGCAGGCCTTTTTTGGCTCAGTGATCTATGGGGTTCACTAAAACACCCTTTGCCCTTGAAGGCTACAGGGTTTGTAGTGATAAATTAAGTTTAATTTCAGACTGAGCACCAGCCCTTGAAATTATTCAGTTTGATAGGACCACATATAAGCCACAGAGAAGCTAAGGAGCAGAGCCATTGGCCTGTCGCTCACTGATCTCAGACCCAGAGACATCTTTACCACTGGCTCATTCCGGGATAAGACTGTTAAATTTAGATTAATCGGCTAATCAAATAGTCAATGCAATTTGACTTCGCAGTTCAGTCAGTCAATACAGGCACCTCCACCTTTGAAGTGAAAGGCAATAGCACTGCAAGGAGCACAGGGGGGGGGGGGGATTCAAGAAGGCCCCCCCCCCCCGCTAGCCTTGTGCTCCCCCAGGGCATTTCAAAGCAGCAGTGCCACATGGAGCCCAGAGTCAGACTCCCCAGCTGGCCCCAGGCTGCATGCAGCCTTTCAAAGCAGCAGCACCAGTGGAGCCTGGTGGTGCTGCTGCTGCTTTGAAGCGCCCCCCCACACACTTTCTGATAGGAAGCACGGGGGGGGGGGGGGGAGAGACGAGACTAGTGAGTCCCCCCTCTCCCATAAGCATTTGTGCATCAGCTCATCGAGGAGCCGTTCACCTGCCTATTCCAGCACCCCCCCCCACGAGATCTGTGACCCCCCCCCTCTGCGCTTCTCAGCAAGGCAGCGGGGGGGGGGGGGGGCGTCCAGCAGGCTACGGCTGGGCAGCTCTGCAGGAAGGCCTGGGGGCTACAAGGCTTGAGAGAGACGCCCCCCCCCCCCCGGGCATAGAGCCCCGCCCGCCACCAGGGGCCGCCCCCCTCACAGCCCCGCGCAGGGCGGGGCTACGGAGCCCCAGCCTCTAGGACGCACCTCAGGGCGGGAAGCCGCGCCCAGCCCCTCCCCCACGACAGGGCAGCTCGCGCCTCGGCACTGGAACCAGCCGCGCGGAAGGAGACCCCCAGGCCTTGCCCCAGTGGGGGAGAACCTCACCTCCGCGCCAGCCGCCTGCCAATGACAACGCCGCCTGCGAACGAGGCTCTTAAAAGAGCCCCGCGGAGCCAATCAGCGACAGGCGCCGCTTTTTTTTTAAACAAAATAAGGAGCGGGATTGGAGCGGCCAATCAGATGCCTCCGTTTACTTTACTTTTTGGAAGTCCTTGCAAGCCATTGGCTGCGAGGCAGTAGCGGGGGCGGGGATTCGTCAGTCACGCTAGGCAGGGGGCGGGGCAGGGTGGAAGCACAACAAACAAAAAAAGACCCGCGGAAAAGCGGCCTCAACAAACCGAAACCGTCACGTGACCATGTCTCTCGCGCGCGCGCACTCTCCCCCCCCCACTTGGAGAGCGCGCAACCCGCCTCCTGGGAGCGGGAAAGTGTTAGCCTCTCAGTGGCAAGGGCGGCCGGTGGGGGAGGGGTCAGGACCGTGCGCAGGGGAGCTGTTGGGGGAGGGGTGGGCAGTAGGGTTTGTGTGGGAGCTGGGGGGGTAAGGTCTCTAGCTGGGGGGGGATTAGCTTTCAGCAGCCGTGAGTTCTGCCTCTCTCGCCATTAACTGTGGGGGGGAGGGGCTGCTGTGTCCACCTCCCCCCCCCACCTGGGGGTGATTTTCTTGGAGCCTTTGGAGAAGTGGGGCTTTGGGTGGCGTCAAAGTTCTGGGTTTGGGCTTTGACCAGGATGCAGGCTGGAGAAATCCCAGGCTTCCCTCAGTGCCTTTCATGAACTTTCCCCTCTGGGGAGCGGGAATTGGTGCTGCCTGCTCTGCTCTTTGTTGTTGCTTCAGAGTGGAGTGCAAGGGGCGGGGGAGTTGGCCTTTTTGGTAGCTCCAAGTGTTAGATGCCTGCAGACCAGCAGGAAGGAATCCTCCAGACCCCTGGGCTGCGCCTAGACTGGCACATTTTTCCGCTAATGCAGCTGCTTTTGCGGAAAAACTTGCCAGCTGTCTCCACTGGCAGCTTGAATTTCCGCAAGAACACTGACGATCTCATGTAAGAAATCAGTGCTTCTTGCGGAAATACTATGCTGCTCCCGTTCGGGCAAAAGTCCCTTTTGCGCAAAAGGGCCAGCGTAGACAGCTCAGATTTGTTTTGCGCAAAAAAGCCACGATCGTGAAAATGGCGATCGGGACTTTTTTTTTTGCACAAAAGTGCGTCTAGATTGGCACGGACGCTTTTCCGCAAAAAGTGCTTTTGCGGAAAAGGGTCCGTGCTAATTGTTAGAGAAAAGAAACTGCCCCCCCAGTAAAAAAGTTTGGCCAGGCCCCTCTTGTTATAGTGGGCTGCAGTACTCCTTGAGAGAAACCGGCCGCACCCTTCCTGCATACCATTGCCTTTAGAAAAAAGTTAAGGTGTGAAAAGGGGAAAATAGCCTCAGACTCTCCCACCCGTCACCTTGGCGTGAGAACTGCGGGGCTTACCTGGTTGCATGAAACCTGCACAGTTTCGGCCCCACCCCTGGGACACAGACCCGCCCCCCATTTGGTGACCATTGGGCCATATATGGTAATATGCAAGTGCGGGAAAGCCATGTGCAGATTTGGGGATAAATACCCATTGCACAGTTCGTGTGCCTTCTCGTATACTTCAAAGCACTGCCGGCCTGATCAACCGACCAGCCACCTCCCCCGACTCTCAGGCATAACCAAGGCCTTTGCAACCGAACCGATATCTGTGAAATGTTCCGTGTGATGTGTAAGTTGGTATGTATGATTTGATTTTTTCCTGTTGTATAAGCTTAGTGTTGTAGTTGTTTTTGGGTAGTATATAAGAGTTTGTAGTTATCACTGTTGTTTAATTACTGTAGTTGGATATTTTAAGATTAGAGACTATTCCCCTTGCCATTCCCATCCTTATCTCTCTGACACATTTTACTAGAAACCATAGAATAAATATAATAAATACTGTAAATCCATTATTAACACGGTCTATTAAAAATCTTAGAATAAATACTATAAATTCACCATTGTCATAAATAAGTATTTTTTATTTGATAAAACTGTCCACCTGGTTCTGTCCTTTCCCCCTTGGGTATTTATCATCGGACCTGTGATTCTCGCAACACCAATCTAGATGCTCTTTTCCGCAAATGCTTTTAACGGAAACTTTTCCGTTAAAAGCATTTGCAGAAAATCATGCCAGTCTAGACGTAGCCCTGGTGTTCACTCAGGTTCACAACCATGAGTTCTCCCTGAGCTTAGAGGGCTAGCACAGACTGCTTGAAGTAAATGGCAGCCTGTACCCATCTGATCTATCTCTAGTCACTCAGATAAAAGCTCTCCTGCCGGCTGGGCTTGGCTCCAGTGCTTTCATATCCTTTTGTATTAAAAGATGTGGGTGCTGGAGGCTGCTCTCTAAGATCCCAGAGTTCCTTAAGAAGCAATTTAATTGTCTTGAGAGAAAACTTTTACCATTTTAGCTAGCCCTTTGTTCATCTGCAAAAATTGTGGATACCTGCGGATATCTGCAGATTTGAAGAGTTTCTAAATACAAAATTTATATCTGCATTTGCAAAAAGGAGCTGCAGATATCCACATCAGGAGGTATGGATGTGGCTAATGTTCCCTCGTTTTCCATCCATGTGCATTTTTTCTTCCCATGTGCAGAATAAAATGTTTATGTGCACCAAGGCATGTGCAAATGTGCACCACAAGTGGAAACACAATCTAACTGGGGGGGGGGGGTTCTGCTAATTAGCTGGGCAGCACTGGAATCTCTCGAGTAGCTGCACAAGTGTACAGCTTACAGGGAACACTGATAACTGCAGATTAGTTATGTAGTAGCACTTATGTTCTGATTCCTTGCATCTAGCTAGGTAGAAGAATCCCCTGCCTGTTGCAGGCCCCACTAGGCTGGAACAGGCCCCCTGCCCATGAGCCTCATCCCACTTCTCTGATTCCCAGGCATTTCTAGATGACAGAAGGAGGGGATACCAACCACAAGGAGATAAGACAGTTTACTCTTGAATTGCTCTGTCTTTTCCAGCAACTTCTATATAGCTTGACTTCAGCACACCAAGAACAAAAAATTGTTTGCAAAAAAGCTTATCTTGGATCAAGAGTTGGAAAAGGTGATGCTGGCTGGCCTGACACTAAGTGTTGGAGCTTCAACATGAAAGGACAGAGCTAACTTGTTATAAGGCACGTATGTTAATGCAAGCAGCTCAAAATGGGGATTCTGTTCTTATGTGTGAGAGCAGACACCCGCTGCCGGCAACAAGTCCCCCCCACTGCAGTGCCCTAGCCACTCCTCTGAGTTTCTTGATACCTTAAATGACTGTTTTTTGGAGCAGCTGGTTCTGGAACCCACAAGTGGAGAGGCTATTCTTGATTTAGTCCTAAGTGGAGCGCAGGATCTGGTTCAAGAAGTAAATATGACTGGACTGCTTGGAAATAAGTGACCATAATGTAATAAAATTTAACATCCCTGTGGTGGGAAAAAACACCTCAGCAGCCCAACACTATGGCATTTAATTTCAGAAAGGGGAACTACACAAAAATGAGGAAGTTAAAGAGAAATTAAAAAGTACAGCAACAAAAGTAAAATCTCTGCAAGCTGCATGGAAACTTTTCAAAGACACCATAATAGAGGCCCAACTTAAATGTATATCCCAAATTAAACCCAGTAAGAGAACCAAAAAAGTGCCACTGTGGCTTAACCAGGTAAAAGAAGCAGTGACATAAAAAGACATCTTTTAAAAAGTGGAAGTCAAATCCTAGTGAGGAAAATAGAAAGGACCATAAATTTTGTAAAAATAAGTGTAAAAATATAATAAGAAAAGCCAAAAAGGAGTTTGAAGAACAGCTAGCCACAAACTCAAAAAGTAATAATAAAATGTTTTTTAAGTACATCAGAAGCAGGAAGCCAGCTAACCAATCAGTGGAGCCATTGGGCAATCGAGATGCTAACGGAGCAATCAAAGATGATAAAGTCATAGCGGAAAAACTGAATTATTTGCTTTGGTCTCCATGGCTGAGAATATTGGGGAGATTCCCGAACCTGAGCCATTCTTTTTAAGTGACAAATCTGAGGAATTGTCCCAGATTGAGGTGTCATTAGAGGAGGTTTTGGAACAAACTGATAACCTTAACAGTAACAAGTCACCAGGACCAGATGGCATTGAAAGAACTCAAATGGGAAATTGCGGAACTATCAGCTTCCATACATAATGACTGGAAGATTGCTAACATCGCGCCAATACTTAAAAAGGCTCTAGAGGTGATCCTGGCAATTACGGACCCGTAAGTCTGACGTCAGTACCAGGCAAATTAGCTGAAACTATAGTAAAGAATAAAATTGTCCAACACATGGATGAATATAATTTGTTGGGGGAAAGTCGACATGGTTTCTGTAAAAGGAAATCATACCTTACTAATCTGCTAGAATTCTTTGAGGGGGTCAACAAACATGTGGATAAGGGGGATCAAGTGAATATAGTATACTTAGATTACCAGAAGGCCTTTGACAAGATCCTTACCAAAGGTTCTTAAGTAAAGTAAGTTGTCATGGGATAAGAGAGAAGGTCCTTTCGTAGATTGGTAACTGGTTAAAAGACAGGAAACAAAGAGTAGGAATAAATGGGAAGTTTTCAGAGTGGAGAGAGGTAACACTAGTGGGGTCCCCCAAGGGTCTGTCCTGGGACCCATCCTATTCAACGTATTTATAAATTATCTGGAGAAAAGGGTAAACAGCAAGATGGCAAAATTTGCAGATGATACTGAACTGCTCAAGATAGTTAAGACCAAAGCAGACTGTGAAGAGCTTCAAAACAATCTCACCAAACCAAGTAATTGGGCAACAAAATGGCAAATGAAATTTAATGTTGATAAATGTAAAGTAATGCACACTGGAAAAATAATCCCAACTATATATACACAATATGATGGGGCCTAATTTGGCTACAGCTACTCAAGAGACAGGACTTGGAGTCTTTGTGGATAGTTCTCTGAAAACATCCATTCAGTGTGCAGCAGCAGTCAAAAAGCAAATAGAATGTTACGAGTCATTAAAAAGGGGATAAAGAATAAGACAGAAAATATCTTATTGCCTCTATATAAAAACATGGGATGCTCACATCTTGAATACTACGTACAGATGTGGCCGCCTCATCTCAAAAAAGATATATTGGCATTGGAAAAGGTTCAGAAAAGAACAAAAATTATGGGTTTGGTGCAGGTGCTATTTGAAGAGAGATTAAAAGGACTTGGACTTTTCAATTTAGCAAAGAGGAGACTAAAGGGGGGGGGGAGGATATGATAGAGGTTTATAAAATCATGACTGGTATGAAAAAGGTGAGTAAGGAAAAGTTATGTACTTGTTCCCACAATATAAGAACTAGGGATCACCAAATGAAATTAATAGGCAGCAGGTTTAAAAAAAACAAAAGGAAGTTTTTCTTCACTCAGCGCACAGTCAACCTGTGGAACTCTTTGCCAGAAGATGTGGAGAAGGCTAAAACTTTAACAGGGTTCAGAAAAGAACTAGATAGATTCCTGGAGGTTAGGTCCATCAATGGCAATTAGCCAGAATGGGTAGGAATGGTGTCCCTAGTCTCTGTTTCTCTGGAGGTGGGTGACAGTGGAGGGATCATTTGAGGATTACCTATTGTGATCCCTCCCTCTGGTAGTGGCCACTGTCAGCAGATAGGATACTGGGCTAGATGGACCTTTGGTCTGACCCAATATGGCTGTTCTTATGTTAGTTGTAGCTGCACAACTGGATTCCTTCACAAATCACAAGAGAATCACCAAATATGAATATTTTATTTGGGTACTTTTCTTTCCAAAACAGGAGCAATTTGGATTAATCAAAAGTAATTTCAAAGACATAGGCTGCTCTACATACTACTGGAACATACATGGCAGAGTTAGCTATTGAAAAAATTAGCTTTCATTTAAAGTGTCTCTGGGGATCTCGTGGCTGTGTAAGTATAATTGGTTCACATCTGAAAAACAGTTATCTTTCTGCATCTGCAGAAAGCCTGAAATAGTAGCTCTGAGATGTAATCCCTTCATATTCTTAGGGGGTTCTATTGGGTTCCGGGGAAGTGAGCGGACAGTTGAAGGCCCTTCCCCTCAGCCTATGGGTGACAAACCACTAAGCTGGTGACTTAAATAAATATGGGGGACAACAAATTAAAAAGCAGGGTCTGCTGTGAAGGTCAAAAAGAGGGAACTTGAAGGAGACACCGAACAGAAAACTCCGGACAGTGCCCACTGTTCATCAAAGGTGCTGAGGGAACCAGTGGATGCTGTTCAGAGGAACTATGCCAGGACAAGTGAACAGAGTGTGTAAAGGAAGTAGGCCCCACAGCCGCAGAATGCTCCCTCAGCCAACTCTCTCTCCATGGTGTTATAGATGGCCATTTTGTGGGGCCATGGGTGGGGTGAGTGTAAATGGTAAGTCGAGGGCAGAAGTGCAGCCAAAAGCATAAAAGTAGGAGGAGGGGGAAAAGTGTCTGCAATGTGGGACAGTTACGGTATGCATGCACCAGGGTCTCACAAAAGGCTGCAAAAAGGACAGGCATTGGAATGGGGTGGGCAGGATGAACCACATCAGTCACACATCTGTGCTTATGATTCACATTTTCATGGGTGAGAGGTGGACTCCAAATCTGCAAACATTTTAAATGTAAGCAGTTAATGAGTTAATTGTTTTAACAGGCTATGGGAAAGAAGTTGTGAGGGAAGATACAGAAAGGGCAAGAGAAGAAACAACAGCCCATCTAAAGCAGAACACATTATCCCTTTGTGCGATGCTGAACTGACAATAGGGCCCATAAATTACAAGTTCAGCTACCCCATACTTTTTGTTTGATCTTTGGCAAACTTGCCACTGACAGCAGCAAGGACTGGTGAACTAAAATTCAAGTTTGGTTCTGAATTTACAGCCCAGATCATTAACTGGAATCTAGCTCTGCCTTCCCCAACAACCTTGAGCTATACAGTTTTATTTTAACTATGTTGGTCCTAAAATGAGAGAGATGCAAAATGGGTGAGATTACTTCACCCACCTTCTATCTGTAAACCCTGAACTAGACCATTTCACAGACAGATCCGCTTAATTCCCCAGAGACAGGATAATTTGCAGCAGCTGCCAGGCACTGGAACATGTTCAGAGAGGACAGTAATAGATAGAATAGTGAATCTGTCTGCACAAAAACGGTATCAATTTGGTCCCAGAGCACTAAAAGCTAAGGACTGGAACAGAACCATCAAATCATTCCATGCCTCCACTCCTCTAGGAGACAATGGCAGATACAATCCTTGCCCCATGGAGCTTACAATCTAAATAGGAAGGAAGAATCCAGTTTCAAGCAATATCTATATTACAGCTGCTGCTGCTGCTGTACCGGAGATGCTTCCTGCATTGAGCATTAACTAGCTCATTAGAAGACATAACTACATAAGGCACAAAACTAGCTAGTTAGATCTAATTTTTAGATGTAAACCATGCCACAGCAGGCATATTCTGGTTCCTGTAGTTCTGCTAGGGCAGAACCAGAGATAGCTCATTAAACATCTATCATAGCATCTAGGGGAGACAGAAATCATGGTGGGGAAGTGGCCAGATGTTCCCATTACTTTATTCTTCCTTAGCCCAAACTGAGTCGCTTCTCTTCTCTTCCAGGTGGGGAATCACAGCCTCTGTGTAGAACTTCTCCAGCTTGGGCTCAGTTTTCCCCCAGAACTCTGCATCAAAGTCCACTGAAGTGATGACTGTATCTTTGTTGGTGTGAACCACAAAATCAGCCTTCTCAAAGCCTGTTGTTGCCATTTGGCACTGAACTTGAGTGTAGTAGGGATGATCTTTCTTCAAGGAGTAGGACTCGCCATGCACTTCCAGGCAGAAGGCTTTGTCCTTACAGGCCTCTTTCACTGTCTTGTCTTTGTGCTTGTAGGGACACTTGACCTCCAGTAGTCCCAGTGGCTTCCCTGTGTCTGCTTCTCTGACAATTCCATCTGGGCTGGCTGCAAGCCACTCCTTCCCTTGGTGAATGAAGAGGCCACACTCCTCCACCTTCACAGCCCTACCCGCCTTCCTCGACTGGAGCTCCTCATATGCCTTCACTGCCTTCTTCTCATTTCTGGTGCCCCAGGACATGGCAGGTGTCTGCACATTGGAACCAGAACTCACCACGGCCTTGAGGTAAGACTGGGGCACCTCTGAGCTCTTGCCGTTGACAAACTTGCTGTTCGCAATCCTGGGTGCGACTGAAGCTGTGATACGGTTTTCCCGCCACTCATGCCACTTGGGATTATCCCTCTGACCCCGGGTTTCTCTTTCCACCTTCGCCACATCTTCACTTGTCAGAAGGGAGGAGAATTTGCTTGTTTTGCCCTTGGCAGTGGTATTGGCCTGAGAGTAGCTGGACTGACTCCCTCCCAGGTAGGGGTCAGCCCTGGCAGGTGTTTTAACTGCTGTGGAACGTGGTTGCCCACTACTTGTCACTGAGGGGTTCTTAACTGTTGCTCTGTAGCTTATCTTGGTGTCTCCTTGATCACTGCCATGTGCTGCAGTGACTCTTGTTTGCCTTGTTCCTCTGGCAGTGGTGCTGCTGGCTGGCTTGTCTGGCTGTGCCCTGCTGGTGTCTGTGCTCCCAGAAGGCTGAGCACTCTTAGGTCGGCTGGCTGTGGGTGTCCTCTTGGTCTGGGTAGAGGAGGCAGAGGAATGGGGTGCTGCTGGGGTGGCTTTAGGCACAGTTGCAGCCTGGCGAGGTGAGGCTGTGCTGTCAGGGTTTTTCCTGGGTCTTCCCATTGTTCAGTGTCAGGTGTCACACTGCGTGGGCACAAGAGAAAGGTGAATCATAGAATACTAGGACTGGAAAGGACCTTGAGAAGTCATCGAGTCCAGGCCCCTGCCCTCATGGCAGGACCAAGTACTGACTAGACCATCCCTGATAGACATTTATCTAACCTACTCTTAAATATCTCCAGAGATGGAGATTCCACAACCTCCCTGGGCAATTTATTCCAGTGTTAGAGCACCCTGACAGTTAGGAACTTTTTCCTCATGTCCAACCTCAACCTCACTTGCTGCAGTTTAAGCCCATTGCTTCTTGTTCTACCCTCAGGGGCCAAGACGAACAAGTTTTCTCCCTCCTCCTCATGACACCCTTTTAGATACCTGAAAACTGCTATCATGTTCCCCCTCAATCTTCTCTTTTCTAAACTAAACAAACCCAATTCTTTCAGCCTTCCTTCCTAGGTCAAGTTCTCTAGACCTTTAATCATTCTTGTTGCTCTTCTCTGGTCCCTCTCCAATTTCTCCACATCTTTCTTGAAATGCGGTGCCCAGAACTGGACACAATACTCCAACTAAGGCCTAACTAGCGCAGAGTAGAGCAGAAGAATGACTTCTCGTGTCTTGCTCACAACACACCTGCTAATGTGTCCCAGAATCATGTTTGCTTTTTTTGCAACACGCATTGCACTGTTGACTCATATTTAGCTGGTGGTCCACTATAACTCCTAGATCCCTTTCTGCCATACTCCTTCCTAGACAGTCGCTTCCCATTCTGTATGCGTTCCCATTCTGTATGCGTGAAACTGATTGTTCCTTCCTAAGTGGAGCACTTTGCATTTGTCTTTATTAAACTTCATCCTGTTTGCCTCAGACCATTTCTACAATTTGTCCAGATCATTTTGAATTATGACCCTATCCTCCAAAGCAGTCACAACCCCTCCCAGCTTGGTATCATCTGCAGACTAAATAAGCATACTTTCTATGTCAATATCTAAATCGTTGATGAAGATATTGAACAGAGCCGGTCCCAAAACAGACCCTGCAGAACCCCACTTGTTATACCTTTCCAGCAGGATTGAGAACCACTAATAACATGAATGGTGGAATGTACATCCCCAGCATAGTTCTCCCTAAGCTGTGTGGCCGAGTAGCTTCTCATTAAGCTGTGCATAGGGACTCAGGGCTGTAGCGGGGAGAGATCTCTTTCCAAAACACTGAAACTGCTGCAGCTGGCAGAAAGGAGCCCCGCCCTGTTGGCCCCAGCACTAAGCTGCTGCGGCCAGCAAAGGGGAGCTCCTCTTCACTGGCCACAGCACTGAACTGCTGCAGTCGGCAAAGGGAAGCCCCTCTCCATTGGCCCCAGCACAGAGCTTCCCAGGTAAGCCCAAGACCCGAACCTCTGCCCCACCTTCAGCCATCCGTCCGCCAGCTCTGAGCACCCTCCTCGACCTAAAGGCATCAGCCCTGGCTCTACCCCAAAGTCTACAGCCCAGAACCTGTACCCCCTCCTGCACTTCAATCCCCATCTCAGAGTCCCTCCCTAAACCTGAAGCCCCTCTCTACCACCCCAAACCCCTCATTTCTAGCCCAAGACTTGCACTCCCAGCTAGTGATGTTAGTGTGTAGTTGTTTGCATGATTAACCGATAACTGTGTGTAGAGAATCAGCAAGCATAGTGCTTTGGCCGCATGACAGAGTGTCCCAAGGACGAAACCAAGCAAGAGTCCTGAGCCAACAATAACAACATCTGCCTAAGTCAATGACCTTCGAGAATGCTGTTTTTGTGACTGGGAAAAAGCAGTTTGGGAAAAAGCAGTTTGTAAACTTTTAAGGGTATAAAGGTAGTTGTAATCTTTCAATAAAATGATTTCGTGCTTGCACCGGCCGGAGTCCGTGCCTTCATACACCACACCGTGGACTCATCAGTTAAACCTAACCATTACATGCCCCCACCTCCCCTTGGTGCATGAGCCAGTGCCCATGGGGAGCCAGCTTTTAAGCCTGCTTCCCATGGGCACTGGTTCTCAGAAAGCTGCCTGCCCCACCCTCTGCTGCCCCCCATAGAAGCAGCAGCGCAGGGAAGAGGGCAGGTGGGAGCTGGTCCCCACAAGCACTGGCTCCCACAGAACCGCCTGCTGCCCCATGCTGCCTCTGATAGAGAGGCAACAGCTTGGAGGGTGAGGGGCCAGGAAGGAGGCAGTACATACAGGAAGCCAGCTTTCATGCCAGTTTCCTGCACCTACAGGCTCCTGCAGAGCCCTCAAGCCCCTGCTGCCTCTGTATCACAGGCGGCAGGGCAGGCAGAAGTCAATAGGTATGGGGAGCCAGCTTTTAAGCTGGTTCTACACACATGCTGGCTCCCATGGAGCTGCCTGCCCTCCCTTCTTGCAGTGTGGAGGGGAGGTGGGAGCCGGTGCTTGGGGGAGCCAGCTGAAAAGAGCTGCCCACCCCCCCACCTTATAGAGAAGCAGCAGCAGCATGGAGGGGAGGAGGGAGGTGGAAGACAGTACATAGAGACACCTGCTCCCACTGCATGTAAACATGTAACCACTGAAAAAAATGCAGCAGTTACATGTTTATCAAAAAATATATTTACTAACATTGCTACTATCAGCCAGAGCCCTTGGACCCCAACCCTCTATCCCAGCCCTGAGCTTCTCAACCCCAGCCTCACCCTAAAGCCCACACCCTCAGTCAGAGCCCTCACATGTCTGTATTCCAACCTTCTGCCCCAACCCTGAACCCCCTCACACACTCAGAACCCTTCGGCCCCACCCCCACAACATGAATGTTATGTGCACCAATATGAAGGTGATGTGTCGCACGTGACCTCCGTGTTGCACATCATATCCACATTGGTGCACATAAGAAAAAATTTTCCACTCAGGGGTGGACAAAATTAGAGGGAACGCTGATCCCCAGACCATCTCAATTTCCTGACTCTGACCAGGGCTTCTATGCTTGAGGCTTCAGGAGGGTTACATCCCATGTAGACCTGATTCCCTGCTGCGCTCAGCAAGAGTTTGTCTGTATTTCCATGTTAAGCTGCTATGATGCCTTTGTCCCTGTGCATTTCCCTTCCTCAGGTTGTGGTATCTGCCAAGTGAGTCAGGGGTAAGGAGCATGCAAATACATCAGTACACCACCCTTTCTTTACCCCTCATCTTTAGGGCAGTATGATGTCTGACTTCCCTGCAGCCAGCTGGTTCTTGTGTCCTGCAACTCCATAATGTGCATGGCTCTGACCCAGTGAAGCCAGCTCAGACCTGAAATGGAGCTGACCCAGAGAGCGTTCAGAGAAGGGCTGGGTATCAAGCGAGGGCTGCAGCTGTGATGGACAGGAGGGGATGTAATGTAATAATAACTGAGAGATGTCTGAGTCATTAGGAATCCCATTTTGTTTTGTGACACTATTTGTGAATATAACTTTGATTAAATTAGAGCATCTGTTTTTTAGCACAGTCTTGACACCTAGTGGACAGACTATATCTGAAAAGCTGAGAGAGCAATGACGGCCATCAACACTGACTGACTCACTCTTCAGTACTGGAACAATAATTTTTTCTACTGATAGGGCCACTGATTGACTCTCTCTCTACTCAGAACTTGAGGGGTGGGGGCTGAAGTCTGGACCTTCCTTCAGCTTGCAGCACGCATGAGGAAAGAGGGAAGAGACCGTCTGTTTTATATGAGGTGCTTCTCTAAGCAAGCAAGGCCATTCTGTTGCCAGCCTAAGGACTCAGACCCACTCCAGGAGACACAGGTGGTAAGATCAGACAAATGGATAGGATATTGTGTTCGGAAGTTTGTTTTCCACAGATCTGTACTTCTTTGGTGCTTTGAAAGAGTAAAGTATTTGTGCTTAAAAGTAATTCCTTTCCTAAGCTTGTTTTCACTGCCTAGTGCGACATTGACCCTGAAGGGTTTAACTAGAAAATCAGAGCTCCCACAGCCTAAAGTAACAGATCCACAGACAAATGCCCTGTCTCCTCCTGTGTTTGCCTCTCTCTGATAGGCCCACTTGCTACATGACTCTTCAGAAATGAGTGCTCTGGGATTTCACTTCCCTTTTCGTCAGGAAAAGTTAAGACCAGACAAGACTCCCTTTCAGAAAACATGCCCTAGCTTGCCTCTTTCATGCTCAGGAACCTTTGATTTGGAAGGACTCAGTCAGTTTCACCAGTTCTGGGACTGAGGGTAACCTTAAGTGGTGGCATGAACACTCTTGACATTCGTAATAATGAACTCCAAGAAAAACTGTAATTAAAGAACTGGAAAAAAGTGCAACCACTATTTTGCCATATACTGGATCCCCCTGAGTAACTCTCCAGTTTAGTCACTCGGTTGGGCTTTTGGATGCCCGTGTCATTTTGCAAACAGGGCCAGCTGTTTATTTTATGATAATCTTTAGAATGGTGAAATTTTCTTGGGATCCACTCTTTATAGCTCTAAAACTGGCATCCCCTCCATGTTTCTCTCACTAGTCCCATCCTTCTTTCCAAGTGCATTGGTAGGAGCATAACATTCCAGTAACACATGATAGTCCATTATGCCAACAAGTCCAGGCATATCTGTCAGGATGACTTGAACTGCTATAGTTTTCATCCATTGTGAGATGGAAGGGGGGTTACTTATACTTCACTTCGCAGTTACAATTCAGAATATCCGAATACGATTTTTTCATGATTACAGTCTACCAACCCATCCTCCATAGACTCCTCAAAACAAGTCCCTGTTAAAGTGAAACTCTTTCCCTTCTAGAAATACAGCCCCCAAACTGGCTCGTTTTTAAGGCTGTGCACATTGGTTGGTTGGTAGAGGTTTGCCCAGTTATCTGTGGGTTTCAGTAAATTACTTTCTATCCCTGAAGAATAGCGGGGTTATAGTAATCAGTTAAGGTTCATTTTTGGCTGAGCACCATTCCTGTCTGTGAATTATAATTCAAAAAGTGCTAGACCCAGACATCTGTAGTATCCTCCCAGCATACTCCCTCCCCCTCCCCTCCTCGCGGGGGATGGGAACCCAGTCCCTATCTCGCCCCCCCGAGCATGCCCCCCCAGCGAGAACCTAGTCCATACCTCATCCCCCAAGCGGAGAACCCAGGCTCAACCTCGCCCCCCCAGCTTGCCGCCCCCCCAGCTTGCCTCCCCCCGCATGTCCCCCCCCCGGCGAAGAACCCAGCTCGTACCTCCCCCGCATGTCCCCCCGGCGGAGAACCCAGTTCGTGCCTCCCCCCGGCGGAGAACCCAGTTCGTACCTCCCCTCCCGCATGCCCCCCCGGCGAAGATCCCAGTTCGTACCCCCCCCGCATGCCCCCCCGGCGAAGAACCCAGTTCGTACCCCCCCCGCATGCCCCCCCCCGGCGAAGAACCCAGTTCGTACCCCCCCCGCATGCCCCCCCCCCCGGCGAAGAACCCAGTTCGTACCCCCCCCCGCATGCCCCCCCCCGGCGAAGAACCCAGTTCGTACCCCCCCCCGCATGTCCCCCCCGGCGAAGATCCCAGTTCGTACCCCCCCCCCGCATGTCCCCCCCGGCGAAGATCCCAGTTCGTACCCCCCCCCCCGCATGTCCCCCCCCGGCGAAGATCCCAGTTCGTACCCTCCCGCATGCCCCCCCCCCGGCGGAGAACCCAGTTCGTACCTCCCCTCCCGCATGCCCCCCCCGGCGAAGAACCCAGTTCGTACCCCCCCCGCATGTCCCCCCCGGCGAAGATCCCAGCTCGTACCTCCCCCCCCCCCCGCATGCCCCCCGGCGGAGACCCCAGTCCGCCGCGTAGCCCCGGGACTGCCCCGCGACACTTCCTTACCCGCAGTCGGCAGGTTGTGCAGAGATTGCTGGCTCCGCTCCGGGCCCGTTCCTGCCTTAGCGATGGGCGGGACGAGGCGGGGCCATGGCCTGGGCGGGCTGGCAGAGAGAAGAGCGGCGGAAATGCAAGGTCGGGGATGGGAGGGGCTGTAGCACACTCAAGGTGGGGTGGGAGCCTGGGGCACAGGAGCGGGGCGGGGTTTGGGAGGAGGGGCCATGGCACAGGGAAGGGGAAGTCGGGAGGAGGAGGGGCCATGGCACAGGGAGGGGAGTGTTGAGTGAGGGAGGGGCCATGGCACAGGGAGAGAGTGGGTGAGGGAGGGGCCATGGCACAGGGAGGGGAGGGTCGGATGAGGGAGGGGCCATAGCACAGGGAGGGGAGGGTCGGATGAGGGAGGGGCCATGGCACAGGGAGAGAGTGGGTGAGGGAGGGGAGTGTTGAGTGAGGGAGGGGCCATGGCACAGGGAGGGGAGGGTCGGATGAGGGAGGGGCCATGGCACAGGGAGAGAGTGGGTGAGGGAGGGGCCATGGTACAGGGAGAGAATGGGTGAGGGAGGGGAGTGTTGAGTGAGGGAGGGGCCATGGCACAGGGAGAGGAGGGTTGGATGAGGGAGGGGCCATGGCACAGGGAGGGAGTGGCTGGGGAGGAGAGGGAAAGGGGCTGTGGCAGAGGGAGGAGGAAGTCGGGAGGAGGAGGGGCAGTGCAGGGGGGGGGGAGAGGCAGGGTTGTATGTGGGAGGGGCCATGGCACGGGGGGGGGGGGGGGGACAGAAAGGGGCTGTGGCACAGGGAGGGGGAAGTCGGGAGGAGGAGGGGCCATGCACGGGGGGGGGGGGGGGGAGGCGGGGTTGTATGTGGGAGGGGCCATGGCATGGGGAGGAGGGGAAAAGGGTCTGCGGCACAGGGAGGGGGAAGTCGGGAGGAGGAGGGGCAGTGCACGGGGGGGGGGGGGGGGGAAGGCAGGGTTGTATGTGGGAGGGGCCATGGCATGGGGAGGGGGGAGAGAAAGGGTCTGCGGCACAGGGAGGGGGAAGTCGGGAGGAGGAGGGGTTGGGAGACTAAGGAGGAACATGTCACAAGGAAAGAGGGGGCAGTTGAGAAGAGCTGTGATGCAATGTTGGCAGAGGGGGTTCCTTGAAGGCCCAGGGAGGGAGTAGTTGGGAGAGGGAGGGGCTGTGGCACAGAGATGGGAGGTGGGGGGATAGCCAGGATATCAAGTGTGGGATGAAATATCCCCAAAGCTGATGGGCCCCATCCATGGGGAGCAGAGTGAGGGTACTGAGCCTGGAGGGGGCCAGAGGGAGGGGGCAGTGCTATGGTGGAGCTGATGGGAGAGAAGAAATCAGGAGGGGAGAGAGCGATGGAGCGGCAGAAGGCATATTGCTCACCTTCTTTAGGCCCAGTCCTGCGCTGCAGAACACCCACAGCACCATAAGCTCAGCATCTCTGGTAATACATTAGTGCTTGTGGAGAGGAGTTCTTTGCTGGAGCTCATCCCTACCTATGAATATGATTAATGTGGCTGCAGGTTATCCTTTCTGAAGTTGAGCAGCAAGGGTAAAACTACATACAATTTGCAGGGTGCTAGATGGTTTTACATGGGCATAGCTTGCTTTCCCCACCAGAGGGAGTCACACACTCAGCTATACAAGAGCCTCACAGCACTTAGCAAATCAGGCGGAGGAGGCCCTTCAAGGCTAGCCCTGCCATATGCTATGCACAGAGACAGCTGCCTGGGTCCTGTTGAATGTACAGCAGTAGCACTCAGAGGCTCATCTCCTCAATGAGCCTGCTGCTGCCTCTAGTCACTGGTAAGCAGAGGGAAGAGTGAAATCTTGTCTGCTTGTGGAAGTCTTGCTACCACTGAGAAATCAGGCTTTCTCCTTGCTCACCAAAAATGAAACAGTCTGTGCTATAACTTTTGTGTTGACAAAGTGAACTTTATGAATGTAAGGACCTTCTACATCAGGACATTTCAGGAACAGTTATTTCTTCAGAGGGTTAAGGTGAATTTTATTTGCATAGAACCAGACTGGAAAAAGTGAAATTTCACTCTGGATCAAATATATTAACGGTGTCACATTTGCAATATTCGTCTTTATACTAATGCAGTCGAAGTATGTATCTCGCTTATTGCAAGAAGTAAACTGTGCTGAGGCTAAGTGGGCCTCCTATCCGCCATCATTCAGCTGGCGCCTATGGCCATATTGCCCCTACAGTTTACAGTCACTAAGCTTCTCACTATAGTACGAAATAATAGTGCCTATATCAAAGTGTTCTCCATTTTGATTACCTGGGGTCAGCTGGGGAGCCCCAGATCAGCTGTGAGGCGGCTGGCCCTTTGAAACGCCGCCTCTGCACATTTCAAAGGGGCAGTGGAGCCCGGAGTCAGCTGGGGACTCTACAGCTGACCCCGGGCTCAACATTGAGCTGCCCCTTTGAAGCACCACAGCAGTACTTCAGAGGGGCAGTGCAGCATTAACGCCTGCGATTAACGTGTTACAAAATGTAATGCATTATACTTGGACTGTGTTAATCGCAGGTGTTAACGTATGTCAATTGACAGCCCTAAATATATATATACAGGCAGTCCCCGGGTTACGTACAAGATAGGGACTGTAGGTTTGTTCTTAAGTTGAATCTGTATGTAAGTCGGAACTGGCGTCCAGCTGCTGCTGAAACTGATCAGTTTCAACAGTGGCTGAATCTGGACGCCAGTTCTGACTTACATACAGATTCAACTTAAGAACCCCAGGCATCCCCAAGTCAGCTGCTGCTGAAACTGATCAGCGGCTGATTCCAGGAAGCCCGGGGCAGGGGCTTCCTGTAGTCAGCCACTGGTCAGTTTCAGCAGAGGCTGACTTTGGGACGCCTGGGGCAGAGCAGCTGGGGTGCTGCCGGGTTGGTCCAGTAGCGCCCAGAGCAGCGCTACGGGACCAACCGGCAGTGCCCCAGCTGCTGTACCACAGGCGTCCGGAGCAAAGCCGCGGAGCACGAGGGCAGCGGGACAGCCCAGACGCGCCGTGGCTGTCCTGCTGCCCTCGGGCTCTGCGGCTTTGCTCTGCTTTGCTCCCCGTCCCCCTGGTCTGCAGACCAGGGGGACGGGGAGCAAAGCAGAGCAAAGCCACGGAGCACACGGGCAGCAGACAGCCCAGACGCGTCTGGGCTGTCCGCTGCCCGCGTGTTCCGCCGCTTTGCTTCCTCTCCCTGGTCTGCTGGAGACCAGGGAGAGGGAGGGCCCCGTTCGTAACTGTGGATCCGACATAAGTCGGATCCGCGTAACTCGGGAACTGCCTGTATAGTAGCATGAGCTTTCATGGGCAAAACCCACTTCTTCAGATCTGTTTTTCAGTGTTTTCTGTTTTTTCTGTTCTTTGGGGTTTTGCTCATGAAAGCTCGTGATACTATATATATTTTTGTTAATCTCTAAAGTGCCACAGGACTACTTGGTGTTTTTAAAGTTACAGACTAACACGGCTATCCCTCTGAGACTGTATCTCAGAGTAGAGCTAGGGGAAGCCTGCTTTCTAGACCCCCAGCTGCTGCAGGATAACCTTGTTGTTCTCCACTCCCCTGGATTCCTGGATTTCTGTGGAACACCTTATTCCTTTCAGGCAAGCGGCAGATTAACAGATCCGTGTCAACTGCACTTTCTGCTGCTTAATATCAAAAGGCAAAATAACAGTTGCCATGGGAGCCTGGCAGCAGCTGTGTTCCCTGATTAAAAATCTGTGGAACAGAGGGTTGTCCTGCCACCCTAGAGGGCATGTTCCTACTCTGGTTCCTGAGCAGATGCCACCTCCTTTATTCTGTCTTTGGCACAAGTCAGATGGAAAAGTAAGGGGATACCCCTCTTCAGCGTAATTCAGATAGGAGAATGGGGCTACGTCTACACTGCAGTGCTATTTTGGGATCCTGGAGTTATCCTGAAATAGCTATTCTGTGTCTTTTTGAGCGCGCTTGTTATTTTGAAATATAATGGGCTCACTTTTCTGACATCTCTGTAAACCTCATTCCACGAGGAGTAAGGGACGTTTTGCAATAGAGATTTATTTCAAAATAAGTGCTGTGTCGACAGCGCCAAATTTCGAAATAAGCTATTTCAAAATTGACTTGAAATAACTTTGCAATTTGCATAGCTCAAATTGCGTAGCTTATTTCGATCTACGGGTGCAGTGTAGATGCACTTTGGGAGGTATAGCAACTTAGCATAATCAAGAGTGGTAGGGGAGGAGCCATTCCATTCCAACATGATCAGAAGCCTTATTACACCAATCAGTAACCCACTAGCCCCCTCTTTTTGTCCTGTGACTGCAGAGGTGTTAATGGACCATGCTACTTTGGTGCCTTTGAATATGTACTATCTACTTATGCCAAAGAATCCACCTTGGATTTGCTGTGTCTCTGACAATACCTGTCCCAAACCCAAAGAAGAACTCTTTGTAGCTCGAAAGCTTGTCTCCCACCAACAGAAGTTGGTTGATAAAACGTATTACCTCACCCACCTCATGTCTCTTAATAACCTGGAGCTGACATGTCCAAGGGTGATGCATGGGGAGTCATGAGGGACCCAGTAGCAGGTGGGGGACTAGCTGGGCTGCCCCCTGCACTCACCAGCAATAGTGGTAAAAGTGCAGGAAGTTGACCCCAGCTCATGCAGCTCTCCGATCATGCCACTCTGGGGAAGGAGCAGGATTATCTCTGTGCTCCCCAGTAGGAAGCAGAGCAATGTGGGTGGAGAGCAGTGCAAGCTGCAGCTGCCTTGCTGTGCTCCCTCCCTCCCCCACTGCTAGTGAGTGCAGAGGACAGAGGGCACAGACCCTTGTTGCTGGACCTCCGGCCCCGCTAGTCCTCCAGGTTGCCTCTGCTGAGGGAAGAGGAGGGGTGGGGCATGGATGGGGAGAGGCAGGGCATGGGGCAGAGGTGGGTTGTTGTGGCCCTTTCCTGGGCTGGGGGGAGTATGTGGCTGGTGGCCCCCTACGTTCCTCCACACCAGTCACTTCTGGACATGGCTACTACACTGCATACAGAAATGGAGTGACAGTTTCACCGTAGTATGATACATATGGGGAGATCATTGTGATCATCTTACTCCATTCCTTGTGTCTCTCTCATGTTCTCCTTCCTTCCTTTTCCTCTCTTCTCCTCCTAGCACCTTCATATCTCTTTCTTGCTGAATTCTCCCTCTCCTCTCACTGTTTTGTCCCTAAGCCTTCTTTTCCGGTCTTTCAAAAAGAAGCGGGGAGTCACCAAAGAAACACACCTGTTGGTTGAAATCATAATCAGAACCACTTTTGTGGATTGATAGGCCTTTTGGCCCAATACTGGATTTGCAAACTGTATCTCACGTGGCCTAATCTCACTGATCAAGCATCTAGCATATTTTTGGCAATATGTAAATAATCACACACACAAACTGACATTAAAAGAATATTATTAAGGTGGCAAAGTCAAGCACTTAAAAATGAGGAGATACCAGAATTAAAGATGCCTAGGCAACCCTAATTCAGCCCTCTTGTGTGTGTGCATTATGGTAGTCTTTAATTACATGACTACAGCCCGTTGTTTTCATAAGGATAGTTTCCTTCACTTCCTTATGCTGCTCCATTGGTTCTTAGTTACCAGTCGCCTTGCCCAGCCAGTCCCAATCTCCCCCTGATTTCTCATTAGGAATGTTAAATATAGGTTAATTGAATATTGAGTAACCTCACGAATTCTTATTGGTTATTTGACTATTCTATAGTCCCCAGGGGTGGGGCCAACAGCCAGTGTGCTCTGGCCTCACTCCCGGGAAGCACCCTGCCAATCCACGCTGCTGCTTCTGTATCAGAGGCAGCAGTGCGGGGTGGCAGGTGGGAGCTGGTCTGCAAGGGGAGCCAGTTTAAAAACCAGCTCTGCTCGTGAATGTCCCTGTCACATCACGCTGCTGCCTCTTTATCAGCCTCTGCCCAGGGAGGCGGGTGAGAGCTCCTGGACCTGGTGCAAGTTGCAAATGAGCTGGGCTGCCTACCCACCTGGTAACTCCTAATACACTTTAAATGCAGAACTGCAGCGGGGGGTAGGTCCTGGACCCATCGCAAGCCAGGACTGAGCCAGGCTGCTAGCCAGCCTGCTAAAAAAATTATTGGCAGGGGCAGGGGGAGGAATGTGTGTAGTCTATAGCATTAACCTGTAAGCTTTTGCTTATCAGTTAATCGGTTAATAGAATACAGTATTATATCCCTACTTCTCATCTGGTTTCAGTTTCTCTGCCACCTACTGGCTCCCTGTCCCCTACTCCTTGTTTCCCTTCCTGGTTCCCAGTCCAAGGCTCCTACCCAATCAGTGCAAGTCTTCCCTTCCCCAACTAGACCCATATTCTGTGAGCAGCCAGGTGCAGTCTCTCCCCTGGGTCCCAGTTTCCATCTCCTTGCCCAGCCAGACCTCCTTCCACCCAGGACTATCAGTTCCAGTTTCCTTATTTCCCCTACTAGCGTCCAGTTCCAGGTTCACTTTCCTCAGGTTCCTTATCCCAATGTACTCCCGACATCCACCTGCAGGTATGGCTCTCAGGGCCAGCTTTAGGAAGTGCGGGGCCCAATTTAAACAGTTTCAACGGGGCCCCGGCAGCCTGGATTTTTTGTTGAGCAAAAAAAAAAGAAAAAACCACACCACACACAAAAAGAGTCACAGCCCCTTTAAATCTCCAGCCAGGGCCAGCTTTAGACCAATTCGGCCGATTCCCTGGAATCGGGCCCCGCATCCAAGAGGAGGACCCCGCGCCTAAGAGGGCCCTGTTCACGGGCGCGTGGCACATGCGCAGTGTCGCCCCGGGCGCACGGCGCATGTATGGCCCCGCCCCCGCGAATCGGGCCCCATGCTTGCTAAAGCCGGCCCTGTCCCCAGCTACAGGGCAGAGTCATGTCCCGCCAAACCCCCCCTCCTGCAGTGCAGCCAAACACCCGCGCGCACCTGTCCTAGGGCCAAACCCCCCTCCCGCAGCGCAGCCAACCCCCCACGCGCACCTGCCCTAGGGCCAAACCCCCGTGCACGCCTGTCCCGGAGCCAAACCCCCCTCCCATGGTGCAGCCAAACCCCCGCACGTGCCTGCCCTGGGGCCAAGCCCCGGGGCCAAACCCCCCTCCCGCGGCGCAGGGAAACCCCTGCACTCGACTCACCCCTCCTGCAGCACAGGGAAGCTGCTGCATTCCTCCTCCGGGGCTGATGCCCCCTCCCGCAGTGTGCCTGGCACGCCACAGATCTGTGGGAGGGGAGCAGCCAGCGCACTTCTGGAACCCCTGGAAGTGGCACAAAGCTGCAGGCAGGACTTCCGTCCACCCTGTGGGAAGCCAGCACTATGATGCAGGTAGATAGTGGGGCTTCTCGAGGGTGGGAGGAAAATGGGGGGGGTGAGGGACCCAAATGCCTTGCGATCGACTGGTTGAGGCCTCGTGATCGACCAGTCGATCACGATGGACTGGTTTGTGACCATGGCTTTAGGGCATGGGGCCCTCTTAGGCACGAGGCCCAATTCGGGGGAATCGGTGGAATCGGCCTAAAGCCGGCCCTGATGGTTCTTGTCCCCTCTGCATATGTGTCAGGCAGCTTTCTCTCTCATGCTACCTCGGCTCAGCAGGAGGGACACAGGGTACGTCTACACAGCATGCTTATTTAGAAATAAACTATTTTGGAATTTATTTTCCGAAATAGCTTATTTTGAAGTAGCACAAAAAGCACATCGAAATAGCACTTAGCTATTTTGAAATGGGTGTTATTCCTCATAAAATGAGGCTTACAGATTTCAGAATAAATTGTCCATTATTTCAAAATAATTTCAAAATAGTGGAATTGCTGTGTAGATGCTTGCATTGTTATTTTGAAATAACTGTGCTGTGTAGACATACTCTAAGGGCCCAAAAGAGACAGCCTTCCTGCTGTCTGTTCAGGTGCCCAAACCCAGCACAGCTCAGTGCAGCCCAGAACTGCAGTTGCAGGGAAAATCCTGCTTAGCTCTTGGCTGTAGATTGCTCAATGTGGTTGGAATCTTTGGAGATTTTAGCATCTCAAATCTAAGAAGTCTTTACTGAGCATGTGTGAACTGTGATTTTTTTTTAAGGCTTCTTACAAGGTGAAATTTGGGTGGATTGTCACGGGGATGGCAAAAGGCACATCTCTGACAAACGGCCATTTCCACCTGCCAAACTTTAAGACCGTGCCCCAAAACTTGGGGATGGTAGCTAGCGACGTTCAAAGAAAAGGTTGCCCACATTTTTAGTATGGGTAAAACAGTGTATTCCCCCCCATCGTGTTCTCAGAAACAGTTCAACCATTTTGAGGCAGACATGTGGCATGGAAAATGTCACCCTAAAAATGTTAAAGTTTGGCTAAATAATAATTGTAAACAGCATTTTATGATGGAAAGTATTGGGCAACTTTAATAATAGGTAGTGCTACCAGCCTTGCTTATGTTAAATTATATACCCCATATACCCAGACAGTGGTATAGATACTGTTAGTTTATGCTCACTAAGTGTGTATTTGGTAGACCTCAGCCTTTGCAGAGTCATCTGGTGACATATTGCAATGTAGATACTTTAGGGTTAGCAAACATAACTCTGTGTGTTAGCTTGATGCAATATATATGTATACAATCAGGGCAGGAGATTGAATACTGCAGTATATAGGAGGTGGTACATGGCAGTACAAACATTATGTAAGGTAGCATACAGTACAGCAGAATGTATACACTCAGGGGTGACACACTGCTGTGTGCTATCTGTAGAGAATTAGGACCCAGGACAGCAACACATGTTGATGAATGCTAGACAAAACAGCACAATTTGTGAACTGGTTTTAGATGGGACATCAGACCTGGTATGCACCAGTAACATCTGTTTAAAACTACCTGTTTTCCCATTGTAGTTCCCCTAGATCCCACAGGATACTCAGTACAAACTGAGATGTTTCCCAGGAAAGCATAAAAAGGAAAGAGAAGGCAGAGTAGCAGTCTTGTTCCCCTCCAGCCTCTGAAACAGAAAATACCTCATCCTAGAAACCAAAAGCTTTCTCCTGAATCCATATGGTCTGTGGGGATAGGGACAAAAGGAACCTACTAGGTCTCCTGCAGCTCTCTACACCTCCAGATGAAGACTTCCTGGAGGACCTAATGGACCTATTGCCTAGTATAGTGGCTGAATCATTCAGTTTAATCATTCTGGTGACTGTTATCCTACACCTAGACAATACCAAATACAGGTTGAACCTCTCTAGTGTGGCATCCTTGGGTACTGACGGGGGCTGAACCAGAGAATTTGCTGGACCATGGGAGGTCAATATTGAAGCAAGTGTGTGTCTATTTTTATTTTGCTGAGGTGAATACATGGAACAATGCTTGCAGTGCTGCTTAATAATGTATGACTGTACTGATACACCCTATATAAGCCTATGCCTAGTCAAGGCTTATCAGCTCTCTTCATAACAAAGTGTTAGTGATGCTACACAATTTTACTGTATTGGCACAAGGAAATGAGTAGATAAAGCATAAAAAGCATGCTTATGCTTAGCGGCATTACCAACATGTTCACTGCTTGCTGGGCTCTTAGAGCTAAATAATAGCACAGAACACTGAGAGCCAGGACTGTAAGCAAACTTTACAGGACCACGGGAAACTTGACCACACCCATGATAAGCAGACATCTGGCTAACTAAAATCATGCCAGACCACAGATGTTGCCGGACTAAAGAGTGCCAGACAAGAGAAGATTGATCTGTACCTGATAATATCTGAATTCCTCAATTGCATGGAATCCATACAGTATCTGGACCCAAACCTTCAGCTGGGTGCACTCTAGGTCGGATCTTCATCCTGGTAGGTATTATGGATGTCATTGCCTCATCCTAAGCAAAGATCATAATCATCCCTTTATGTCACTAGGGAAGTGAAAGAAAAATCCACTTTACTTACAAAAAGTTTTGGAATTCATTAAGTTTTCAGCTTACCCTAGGAAGGGTTAAACCAACTAACTGCAAAGTAAAGGTGGTGATGAACTAGAAAGATGGTATCACCTCCTGATTACTGCTGTAAGAATTATTGCCCCAATATGCCCTCAAGATGACCAAAATTACCATGGTTCACCAACAGATTGCATCAGGTGAAGAACATGGACAAAAGGATAGAACACCTATTCCAGATCCATTGACCAACAGCAGAAAGACTTCCTGCAGGGTCATGTCACTGCAGCAATAAGGGGAACCAGAATTTCAAAAAGCGCTGATGCCAAAGCTGTTCCACAGAATGAACTGGCTAATTGACTTGGACTTCATCATTGAGACATCAGACACATAAGCCTCAACTGCACGGTCTTCTCCTACTTTTTAGAAAAGATCAACTGTGAATACATGAGGCAGAATTCCTAGCAGTAGACCAGATGATCAATGTTTGTCTCACCTCCCATGATACACAACGAAGCACTGCAACCCCTTAGAAACACTCAACTTACCACCAATTAAACTGATCCCTGAGCTTCTGGCTGATGAAAACAGCAAAGAACAACTGTGTCTGTTGTGAAAACAATGCATTCTCTAGAAATGCAAAGTCTCTGAAAAATGCAAAGCTAACTCAGTCATTAAAAAAGATGACACTCAGTGTAGATTATCTCTCCAACTGGTGCCCCATCTTCAGCCACTAATTCCTAAGCAAAATCATCAAGAAAATACTGACAAATATGCGCTAACATTATGTGATCTCTGTCAATATCCTGGGTGCTTTGCAAATGGCCTCAGACAGGACCCAATGCAAAGAGTGCATATTATGTAAAATGTCAGCCTCCTCACTGCAGTGAATGTAGGCCACGTCTCTGTGTGTATTCTACTTACTCTCTGCAGCTTTCAACACAGTTGAACACAAGGTGCTGATGACTTGCCTATTTGATGTAGTTAGAGTCAATTGGTGCAGCAGTACAATACCGCCAATCTTCCTTCTTCAGCATGACCCAGACTTCTGTGTTAGACAACTGGTCACGGAGCCTTTGTGTGCAGAGTCCCACAGGGATTCATCCTGCCCCCATTCCTCTTCAATATCTACATTAGTCTACTTGGAGAGATGGTGAGGTGGAATGGATTCTGCTGCCAACAATATACCAGTGACACTTGGCTGTACATTTAATTTTCTGCAGACGCAGTCATTGCCATCACAAGGATATTGTGATGTTTACAGTAGATTAGGACCTGGGTGGAGAGCAGTTGGTACAAACTATCCAGGTGAGACCATAGTAATGTCTGAAAAGGTAAAATGCACAGAGGAACAAGCGGGAACCCTATCCTCCCCTTATATAAAATGTTTCCCTACACTGTCTGTCAATTATTACAAATCCTCAGGATCATGTTCAACTAGAAAGTTTTGTCTCTTCCTCCATGTCCTGATTCAGATGTTGTCACTTCTGTGCTGGGATATCATAATTTACTATCTTTGGGGGTGAAAACGAAAGCAATACTGAGAACCCCAGCTTATGCCAAATGTGACTAGTCAACTCCTTAACACAGGGGTGGGCAATAATTTTAGAAGGGAGGCCACTTAATAAGTTTTTGAAGTGGCCCTGGGCAGCTCTGGAAGGGGTGGGGCCTCAAGTGGAAGAGATGAGATCAGGACACTTTCCTGTTCCTCCGCTCACAGACCCGGATTGGCCTGGGGGTGGGGGAGTGGCAGGGTGTTTGCGGGTCAGTTCAACCTACTTGGCAGGCCAGATTTGGCCCATGGAGGCTGTCTTGCCCACCCCTGCCTTAACAGGATGGATTGCCATGAGCACATGATCCTCATGTGGAAGCTGTAGAAACCATTTTCATATTTAGCTAGAAGCCATCTTGTATATCAGAAACCATTTCAGCTTTTCTCTCAAGCACGTAGACCAGAGTGAACTTTCTGTCACCCCGTGAGAAGAGGCCTACAGGATGGGCTATTGGTATGTGTTAATTGGGCTGGTTGGGACAGGAGATGTACTCCCTCGCACCTGTCCGCCATCTTGTTGATAAGGCTTTGTTTTTCCAAATTTAATTGAGGATTTCTGTAATTGGATGCCCTGACGTCAGACTGTTTGGTTAAGGGTATAAAGATACTAGGATTGATTGTATTAGCAGCTTTACTGGGTCTGGCTCTGCTGTGACCACGTTTGGCTCATGCTGTGCTTTATTAATTAATAAAGCTGCTTGTTAGCTGCCTAAACACAGAGGAGCGTGTTTTTGCTTCGACAATTTGGAGGTTCCACCGAGATTCCTAACGCGCCACTTGCCCGTATGGATGGACCGGCACTCCACTTCCAAACCTCTCAGAGCGCTCAAGAGAAGGTAAAGGGGATACCTGTTACGAAATCTCCTGGTTGAGGGCTTGGGATTTGGAGTGACGGCCGGCCATCGGGGTAAGGGGAGCTACGGAATTCAATTTTGTGGAGCGGCTAACATTTTTGTCTGTCTGTGTCTGTCTTTGTCTATTAGGCCTGTCTTATGTGTCACAGTTCCAAAAGGGCACACCGGTGTCTCTAGTGAGGCAGCCATGCGCTGGACCCTCTGTGTTCGGACGCTAAAAGCTGGTGTGGTGCCATTACTCTCTCTCGGCACACGGAACTGTGGGGAAGCTTTGTTGTCTCTCTCTGTTATTTGTGGGCGTAGTACTGACCTCTGAGGCTAACCCCAGGCCATAGTGCCCCATTCCGCCAGGCTGTCTCCAGGCGCCAGGACGTGGTGTTCTGCCGGGCTGGGGCAGGTGCCGGAAACCCCTGCGAGGCAGGTGGACCTTGAGTCCAGTGCTTCGCAACAAAAAGGGGGGGGACCAGTGCGAGCAGGTGAATTCTTGATTCGGTGACTCGCAGAGCGAGCAGGCGGATCCTGATTCAGTGACTCGCAGAGCAAGCAGGCGAATCCTGTTTCGGTGACTTGCAGAGCAAGCAGGCGAATTCTGATTCGGTGACTCGCAGAGCGAGCAGGCGGATCCTGATTCGGTGACTCGCAGAGCGAGCAGGCGGATCCTGATTCGGTGACTTGCAGAATATGGTGTAAGCAGGCGGACTTTAGTTCGGTGTCTTACAGAATTAAGCGCGCGCAGGAAATGGGGATAGGTCAGTCTACAGGAATTCCAGTGCCTTTATGTTAAGTGTTTTCTGGTATAGGATCCTAATGAAGTCTGATATTAAGTGCCGGGTGTCTTAGGGCAGCGTCACTTAATAGAAACCCATGGGAACTAGACAAATAAAGATGCAGCTAAATGTGGAAACTATAGGAAAAATGTGAAAAAGGAGAAAAAAATGTGTGTGGAAAATGAGTATGAATGTAATGAGTGAAGAATGAATGCCGTTGCATAGGTCTGAGACTTGAGCTGATCCCAGCTGCACCAGGGCTCTCCCACGAGGGAGCTCTGAACGCAAGGGGGGGGGGGGTCAGCTGAACCTCGAGACTCAGCGGATATGTGAGGGAGTGACGACTCCCCTTATTTCATGAGCTGCTAAGGTCTGACACTCTAGACCCGGCAGACTCTTTCTTTGGAGTGTGTAAAGTTAGTTTAAGTGGGGGTTAGTCTAAACACCCCCCCACTCTGCCGAAAGGCACCCCTGTGTACTACATGTACGTGCATAATGGTCCAAGGACCTGTAAGCATTTAACAAATTGGAAAAGAGGAAAAATTAAAGCTATGAGGGATGAAAGTAAAGCTCAGAAAAGCAAAAATCCACCCTGCAGTAAGATAGGTAACTTAAAAGTTGCTGCAGCACCTCTGTGCCAAAATAATACATAAGAAGTGGAAAAAAAAAAAGAAAATAAAATTCTCAGTTGGCACACCCATATCAACCAAGCTTAGGGGGAAAATCTGGCACAACATCACCCCTCTATCCCTCTTTATAACGCATACACAGATAGAGAGGAAACATGAAAAATAACTGAAAGGAATTAGCTCTTCCCTTTGAAAACACGGGCTCCTGTAACAAACTTGCCCGATCCAAAGCAAAACACAAAGTTTAAAATAAGTTTAATAGTTTAAAGAAAGTGTTCCTCCAAATCCTAAAGGGGAGGAAAAAAACAAACAAACCTGCTTTAAGAAATGACTCGTTTCTTGCAGCCTCTTCTAATCATCTCAGCAATGAAACAGTCAAGTTAAACATTTGGCTACAGATACTTTGTTAAAATCTATTAAAGAGAAAATAAGGAATTCTACTGAAACTTAATTGGTTAACCGCATAAAAGAATAGAATCTATACATTGTAAATTTGTAAAACCTGCACCCTAAGAGTTAAATGTGTCTTCCAAGGAACCTAATTATTGTTTAAAAAAAAAATCCAAGCCCAGAAACTTCACAGTGTTTCTGTTCAAGGCTGAGCTGATAGCACCTTTGGCTTGCTTTCAGATCCAAGGTTGTGTGTGTCTGCAAACTGCCTGTCTGTTCTGGAAGGGGGGGGAGCACTGTCCCCCATAAGTAAGTCTGTAACATTGCATGTGATTCTTTTCAGGAAAGAAAAACCTTTTGCTTGCTGGAATAGTAACTAGCAAGCACCTTGTTCTAAGAGTTTCTGTAGCAGTAAATAAAATAAGCCTGGTCTGCAGTACAAGAGAAAAACTGAGGCATGCCACTGATAAGGAAAGCTAGCAGCTCAGAGGTAATTCAAGAGAGTGGAAGGTCACGAGTACCGATGAAGCTCTCTTGTTCTCAGAAAGTTATAGCTCACTCACCCATAGAAGTGGTAAGGAACTAGATGTAACTAGTTCCCCTAGCAGATCTTAGGCAGTATTTTAAGTTATAATGGGCCACCCCGACGGGGGTAGAAATGTTTTCTTTGTCTTTCAGATCATCAAGAAGCGCTAATATCATATGAAAATTAACCGATGGAAAAAAAAAAAACCCATGGTTCTGTGTCATGACATAAGTTTGTGTTCTGTTCAGATTTGTCTTGTGTGTGTCTTAATTGTGATATATGTATTTCAAATGTTGTGTGTACAATATTGTTGTTTTAATGAAAGAATAATTTAAGTCCCTTGAATAATCTTAACATTGTGCTTTATATAAATGGTTCTTGCCTTTATAATTTTAGTAGAGTTTTAGTAGCAGGCTATGCAGTTTGTACTGTCTAGAATGTAGTGAAATCTGCTCCTCTACCTGCTGTTTTTCCCTTCTCTCCTACCATCGCCAGCTCCTACGCCGTCTCTTTCAGAACTGGCCCTCCTGCGAAACCAAGCCCCAGAATCAGAAAAGCAGGAGTGGAGACTGGCAGGGTGCACCTTGCACCCAGACCACTTGTGGTGCAGCTCTGATGGCCACATTGTTGCCCCAGTGGTCTTGCTACCTCACCTTGCCCCCGTGCTCCCTAGATTGTCGCACGTTGGCAAAAGGGGGGGATGGTAGCAATCCTAAAACAAAATTGGTTTGCTCCCAAATTCTCCCAAGCAGCCAAAGATTACTGTCTGGCTTGCCCTGTCTGCCAAGCCCACAACGTGGGTAAACCTGTAAAGACAGTTTCGGCAACCAGACCTCCGCCTTTGGGACCATTTCTGAATTTACAAATGGACTTTATTCAATTGCTTAAATGTCAATCTTTTAAATAATGTGCTGGTTATTGTTTGCTTGTTTTTGGGATGGGTAGAAGCTTATCCCTGAAGGAAACATGATGACATCACAGTAGCTAAGAAACTTCTAAATTATTACATCCCATCATGGGGAATACACCTTGTGATCTCCGGTGATAAAGGTACCCACTTTACTGGGCAAATTGTTCAAAAAAAAAACTAGAAAAGTACTACTCTCCCAGACAAGCACTGCACTGTGCACGACACCTGGAGAGCGCAGAAACAGTAAAAAGATGAAACAGGATTTTAAAGAACGAACTTGCTAAAATATGTGAGAACTCTGGCTTAACATAGATAGTAGCACTCCAGATTGCCCTAATGAGCATGAGAGCCACTCTTAATCAGAAAACTGGACTCAGTCCACATGAAATTGCATGTGGCCAACCTATGAGACTGTTAAGCAGCCCAGAAATTGACCTGGCTGATGCCACACTCGTTAAAAGAAGCATAGTCAAGTATTGCCAGGAACTTATGAGGTGTGTACAGTCTTATCATTCACAGGTTAAGGCCCCAACTGAGCTGTGCCTTAAACTACAACCAAGAAACTGGGTTTGCGTGAAAGTTCACCAGCGGAAGACTGCCCTGGAACCCAGGTGAAAGTGTCCCTACCAAATCCTTCTGACCACCCATACTGCTGTAAAGTGCGAAGGATTGCCCACCTGGATTCACGCATCCCACTGCAAACCCGTTCCAGTCCCTACAGAGGTTGTCCCCAACAAGGAGCACCGCAGACCTGGTACAGGAGACCCAGGTCCAGAAGCAGATGGGAATCACCACAGACCTGGTACCAGAAACCCAGGTCCAGAAGTAGACGAGGATCAGCACAGGCTTGGTACCGGCAATCCAGGCCCAGAAGCAGACGAGCCTGAGAGACCAAGGCTAAGGTACCAGCTGCGGCCCAAAAGAACCTGCCAGCGATAGGTGAAGCAAACTACGAAGTCCTGAAGAACAGCCAGCATGAGGCTGGACAAACAATTCATGTTAAGCTTATGCTTAATCTTGTTTTTAATATTTAGTAGTTATAACCTATATGGTTCAAATGTGTTTATGCTTTTAATGAACCAAGTTTCCCAAGAATTTAATTCTACAGGTTGCTGGATATGTGCTCACAGTCCAGTACATTCAGAAGGAGGCATCCCAATAATTCCAGTCCCACTAAACATCACTCAAATGAATGGCACACTGTTTAGTAAACTAAGCCAAATGATACTTGGCAGGATAAAGAGTTTACTAACCCAGGGTATATCCGCCTAGCCTTGACCCCAATTGGAAAGTACTGCTAGACATGTAACGGTTCAGGAGCCAGGGTGAGGAAAAGCCAAACCGAATGGCCCTAGACTATGTCCTAGCTAGTAAGAGCGGGGTTTGTGCCTTAGTAAGAAGAAAATGCTGTGGGTATATTTCTGACACCAGCAAAGAAGTAAAGGAAGATGCCTCAGAAATTAAAAGAACTGTGAAACGCCTAAGGCAGGGGGAACACTGGACCCTCTGGGATTGGTTGGGAGGCTGGTTTGGACATGTGGGAACTTGGATTTTGCAAAGAGTAGTTTTAGTATTGGCTATATTCTTTTGTGCTTATTGCTGTTTCTTGTTAATCAAATGCTGTATTTCTTGTATTCTAGAAAACACAAGATAGACCCTTACCAAAGGGAATGTGGAACTCATGATGTTAAAATAGGATGAGCAGAGAAAGGAACAAGAAATGTACATAAATACTTTAATGGAAAATGGAGGTATAAAATGGTTTCAAGGTTAGCCTTTAAAAGGCTAAAAGGGGGGAGTTGTGGAAGCTGTAGAAACCATTTTCATATTTAGCTAGAAGCCATCTTGTATATCAGAAACCATTTCAGCTTTTCTCTCAAGCACGTAGACCAGAGTGAACTTTCTGTCACCCCGTGAGAAGAGGCCTACAGGATGGGCTATTGGTATGTGTTAATTGGGCTGGTTGGGACAGGAGATGTACTCCCTCGCACCTGTCCGCCATCTTGTTGATAAGGCTTTGTTTTTCCAAATTTAATTGAGGATTTCTGTAATTGGATGCCCTGACGTCAGACTGTTTGGTTAAGGGTATAAAGATACTAGGATTGATTGTATTAGCAGCTTTACTGGGTCTGGCTCTGCTGTGACCACGTTTGGCTCATGCTGTGCTTTATTAATTAATAAAGCTGCTTGTTAGCTGCCTAAACACAGAGGAGCGTGTTTTTGCTTCGACACTCATCCTCTGTTCCCTCTGCATCCCAGTCTGCTTCCAATGATAATTCAGCTTGAAGTATTGATGCTGATCTTCTGGACCATCAGTAGATGAGGACCTGCATATATTTCTGATCACATGCCCATCTGTGACCTACTACATCAGATGTCTTCTTTTGGGACAATTCAGTTCACAAAGCCCAGGACTAACAATGTCTGAGCTGAGGATAAAGGTCTAGATCCTGACTCCCATTTCATTCTGATTTGCACTGCTTAGACCCGTGGTCCCCAACGCGGTGCCCGCGGGCGCCATGGCGCCCGCCGGGGGATTTCTGGGCGCCCGCTGAAACATCTGGGCTGGCCCCGCCCCCGGCGTGCGGCACATGCATGGTGCCGGCTCCAGGCGCGGGACGCACGGGCGGCCCCTCCCCTGGGCGCGCGGCACATGCGCAGGGCCGGCCCGGGGCGCGTGGGCGGCCCCAGCCCCGGCCCCAGGGCACATGTGTGGTGCCGGCCTGGGGCGCGTGGCTCGTGGGCGGCCCCGGGCGCGCGGCCCATGCGCGGTGCCGGCCCGGGGTGCGTTGCCGGCCCCTACCCCGGGCACGTGGCACATGCGCAGTGCCACCCCCGGGCGCGCGGCTCCTGGGTGGCCCAGCCCCCGGGCGCGCGGCTCGTGCGTGGCCCTGCCCCCAGGCGCCCGGCAGCCACGCAACATTGGGGACCACTGGCTTAGACCTTACAAAGCTGATGGAAAAACCAGGTTAACTGGCCGTTTGGGGCTCAGAGGAGTAGCCATGTTAGTCTGTAACTTTAAAACAATGAGTAGTCCTGTGGCGCCTTAGGGTGTGCCTACACATCAAAGTTATTTCAGAATAACGACTGTTATTCCGAAATAACTATGCGAGCAGCCACACAGCAATTCCATTATTTTGAAATAATTTTGAAATAATAGATGGCTTATTCCGACTTCTGTCACCCTCATTCTATGAAGAATAACACACATTTCAGAACAGGGGCTGTGTAGACGCTCCACTTCTGCTATTTCGAAATAGTCCCTCACCAGGGCTATTCTAAGTTATTCCTCCTGGTGCTCTAAATCAAGATAGCACATCTACATTAGGGAAGCCAGCCTCGGATTAATTTTGAGGCTTCCCTGCGGTGTAGAAGTGCTATTTTGAAATAAGCTATTTTGGAATAACTATTCCGGAATAGTTTATTCTGAAATAACTGTGCAGTATAGACATAGCCGATAAGATTAACAAAAATATATAGTATCATGAGCTTTTGTGTGTAAGACCCACTTTGTCAGTCAATTGGGGATTCCCCAGAGTAAGGAAATCCAAAGGTGGCCCAGAACTGGTGTAGTCACTTGAGGATATTGGCAGGATTGGTCCATAAATTGGTAAAATTACTTTTCATTCAGCATTATTAGTAAAAAAAATGATGCCACACTCCTGTGGGACCATTGCTCTTTCTATCCCTTTTTGCATTAATATTTGTGGTTTTGTGCTTGCAGTTACTTAATTTGGACCTTCAGTAAGTGTGCAAATTAGGAACACAAATGTGGATATAAATTGTTTTACAATCAAGCTGTTAGATTTAACACCCCATTAACAGAGGCATTTCATATCTGAGTAGCTTCAGGAAAACATTACTGAAACCAGTCTCTCTCTCTCTCTTTCTCTCTCTCTCTCTCTCTCGCTCATTTTTTGTGATAGCCTCAGAAGGCCTCAGTCATAATCTTATGCTGTACACAATGAAACTGCATTGGGAGACGCCCTGTTGAGGAAGTTTACATTTGGGTCACATTTGAAAATTTTTCTTAGAATCTGTAAGGGCTAGAAACATACTTAAAAAATGTATAGCCTGCATTTTGCTTCCTCTGAATCTGCTCTGAAGACCAGATAAAGATCTCAGACACCTGGGATTTTGACACTACTGCTGTAGGGGGTGGCATATGACAATATATATACTGTACAGAGGGATGGGAGATATATACTCCAGTATATACCATGTACTATGAAGGTTAGTATATTGCAGTATATGTACTTCAGGAGTTGCATATATGGGTTAGCATACATATACTACATGGTCAAGGGAGAAAATGTAGCAGTATATTAATAGGTCAGGGAAGTAGCAGCATATTGTAGTATATGTGCTATAGGTCTTACCATACATGTTCTATGGGAGCGAGGGAGAATCATTTGGCAGAATATATAGCATAGGAAACGAGGACTGTTTCTGCACTCTGTTTTCTGTATGGCTTGGGGATGTGGGAGAGCCCAGAATACCAAATGGGTAGCTGGGTTTGCTAATGTGAGAAATAAATGATTTTGTTTCACTCTAATACAGTAGGGTTGTGCCACTGGGTTCCAGGGGCAGAAGAAATGCATTTTCATCAGAGATGTAAACTGACAAAATCTGCTTCTTTTGGCACAGTGAGCAGAATCCTCAGCTGACGGCCAATCGGATGAAAAGAGCACCATGTATGTAACAGATCAAAGTCAAGGACAATCCCCCGCTTGTTGTCCCAGGAGGGAGGGCAAGGAAAGGCTGAGCTGTGCCCAAGGATCCTGACCCACCTTTAGTGCCTGTGTTGCTATTCACCCATGTGTTTTGTTTCTTTCCCATTATCTACATCTTGATATCTGTTCAGCTCTGGATAAGTGATGACGACAATAGTGGACTGTGTATTATGAAAAAGGATATTATGTATTGTGTATGATTCCTATAAAGAGATAGGTATCAGCAAGGTCGCATGATGACTTTTGTGGGCTCTAGGCACTTTTGCCTTCGTGAGCCCCTTCCTCTAGAAAAAAAATTATAAAAAATTATATTTTATGACTACGTTGGTATAAAGACGAATATAATCCAGGCTGGATTATATTCGTCTTTATACTAATGCAGTCGAAGTATGTATCTCGCTTATTGCAAGAAGTAAACTGTGCTGAGGCTAAGTGGGCCTCCTATCCGCCATCATTCAGCTGGCGCCTATGGCCAAGGCCATATTGCCCCTACAGTTTACAGTCACTAAGCTTCTCACTATAGTACAAAATAATAGTGCCTATATCAAAGTGTTCTCCGTTTTGATTACTTAAAAGGTATGTATTATAAGTAATTTCATCAGTAAGTTATCATCTGTTTAGGTTAGGGATTACCTTATATAAATAATTTATTAATTTTGCAAATACAGGATTGTTATTCACTAAATACGTGTGAATAAATTTGAATGGTATGAAGTGCGCATGTATATTTTATCATGTCTATATTGTGTGCTTAATTATAACATTTGAAAAAAACGGTTACATCTCAAATATATTCACCTTATTTCAGAATTGATGATAAGTAGTTCCATAAAATTATTATATGTATAGATGTGCAAGAAATTATTCAGTAAAAGTGCAAAAGTGTATTACTGAGGGAAATTCCATTATGGTGTAATATCCGATTGTCGAGTTGAGCTCTAACTTTCGATTTGAATTATTGCAATTAATAATATAATATAAACAATTAAATTTTTAAATACTGTGATTTTTTTTGTATTTTAATAAACATTTTTGTGGGCCCTAAAAGTTTCATGGGCACAAGGTACTTATGCCTTTGTGGGCCCCTCCCACCATAATAATATCAATATTATAAATTATTTTTGATATAACTTTAAATACTTCAACTTTTTTTTTCTGTTTTAGGCAAAATTTAATAGATTTTCGTGGGCCCTAAAAGTTTCATTTTTTTCTGATGTGAGAAAAAAATCAAAACATTTTTTTTGACCCTAAAAGTTCATTTTTTTTCTTCTGATTTTAAAAGAAATTAAAACATTTTCGTGGGCCCCTAAAAGTATCGTGGGTCCTAGGCACTGTGCCTACTGTGCCTAATGGATAAGTTGGCCCTGGGTATCAGCTTAGGCAGGGCTATAACATTAGTAACAGAGAGGCCCATAGAATTAGAGTTCACTATAGAAAATTATCCAAAACTTTACCTGCTTTTACTGACCCTAATTGGAATAGACATTTCTAGCCCTTCCTGACTGCTGGAATCTCAGACTGGGTCGTTTCCTGCAAGATTTGTTCTTTTTACACTCCTAGTTTGAACCCTGGCATCTCCTGAGATGATTAAAGGAGTTGGGGGTATGGCTGAGGTCTATAAAGTCAGGAAAGGTGTGGAGAAAGTGAACAGGGAAGTCTCAAAGGGGTAGCCATGTTAGTTTGTAAGTTTAAAAAACAATTAGTAGTCTTGTGGCCCCGTAGAGACTAACCAAAATATATAGAATCATGAGCTTTCATGGGCAAAACCCACTTCATTAGATGAATTGGAGTGGAAATAACAGAAACCATGACCTATCTATAACAGCAGGCAAAGTACCTGTCAGTTGTAGGACCCGTGTTAATGAAGCTGATTGAATGGGGTGGATGTGTCCCATACATAGCTTTTGTTGTAGAAATGCAGATGTTAAAGGCAGGAGAGATTGGCTGTGTAATGCACCAGCCAGTTAATAACAAATAGTCCTGTGACTCCTTAAGAAACTAACCAAAATATATTTGACTCCAATTCATCTGAAGAAGTGGGTTTTACCCACAAAAGCTCATGATTCTGTACATTTTGGTTAGTCTCTAAGGCTATGGTCTACACTACCAAGTTATTTCAAAGTAAGCTATTTTGAAATAATAACTCCCAAAATAACTATTTTGAAATAAGCTTATGCCTCTCACAAGCAGGAGTTATTATTTCAACGTAACAAGCCCATTATTTCGAAATAACGGGTTGGGTAGTGTGGACGCTCACCTTGTTATTTTGAAATAAGGGGATTTATTTCAAAATAACTCCCCAGTGTAGACCCACCCTAAGGTGCCATAGGACTACTCATTGTTTTTAAAGTTACAGACTAACACAGCTACCCCTCTGAGATTTTTTAACAACCGGTTAACGTCTTTATTTAAGCCCAGGGTAACAGTGTCAAATCTGTAGATAAATTCCAGTTCTGCAGACTTTCTCTGTAATTGGTTAGTGAAATTCCTTTGTAGAATAGCTATGTTTTAAATCCACGACTGACTGAGTGACCAGGCAGGTTTAAATGTTTGCCTACAGGTTTATGTTTGTTACCATTTCTGATGTCTAATTTGTGTCCATTTATTCTTTGTCACAGAGACTGTTATTTATCCCTTCATATCATACAAGAACTAGGGATCACCCAAAGAAATTAAAAGGCAACAAGTTTAAAACAAACAAAAAGAAGTACTTCTTGAAAACACGCAGTTAACCTGTGGAACTTCTTGTCATGGGATGTTGTGAAGGCCAAAACTATAACTGGGTTAAAAAAAAAAGACACATCCAGGAAGGACAGGTCCATCAATGGCTATAGCCAAGATGCCACCCCATGTTCTGGATGTCAATAAAAGTCTGACCAGAGCCATCCTGTCCATAGGATGGATTGGGGTGGTCACCCCAGGCCCTGTGTTTTGGGGGGGAGGCATGAGTCGCCTCATTTATCCTATGGATGGAATCCATGACAACTTCTTGGCATGGGGTGCCAGCAGGGGGTTGCCCTGGGCCCTATGCCTGGGGCATTGAGAGGACTTGCCCCAGGGCCCGTGCACCCCTAGAAATGGCCCTGCCTCTGCCTGCCAAAAGCTGGGAGTGGATGACTCTCAAAATTGCCCTATCTGTTCATTCCCTCTGTAAGTGCAAGGATAAGGCCTTTTTCTGTAGCCATATTGTAAGGGCGATAGCCATATTGGAAGGCCTAATGCCTATGGCTTTCGTCTGCAGCCAGATTGAAAGAGAAGCAGCCATTAGCTGAGAAGCAGGAAGTTACACCATCATATTCCATCTAAATTATATTAAAATAGTGCAATGTCAGGCTGTTAAGAAGAAGACTCTGTCCTAATGGCACTCCCTATCACCAGATAAAGAAACAAATCCTAAAATGATTACAGAAAACTTAGTCTGAATTCATTCTTTCTTGCAAACAACAATTTATCAATAATTGGGGATGTGAAATCCTCATTTCTCTATTGTTCTGTCATTATGGTCCCTATTGTTTGTCCATATGAGCTCTGTTTGGTTCTTTAATTTTGTCTGTCTGTTGTATAATTAATTTTGCTAGATGTAAATCCATTAAGGTGTTGGCATATGACTGATTAGAAATTCTGTTACAATATGTTAGGGTTGGTTAGTATAAACTGGGGTTCAACAGTTCTTTGGGAACCAGCTCTAGGACATACTGTAGCTTCAAGATCAGAGCTGCCAGACCTCAGCCTTGTGCCGTGACATCCTGCAGAAACTGGAATCTCCGATGGATCTTATCCTGACTGGCCAGCTAGAAAGGTTGATCTGTCTTACTGGGTAAGCACTGGATGCTTAGTGTGTGCATTCTGTTTTTGACGACTGTTAATAAATAAAATAGTCATTAAGTAGGATATTACTGTGTAAGGCTCTTTCAGTGGTAAAAGACCCTGCAAACCTGCAGAGTGTAACGTTATACTTCAACCCATGGAAGAGGGAGGGTGGATGTGTATTTGAGAAGGTTACGCCTGAGCCCTAGGAATGGGTAAAAGTGGGTGCCCCTATAGTATGAAAGTGACCGAGAATTTTGGGAAGATGACACTTCTGAAGCATCCGACACTAGCCCCTTTCAGATGATAGGGCAGAGGGCTAGATGAACCATTGGTCTGACCCAGTACAGGCATTCTTGTGATCTTATGGGTTTGGGTTCTTGCTAAAGATTGTGCCCTCCTGCTTACCTCTGGGCTGGATGAAAACAGGAAATGCAGAAGTTGACAAAAATTATTTAAAATGTCGAACGAAACTGCCAAATAAACTTTTGGAATTTGAGATTTGGGACACTAGAGTTTGTTGTCATTCTGTGCAATCCATTCCTAGTGCGAATGGTCAGTGGTGCAGCTTAGCTATAATGGGGATCTCGGTGGGAGCTGAGATTATGTGTTGCTACTTTGATAAGACTTGTCTGGATTCTTGCCTGTGTGAAGTGTGGGGCTGGTGTAGTTAGATAGACTTCAGCCAGTGGAGGTGAGGGATTTGATCTGGGTAGTAGGTTAGGGTGCATCTACACTGCATTCTAAACTCGAAATAAGACACGCAATTTGCGCTATGCAAATTGCATATCTTATTTTGATTCTTTTTCAAAATAGGCTATTTCAAAATTTGATGCATCTACACAGTGCCAAATTTCAAAATAACACATCCCTTAACCCTCGTGGAACAAGGTTTACAGGGATGCCGAAATAGTGCATCCAGTATATTTCACAATAGCGGACACGTGCAAAAGATGCAGGGTAGCTATTTTAGGAGACCTCTGATATCCCGAAATAGCCTTGTAGTGTAGATGTACCCTTACAGCATAATGCTGCTGAGATCATGAGCTGGGAAAGTTAGTAAATGAGTCCGGGTGGGACTGGGTACTCCAGTGTCTGAGATGGGTAAGAGCCATGGTGGTGCACACATGAGCAATGTGTCGGGATTTCACCTTCTCTGCCTATGGCATTTGTCCTGATACCTCTGACCTGGGCTTGCAGACAGGGATCAAAAGGATCAGGCTTGTCTCTGCTGTAATCTTCTTGTTGTGTGAGTAAGTCTGTAGCTCCCTACTGTTTTCCTGCTTGTCTCTCAAATACCTCTGGCAAGGTTCACCATTCCCCTGAGAAACAAGACAGCACATGCAGAGCAGGCTCCATGCCCTCCCCATTGCTGCCAGACCAGGGCGTATGGCCCTTTAATTAGGCTGAGCTTGGAGCTGCTCAGCTCCCTTACTTCTGGCACTGAGGAGGGAAGAGAGGTAGCTACAGTACTGAGAGAGCCAGTGCCAGAGAGAGAGAGAGTCTGCAGCAGGGAGAGGGAGAGGGAGAGGGAGAGGGAGAGACAGCAGGCTGGGGAGGGAACCAACCCATCATTCTCTTGAGCAAAAGAAGAGCTTGAAGGGCAGGAAAGACCAGGCTTCTGGTAAATGTCCCTGGCAGGACACCATCCAGAACCGGGACTGATTGAATTCCTCCTCCTTATGTGTTTCTAATTCTGAAGCTGGGACTGCAGACTGTGTGTCATCCTCCTGGTAAGTGCTTAACACTCAGTCCTGCCAGGCAACTTTGCAGGGCAAGACATGTGTGTATGGGGGTTTTGAACAAGGTCTGGTGGTGGAAAGATGGACATGAGACCTTTGCTTGATCAGGCTCCCTCCCTGTGGGGGTAAATTGTGGCCAGCAACCCCCTAAACTGGTGGGGGGGGGGGGCACACTTCTGCTTACTTGTGTTTTTCATGGCTAATGACCAGGAGACTAACTGCAGGTTGGTAATACATTTACTGAATTAGCAAGAAAGCAAGTGAACACAATGAAATAACCCTCCAGCCAAGGCTGCAGCATCGCAAACTGACCTGCCCTTAAGTATTTGACAAGTGTCGTTTTAATTATTTATAATACGCCATAGTATGTTCGCAAATCTTCCACGGTCTGTACTGTGCAAGTCCCTGATAACTGAGACATGTGGGAGCTTCTCCCTACGGCACGGCTTTGCCTCATCAGGCATTGCTGAGAAGTGGGGAGAGTATGCCCGGCTGTTTTAGGGTGTTTTTGCTAGGCGCTACGGAATTGGGGGCTCAGTGGCATGAGATGTAGCGGGTGTGCCGAAAAGAAAGTTTTCTCTGTTTCTTGGTATTTGATTATTGTTGTGAAGAATTGTAGTTTTTATAAGTGGCTTCAGGGAAGGCAGGGATTCCCTGCTCTAGCGTACCTACTATCCGTGCAGGGATGGAGGCTTTTAGCTTGTTTGACATCAGTTTGCATGAAAAAGGTGCTCAGGTGAGTTTCTTTTTGTGTTAAACTCCCCTAAGATTGAGTGGCTCGGTTGTGAAGAGGCACCATGAGCCAGACAGACTTTGGAGCATTTCCGTGGTTTCTGTCTGACAATTTGTTAATATGACAATTTTCCCTCCCCAGCTGAGCAATGTGTTTGGGAATAGATGGGGACTCCCATGGGTCGCAGCAGGAGACCCCATTTTTAATGTCCAATATGTGCATTAACTCGTGGGTGTGGGTGGCTTTGTCTTAGCGTACTAAGGGCTGCATTTCTTATTTTACCTTCCCTCTTTGCCAGTGGGAAGGGGTAGTGAATGCAAGCAGGAAAGCGTTGAGGTGGGGTAGAGAGCATTGTCAGTCACTGGTGGGGATTCTTTGAAATCTGGTGGCTGTTGTCTCAGTGCAGCACATCAAGGGTCAAGGATAATTCCTACTTAGCCTAATGTCCTTATCACAAGAAAATTCTCTTCCCCCCCTGCTACCTCACTATGCCTGTCTCCTCCCCCTTGTTCAGCCTTCAGCACGGTAAACTAGAATGCATATGCTCACTACTTGGGGGTGCCTTATAACTGTGGGCACAACACTTTTGTGTGTTCACCCACAGTTATCTGTGCTTTCCCTCTTGCCCTTGTTTTTCCTCAAAGTGTTGTGTTGCACTTGTGTGAGGTTGGTTTGACCCTGCTGTCAATGCCTTTATGCTTAGCCCTGGCCTGATGATTGGTGGATTTCCTAGGATACTGCCTGGTGCGTAGTAGGAAGGGGACTGATTTCCAGCATTGCTAGGGAAAGCAAGTCCTCCTTTATTTTCAGGTGAGTCAGTACGGTATGGATGGAGAGACAACCAGAGACAAGAAGACAAAGCTGAACAGTTTGGCCCAAATCCTCAAAGGTAAGTAGGTACCCTGCCCGACTTCCAGTGACATCAATGGAAATTAGACCCATAAATACTTTTGAGGACCTGGCTCGATGTGCAAACATTTGAACCTGGGTGGGGTAGAAACAGAATTCATTGTCAACAAGAGGATCCATTGCACCCATGCTAGACTTGGGGGCCCCCTATCCTGGGTTGTGAAGGAAGCACGTGCAACCAAATATCGGCACACAAGCTCAGAACTGTGGGATCCCCTCTGGTGGGTTAGCATAGCGTTTATCCTTCAGAATTTCAATTAAAAGACAACACCAATGAAAAGGGGACAGTAACTATTGGAAGAAAGTAGATAGGAGGGAAAACTCAGGAGTTGTTTCTTCAGGCATCGTTAATGGCAGGCGGTGCGGTGTTGTGGGAGGTGTCGTCTTTTGGTTGGGGAGTAAAGCCAAAGATCTGGCCACTGGTGTTCAGAAAAGATCCTGTGGCTGGTTTTGCATGAGTTGGGGTTTGACTGGCTAATGCCTAGCATGTGTGATTACATTCCATCTCCTCAAATCCCCTCTGCCCCCTGAGTTAGTTGGACACAGTATTCCAGTGGTCCTCAACCTTTTTGTGGCCAGTAGCACATTCATGTTTTCAGAAGAGTGTGGTGGGCGCCAACAATTTCCCAAGGCTTATTGATCCCCATCTGCAGCCTCTACCAGCTTGGCCTGGGCTGGCCCCTGCTTTCCTGAAAAACATCATATTTAATATGGTATAATACATGAATCCATAAGGTAAAATTACCTTTTTTATATGTCATAGGTATTCATTAAATTATTCTGCAATTATTCGGGCCCCCTTTGGAGAAAAAATAGAAAAAAGGTGTCAAATGCGCAAATTGAAGGCTATTTTCATATTAAATGTGAATTGGGTAAATTTGATAGAAAGTTAATTTAGTTGGATAATCTTTATTTTAATTATATTGTTTCAATTGTTTCTTTCAAGCCTTCTCTCAGCACCTCCCCCTTCCCCTTCTAGCTCCCAATGCCCTTACCCTCTCCTCTCCCAGCATCACCCTGTCCCCCCTCCCACTGACACCTCCCCTCCTGCCCTTTTCCTCATTGTCTCCACTTGGCCCCCTGGCATTTATCTCTCTTCTATGCTGTCCCTTGGTGCCTTCCCCTTTCTTCTCCTGACCTGCCCCCCTCCCCTCAGCACAAGCCCCTTCCTCTCCCAGCCCTCCCCCCAATTTTTCCCACACCCCCACCTGCTGCCTTCCAGTTTGAGTCTGTGATCGAGCCTGGCTTCAGCTGCTTCCGTGACCCCAGACCACGAACCGGGCCTAGAGCTGGGCCACGCGGTTTTGAAATTTAAAGTCCCAGGCCGTGATGTCATGGCACGCCGGGCGTCTCCCCTCTCAGCTATTGCATGGGTGTTTGAACACGCTGCACATGCGCTCCCTCGGATGTCTTGCGAACCTGGCATCTCCCCTCTCAGCTGTTGCACAGAAGGGGTGCGCGAGACAGTCGGAAGGAGCGCATGCCACCACGCAACAGCTGAGAGGGGAGACACTGGTTTGCAAGACATCCGAGGGAGCGCACGTGTGGCGAACATGCCGCGCAACAGCTGAGAGGGGAGACACCCAGTTTGCAAGACATCCAAGGGAGCACATGCATGGCGTGTTCGCCACGCATACGCTCCCTCAGATGTCTTGCAAACCAGCGTCTCCCCTCTCAGTGTGGCAGCATGCGCTTCCTCCGATAGTCTTGCGCACCCCACTTTGGAGACCACTGTTTTAGAACACCGGTGTAGGAGCATATAAATGCCCCGGCAGGCGTCATGGCGCCCACGGGCACCATGTTGGGAACCCCTGCAGTATTCTGTTCACAATATTCCTGTCCTAAAGTATTATGCATTGCCACTGGACATTGTTAAACTGTGGTTACATTCTTTCCAGGAGCGGGACTTATCACAGTGAGTTTAGGGATTTTCCTATATATCCCATAGCTGCTGAACCCCCGGCTTCCATTATATCTAGGGATGTTAACTGATAAGCATGAGGCTTACTAGTATGCTTGCCAGTTAACCGGCCCTTGCCAGTTAACTCCACTGGTGGCCAGTTGCATCAGGCCAGAGTAGCCCTGGATATGGTGGGGCTGGGCAGTGGGATCTTGGACGCAGCGGGGCCAGTGGCTGGAATCCACAGCCATGGCAGGACCTAGGTTAAAACAGTTAACCGGTTAAATGCTGTCATTTAATTAGCTAACCGTTTTAACATCCCTAATTATATCCAGGATTTACAGTTGAGTTCAGTGGTTGTTAGCACCTGCACTAGGCAAATTATTCCATCACCCCTGACCGGCCAATACACAGGGCAGGTGTGAAGGGTATGAACACCCCCCCCCCCCCCCCCCCCAGGGTCCTTCATGGTCCGCCATAGGGCTCATTCTAGCTGACCTAGGGAAAGCAGGGGAGGCATGTTGCCCCAGCCTCCCTCCCTTGTGCTTTGACCAGACAGGGAAGGCCGAGGTTGATTCCCCCTTCCTCACCCAGGAGCAAGGCCCAGGGCGTGGCTGGGCCACGGTGGGTGGGGCTGGACTGCAGGGTGGGGGACATCCCCCCACAGAAACTCCTGAGTATGGACCTGTTTGATATATCCTACTTTAGAAAAAAAAGAGTGTTAAAGTTGCAGAGTGAAGCATTCAAAGTCAGGCTGGCTGCACAACTTTAGCTCTGCTCCTTCGTGTGTGCACCTTGTGATAATCCGTAATTATACATACGGCTTTTCTGCAGGATCTCTGCCTCACACCGTGTGCTAGTTGGCAGTTGCTCAGTGAACAAGGCAGCTGTTCAATATTTATTCTTATTCTTTTCATTCAGTTTATGGCCTCTGGGCCTATGCACTGTTCATCTTCCAACTCCTATAATGAGTTAGGCAGTGGTTCTGTGGACCCTGGATTAATTTGTTACATGCTATAAAACTTCAGCAGTGAATGACATTTGAGTCCTCTGTACTCCTGCCACATTCTATGTCCAGCCTGGTCACTAAATGAGGCCCAGTCTGTGGGGAAGTAACAGTATGTGATCATGTAATTAAAGAGTATGGAACAACTCCTCAGCTGATGTAAATTGGCATACTGCCCTGATTTTCGTCAGCTTAAGATCAAACCCTTTTGTGCAGAATTTCCTACTTTTTTACAATGAACAAAATCCCTCTGTTGTGTACAGTTAATTTTTAAACTATGTTAGAAAGCTGTGTCCTGGGTAATATGTATAATCAATGAGGTAAAAGCTCTGTCTTAATTCTGCACTCGCCATCACAGACAATATTCCTCACACACCATGGATTTTAAATTGCTTTTTTCTGCTTTGCTTTCTTACACAGGCATGTGAAAATCCACTGTCATGTCATGAGATCACCTTTTCAGTGGACTTCTCCACTGGGTTTGCCTATGTACCCATGTGCAGTACAAATTAAGCAGATTATTAGCCGTATTTTATTACAAATCTCATTGCAAGTGAAAAACCAGTATGACTTGGGAAAATCGGACAAATGTACATACTGAATTTCGGCAGAATACGAGAAAGTTTGACAAAGCTGTAAGCTTCTGAAAATGACCCTTCAGAGTGTAAGCACTTGAGCATCTTTAACTATTCCCATCTTGCCACCCAGACTACAGTTAGGCAAGTGCTTTGGGATCCATTCAGGTGAAAGGGAGCTTCAGAAATGTCAGGTTTTTATTTATTTTTTAAAAATACAGTAGGAATAATCTCTCAGGAATATTGAGAGTCTTAAAAATGAATGTTCTGAGATCTGTGGATGAAAGAAGCTAGAGCTAGAGTATTGTATACTTTGCTACTTTTGCCTAATCTCAGACACTCTGGGCCAGATTCAGATTGCTTTAAGTAGATTTCACTCTGTTGTCTTCAACTGAGTCCCACATCCTTATACTAGGCATGGATTTGGCTCCACTCTCAATATCTACTACAGATGCTGCCACCCACTCACCTTCCCTGACTGTTTTCCAACACACACCTTATACCGCTAGATTCTGAATCAGTTGATTCACAGCAAGGATGCTAATTCTTTAAATGATAACTCTCTTTTCTCTGCCAGCTAGGTATTAACAACGGCGCTTTCAGGTAGAAGTGATAAGCAGGAGTGGGGTAGGAGACAGAAAGAGCGAGCAAGTTGTGCTTCGCTCTATGCCATTTGATAGGCAATCCAGAGTAAGAGAAGGATTGTTGTTCTGCTCAGGTAAGGGGACTGACCTGTCTTGCAGGAGATGCTGTGGAGAGAGCAGCAGGAACCCATAGTCTTTGCAGTCTCTGCCACAGACCATTTGCTTCCCAATGGGGGAGGAGGAGGACAGGATGAGGACCTGTGAATTTGTTTTTATTCATTACCAACTGGCTCACTGCAGCCTACATAAAACATGAGAGGGGCAGATGGGACATGTTTACTCTGGTAGAATAAACGTAAAGACTGTCGATAAAAAGCAGTGAGTATAGCCTCTCTGGTAAGTCCTTGGTAAACAGCTAAATGGAGCTTTGGCCAATCAGAGGCCTAGCAAATAACGGGCTCACTGGTTGTGCATTAAGCACACTGTCATGGGAACAAGTGGCTCTGAGGTGAAATGTATCTGAGCCCTCTCCCTCCCCCCCCAGTTTCCTATAGTTTGCTTAAGGCCACCTTTTCCCTTTGCTGATGCTCCAGGGGTCTTAGCAGGGGCGTGGTCAGAACGGATGTACATCAGCTGGCTTCGCTAGGTCAGCTTGCACTTTGAGCAGTGGGAGTTTTCCTCTGACAGTTCCCTGTTAGGACCCCAGTGCTCTAGAGCCCCACCAGAGCTCTCATGCTAATCTGGCGTGATCATCCTCAGAGCAATGCTAACGACACCCGGGACTTCAGCACCACAGTCGTGCCAGGACTCAACCCCTCGGCCCGTGACCAGTAGGACCTGTACATCAGGGTGAAATCCTGGCCTCATTGAAGTCAATGAGACTTTTGATATTGACTTGGATGGAGCCAGGGTTTCACCTCAGGACTGTAGTATTAAGAATCACCCCCCCAGTTCCTCGGTGCAGCAGGATCTACACCAAGGGCTGGATTACTTCCAAAATTCAGACGCCCAGCCTCCTAGGATCTGTGCACTAGTCTAGTTGTCTGGTAATTACAGTTTATGACATGTGTAGGCGGATGGCTTTGGTAAGGGCAATTGCATACAATCTGTACTTTCCGGAGTTCTACATGCTTTCTAATGCTCATCTGTACAGCTTCAAGACATCGTCCCCATCCTTTGTTGCCTCTGCCCACTTAGCAGCGATTGACCTGATCACAAGTCTGCCTCATAGAATCATAGGACGGGAAGGGACCTCGAGAGGTCATCGAGTCCAGCCCCCTGCCCTCAAGGCAGGACCAAGCTCCGTCTACACCATCCCTGACAGATGCCTCCTCAGACTTGTTTTGGGTTTATCACTCCTCTGTGTCAGTGTTGCCGTTTTCCAAGTGGTTCCAGGAGCTCCAAGCAGTTGCATCCTTGACCCCATAAACTTTGGGTACAGTCTGTATCATAAGCCTGCAATTCCTGAGATGAAGGCCACTGGAGTGAAATTAAATCAGATGCTGTGTTTCCATCTGGCCTTGCCCTTTTCTCTTAGCCTATTGCACTCAGAGCTGCTAAATCCATAGCACATGTTAGAGATGCAGGGATGTCGCTATCCATTCAGGATGAATCAAAAGTAGGGGCTGAGGTGAGGTGTGTAGCAAGCTGGATGAGCACAGATTAAATACCACATGTGTCTGGAGAAGAGGGACCATAGCACCTCTTTGTAGGGAAGATGCATTAAAGCTTATCCAAATATTTTATGGAACTTCCTTGATTTGACCAGTTAGGGGATCTATTCACTTACAGCCGTGAAGAAGTTCAGCTCTGGTTGGACACTAAGCCATAATCTTTTCCTTACTCCAGGGCTATGCAGTCTCTTCCTGTGAGGGGTAAGTGACATTGGTGGAAGAATGGCCAAATGGTACCTCCTCGTAAACAGTGAAGCCTGTGGATTCAGGCAATGCCTCTATGTGAACCTTGAGGCATGTTGTGGAAATAACATTACATTTCACATCTAGTTCAGAAAAATCCTTTGATCAGAGCAATAGTTTTGGGAATGTCCCTCAGTCAATATGGGGAATGCGGTGGGAAAGTTGGATGGGCTGGTATCGTAACCTTTTGGTATCATTCATCGACTTTTCTCAGGGTTAGCGACCACAGGTAGAAGATGGACATAGTGAGGGAGCTGCTAGGGCCAGAAGTAGACTTTGCGTGATGTGCCTGAGGCATTGCTGAAATCCTTGCTGTCTAGGGAAGTAAAACAGTAGTCGAACAGTTGACTACCTAGTAAGCCTAGGCTTATTGGGTAGTTGAGTCGACTACTTACATTTCCCCTCCCCTTGCTGCCTCTATATCAGAGGCAGCAAGGAGGGGGGGGAGCAGGAGCTGGTGCTGGAGGGAGCTTAAAAGCCAGTTCTCCCCAACACCATCTCTGCAGTGGGGTGTAGGGCGGGGAAGGGGAGGTAGAGGCGCAGCTCTTACTACATTTAGAAGGCAGAGGCTCAGCAGTTGGGGACCTGGCACGAGGGGGGACTGAAGTAGGCAGAGATGCAGCAGGGTTAGCTCCCGGGGCCGGTGCAAGCTGGGACTGCTTAGTCCTGGCTCACACCTCCCCTGGAAGCTAACCCTGCTGCAGCTCTGCAGTTTAAACATAGCAGGAGCCGGGCTGCTGTGCACGTGGCTCCTACTACATTTAAACTTCAGAGCTGCAGTTGGGTAGTTATGACGCAGTGGGGGCATGCTGTCTGCTCTATAACCCAGTGTGGCATGGTGGTGCCTTGCTGGTTGCTGGGCTTGGGCAGTGGGTGACCTCCACTGGTGGCTATTTGTAGCACAGCCCATCAGGACAGCGGATGAGTCTCTAGGCAAAGGTCTCACAACCTGTCCGACAGGTTGCCTCCCAGGGAGAGAGACAAAGGGAGAAAGGCAGAGACCAACCCCTGTCTGGGGGGCAGGGCTGGAAGAGAGTCAGTTTCTGTCTGGGAAGCAGGGGAGAAGGGGTTAGGGACAGGGCTGGGATTGTAGGGTCCAGTCACCCCCCATCTGTGCTCTGCTGTATCTTGGAGAAGCAATAAACTCCCTCAATTCTACTGGCTGGCGGAGTCTGTTCATGCCACTATGGGGGTGCAGGAAACAGGGAAACCCCGACGCACCGTCACAGTAGTGATCACCCCCCCCCTTGTAGACTAATCAAGTATTCACTGGAAACTCCATCGACTACTCAATTAGCTAATTAATCACAATTTAACATCCCTATTGCAGTCCAGCCTCTGCATCCTCGCTCCTGCAATTCCTTCCCTGCTGTGATCTCTGATTTAGTGTTGACCTGGCTGTTAAATTATTAATCACCCAGCAAACAGAGACTCCAATCTGTTTTGTCTTAACTACTCTGTGTGTTTTTTCCCTTTGCTTGTTATGAATTACTCTGGTAACCTTTGTGGGTGGTGGACAGCAATGGGAACAGCAGATACAGTGCTCTGAGGCTGAAGGAAGGTTTGATGTCGCCTGATGTCCAGCCCCTGAAGAGAGCATGGAGCATCGTCCGAGATTAATCTTCTTTTGTTTCATTGCCCATCTAGGCCCACTCTGGAGATCTTAGCATCTAGCACTGGTTTTACGGGAAATGGTAGGCTGAGAGCTCAACTGCTACTAACACGGAAAAATAAACGAAGACTAAGCACATGGCTGTTTGATTCCAGTGATGCTTAGAATCAGTCCTGGTGTTGCCCTTTTCCTCTCAGGAACTAGTGTTACAATCCATTCTGAAGGGCCACAGGACCTGGGATTTTAATCTTAATTTCCATTAAATACAGGGGCAGAGGGAGTCCTTGCCCTGCGTGGTGTGTGGACTCATTTAATTCTGCTGTTGTACTCCCTGAGTGGCTGCTCAGCCTGGCAGCGTGATGCTGCCTTTTTCAGGTCCCTATCCAAATCTGTTCTGTAGGATTGTTTTTTGGAGACACAGCTGCAGGGATGTTAAAACTAAACTGAGCTGCCTCTGAACTGCCTCTGGTCCTGCAGCCCCTGCATAGGGCCTTCCTGTCCTCTCATTGGACACGTCCACTGTAGACGCTCTACCCTCCTTGGAGGACCTCTCAATTTCTTCTCTGGGGAGCAGTCTGGGAAGGCCACAAGCTTCTTGCTGTGGGCTTTGGGCCTGGTCCACCCAAGGGTGCCATTTCGGGAGGGTAGGGAGGGCAGCAGCCATGCACTCTGGCATGCGGCTTGCTTTTCATCCCGTTTCCTGGACGCTAAAGGAGTGACGGGAAAGTACTTGCATTCTGTGCGTGCCTCTCACACCTGGCTGATGAGCTCCCTTCACGGAAGGGAGGCATGCACAGAGCGCAAATACTTTCCCCTCACTCCCTTAGCATCTGGGGAACGGCATGAGAAGCAAGTTGTGTCCAGGAGTGCACGGCTGCTGCCCCCTCCTCCCTTCCCAAAATGGCGGCCTTGGGTCCATCCCATCACAGAAGGTTTGCCAAAATAAAGTGTTATGAAGACAGATTTGAAAGCAGAAAAGAAGGTGGCTTGGTGTAGAGACGTGTGATAGGGGAACGTGATATTGCACTTTGGATAGATTGGAGAGGAGCAAGATGACATTCAGGGAAGCTGGAAAGTAGAAGATGGAATAACTGAGGTGACAGAGGACCCAAGTCCAGAAGAGCTTTTTAGATGAAGGTTGGGATGGAGATGACAGGAGAGTTTCAGAGTACAAGGTAACAAGAGCTGATTAGAACTGAGATGTGAGGAGAGCAAGGGGGAGAGGAGTTTAATGGTACCCCCAGGCTGTACACTTGAGTGGCTGGGAAGATAGTGGAATTGTCAAGGGTAATGGAGAAAAGGGGCAGAGGAGAGAGCCTGAGAGGAAAGATGAGACTGTTCAGGAGAGCAAAGCATCATGGAAGCTCAAGGAGCAGGGGGAAGGACTGGGGAGGAATTAAGGAAGGAAGAATGCTGTAAAGTCACCAGCTTCATTGTGCAATAATCTAATCTTGCGGTCGACCTATTACTCCCACTTCATTACAAACAGGGCTGAAAAACCCTTTGCTGAGTCTGTGGGAGACTTCCAAACCTCTCCTGAAAGTGAGAGGCAGTGTTCCGCCAGAGCTCTCCTTTTTTGCTTCCAGTCTTCAATGCTTGCTTGTGATTTTTACCTTCTCTCCAGAGCCTCAGGACCTGGTAGCTGTGCCTAGAGACCATGCCAGGCTTGTATTCTCTAGCTACCTGGACAGCTCTCCCTCTGAAGAGCTCCTGCGTGAAGGCCTGTGCCAATGGGTACTCCCTGGGAGTCACTGCTCACCTCACTTACATCAACTCAGAGGAGGAGCCTGTAGAAGGTAAGATGCAGCTGTCTAGAGCTAAAGAATAAATTGTCCCTACTGAACTGGCAGCTTGCTGGGATATGGGAGCAGAGCTGACCTGTCTTGGTGTGAAGCAGTGATGCACTCACCCTCCTCTACTTGTTCCTCCTTGGTCTTTTGAACTCTTGCCTCTACTTAATGAGCTAAAGGAGGAGACCCATTAGAACAGGGAACTGATACATGCAGAACCAAACCCAGCATGTTCTAGAAGGAGGCAGTAAATACACAGGCTTGCGCCAGGACATAAATGCTAGATTGACAGAAGGATCCTTCCCAAACCCAGCACAGCCCTGATGCAAGAAGAGGTGGAAATTCTGGGCTTTCCTTCTCCCTGATCATATCATAGGTGAATTTGGACTGGTTTGCATCCAGGAGACACTGATGCAGTCGCCTTTCCACCAGGTGACAGACAGGTTGTTGTGTATTTAAATGGCTAGGCACCCTCTTCTGCATTAAGCAAATACTAAAGTGGCTCTGGAACTGTTTTCTAGCTACCTTACTGCATCCTGAAGGTTAAAAGTTCATTGTTGGAGGACTGGCTAGCTCAGAGGGGACTAGAACTGGGATCCAAAACCTCGCATCAGTAGGTCAACTGCTCCATTCTGTCCTTGTTGGGAATAGTGACTGAAAGTCATTCCAATGTGATGACTGTTAAGTGGTCTAGGTGAAGTGTGTTAGTGAGTCTCAGTCCAATTCCCAGAAGGCAGGCGCTTGCCATCAGGTTTGACTCCCCTTGCTGGGAGCCACAACTCTAAGGCTATGGACTGAATAAACAAACCACGACTGACCTCTTCTCTCTACCATAGAGGGGCTGCCTTCAGGGCAGAGATAAGACATGTTAGGAGGTGTGGAACGTGTGGAAAGCTGACGTTGGAGTTGCCTGTGCTGTAGCTGCTCTGAGTGAACACTCTTCAGGACCTTTGACTAGGGATGTAAAATCCTGTTTAATGAGTTAACCTGTAGGTTGACTTAACGTTTAACCAGTTAACCGACTAAGTGGGATCCTGAGTGAGGGACCGCTCCAACCCGGTTGGAGCAGCCCCCCGCCCAGGGGGGTCCCGCTCTCAGCCCCATGCAGGGCTGCAGCAGCCCTCCACCAATGGCAGGCTGCTTCTGCGCACCGGCTAACCGTTACCTGGTAAAGGTGATGGTTACTGGGTAACTGGTTAACCAGTTACCCATTCACATCCCTACCTGTGACAAGCAGCAGAATTTGAGGTGAAGAGCTAATCGCTCACATAGTGCATGCTGGGAATATTGAGCCTAAGGCTATAATCAGTTCTGAGTCAGGCTGCCCTCTGTCTGGTGGCTCTTGAGGTCTCAGCCTCAAAATTCTTTCTCCGCTGTCCCGTGTAGGAGTGTTCATCTATCCCCTGGAGGAGTCGGAGGTGGTAGCAGGTTTTGAAGCTGCAACAGGAAGCAGAAAAATCACCTTCCAGATGCAGAATCGGCACCGAGCAGAGGAATGCTGTGCTGACTGCAGCCCCAGTCTGGGCCAGCCATTGTTCTGCTCCAACGGTAAGTATGCTAGGTGGTGTGACGTCACTTACCTGTATTATGACAAGAACCCAACAACATAAGAACAGCCATATTGGGTCAGATCAAAGGTCCATCCAGCCCAGGATCCTGTCTTCTGATAATGCCAGGTGCCCCAGAGGGAATGAGCAGAAATAACCAACAAGTGATCCATCCCCTGTCATCCATTCCCAGCTTCTGACAAACAGGCTAAGGACACCATTCTTGCCTATCTTGGCTAATAGCCACTGATGGACCTAGCTTCCATTAATTTATCTACCGTATTTTCCGGCGTATAGGGTGACTGGGCGTATAAGACGACCCCCTAATTTTTTAATTAAAAGATAGGGTTTCATCTTATACCCCAGCGCCCCTCCGCCTCCTTTGCTTCTGGTGTCCCTGGTCTGCTGGAGACGGTCCCCAGCAGACCAGAGGCACCGGGAGCAAAGCCGCAGCAGCTTTGCAAAGCCTGGGCTGCCCCCCCGCCAGCTTCCCCCGAGGCTTTCCAAAGCCGCGGAGGAGCTCCGGCGGGGGGGCAGCCCAGGCGGGATGTATACCCTGCGTACAAGACGACCCCCGATTTTTGGGGGATGTTTTTTTAACATCAAAAGTCGTCTTGTACGCCGGAATATACGGTAGGTTTTTTGTTTTGTTTTGTTTTTTAAACCTGTTATGGTCTTGGACTTCACAACATCCTCTGGCAAGGTTGACTCTGCGTTGACTCTGCGTTGTGTGAAAAGTACTTCTTTTTGTTTGTCTTTAACCCATTGGCTACATCTAGACTGCAGGCTTCTTTCGGAAGAAGCTTTTTTTCAGAAGAGATCTTCCGAAAAAACTTCTTCCGAAAGAGAGTGTCCACACTGCAAAAGTGCATCTAAAAAGCAATCTGCTTTTTTGAAATAAAGTGTCCACACTGAATGGACACTCTCTTACATGTAAGCAGTGATTGCTATGGACAGAATGGCCACCAGAGCACCTGTGCTTTTTCCTCTCCTCTTCCTCTGAAAGAACTCCCTCTTCCCCATCCACACACGCTTTTTTGTGGAGGAGCTCTTTCACAAAGAGGCTTCTTCCTCATAGAATGAGGATTCCCAATGCCGGAAAAACCCCTTTGTTCTTTCAATTTTCTTGCAGAAGAATGCAATTGCAGTGTGGACGTTCCTCAAGGTGTTTTTCCAACAAAACTCTGTAGTGTAGCCATACCCATTAAGTATTAATTTCTTTGAGTGCCCTCTAGTTCTTGGGTTACGGGAAGGAGTAAATAACTCTTCTTTGTTCACTTTTCCCACACCTGTTATGATTTTATAGACCTTTATCAAATCCCCCCTTTGTTGTCTTTTTTTTCTAAGCTGAAAAGTCCCAATTTTATTAATTTCTCCTCATACGGCAGCCATTCCATACCTCTAATAATTTTTGTTGCCCTTTTCTGAACTTTTCACAGTGCCAGTGTATATATTTTTTTGAGATGAGGCGACCACATCTGCCATCAGTATTCAAGAGTGTGGCTAAAATGATGTCAAAGCCAAGGGTTGTTCAAATAAAATAAGCACAGATGGAATCCAAGAGCTGCATGAGGGCTGGGAAGTTACGTGGAGCTTTCAAGATTGTCTTTATGCTTCTGGGTATTAGCTAGGGCGGGGGATCCCACTCGCTGGAAAGGTGTTTCCCAAAGCGGCACTATCACAGCTGGAATCAACAGGTCCTCGGAGTTTGGCCAGAAACTACACTCCTGAGTTCAGCTAACAAAGTTTGGAGAAGCAACATGTGACTTTCCCAATGCTGCCAAGGACCTGAAACACTGAATCCTTTGAGGTGTGTCCAGGAAACATGGAAACCGAATCCTCTCCCAGTCAGGGCAGGCACTGAGTTGTGAGATGTCCCTCCTCCTAAGCCCAGATAGGACCAGGTATGAGAGTTCTCTGCAATAAAATTTATTTTCCCAGAATCCACTGGCCTATAATCAGGCAGTCTGCAATTTGGGCTTGGTCCCTCCAGTACCAGCATCCCAGAGCCAACTGGTTTGTCAGTGAATGAAGGCTGATTCTTCAGAACCTGTCCTGGGCCAGGCAGTGTCTGCAAAAATAGTAGCCCTCATCACCACTAACATTTAATTGCTTTCCCTCAACTTTTGAGTGTGATCCTACAGAAACCTTTCTATGACTCTCACTCCTTTCCTTCACCTTTGAGCAACATGAATGTGCTACCAGTTCCAACTGCCCTGACGTCCTCTGCTCTTAGTCTCTTATGTCTCATACAAGCCAGTTTCTGTTCTCTGATCTCCATCGAAATTGCTCTGAGTTAGCTCATTAGTCATCTTCTGCCTCTCCTCTTTTCCACTCCTCTGTCTTCTGCTACTTGTAACAGTCAATCACTGCTGCTTTTTCCTCTAGGACATTTGCTTCTCTGTTCAGTCCTACTTCTCCTCCTGTTTCTGTGCACTCCATCTGTGTCTCCTAGTGGCTTCTTTTCCTCTGTTTATTGACAACCCTCAGGATCAAGACTGTTCTCATTCCCCTTCTTTTCTGTCTTTGTATTTTTTCCTTGAGTGGCCTCATCTATCCCAATAGTTTCAGCTAATATCTCTTTGCCAGTGACTCCCAAGTCTGACTCTGTATCCTCAACATCTGTCGGCAGAGGCATGTCGGCAGAGGCATCCACGAGGAATAACGGGGCTGCCGACAAAGGGCTTTGATGTCAACAGGGGGAACGTCCAGACTAGCGGCGAGCCGACAAACAGCTGATCAGCTGTTTGTCGGCTCAGCGCGGCAGCCATGTAAATGTAAATGAAGCCGCGATCATTTAAATCGCGGCTTCATTTGCCTTTGCTGATCTGTCTAATCTACATGCCTCTGCCGACAGAGGCATGTAGTCTAGACACAGCCAGAGAGATCACAACTCTAGTATTTCATTCTGAAAGTTTGGTTCTACATCTCTGGTTATCCAATAGCCTCTAGATACTGAGTTTGGGACAGGCTGTGTTTGAACTGGAACTCCATGTATTTCCCTAAAACCATCCCTCTCTTTTTGCAGTGATAAAGTCGTCATTCTCCTCTGGGAACATCCTCAGTTCCCTTCTGTTTGTTTCCTGCTCTCCACCATTCAGTGTTAAAAGATCCTTTCAGCACCTGCTCTATAACATCTCAAAAATTCAATCCTGGCTTTCCATCCCCCTCCCCCCCCCCAAAAAAAACCCCCCTGCTCTTTGTCATCTACCATGATAGCAACCATCTCCTCTCCTCTGACCTTTCAGATTTTCCCTTCTCCATCCCGAACACTGAGGCTGACATCCGTCCTCCTTTCCTTACCACTCTACTCCTCTGCTTGAATTCCTTCATTTGGCTGCCCCTCACCTTCCACATCTAGTGCGGCATAAAGCTGCTGCAGTTAGTATATAACTTGTGCGTGTGTGTCCTAGGCTCTGTGCACTGGTGCACACTCTAGGCACGCTTTTATTGATGCAGGGTATGGTTGCACCAGTGGTTGATATCTCAGTGTGCAACTTGCAGCCATCCAGCTCATTGTCTTTTGGCAAGTATTGGCAATGCATAGTGGGACAGAAAGGAGCCACACAAGGGTCACTGGGAGTGAAGCATCAACTTCCCAGTGTGCAACTTTCTCCATCCGATGATGTCATCTGTATCCTATAATTTTCACACCTTTTTTTAAAAGACTTCATGATCCCGTGGGGCTCTTTTTATATTCCACCATCTCTGACACAAGCCTGAAGTCTGCCTGGCTCTGCACAGTTATGAACATTGTGAGCCCAGGATGCATGAGCCTCTGGTATTTCTAGAGCTGTAAGAAGAATGGACTCTGTGGGGAATGTGATGATTTTGTGGAGCACAGAGTTTGCTGTGAGGCATAACGAGAGCCAGATAAATGTTGTAGGGGGTGTTCATGGAGCAGCTGTAGATGGTGGAGAATCACTTTGGGGCATGAGAAACCAGCACTGACATGTGGAAACGCATCATAATGCAAGTTGAGTCGAGGATCAATGACTGCAGAATTTTTGGATGAGCAAGGCCACATTCCTGGATCTGTGTGCCAAGTGTGCCCTAGCCCTCTGCCCAGGGATACCAGAAGGAGGTGCAGTGAGAGGGAAATGGCAGTCACATTCTGGAGAGTTACAACTCTGGATTGCTTCCAGTCAGTGGGAAATAATTTTGGAGCTGGGAAATGCACTGTGGGGCCTTTTGTCACACACCTGTGCAGGGCCATTAATTGTTTCCTGCTACACGGGCCTGTGCCTCTCGGCAGTTTCCAGGATGTAGTGGGTGGATTTGGAGAAATGGGGTACCTGAACTGGCATGGCGTGACAGACAGCATGCATGTTTCTATATAAGCTCCAGAGCACCTTTCCACGGAGTCTGTGGTTCTACAAGCATTGATGGATCACCAGGGATGCTTCCTTGACATCCATGTTGTCTGGTTAGGAAAAGTGCAATCTTTAAGGACATAGGACTGTTCAGAAACTTGCAGTTACTTTCTTTGCTGACCAGCGAATTGCCATTGGTGTTGCTGAAATGCCAATAGTGGTCCTGGGGGATCCAGCCTACTGCTTTTTTTCTGGTTCATAAAGCCATACACCAGATGTCTCAACAGCATGAAGGAAACATTTAACTATCAGCTCTGCATGTGCACAATGACAGCTGAATGTTCTCTTGGTAGACTTAAGGGATGCTGATGCTGTTTGCTCACAAGATTAGGTCTCAGTGAAAAAATCTCAGTGATTATAGCTGTCTTCTGTATGCTGCGTAATATCTGTGATGCAAAAGGGAGACTGTGTCATTGATCCTTTGAGTTCTGTTACATTGTAAAGTAGTTAGTAAGTAGGTACATAAGAACATAAGAACGGCCGTACTGGGTCAGACCAAAGGTCCATCTAGCCCAGTATCCTGTCTACCGACAGTGGCCAGCACCAGGTACCCCAGAGAGGGTGGATCGAAGACAATGATCAAGCGATTTGTCTCCTGCCATCCTTCTCCAGCCTCTGACAAACAGAGGCCAGGGACACCATTCCTACCCCCTGGCTAATAGCCTTTTATGGACCTAACCTCCATGAAATTATCTAGCTTCTCTTTATAATTTCATGGAGGTTAGGTCCATAAAAGGCTATTAGGTGCCTTCAGAACTGCTGGGCACTTTGCAGCATGTTAGGAACTCATAAAAAGTAACTATTTTCCAAACAATATAATTTTATTTAGTAGCAAAAAAGAATTTAAAAGGTGATACATTGAAAACTTAATACATTAATGGAACAGAACTTAACAAGGGGAAAGAATATTTATGTCCTACCGATGCACCTTTATCTACTCATACAGCAACTGTGGCTTTCACAGGTTAATGTATGTGAAACTATCGTTGTCCTTACTGTCCCCTGAGGTGGAGTGGTGGGAGAGGTGCATCCCCTGATGCTAATAGAATATTGGGTATATGTGTAGAGAGGTGTAATGGAGCGTGACAGGGTTTGACTCCCCGCTGCAATGCCTCCTGCTTGTCCTGGGAATTAGTTCTGTTCACCAGCACACCTTGATCTGGTGACATTTCACCCCAGTCACTCCTGCTCCAAGACCCACATCATTCCCAGAATCGTGGCATCTTCTTCTGGACACAGCCCTTTGGCTGTGCCACATTCAGTTCTCCCCCTTCTGGGGGATCAACCCAGCTAGTGTTCAGCCACTTCCTCCTCAGTGGTGAGTGGCAGCAAAAGGGGAAGTGACTGAAGCTGCTCTGCCCAGCAGCCCTTCTTATATGGCACAGCCTGATCCTGACTGGCTGCTCCTATAATCCTCTCCTAATTAGCTGCCTCCTGCACAGCCTTCCAAGGGCCAGTGTGGGGCAAGACAGACACCCCATCACATATAGTTCTCCAGGGTATGGCAACAGAAGGCATGTTTGTGATTAGCGACCCTGTAGGTCCATCTGACGGGGCATCTGCCCCATCTTGGCCCTTTACAGGGTTAAAACCCAGCCCTGAGTGAGGGCTGATGGGCTGGAGCCATGGAGCAAGCAGCAGCAGCAGATAGCTGCCAATTAGGACCCAGCTGTGGGCTGTATAAATAAGGGCTCCAGGAGGGAGGAATGGAGAGACTCACTCTTGCTCTGGCTGGGGAGCAGGAGGGACCTCGCTGCTAGGGAAGTTGGAGGCTTCCTGATTTAGAGCAGGGCTGGGGAAAGTCAGGCAGAGCTGGGGAAACTCTGGCCAGGCAAGCTCCCAGGCTGCAGGGCCTGAAGTAAGGCCTCAGGGGAGGCAGCCTGGATAGACAAAAGCAGCAGGTCCACACCGCCTTGCCAGTGATGAGTGGCCATTCCAGACTGCAGTTTGCCACGTGGCAGGGACTAGATGAAGACTTGCAGTGGGTCACTGAGGCAAGGTGGGCATAAGGGGACTGAGGGCCCTCGAAGGGGGAGGACACCAGAGTGTGGGGGCACTACAAGAGGGCAGTACCCGGATAGGAGGGTACCCCTGTCTGGGTGAGACATGGGCCCTGACCTAGAGTGGTGGAGAATAACAGTAACAGCAGGTAAGACACCAGCCAGAAGGGGGAGCTCCAGCACCAAACATACTAATTCCCTAAGTGACCAGCTGGAGGCGCTCTTGGTGGTGAGGCCCTCCATTTTACAGTCCACTAGAGTGTGCAGCATCTCTGTTTGCTGCCAAAGAAGCCCTATTATGTCCTAATGAATCTCTCCTTTTCCTGCTGGGACTCTTGGGCCTTTCTTCTGTTTGCCCTTTCCCTCCAGGCAGTCTGCAATGTTCACCTTCCAGGCCCTTTTCTCATAGTTTAATGCAGCGGTCACCAACCTTCTGGGGCTGCTAGGCGCCTGGGGGCGGGGCCACTCACGCGCTGGGTACCCGGAGGCGGGGCAGCACACGCGCTCGGGGGCGGGGCCACCCATACGCTGCGTGCCCAGTGCCGGTGCCACCCATGCGCTGCACTCCCGTGGCCAACACCGCTCCTGTGCCACACGCCCAGGAGCCGGCATCACCCACGCGCTGCGCGCCTGGGGCCGGCGCCGCTCCTGCGCTGCGTGCCCAGGGGCGGGGACGCCCATACGCCACGTGCCCGGGGTCGGCACAGCCCATGCACCGCTCGCCCGGGGATGGGGCCACCCATATGCTGCATGCCCAGGGGCCAGCACCGCCCATGCACCATGTGCCTGGTGGCGGGGCTGGCCCTGATCACTCGGCAGGTGCACAGAAATGGCCCGGCGGGCGCCATGGCACCCGCGGGCACCGCATTGGGGACCACTGGTCTAATGCACTGGCTTGGGGGATCTAATTGAACATGTCATCTTGCATTGTCTTCTTTCTCCTTTTCATTTGGCTTAGACATTCCACAGGTGTGGAGGGGAAATCTGCAGGTAAAACACCCAGGCTACGTCTACACTGGCCCCTTTTCCGTAAGGGGCATGTAAATTTCAGCAGTCGTCGTTAGAATAAGAGCCTCCGGAAAAGGGCACTTTTTCCGGAGGATCGGGGCCAGTCTAGACGCTCTTTTCCGGCTTTTTTAAAAGCCGGAAAAAAGCGGCGGACATTTTTATTTAAATGCCGCCGGGGATATTTAAATCCCCCGCGGATTTCCCTACGACGACTGCTGAAATTTACATGCCCCTTACGGAAGAGGGGCCAGTGTAGACGTAGCCCCAGAGGTACCATTGTCAGGATAGTCACAACAGGAAGTGCAAGCTAAGATTCACAGCTCCCTTTTCTTTCTCCATTAAAGTTTTAAACAAGGCATACTTATTGCCACTTCTGCTTGTGTGAGCTTGTGCATGAACCCACTCTCACTACCAGCCTTGATGAATATGGACGATCAGGGGAGATGGAAATGAGGAGGAATTGCTCAGTTGCATAAAACTATGAATACAGGCCAGTGGTTTTCAATTTTTTTTCACTTGTGAACTCATAAAAAATTTCACATGGAGGTTGGACTCTTCTGGAAATCTTAGACATAGTCTGCAGACCACAGATTGAAAACCACTGTTCTAAGGTAACAACAACCTTTTGTGGACCTCTGAGATATAATCTGTGGAGTATGCAGACAACTGGTTAAAAACCACCGGTATCGGCCAATGTCACTGAATACTGGCACCATTTTCCATAGGTGGTGGTGTTTAACTGGTCTCATTCCTGAGGGTAACAGAGGCAGAAAGAGCACATCTGCGATTGTTATCATGAAGCCTGAGTCTATACGCTGCTAAACAGTCTATATGCTGTTTACTGCAATGGAATCTACTGAAACTATGGCTGACTGGTATGTGAAAGTGTCCTACCGCAGAGGAAGAAATAAGGCTGCCCTCCATAGAACCCGCTAGGAGAGATTGCAAAGGGCCTCCACGACAGTTTTATCCATCGCTCTCAGCCGTTATCCATCTGGTTAACCCTTGCAGGTCCAGTGCGGGTCCGTCACAGAGACAAATTCAAGTGTAGACACATACACAGCTAGGTGGCTGCAAGGTGGTTTACGTCCGCTTCACTTTGTAATGGGAGCAGACCTTAGACTCCTAGGGGCAATGGCTGTATCTTTCAATATGTTTGTATGCTGCTGAGCACACTGGTAATATTTAATGAGTAATGACTAATAAGCCCACTAGCCTCTCTATTCCAGCTTGAGACTGTCCAGGGCCAAAGGCCTCGTCTCCTGTCCTGGTGCTGGTCTGTAACTGTGAACACCAGCTCAATGCTCTAAATGCCTGTCCTGTAGAATCTGCCTGCAGACTTCCTCTTGTTGCTTTTCTGCCCAGGTCACCTGATCCTTGATGAAGATTTAAAGCGTTCCACCTTCATCCTCAGCACGGGCCCCGTTGGACCCTCAGAAATCCTGACTGTGGTCTTCAGCAGCAGCCAGGAGCTGTCAACCCTGCCAGATGGTGCACTCCACATCACCTTTCCCTCCATCCTCACGCCCCTCGTGGTGTCCATCCCGGAAAGTGCGAGTGAGCCAGGAGGCTTGTGTGACGACAGGTTGGCCCTATGGTGATTTTCATGGCTTTCTCAGAGTCTATGCCATAGTGGGGGTTGCCGAGGTCCTGGGAGGCGAGGGAGGAAAGGAAAGCAAAGGGGCTAAAGGGGAGGGGATAAGGGACGGTTCTGTGGTCACCTCCTCTCTGAGGAGATTCCCAGAATGCACCTTAACTTCACCAAACCTGAACACAGAGTCTCATGCTAAAGTGTTTGTCCGTGTCTCCCAGTTGTGGCTTCCCACATTTTCCTGGCTGTCCTTGTTTCTGGCTGTGTGTTCACTGGGGCAGACCTGGAATTACCTGGTAAATGCAGGAGGATGTTGAGGTTCAGGAAGATGCTTCATGCTTCCTTGATGAACTGTGGATTTCCGCTGGACTGACATGATAGTGAAGTCCCCATGAACTCCCTGAGATACCCATGTGTGCACTGAAGTTTGATGCCCATCCCAGGGTATCATCAGAGGAGCCTGTTAATCTCCCAGCTGCTGGGAAGCTAAGGAGAGCATGGCAGAAGCACTCTGCACTGATAGGGAGAGATGCTGCTCTGGATGAGGGATTTCTGCAGGCTGCTGAGCACAGCAGAGGCTAACTTTCCCCAGCAGGCCAAACCCACCCTTTGCGATCAGCTCGTGACTGACTTGTCTTTTGTTTCAGTCCCACTAGCTGCTTTGGAGCTACTGGCCTGCGAAGTGAACAGTCATTCATCATGCCTCCCGAGAACACAGACATTTTCAGGGGCCAGGTCTACAACCCCTTCCCCTATGAGTTCTCCTTTGAGCTGCTGGTGAAGGGGCCTTGCCTGCTGGCAGGTATGAGGGTGATGTGACTCGGTCAGCTTGTTTTTCTCACTCTTTTGGTGGGTCATCAATGCTCCTGGAAGTGAAGGGTAAATAGAGCTGGACAGAGTGTGGGCAACAACTCTGAGAGGGAGGGTCTAGCCTCTCCCTATCAGCCCATCTAGTGTTCCCAAATCTCCATCTGCAGTTCAGCCCTGGGATTAGACACATGCAGCACTGTTCATGGCCCTCTCTCCTGGCCCCCCACAGTCGGCTATTCCAGCCCTCAGCTCCTTAGCTTGCTGATCCTACCCGTCCCCTACCAAGGCTCACACAGGGGTTGCAGAATGTGACACAGGCCCAGATTTAAGGGCGCCAAAAATCGATATTACGTTGCAGTTACAGGATTCATTCCGTAGTGTGAATGGCTCTGGCTGCTCAGAGTGATGAGTCTGTTTCCGATAGAAGCAGTTTCCAACAATTAAACCTAGAGGGAGACAGTGAATTTTTGTGGAATGTAGGGCAACTTTGGGGCTAAAATGAGAGCTGTCCCATGAAACAACGAATATTTGATGATGCACCTCATTCCTGAAGACATTTCCCTTTGGTGTTTAAGGGAAAAGCTACGACCTGCCCCTCTGTTCCATCCCTTAATAACATAAGAACATCCACACTGGGTCAGACCAAAGGTCCACCTAGCCCAGTATCCTGTCTGCCAACAATGGCCACTTCCAGATGCCTCAGAGGGGATGAACAGAACAGGTAACCGTCAAGTGATCCCTCCCTGTCACCCATTCCCAGCTTCTGACAAGCAGAGGCAAGGTACACCTTTCCTGCCCATCCTGGCATAGCCATTGATGGACCTATCCTCTATGAATTTAACTAGTTCTTTTTTGAACCTTGTTAAAGGCCTGGCCTTTACAACATCCTCTGGCAAGGAGTTCCACAGGTTGACTGTGCATTGTGGGAAGAAATACTTTCTTTTATTTGTTTTATACCTGCTGCCTATTAATTTCATCTCCTAGTTCTTGTGTTATGGGAACAAGTAAATAACTCTTCTTTATTCACTTTCTCCACATCAGTCATGATTTTATAGACCTCTATCATATCCCCCCTTAGTCATTTCTTTTCTAATCTGAAAAGTCCCAGTCTTATTAATCTCTCTACACTGACCCTCATTCTTGCTCTAGCCTATGAACAATACAACTAAAGTATTGGCTGAACTAACATATCATCCCAACATAGCTAAGGAATTCCTTGCGTGTTGACCTGGTCCGTCCGACCCTCCCCAGTGTCCTTGCCTGATGATCTCTCTACCTGAGACTTGTCAGCTCTGATTAAGGCAGAGAGACATTTGTCTATCAGGGCAGAGAGACGTTTGGTTCACAACTTGGCATTGATAGACACTGGCATTCTTACTGTGCTCCAATATACTCAATCTGAGAGAGGCAAAACCCATCCCCTTCTTTGCTGAATTTATGATCACAAAACTCCAACCCAGGCACTCACTGCAGACAAAAACACCCATAGATTCCTCTGGTCAAATAGCTGCTGCTACCTCCATTATATCCAGCTGGAACTGATTAACATCTCCGCGTGTTCCAGTGCCTTATAACCAGGAGGGTCAGCTGAGGAACCCAAACACCCTGTTCTATTATTAATGGTGTCCTTATATAAAGGCAGCTCTGGGATGAGTCAAGGAAAGTAGGAAGGATCAGAGGGCGTCTGAGACAGGCGAGTGGGCGAGCCATTTGGCTTACTCCTGCCCCCAAATGCCATTGCACATCAGGGATTTATGGGATAGCTGACCTGAGACCAATCAGCTCACTTCATATGTGGTCTTGCCCGCTCGCACTTAGACCCAGCAGTGAAAGCCTCGCTCTTTATCATTTAGCCAATATCCTCCTCAGATAAATGAAACAGGAATGGCTGGGGGAGCGGAAGGGATGTGATGGGGATGAATTGCACAGAGGCTGGAGTGTGTGTCTAAGAGACGAGGGGAATCGATCCCATTAGCGTTGGCACGTGGCCCATCTATCTCTGAGGTGCTGCACTCCGACCTCACCATGCATCAGTCTGGAGAGAATGTCTCTTGGCGCTCCGTGGTCTGTAGTAGACCCCTCTCTGGTAGGAGGGGGAGGTGTGCTAGGAAGAGAGATGCCAAAGGGGCCCAGCTGCATTGGGAGCATCCTGCAATCCTTTCTAGACATCAAAGAGGCTTTTCTCTGCCTCCCCAGAGCTGGACGCAGGGATGTTGGTACTGAGCACTGGTGTGAATATTACACGGGGGAGTGACTAGCCATTGGCAGGTTTAGTGGAGGCCACAGTCAGGTGAGTGTCTGTGTGTGGAGATGAGGGAAGGGTGAACAGGGAGGAATGCTCAGGGAAGGTTTTGGCCAAGTGGGATGGGCAAAGGGCTCTCAGCCTCTTTTAGACTGCCTCCATGTATAGGGCCCCTTTCCTGATCCTTTCCATTCATTTCCACCCTGTCCTCCAAGTCTCTTGCTTTCTCCTTCTGCAAGGCCTCCAAAGGTTTACCGTCCCTCCTAGCAAATATGTTTAAATCCATGCCCCTGTGTGAGCGTAAATGGTTGTGCGCATGGCCGTTGTTTGTATGCACTTGAGTAAGCATGTGTGTGAATGCACATCTGTGTGCATGCATAAGTGTTTGTCTGTGTGAGCATGTGCATGCATGGCCCTGTGTGTGCACATGCCCTTGTGCTTGTATCTGCCTGAGTGTGTGTGTGTGTGTGTTGGCATAAATACTTTTGTGTATGGAAGCTAGGGTATGTGCACATTTGTGTGTGAGTACTTGCATGTGAGTGCAGTACTTGCATGTGAGTAACAGCCTTCCATGGAGAGCAGTGGAAGCAACACATCTAACTGGTTTCAAGACTGAGCTTGATAGATTTATGGAGCGGATGGTATATGAGAGTGTCTACCATGATATGTGGCTGGTCTGCAACTGCTAATAGCAAATAATGGCTGGAGAGGGACCCTAGAGTGGAAGATTCTGAGTTAGCTAGGTTCCTGGCTTCTCAGTCTTGCCCACGTGCTGAATTTCTAACTGATCACTAGATTTGTGGCTGTGAAGGAATTTTCTCCTAGGTCAGACTGACAGAGACCTGGGGGAGTGGAGAGGGTTCGCCATCATTTGTAGTGTAGGGCACAAGTCAGTTGCTGATTTGAACAAGAGATGTAAAATCCAGATTAATCAGTTAACAGGTTAAATGTTAGGTTAACCCAGTGTTTAACCAGTTAACTGACTAAATGGGATCCCAGACAGGGGACCACTCCAGCCTGGCTGTAGTAGCCCCAGCCTGCAGAGCTTCTCCTCCCAGCCCTGCGTAGGGCTGGTTGCCAGCTCCCAGCCCCAGAAGCCAGATGCCTGGGGCAGCTGCTGGCTGGCGGCCTCACCTGGGGGCCCAGTGGGGTTGGAGCAGCCCTCCGCTTGCGGCAGGTGTTATAAAAACATTCAGGAGAGAATGAACAGTTTTGAATTCAGTGCAGGGTGTGAATGGTGGGGAGTAAAGAAGGTCTGGAGCAACACACTGAATGGGAGGGTAAAAATATTGAATAATATCTCATTTATTCAGTGAGGCAGGAGCGCTTTGGAAAAAATCCTATGTGATCATACGATTAAAGATGGTGTCAAAATGCATGTGCACTAGGGCCTGAATTCAGATGGCCAAGGCAATCTGAGTTCTGACACTTCCTAACTTTTCAGTGTTTGTCTTCGCAACCATTGCGCTCTTTGAGCATAGCCTTCTGGGTGTAATTGTTATCCATTTGCAGTCACCCCCTTTATCCTCTGCAAGGGAGGAACAGCAGGAGGTAAGGGAGAGAGAGAATTGGCATAACAGACCACAAGTTTTCAAAAAAATAAAACCCAGGCATCCAGTGGATGCAACAGGGACTTAGTTTATGGCTGCACTGCAAAAAAAAAAAAAAAGAAAAAGAAAAAGTGAGGGGTATGGATGTTAGGGTATGTCTACATTACCACCCTAGTTCGAACTAGGGTGGTTAATGTAGTCATTCGAAGTTGCAACTGAAGCCCGGGATTTAAATATCTCGGGCTTCATTTGCATCTTGCCGGGCGCCGCCATTTTTAAATCCCTGTTACTCCTCGTGGAACCAGGTGGGCGTGGCCAGGTGGGCGGGGCCAGGAGCCGGGCAGCACGGGGCCCTGAATGCGCAGGGCCCAAGGCAACTGCCTCGCTCTCCTTGCCCAAAGGTCGGGCCTGATGATCCAGAGCTGAGACTGGATGATTATGTCCACTCAATATTGCAACATCTAGTTGATTTAGGTGCCTAAATCCCATCAGCCCTCAATGGGATTTTGTCTCCTAAATACCTTTTGAAAATGAGATTTAGGCTTCTAAGCTGGTTAGCTCTTACAACACCGAGTGCAGCAAAGCCTGAATATCTTTAAAAACAACCTTACCCTCTACTTCCCCCAGCCCTTAGCAATTGTAACTTCTGCTTCTTATTCTTCCTTTGCCCTGCAGGCTTGGAGAGCCCATCGCATGCCCTACGGGCTGATGCAAACCCTTATGCCAGCTCTGCCTCTACCATTTGCGTTACCTTGGCCGAGGAGCACCGGTGTGACAGGAATCTGGAGATTATCTTGTACCCCTGTGGTAAGAGGCACATGCGAACCAGTATTATGCTGGGTGCATGCTTTTAACATGGAGTTCCCAGCTTGGGTAAAGGAAGCATGGCAGGGGAAATTCAGGATGCTCAAGGCCTCTCCTAGCAGGAGCGCGGGCTGTGGGAAGCTCTTGGTGACTGCAACCCAAGAATCTCCCAGCTGGTAACACTGTGGGGAAGGGAGCAGGTGTGTCCACATCAGAAGGGAGAGGGCCTTTCGTGGACACCGCTCCCCTCCCAACACATCATTTCCCCAATGCTGGGTCTGCATGAGTCCATGTTCTGCAGATCACCAGGAAGCCCCAAGGCCACAGGGAGGGAGCCACTGACTTCTCTGATGTGTTTCCTTTTGTCCAGAGCCCCATCACCCTCACTTGGTTATTGAGGCGGGTGCCATGACATACCAGGAGTATGAAGCACACATCAGGAGTCGTCGGGATTACATGCGAATCGCCAAGAAGGACAGTGATGGGGACAGACAGGTGACCAGTCCTAGAGGGTCTTTGGCAGGGAGGATCTGGGAGGGGAGGTGTCCCAGCCAGTGGGAGCACTGGGGTGAGAGAAGGTCAGGAGGGGAAAACAGCTACCCCTGGGCTACAGCGTATGATGCTCAACAGGAAGTGCCTCTGGAAGGGCGAAGTTGGAGCCCACCACTCTCCTGTCCCTCTCGTGCTCATAGGTGGCCTTTGTTCAGAAGAGGTTCCACAAAGACATCTACCACAACCCGGTCCTGATGCTGAACTTCTGCCCGGAGGTGGGCAGCATGCCCGCCGACCTCCAGACAACCACCCGGGAAATCCTCTTCCTCGTTGACCAGAGCAGCAGCATGAGCAGCCCCAACATCAGACGGATCAAGGTCAGGGGGGAAAGGAGCCCAGCTCGGGTGCAGGGGAAGTAAACCAGGAGCAAGCAGAATCCAGGGTGGCTGTGAATCCTGCGGATGAATCATTGATCTGTCTTGAGCCTTCCCATTAGGGGTGAGATGAGAGGAAGGAAAGATTAGGCCACACAGAGCCCTCAGATTTTTTTATCAGGGCAGACTGAGACTGTGTTAATCTCCTTGGTTGGTCGACTACTTAACCGGTCACTACCTCTATTCCCCATCTTGCCCCTGCTGCATTTGAGGTCAGCCGAGGGACTTGCTAATGATCCCTGGATTTGAATGTTGTGGGGCGGGGCCAGGTCCTGCCATTTTCTTTGGAGAAAACAGACTGCAGTTTGCTTCCTTGCTGAGTCCTCCAGAGCCCAAGCCTGCTGCCCACCGAGCAGGGTGTAAGACTGTTTCTTTTCTCATGCTTTTGCCTGGGTTGGTAGGAAGGGAAATGAGATGCTGAAAAGGCAAGACTCATTAGTTACATCTGAAAATACTTTGTCTAATGGGGAGTGATTTCAGAGGTTACAATGGAAGGAAGTCAGATAGACATCGAACAAACTGGTCTGTATCAGAGACAGAAGGGAGGAGGTAACTGAACAACATGCAGTGTCAATCCACACTGCGGCGAAAAGACAAGGCAGATTGAAGATGTTATTAATAAGAAGGGCTTTTAGATAAATGGTAGGGGGAAGGGAGGGATAGTGAGAGAAACCCATTAGAAAATGAGGAGGGGAATGACATCAGTGCTGACTCAGCTATTTGAGATTGAGTGGCTCAGAAAAAATTGTCTTAAATCTACTGTATATTTGAGAGAGTTTGTGAGCAAACACGTCTGTCTGTCTGTCTGTTTGTTTAAAAACTCCTCCTAAACAGGAAGAGCTAGGGCTACCAAATTTGGTATGCAGCTTCCTTTTATAACCAGCTCCCTGACCTGAAGCCCATCCTCATCCGCGAACCCTGACTCCAGCATCCACACACAGTAACCCCCTGCCCAGCCCCTCATACCCTCAAGCCCTGACTCTTGCACCCTCGCACACCTCCAGCTCCCTGCCCAGAGCCACTGCTTTCCCCCAGCACTCACTCCTGCAACTCCCACATCCCTTAGCCCCTGTCCTGACTCCCACATCCCCAGCATCCTGCTTTGAGCCCCCGCATATGCCCAAGCTCCTGCCCTGACTCCTACACCCCCCCACATGCTCAGCCCCCTGCCCTGAGGGACTCAAGCAAAGCCCGGTAAATCTTGTAGCTGGTGCAATAAAAGCTATTCTCCCACCCACCAAGTCTCTCTAATAGTAGTACTTAGCACGTACATAGTGTTACACATAGTTAAGGTGCTGTATAAACATGAGCTAATTAATCCTCATCATCTTCATGTAATGATCTGAAAGAGAAGCAAACAGCATCTTAATGAAGTTCACAGATGAGACTAACTGAGGAGGTGATACAAGCACCATTGAGGGCAGGATGAGGATATAAAAAAACCTAAGGAAATTAGAAAAAATGAGCTGCAAATAGACGGAGACTCATCATGGGAAAATGCAGCTGTCCCGTTTGGGGAGAGGGACTGAAACAGTGACAGCATGTGACTGCCTTGTCTGGGACACCCTGGAATCCTTGGCCGTATCTAACGTGTGTATAGATATATAGGGGCAGATAAGCTCCATCAGTACATAGCTTCACCGTAACTCAGGGGCTGTGTCTACATTGGCACCCTTTTCCGGAAAAGGGATGCTAATGAGACCAGTCGGAATTGCAAATGCCCCGGGGATTTAAATTTTCCCTGTGGTATTTGCATGAACATGGCTGCCGCTTTTTTCTGGCTCGGGGCTTTGCCGGAGAAAAGCACCCGTCTAGACAGGTATCTTTCAGAAAATAAACCCTTCTCCGGAAGATCCCTTATTCCTACCTAAAATCAGGAATAAGGGATCTTGCGGGAAAGGGTTTATTTTCCGAAAGATACCTGTCTAGACTGACACTTTTCTCCGGCAAAGCCCCGAGCCGGAAAAAATCAGCAGCCATGTTCATGCAAATGCCGCGGGGAAAATTTAAATCCCTGGGGCATTTGCAATTCCGACTGGTCTCATTAGCATCCCTTTTCCGGAAAAGGGCGTCAATGTAGAAACAGCCAGGGTGTGTCTAGACTACAGGATTTTGTTGAAAAAAGAGGACTTTTGTCAAAAAAACTATACCTGCATCTACACTACCGCCGAGTTCTGTCGACAGTGAGTTGACAGAACGCAGCAGTTTTGTCGATGGCGGTAAATCTCGTTCTACGAGGAATAACGCCTTTTTTCAACAGAGTTATGTCAAATTGCTATTGCATCCACACCGTGCTTTTTCAAAAGAGAGCATCTAAACTCTGTCGAAAAAGCGGCTTGCTTTGTTGACAAAACTGGCTGTAGTCTAGACGTTCTTTTTCGACGGAGGCTTTGCCGACAAAAGTCTGTAGTCTAGACGTACCCTCAGTGGCTGAAGTAGCACTTAAGCAACTGAAGATATGCCCTGTAGGCTTAACCGGAAATACCCCGACATGACTCCCCTCTCGCCCATTCCAAAGGCGAGGATCCTCTGCATTGCCTGATACATCTACCCCAGCACACCCTTACAGCCACTCGGGAGCTCCCTTGCTTGACTGCATCAAAGACAAGCTTGTCCTCCCTTTCAAGGCCCTGCACAGCCCGGTTTCTTCCTGCGGCTGCTCTTCTTCACATTGCCTCCTGCCTCCTTCCTCGCAATGAGTCCAGCCTCGGCTATGCATTTATCTGCTTCTCCCTCAACAGTCTCCATCCCTCCTTCTGCTCTGGGCCTTGTGCATGGAGCAGCCTCACTCAGCTGACCTGGAAAGGCCACAGGAGGGTGTCTAAAACTCAGAGGAGGGAAGTGACTTGGCTCAGTTGCCCAGGGAGAGCCAAGTGCTGGGGAGTGACTCCACAGAAAGGGGGCTCGTGCCTTGTGCCACAGAGGGAGGGGTCCCAGAGAGCGTGCTCATTGAGAGGTGTCAGGCAATGCAAGAGTGTTCTCTCTGGCCCATGTGCCAAGGCTTTGTCCCAGCGCCACATGTTCCAAGCAGTGGGCTTCTCAGCCCTTCCCCTGGAAGATGGTTTCCCAGCGTGGTAGATCTCCTCCGTAGGGAGTGGTGTGTATTCCTGGACAGGGGGTGTCCCGCTTACAGCTTATCAGCCTCGCTCTCCCCCAGCCCTGTCGTCACTGGCCCCACCTGCTGTATTTCATTTCTTCCCAGGAGGCCTTGCTGGTGGCAGTGAAGAGCCTCCCTTCAGGCACCTTGCTGAACATTGCTGGATTCGGCTCCCACATCAAAGCCCTCTTCCCAGCAAGCAAGCCCTGCAGCAATGTGAGTGTGAGGCATGTGAAGACCTCTGTCCCTCATCACCAGGTGCCATCACAACCTGGCTTTAGGGCCCCCATGCACCAATCCCCTTCCCTCATGCCTATCTGAAGCCTCCCACCCTCCTTGCCTGCCTCATGTTGACCCCCCCCTCAAGTCCAGCCCCTCCCAAGTCAAGGCCCCCTGATGCACATCCCTGCAGCACAGCCCCTCCATGCCTCTTCAAGGGACATGGCTGTTTGGTGCATTCTCATTGTGACCTTGTTTAACACCAGCATCTTTTTTCTCTGGCTCTTCGATTGAAAGTTGGCTACTCCCATGGCATGAGCAGCACGGGCCAACAGATCGGTGCTTGGTATCCAGCTCCTTGCTTCAGCATGGCCACAGCGTGGTGGGATTGTAGACATGTCAGAGGGAAGAAGAGTGAGAATTCGGGGGTAATTCTGTGGGCGTGGGGTGCCCTGTAATCCACACTCTTTGTGTTCACAGGAGAACTTCAGACTGGCCTGTGAGCACATACAGAAGTTACGGGCAGACATGCATGGGACCAACCTCCTAGCTGCTCTGACCTGGATCCTGGGGCAGCCTCTTCACCGCGGTTACCCGCGTCAGCTCTTCATCTTCATGGATGCCAATGTCAGCAATGCAGGCAAGATCATTGAACTGATAAGGAGTCAGGCCAGCAACGTCAGGTATGGAGTGTGTGTGTGTGTGGGGGGGGGGGCAAGGGAGAGAAAAGAATCCAGGAGAGGGACATGGCAAGAATCTTTCTGCTGCGGAGAGGAAGGCCGACGGGATGAGGAACCAGCTTGCAGCCTCTGGTGCTAGAGGGGATGAGCAGAACGTTCAGCATTGGTACCATTATACCCAGGGCTTAAATTCTCCTACGGTATTTCCCAGGGCTCCTCACGATCTCTCTCCCGCAAATGTCCCCATGATCTCTCCCCACAGAGTTCCACGCTTCAGCTGTGGGCCACGAGATTAGAACTTCAGCCCCTTGGGTTTGACAGTATTTACTGGAGCTCTGAATTGAAGCCCTGGTTATACCAATGTCCGCTCATGAGAGAATAACTCCCCATACACCTACTCAGAATGCCTGTTTCACCGGAAATTTCCACATTTTGAAATTTGTTTTTCTTTTCATGGATTTCTCGTGGAAGAGAATTTCTGAAAAATGTTTGAATTTGGAAAGTGTTTGTTCCAGAATTTCAAATTTTTGTTGGGGATTTTGAAATGTTGGCTTGATTTTGAATTATAATCTTCATGTTGTTTTTATCATTTTTACATTATTTCAAATTTCAGCATATCAGACTGTTGAGTTACAACTCAAACAGGAGACTCAGATCTAGAAAAAAAGATCTGATGTTTCAGTCAGTACCGAGCGGCAGCTGCCCTTTAATGATTTTAAAAATAAAGCAATAATAAAATATTGTAACTATTACAGTACTAGCCAATTAGCCCGTCATAAGATGGGATTTTCAGGTCTCTCCTCCACATCCGTCTTCTCTCCTGAGCCTCCGGTCTCTCGCTCCGTCTCTCTCTCTCCTCCTCCTACTGCCTCCCCCCCTCTCTCAGCTCTCCTCCACCTTCTGCCTCTCTCTCCGTCTCTTTCTTTCTCTTCTCCTCCTTCTGCTTCTCACTCTCTCTCTGCTCCGTCTCTCTCTTTCTCTTCTCCCCAACCTTCCTCTCACTCTCTCTCCGCTCTCCTCTGTCTCTGTCGGGGATGCACGCACCCGGATGAGTCCAGCTCCCCGCTGGCCGATTCCCTCTCCCTGCCCCCCGCCAGCCTGTTCCTCCTCCCGATTTCCTATGGCCAGTCTCACTGCCCCCGACTCCCACCCCAGACCAACTTTGCTTCCCGCCGGCTGCCCCTCCCTCGTTCTCTCCTGGCCAGCTACGCTGCCTCTGACACACCTCCCCCCTGCCGCCCAGCCAGTCCCACTTCTCTCCCTGCTGGTCCCTCCCCCCTCCTGTCCCCGATCAAGTGTGTCCATTTTTTTTTTTTTTACCCTACCCTAGTGACATACACGGCCGGAGGCAGGGCCGTGTACGTCACCGCCCCGCCCCCTTTCCCTCCCGCCATGGCGCTCGGCTGAGTTCTGCACCGCTCAGCCAGGCCGCCTCGGGGGAGCCCAAACGGTCGCTTGCTCCGCTTGCTCCCCCGCGGCAGCCCGGCTGAATGGCACAGAACTCAGACGAGTGCCACGGTGGCAGGTGAAGGGGGGGCGGGGCGGTGATATACATGGCCATGCAGCACAGATCGTCCAGAGGGAACAGCCAGCATTTCAGTGTTAGAGACTCTCAGACATTGGGCTACTATATATATGACTAGTCAATTAGCCTGTCATAAGACGACGGGATTTTCAGGTCTCTTCTCCATGTCAGTCTTCTCTCTTGAGCCTCCGGCCTCTCTCTCTCTCTCTCTCTCTCTCCTCCTCCTACTGCCTCCCTCCCCTCTCAGCTCTCCTCCGCCTCCTACCGCTCTCTCTGTCTCTCTCTTTCTCTTCTTCTCCCCCTCCTGCCTCTCACTCGGGGGACCGCAGAGCCCAAGTGGCCTTTTGGGCTCTGTGCTTCTCATGCTGCATGGGGAGCGTGGAGCCCAAACGGTCGCTTGCGCCACTTGCTCCCATGCGGCGGCCTGGCTGAGCGGTGCAGAAGTCAGCCGAGCGCCATGGCGGGAGGTGGAGGAGGGTGGGGTAGTGATGTTCACGGCCAGGGGGCGGGGCCTGAAGTCGCTGTCATGCCGCACATCACTGCCCCGCCCACCTTCCCCTCCCACCGTGGTTCTCAGCTGACTTCTGCGCCACTCAGCCGGGCTGCCACAGGGAAGCAAGCGGCCGTTTGGGCCCCGCACTCCCCATGCAACACGGGCCGCCCAGAGGGAACAGCCAGCATTTCAGTGTTACAGACTCTCAGACATTGGGCTACTATGTATATCATGTCAGAGTGTGACACGTCTGTGGCAAAGATCCAGGTTATGTATTATTGCTATGGACATGTCACAAAATAATATAAAGCATGACGCAAATGTACAAATGAAAAATAAAATAAAAAGCCCCCAATTTTGAAATTTCAAAATGAATATTCAAAATGTTCTTTGGTTTCAGTTTTTGTTTTAAATTGACATGTTTCTATAAACATGAGTTTCCACCCCTGCCTTATCCTCTCATGCCCGGGGACCCACTTGCCTGCTCCAGCACTGCAAACATCGTGTGTCTAATTTTTTGATTTTGGAAACAAAGGCATTTTTCATCCAGAAACTTTTGAGTGGAATATTCACAACCGGCTGAGACCTCAAACTCCAGGAGAGGGGTCTCGGAGCCTTCTTTGCAAAAGAGTCCAGGGCAGACCTGCTCCCAGAAAACCTACAAATACTGCAGCCAGAGTGGGGCATCTTAGTGCTTCTTCCGTTCAGTCTGGAGCCTTGCCATGTTGGACTAGGCTATGTAGGTCTCAGAGTGGCCCCCTCCGGAGGTGATGTGGGGGGAGTCATGCAGGGTCATGTGCCTCCTTAGAGGGGTCATGTGCCCCCCTAGATTTGTGTTTGTACTGAGCAATGCTCAGTAATATTGCTGAAGCCGACTGCCCTCACTCTGTCCCTCTCCCTCTTCAGACACAGATGACTCCTGGTCACCAGCAGGGCCCTGGCAGCTGTGTAAGGCACCTGAACATTTGGGGCACCGCTGGCTCTTAATGTCCACCCTCTGCCTCTACCTATCCCTGTTCTGTGGTTCTGCTTCCTCTGGAGAGGATCTAGTTAACTTATAAGTGACAAAGCCTGCCAGACCTGTTAGCAGAACCCTGGCCCTGTGAAAGAGCCATTCATGTGGCATTGAAGCCAGTTAACAAGCATTTGCCAAACCCAGGTCTATGCTATCAGTTTCTGAATTTACTATGCTAGTCTACTGGACCTGAGTTTAAAATTAGCTTTAAAAATGTGCCATTGGGTGCTGCTGGAGATTATAAAATCACATCTCTAAAAAATCATCTTTATTCCCCACCCCCACCCTGCTGCGTACCCAGGCTGCTGTGGGGCATGGGGCACCAATTTGATAGTACAAGGAAAGCTTTGTTATCTGGCACTCTGTTAACCGGAAAACTGTGTGACTCAGTATTGCCCCCAGCCCTTCAGGTGCACCTACCTCACTTCAGCCTGTCCAGCTGGCTATTGCAGGGCTGACATCATCAGCAGGCACCTCCTTCCCCCTCAGCCTGCCTCGAGCTGCTGGGAGCCAGATCTGCCAGTAGGGGACAGGGGCAGAGCAATAAACTTTGTTATCCAGCATATTCAATTAACCGGCAACCCCTGGTCCCCATGCCTGCTGGATAACAAAGCTTTCGCTGTACTGCGGAAGGCCCCAGAAATCCTAAGGATGGCCCTGGGCCCCCAGGATTGCTTTTAAGCAGGTCTCCGTATTCTTGCAGGTGCTTCAGCTTTGGCCTGGGCTCTGGAGCCTGCCGGAGGCTCCTGAGAGGCCTGGCCAAGGTGAGCAAAGGTCGGGCAGAGTTCCTAAGCCCTGAGGAGAGACTGCAGCCCAAGGTATGTGCCCTCCTTCTGCGCCAGTGTGTGCCCTCATTATGGGGGTGAGCACACTGAGGTCTCTAGTAACCATCTGCCAAGGAGGTCTGCTGCCCGCCACTATACCTGATGGGCAAAGAACAGCACTGGAGTAGGCTGCCCTCTTCCTGTTCCAGAGGGGCAGACTACACTTGGCTCCCACAGGGTCCAGCCTGCAGACAGACAGACCAGGTAACACAAAGTTTGTGGCATGTGTTGTGTGCCTCAGGCAGGGGCCATGGGTGTCCAACACAGAGTGCGCCGCTTTGATCTAGGAAGCATGGGCTACTCTGCAAGGAGTCCCGTCTGCATGGCCCTGGCTGTGATGGGCACTGTTCTGTTGTGCTGGGCACTGTTCAAACACATAGTGATGAGCCAGTGGTTAAGACGCTGTGCTAATAAATGGCAAACACGCTATGAGAAATGGTCCTTGCCCCAAACAGCTTACATCCCAAACAAAGTATTGGTATACGCGTGATACGGGTGGGGGAGAGATTAGGGCCCAGACCCCCAAAGGTGTACAGGCTCCTAGCTTCCCTGGAAAGCAAGGCTCAGAGGATTTGATGATATGGACCTAAATGGCTTGCCCAAGATCATGCAGAATGAGTGGTGGAGCCACAAATCAAACCCAGCTCTCCTGAGTCCCAGGCTAATGCCTTACACACACGGCCATCCATCCACCACTCCTCCATTCAGTCATGAGTCATTCAGTTGCTGGAGGTGAGGAGCCTTCTGTCTTCTCTGCAGCGCCCAGTACCTAGGCTGATGCTCAGAATGGTATTCTTGGGCTTTGGAGAGACCTGCATCCATCTCCCAGCCCGGGGAGGGAGTACAGTGATATGGGGGCTCTTGAGGGGGTAAGTGTAGGGAGAGAAGAGTTAAGGTCCCTCCCACCCTGAATGACTTTGAAAAATGTTTTAGCTCCAAGATCAGGCTTCTCTTGTAGGATCCACCAAGCCAGCCCTGTGCCAGTGTTCAGCAAGGCACTGGCATTCAGCATTTAACCAGGTCCCTGTAGCCCCAGATCTACCCTCATCCCCTACTCCAGCTTGGTTCCTGCTCCAGTGAGTGTTTCTGTGCTATCTTGTGACCCCACTCGGCTTATCCGGGAGGTCCAGTCTATGTGCTGTTTGCTCTGGGTGGCTCGTTGTCAGTCACCTGCTTTTCAGGGCCTACAGCTGTTTGGTGATTCCAAGGTTGGGGGCTCCCTGGAGTGTGTGTGGCTGTGGGACGCACCGGTTGTGTGCGTTTGAGGGCTGATAAGTCTGGTTTCTGCCCCCTCCTCAGCTGATAAAGTCTCTGAAGAAGGCCATTGAGCCGGCTGTGAGTGACATCACCATAGACTGGTATGTGCCTGACACCATGGAGGCCCTGCTGTCGCCCAATGAAATCGCAGCCTTGTACCCAGGAGACCGGCTCATCAGCTATTGCACCCTCTACAACATCGCCAGCTTCCGGGACAAGAAGACAGTAAGAGCCCTCTGTGTAGTGGGGTGAGGCTTTTCCACTGGGCCGTACTCACCAGTGGGAAATGGACAGTGGCTGGCCCTGTGGTGAGGAAACTCACATGCCGGTGTATTTCTGCCCCTCCCATGAGCCGATGCCAGCAGGAGGGCCTCGTTTTGTGGCTGTGGCAACTTCCTTGTCCTCTTGCTTTGCCAGGGTAGAGAACGAGTGTGTAGAAGCCTTTCGCGGGGCTCTGTGGGCTCAGCGTTCCAGTCCCAGGACGAGGCATATAGCCCTGACGCGGCTCACCCATACCCCGCGGGGGAGAGCCAGGAGATCAGCCAAGCCCTGCAGGAGATTTCCTTGGAGTTTTCTGCTGGGGGCGTCGCGGAGTCTGAGAAGAGTGAGTGGAGCAGCCGGGAGCTCGGCCAGTGAGATGGACGTTCATCCACAGGGAGGTTGTGGAGGCAGGATGCTGAGCCCTGACTCCTCTGGTCGCTCGCTGCCTGCTCTTGCAGAGATGTGGTTGTGTGCGTGTAGCCCTCCCGGCTTTGCAACACCCCGCTTGGCTGGAGAGAGCTGACCCAAGGACGGGTCCCTGCCAGACAGGCTCCGAGGGCTATAAAGGGGGGATCTGTGGTGGGGGGGAGCATCTCTTTTTCCAGTAGAATAGCCTTGCTGCTTGTGTCTCTCCTTGGCAGGCGTGGACCCTGTTTCTGACATCTGGAAGCGGATTTACCAGGCCTCCTACATCCAGGAACAATATGTGCTCACACACTGCTCTGTCAGCACCGACCGGAGCCAGGGCCTGCTCTCCCACGGCTCCACCAGTAGCGAGTCCACTGGCTCCAGGGACATAGCTCCGGAGGGTGGCTCGCTGGCTCGGACCCTGGAAACCAGCTCTCAGCAGGGACAGAAAAGTGTTTCTCTGTGCGACTCCTCCACCAAATCAGCTCCACTCCCACAGTCCAGGCCGACTGCTGGCACTAAGGTGAGGTGTAGCTGAGCCCTGGCTGGGACTGCCCTGAGTAAAGAAGGCTGGGGTTGTCTGTCTCCTCTTGCCTCATGTGCTGTCTCTGGCTCAGAAACGGGTATGGGTTTCTTCTGGGTCTCCTGCTAAGTTCCTGCTGGAGAGAGAATCCTGTCATGGTGACAGAGGCATTCTTCTGGGTTCCTCAATGTTAGTTCCTGTGTTTCCTAGCAGGGCAGGGCTGGTTAGTGCCTCGCAGTGGCATTTTATTCATTGTAGGGATTGGGTGTGTGGGTTACGTGATATCAAGGTCCTGCAAACCACATGCTGCTCCTTGGGGCTACTAGTCAACAACAAAAAGTCCACATGAGTCGCATTAATCAGTGCCGTGCTCGGCTCAACTCGTGCTACAGCATTCCTGCCACTACATAGGTTTCAGCCTCTGACGGACCTCATTGCAAAGGGTTCCAAGTTTTCCTTGATGGTGGCTAGAATATGCATGCACCTGCTGGGGCACATGATGGTGTGCACTTATGTGGTCCACTATGCCAGGCTCTGCATGCAGCCTCTCCAATAATGGCTGGTGGCAGCCTATTCCCAGGCCAGAGACCATTCTCATAACACAAGAACTGGGGGTCACCAAATGAAATTAACAGGCAGCAGGTTTAAAGCAAACTAAAGGAAGTTTTTCTTCACACAACATACAGCCAACCTGTGGAACTCCTTGCCAGAGGATGTTGTGAAGGCCAGGACTTTAACAGGGTTCAAACAAGAGCTAGATACATTCATGGAGGTTAGGTCCACCAGTGACTGTTAGCCAGGATGGGTAGGGATGGTAGTGTCTGTCAGAGCTGGGAATAGGCAACAGGGGAGGGATTATTTGGTGATTCCCTATTCTGTTCATTCTGTTACATTGGCCACTGTTGGAAAACAGGATATTGGGCTAGATGGACCTTTGAGCTGACTCAGTATGGCCGTTCTTCTATTGTTTTGTCTGTAACCATTCCCTCGGTGATACACACCTTGTTGCAGTGATAAAATGACCCAGAGAAAGTCAGTTCAGCAGTCCTGCTCCCTCACTTGAGCTGGTGTTGGACACCTTGGTGTGATGGCGCAGCTGGAGCTGGTGTTGGACACCTTGGTGTGATGGCGCAGCTGGGGTTCCCCTGATCCTGCACCCCCGTAGCAGCCAGAACAGTCTCCAACAGCACAGAGAGGGGTTATTGAGTTTCCAGAATACAGCACAGCGTAGACTTGATGTGGCAATAGGAGGTGGGCTAGGATGCCCCAGAACTCTTAATGAATGGAGATTGCCTATCTCCTAGAACTGGAAAAGACCTTGAAAGGTCATCAAGTCCAGTGCCCTGCCTTCACAGCAGGACCAAATACCATCCCTGACAAATTTTTGCCCTAAATGGCCTCCACAAGGATTGAACTCACAACCCTGGATTTAGCAGGCCAATGCTCAAACCACTGAGCTATCCCTCCCCCTAGTGCCTGAGCCCCTAGTCTCCAAGCCCCCTCCCTAGGCTGTCTCCATCATGTTTCCCGCCCCAGACTCACTCTTCCTCCCCCCGCGTACTTCCTTTGTTCCAGCCTCCTTCCCTCCCCCCAGTCAGAACCGGTCAGGGCCGTGTCTGGCCCCCCTGCCGGGCCGTGCTCACAGACAGGGCCAGTAGGGGACAGCCCAAGCCTAGCAACCAGCAAGAAGCCCCACTACGTCACACTTGGACCTAGGCTGGGTCCTGTGGACCCTGGAGAAGGCAACATTACACACAAATGTCAAAGAACTCGGGGCAGTTTGGTTGGCTTGGGGGTTCTTCCTGCCACATCTGTTGGGCACATTGGTAAGAGCCCTGACAGAGATCCCAGCCTCAGTAGTCTATATCAGCCGGCAAAGGGAAGCATGCTGGTTGGCTCTGGGACTTCTGCATCACTCTCGACATCCACTTGGAAGCTTGTCACTTCCCAGGAGTCAGGAATTTGCTGGCAGATCACCTCAGCAGGGACTTTTCCTCTCACCACAAGTGGGCGCTCCATCCAGAAGGGGCCTGCATGATCACCCAGAGGGGGCTGGAACTCCCCAGGTAGACCTGTTTGCCACCAGGCAAAATAAAATGCCATAGTTGCTCCCAGCAAGTAAGGGCTCCCTCTCTGTTGCCTGCCTCCTATCACTGACTGAGGAGCTGAGATGCACATTCCTACCCATCCCTCTCATCTTCTGGGTACTAGTACAGATCAAGAGAGACAAGGCCCATGTCGTCGTGATCGCCCCAGTGTGGTCTCGCCAGCATGGTTTCAGCATTCTAATGATCATATCGCGGTGGGCCCTCCTTGGACGCTCCCCAGTTGTCCAGATCAGCTGTCGCAGGACCCCAGCCAGTTTCTAGACCCCAACCTCGAGTCTCTCTGCATCTCTTGGCATTGATGCTCTGTGGTTGAACCCAGGGGAACGCACCGACTAGGAGAAGGTTCAGCAAGTCCTCCTGCGAAGCAGGAAGTTGTCCACAAGACTGACCCACCTGGACAAATAGTCAAGGATTTCCCATCCCTGTGGGTTATATTTTGGAGAAAGGACCAAAACGATGGGCTACAGTTGCCAGCATTTTAGAGTGGACTCTAAGGAATTTTTTGTTGAATCCAAGGGATGACGACACCTTTCAGATAACAGGCAAGGTAGCAACATCTTCTCCTTGAGACCGGCGACAGTGTCTCTCCATGATTGCTTTTCTGAGATGAAACAAGAAATACATACATGACAGCTTTACATTACAACACTGTTCAAATCTATTTTAATTTGAGCAGGTAACTCTGAAACAAGCCGTATACCTTATCACAAGGCCCTTACACTAGGGAATTATCCATTATATCCTCCGGATCATTCAAAAGCAATATAGGAAAGAAAATACAATCCATCTTTCGGAATCATCCCCCTACAGCCCAGCTTAACTGCAAGGGGTAGTTCCACTCTGCTAGCAAGCAGAGTTTCTTAATAGTCCTTGGCAGTCACTTCTGTTTTTTCCCCGGAGCCCTGTTTCTGCTTTTCTGACCTCTAGCTCTCTGGAGCAAAGATGGAACTTTACAAAACCTAAATTTTAAAAGGACAGTTACCAGTAAATAAACAACATCTCAATCAATACAACAGCTTTAATATTTCTTTCTAAAAGGGGACCCACTCGGGGCAGCCCCTTTGAAGTACTCCCTTCCCCTCCCCTTTGCTGCCTCTATCTGAGACAGGCAGCGGGGGGGAGGGGGGGGGGGGTGCGACTAGTCAATTCGACTATCCGAGCTTTTGCTTATCGGATAGTCGACTAGTTCTTGACATCCTTAGTCAAGGGCACTTGCCCGGAAAATCTTGAGTTACAATTGTGGGTTAAGGCTCAGTTTGTACAGAGGATGCATCTCTACCCTGGACACTGCTGTGACACCACTGTCACCAGGCAGAACTCGTCCCAGGAATTCAAGGCAGGGAGGTACCACTTCAGACTATGCCAACTACTGGGCTGCCTCAGAGCCATCTCTGAGCTCCATTGGTTTGGCTGGGACTGCAACTGCCCCACCTTGGGGGCAGCTCGCCCACCAGCCAGCATTCCCCCTTGAGTTCCTGCAGGGGATGGGTTTGCCCAGCTCCTGGCCTGTGTAGAGAGCTGAGCCAGCTGATGCTCTGCAGTGACCCGCCACCCAAAGCAGCTCCCCGGACTGACCCCTGACTCTCTCCCCGCTCAGGCGTGCATGACGCTGAGCGCCGAGGAGCTGGCGCGGCGGAAGAAGGTGCTGGCGCGAGCTGCCCTGTCCGGACGCAGCTTCTCGTCCCCGCACGGTGAGCTGGATGCCCATCGGCTGCGCAGGGCCCTGGAGAAGGTGTCCCAGAAGCGGAACCAGTCCCTGGAAGGGAAGCTGGATGAGATCGGGCCGGAGCTGCCGCAGCTGCGGAGGAGCCTGGCAGATTCCAGTGAGTGTTGTCACAGCAGGAGGGAGGCGCTGGAGCCTAAATTAGGTCCGGCCACAGGACGGCCTCCTCAGGAAAGTGCAGGGAACTCAGGGCAGCCTGGATCCCGGTGTGGAACAAGGAACTGCTGTGCCTTGTGCAAGCCCAGGGGGGCTGTCTTCCACTTTGCCCCCTGACCCCACTCCTCTTGTCTCCTAGGTAACTTGCTCTCGCCCGCCCATCTGGACTGGGACATGCTGGTGGAGCCCCCGTATCTTTTCAGCCCATCGCCAGCGGCTGAGCGTGGCGAGTGTGAGGTGGGTGCCTGCCCGCCCCTGCGATGCCAGGTGGTTATCCATGCGCTCAGTGCTGGAAAGCCCGTCTCCTGGGAAGTGACTGCCACCCTGGAGCCTCTGCTCCATTGCAGGGATGGGGACGGCAAGGAGGAGCTGCCACAAGAGTCGTGTAAGGCCTGGGACAAACTGCTGCACCAGCTGACCGCCAGCTCCGTCATCCGGGACCACGAGAATGTAGCGCAGAGGGAAGCTGAGTTGGAACACGGTGAGGATGCACCTCCCTGCAAGCCCCACCAGGACCCTCTGCCTCCCCCTGCCCTCCCAGCCTCACCTAGGCACTCTCTCTCAGGTTTCTCCCGGAGGCTCCGCCTTAAGGCCATCCAGTCCAGCAAGGCTTGCAACACGCCCTCTATTTACACCTGCCTGGTGCCTGTGGATTCTTCCACCCAGGAGGTCCTGCCCAGGGCCCTTGAGGTTCGCACTTCAGGTACGGCTCCCTCTTCGCCTCCCAGCTACCCTCTAGGGACTCTGGAGACTCTGATGAACATTTGCATCCCCATGTCGCTCCATCCGTGGACCCGTGCACACGGCTGGATCAGTCTCTGTCTCCCTGCCAGCACCTGCTCCCACCGACACCTGCATGTTCAGTTGTGTCTGGGCGCGGAGAGGGATTAGGAGGCAGCTGGCTATGACGAGAAAAGGGATAGGTCCGACCCCCAAGAACTGTCCAGAGTCAAAAGCTGAGTGTGAGAGGAAGCAGGAACGGAAATGAGCCCAGATCCTCAGAAGTATTTAGGAGCCTAATTCCCACTGAGGCCAATGGGCATCAGGCACTTGGTGCCTTTGAGGATCTCGGCCTGAGCTTCTTGGGATCAACACAGCAATGGCCAGGGAGTCTGGGGACCCTCTGCAGGCTCTGTGCCCTGCTCGGTGGTGCCGCTGATGTGTGTGACTCCTTCCAGGGGGCCCTTCCAGCCATACCCGAGGGTCCCTGGCTGGGAACCGGCGCCAGCGCAGTTGCTCCGTGGGCCTGGCACGATGGCGCGACTCAGAGGAGCTAGATGATGCTGTCATCTCCGCAGGTACCAGCCCAATTCTGCCTTGATAACCCCCCCTCCCTTGGCACGCCACCCCACACCCATGAACGGCCCCCGTACCGCCTCTCCAGAACCAGCCGTCTGGGGAGGAACCGCAGCAAACCAGTGAGGCTTGTCCAGGCCTTGAGGGCAATGCCAGGCTACATCTTAGATTGGGCCTCTCGTGACGTTGCCCAGCTCCTCAGGGTTACATCAGTGTCAGCTCAAGCGGCTGCTGACCTCAGCCACCCAGGGTGGGAAACCAAGAGTCTGAGTAGCCTGGATCAGAACCTCAGGGGTTCTCTGGCCCATTCCCAGCACCTTGAATTGGGAGCCAGGGTAGCTTACAGGGCCCTGGGGTGATGTGCTCCCTGGAAGCCAAAGCCATGCAATTGCTGGGATTCCATAGGGGGCCCCAGCCTCTGCATCAATGGGAGATGGAGACAAGGATGGTGCCTCAGGCCCCTGCTACTGCAGGGGAGTCCCAGCTGGAGGCCTGGAGCCGTGTAAAGGAGGGAGGTTGTGCTCCATGTCTGCAGCAGGGAGTGGAGGGCCTCCACACCCAGTGTAGTCTCTGAAGTCTTGATTCTGTTCCAGAGCGAGAGGAGAGCCCTGCTTCTCCCGTCAGCATCTCCTCTGCTGCCTGTGGCTGGGAAAAGCAAAGCTGCCCCGATGGTGAGTCCCTGCACAGCCCAGCTGTGGGGGATCTGGGAAAGCAGGCACCTGAGGGGTTAGCTATAGCACTGCTCTGAAACCGGTGAGCAATGGGGGCCAGCTGCCCTCTCCATCGCAGCTCCTGGACAGGGGCCTGCCGGCGGCTGCTGCCAAGTGCCCCAGAGGTGCAGGAAGCCTGAAGCCTAAGTGTGAACCATCTCACAGCCCATTTGGACGTGGAACACCCGGTGGCGTAGGCACCCGTCAGCTTTACTGTCCCACCCACCGTGTTGGGCGGTGACCTCTCCTCAGGGGATCCAGCCCGTGTGGTTACGTTATCAGCTGACAGCTGCCAGCATCTGTGCTCCTGGGACTGGCTGGAACGGGCTCTCTCTGACCTCACCGCTCCAGGCAGTGCAGAGACGCTGGCTCTCTTGTGGAGAGAAAGGGTCTGATGGGAGGGGGGCTCCCATTTCTGGAAATGTAGGGGACACTGTGGGGGAACAGTAACCACCCCACGCAGCGGAACTGCCTGCCGCCCCCGGAGGAGCGCTGGGTTTGGGAAGGCAGCTCACGCGGGCGTCAGACTTCCCATCCTGCACCAGGTTGCACTTGGCAGGGGATGACGTCCGAGTGGGGCACAGTCCAGGGAGAGGGCCCAACCGGCTGAGGCCTCTGCATGGGGGCCCTTCACCTGCCCTGTTAACTCCTAGCATGGCTGAGAACTTCCCCCGCAGGCAGGGATGCTTGGGGGTCTCTGTGGTGCTTGCAGTGGCAGCAGGCAATCAGGATGGGGATGGAGTGGAGGAAGCAGGGGAGCCCTGGGGAGTGCAGTGACCTTCCTTCCCCATGCCAGGTCTTGTGGCTAGTCCCTCTGCCACCTCCGTGGGATCCCAGAAATCCACGGAGAACTTTGCTGGCTCCAGGTAGGCTTTCCAGACTGACTCTCTGGGGCTGGGAGGGCCCAGCGGGGGGGTGGGGAGGAGGAGGGCTTCTTCTATGCAGAGGGGATCCCCCCGCTTCAGCAGCAGAGAGGGGGAGACCCCACCGGTGCTTCACTGAGGTCTGTTCCCCCCCCCCTTCCCTCTAAGCCTCCAGTGCTTGAGCCCTGGCCCAGCAGTACTGCAGGGGTAAATTTCTCCCAGTGCTGCTGCCAGCCTACCCTGCACTGCAGTGTGAATTGTCTGGGACTCAGCAGCCTCTGGGCGAGAGGCCAGCGTCCCCCTGCAGCTTGGCCACCCTGCCTCCTTGGCAGGAAGGAGCTGGAGCGGACTCTCTCCTGCACGGGGTCCGCGAGCGCTGCTGTGCCATGCCAGCAGGATGCAGGCCGTGCTGCTCACTGGTCTCTTCTCCCCGCAGGTTCAGTCTCAGCAGGATCCGGGGCCATGGCCTCGCACTGCGGCCCCAGTGCCTGGCCCCAGAAAGCAGGCTCTCCAAGGACAGCGCCACCCATGACTACCTCCCGCTGGTAAGGACCCTGCACGGCCACCCCACCCTGCTGAGCCCAGCCCCGCCCCTGGAGTTACTCGACTCCCACCCCAGCAGTGCTGGGGATGGATCCCTTCCCTGACAGCCCCAGGACCTGGAATCAAACCTGGGTCTCCTACGTGGTGGAGCAGACTAGTACTGACAAGGCCAGGATCCGCCTCAAGCTCATGGGAGCCAGGGCTGTCCCCTCCACTGGGTGGTGTGTCCCTAGGTTAGACTCCAGAGCACTGGGTCAGCGAGGTGTGCATCCCCTCCCCCCACAACAGACTTCAGCGCTCTACAGGGGACCCTGCTCTGCCCCGGCGCGTCCGTGGGGCGGGCACAGAGCCAAGTAAGCTCCTACCACTTGCGGAAGAGAATGCAGCGCTAGTGTCAGTTGCGTGCAAACACCCGCTCCATGCACAGCGGCAGTCAGCAATGGTAGGAACCATGAGGCAAGTGATAGATAATAAAACTGAAAATATGGCACTGCCACGAGAGAAATCTAGGGTACGCCCACACCTCCAATACGGTGCTGGGCCGGGCGCCCAGCCCGACAGAGACTAGCATTGGAAAAGGCACAGAGGGGCATGGAACGGCTGCTCTACACGGGGAGATTGGGACTTCCCAGCTTGGGAGAGATGACTAAGCGGGCACATGGCCTCAGCCTGTACGGTTGTGACTCGTGTGGAGAACACAAGTAGAGTGTGACTGACCCCTTCACCTAACACAAGAAGCAGGGGACACCCGCTGCAGTTCTCAGGGAGCAGGGTTAAAACAACCCCAGGGAAGTATTTCTCCACACAGCTGAGTCAGCCTATAGCGCTTGTTGCCAGCGGGTGTTGCGCAAGCCAAAGCTATAACAGGGTTCAAAAAGGAAGTAGGGAAGCTCAGTGAGGGTGGGTCCATCAGTGGCTGTTCCTATGTGGTCCCTCGCTTGCACTTGCCCGATGCTGGGAGTGGAGGACTCAGTGCTTGCCTGTTCTGTTCACGCCCTCGGAAGCGCCTGGCACTGGGATGGACCATTGATCTGATCCAATCTGGCTGTTCTTATTATGTTTGGACATAAAGTGCCTTGGCCCCAGTCTGGCTTCCCTCGTGCTGCTGCCACCCCCTTGCGACAGGATGTCTGGCAGAGCTCCAGCAACAGCCCAAAGATTGCCCGGTGCACAAGCAAAGAGACTGTGTCCCCCTCTCGCCCCCTGCATGCAGGAGACCCCTGCACATCCTGGGTCTCTGGAGTGCAAGACACTTCCCCCTTCGTCTGTCTCTCCATGCAGTGAGTGACAGATTCTGGCCCTGAGCCACGAATGAGAGACATGCTCCCTCCCACACAGGTGTGGCTGCAGCAGGCATTGGGCACCTTCCAGCTGACGGAAAGCTTTTCCGAAGTGGTGCAGATCCCACTGGACCGTCTGCGCCGTGCCTCGCCATACGCCTCGCACCGTGCTAGCCTCAGCCCTGGTTCATGCGCCTCCCCCTGGGCACTTGTTGCCAAAGGCAGCCCTGACAGCGGCTCAAAGCAAGTCGCCACCAAGCCCTCTCCAGAGCACGTAGAGCCTGCCAGAGGCAGCCAGGAGGGGGCGACAGAACCAGGCTCACCCCATTCACACAGCACCTGCTCCGAGGTCCAAAGTGCCAGTGTCTGGCCACAGGCAGACAGCGGGCGTGGCTCTGAGACTGATGCCTGCGACCACTCGCCCGCCACCTCCGAAGCCAGCGGCAGCCTGCAAGAGGTAGGGTTTGAGGCTGACGAGGGGGACCTGGAGGGCGCCAGCTGGGCCACGGCCGTCGCGCTGGCCTGGCTTGAGCACTGCTGCGCCGGCTTCTTTGTGGAATGGGAGCTGTTGGCTGCCAAGGCAGACGCCTGGCTCCGGGCACAGCAGCTGCCGGAGGGCGTGGATGTCGGCTCTCTGAAAGGGGCCGCACGCCACCTCTTCCTGCTGCTGCGCCACTGGGATGAGAACATCCAGCTGAACATGCTGTGCTACAACCCCAGCAACGTGTGAAGGGAGGGGAGGGGCTCCGGGGACACCAATAAAGAGGTTTGGATCTGACCTGGTTGTGCCCACCGCTCCTTCCTGCCCTGCTACTCGGGGGTGCTGTCCTTGGAGATGGACAGGCCTCACCCACTGCAGCAGCTGCCTCCCTTCTGCTCCTAGGCCCAGCTGCCCATGAGTGCGGGAGGCTGGAGCCACTCACCCTCCTGCTGGGCGACGGTCGCAGCCCCCGGGGTCTGGAAGCAAGTGAGGTGCAGGCAGCGTAAGGTGTAGAGGAGACATGTGACGTCCACCCCCTCCACTTGCTCTGTGCTCACCCAGGGTCCTAGCACGTTGCACTCCCCTTAGCCCCGGTCTGAAGGGGCGGAAATGGAGACCCAGGTGAAAGGTTCCTTTGGTCTGTAAAAGCTCTAGGGGGCGGTAGGAGATCCAGTTCCAGAATGATTCCATGGTGTAGGGTCAATGGGGCTGAGCCTTTGGACATGTGCTCCAGCCTTGGACGGAGCAGGGCGGGAGCGTGGGGGGCATTGCTTCTCGGGGCTTAGGGCCAGCTGCATTGTTCCCCAAAATGGGTCTTGGCTGGGGAGCAAACAAGGTCCAGCCTCCCACCCAGGGCTGGCCTGTGCCACCCAGCCCCCTGCACTAACCATACTCCTAGGCCACTGCTCTAATCATTGCCCCCCATCCCTCCACACCCAAAAGCAGGGCAGCTGCTCCACCCTGTGAAATGGTCCCCCACCCCAGCAAGGGCCAGACAACACTGCAGGCCGGAGCAGGAGCCCATGGGGACACTGCCACTTTTATTGAGGAAATCCCAGAGAACAGGTATCCCCAAGGGGGAGGGGGGCGCGGCAGGGCAGCTCCACGCAGCCACGCGGTAGGACAGACAGTGCCGCCGGCTGAGCGGTGCCTGCAGAACAGCCTGGAAACTCTGAGACCAGAGCTCCCAGCCTGAGCCGTCGTGCCATGAGGCAGTATAGCCAGGTCCAGCTCCCAGGGGAGAGCCTGCATGTTCCATCCTCCAGCTGCCCGCGGTCTCACTCTGTCTTTTTCTGGGAAGGGCTGGTTTTCTGGGCAGCAGGGTGGCCCTGCGGCTCCAGGGGGGCAGCGGTGCCGTGCCAGAGCTGTAGCAGGATGATCCCGTGGCACACGTGCAGGCAGGCTGAGCTGCACACTGTGGAGGGGTACGTGTTCCAGGAGAGCTCAATGAGGCCCAGGATCAGCACCCTGCAATGGGAGACCTGGATCAGCGCTGGGGACTCAGGCCCTCCCCCACAGGGAGAACACATTTCAGCTGTCCTCCCCTGCGATCCCAGCCCTGGGCTCCCCCGGCCACATGGATCGGCCGAAACCCCTCGCGCCTGACCTGCAACCCCCTGCAATTCCAGCCTGGGCTCCACCCCGCCACATGGATCGGCCGATACCCCTCGCGCCTGACCTGCAACCCCCTGCAATTCCAGCCTGGGCTCCACCCCGCCACATGGATCGGCCGATACCCCTCTCGCCTGACCTGCAATTCCAGCCTGGGCTCCACCCCGCCACATGGATCGGCCGATACCCCTCACGCCTGACCTGCAGCCCCGCCACATGGATCAGTCAATATCCCTCAGTCCTGACCCACAGCCCCCTCATTGGCTCGGGGCTAGAGCAGTGTGGAAGGCCATGTCCCCCCCGTGCGGTACCAGCAGCGGGAGGGATAGCCCGGAGCAGAAGAGCGGACGCGGGCACGTACTTGAGCAGCTGGCTGAGCTTCCCGGCAGGCGTGCACCACAGCAGGTAGGGCAGGGTGTGGAAGTACCACACGTAGAACTGATAGTGCAGGGACCTGCTGCAGCACACGCCGATGAAGTTGGAGCTGAAGAGAACGAAGACAACCTGTGCACTGCCGTTAAGGAGGGAATGGAGCTGCAAGGCAACCTCCTTCCAGCCCAGGCTGGGGCTCCCGGCGTGTGACCGAATCCCAGAGCCACCAGGCTGCATGGGGACTGGCTGCTTCCCCACTCCTAACCCAGTGTGGGGGAAGTTCCAGCAGGCCCCCACAACAGCTGAGTCTCCCCAGTGCCACAAGGCCAGGCACCACCTTCAGGGGCTCCCTGGCCAGCCAGGGCTGCCCTGCCCCAGCCTCCAGCCCCATCCCAAGGATATGGTTGGCCGTCAGGGCCTGCGGTGGACTCTTCCTCTCTGTTGGGTCCTTCAGCAACGACAAGAGATTCTCCTCAGACCTGTGGGGAAGGGGAAAGGATGAGCACAGGATCTCTCAGACCCGACCTGCCGGGGGGGACGACTGGGGGCATAGACAGCTCTCCCTTTCTTCTGAGACAACAGAGCCAGCAATAGCTTCACGGAGCCAGGGCCCAGCTCGGACAGGGAGGCCCCAAACACAGACTAACAAGTTCTCCTCTCCCTACCACCCAGGCTCCAGAACTCCAAAGCCTCAACTCATGGAAGCTTTTAAACACCCTGCTCCCCTGCAGCCTGGCCAGGCCGGGCTCTCTGGTGGAGGTGGGCTGCTTCAGCCTCCTTTCCAACCTCTCCTGTAAAGTAGAGGCAGCATGGACACGACAGGGATCAGCTGCTCTATACCCCGTTCCCAGCCAGGGTCTCACCTGTGCCACCGGTGCAGCGCAAAGAGCCCCAGGGCGCCCAGGTGGGCTGCGAGCAGCGCCAGGTGGAAGGCCCGATGCTGGAAAACCTCCTCCGGCAGGAACCGCCAGTTCACCGTCCACTTGAAAAGGAACTGGCGGCCCAAGTCGAAGGAGCGGGTCACGTAACCAACGGGGTTCGCCAGCAGGAAGGGCAGCCCCAGGGCCACCTGCAAATGAGACCCCTCAACGGTGAGAGCCGCTCCGCAGGCAGGACCCTCCCCAGTACCACGCTGGCACTGAGGAGCACCGGTAGAGCTGGCGGGAGAGCCCAGGATTGGGATAGCAGGGGGCCGCAGGGTTAACGGGCATTGGCAGAGTTGCAGGGGGGGCTGCGGGGCAGGGTTGAGGGGCATTGGCAGAGCAGTGGGGGGCTGTGGGGCAGGGCCGAGGGGGGAAGCTCCGTGTTCTGCCTGTATGTCTGGGCGTGTCCTGTGTGAATTGGGCCCCCAGGCTCCTTATCTGCCGCCCTGGGGGGAACACTGACCAGCTGGGTGTAAGTGCACATTTGTGAGGGGGCACAGGAGGGGAATGGTCCTTCCCCCAAACTCCCTCTCTGTCCCCCGTCCACCTTCCAGGTTTGCTCCAGTCCCCCGACATCTCTGGGTGCTGGGCCTCAGGCTCAGCCTGGCAGCCAGGGGCATCCATGCAAAAGGCACCAGAGCCCCGTGGCCCAGGCTGGCCCAGCTGTGCAGGGCCCCAGCGTTCACCTGGGCTGGGCCAGGCCTGGGGGCAGGTTACCTGCAGCAGCGCGCAGATGGAGAGTTTGGGGATGGTGCCCAGGAGGCCGAAGCGCCAAAGGAGCAGGAAGAGGAGGCCTGGAGCGAAGAGCAGGACGTTCATCTTCACCGACACAGCCAGGCTGAGGGGAGAGAGAGTCACTGCTGCCCCCAGAGCCCTGCCCGTGGGCTGTCACCCCCCCACTGGCCCCAATCCCGCCTGCAGGCCCCTCCCCCACACAGCTTCCTCAGCACCTACCAGACCGTATCCCAGCACTGGGATGGTGCTGAGGCTGGAATGGGCCCTGGAGGAAAAGACAACAGGCAGCGAGAGGAGAAAGGCAGCTGCGCATCCTGAGGGGACTGGAGCCAGAGGAATGGACCAGCCCCATCCCAGCGGGAGCATGCGGGCCGAGGGACTAGACGCCGAGTCTCACGAAACGCAGGCCAAGTGACTCAGGTAGGTGCTACTGGGTGCATGGGGACTCGGCTCAACTGGCGTTGTCGGGGGCACGTGGGGCTGTGTCTGATTCCTTCCTGGCCTGTGGCATGTGTGCCTGGGCCATTCCCAAATCCTGCTGCTTCTCCAGGCCCAGCATCTCCAAAATCCAGCCTTTCCTCTCCATGCCCACGGCCAAATGCCTCACCTGGGACATTGCTGCCTCCTCCTCCCGCCAGGCCTCCCAAACATTCCCCCCCAGTCCCTCAGCCTGCACTAAGAGCTACCCCGAGGGGCCACATCCTGGTCTAGGGGTTTGATCAGGTCATGCTGGATGCGGGTCAATCCACTGGTTCCTCCTCCATCAGGGCCACCAAAGCTCTATGGCAGTGCCTGTCCCTGCTCATCTTCCCACACCTGCTTTGTGCTGCCCCTCCCCACCCCCTTGGCTCACACTCCCAAATTCTCATGCAGCCTCTGTGCACAGTGAGGGGCCCCGCCCTGGCCACATCTAAGTCTCCCTGAAGGTACGTCCATGCTGCTAGCCGACTCAGGCCAGCCACCGTGCAGACCTACCCTTAGAGACCGCCCCCCGCCCCGCTGCTGGAGTCACCTGGGCAGAAGTTCCCCTTCTCTGAGCTCTGTCCTTGACTCCTGGGAGCAGCGACTGCCCCTAGCATGGACTCCTGCCTTCCTCAGCTTCAGGGGCCTGGTGTCTTGGAGCAGGGAGGGGTCAGTCCTGACCCAGACAACCCCGGAGACCAGACATTCCCCAGTCAGGGCTCGGGCCCTGTGTGTGCGGAGGGCGCAAGGGGGACTCACCTGAAGAAGAAGCAGCCCCAGGACCAGCGCTCTTCCAGGAAGAGGTTGACTGCGAGGAAGAGGATCGTCATGGCGACGGGGTCATTAAAGAGTCGTAGGATATAGATGGAGTGGATGCGGTAGGAGGCGCAGCACATGAAGAAGAAAACATAGGGAGGAACCTAGGAGTGGGGACAGGAGCAGCCATCATTGCAGTACCAGCTCCCCTCTGCAGTACTCCTCGGTCCTGATCCATCACCCCTGGTACTCCAGCCTTGGGCAACTCCTACTCTGCCAGTGTCCCTCAGTCCCACCCTGCCACGGTCTCTCATCTCTACCGCTAGCTCTGCCAGGGTAACCCACGCACCTGCTGGGGGTGCCACTGTCCCTTCTAGGGACACTGAGACCACTTACAGAGAGAATAATGAGACTGCTGTACAGCCGTAGCAGAGAGCCAGCTGGCTTTTAGCTCAGAGGCTCTTGCACTAAGCTCAAGGGGAGGGGCAGCGTCAAGCAGGTGCGGGAAGAGGAGCAGGGACAGGCACTTCTGCTGAGCTTTGGTGGCTCTGACCTTGGAGGAGCCAGCGGAGGGAGCCCCTGTTGGCGCTACAGCCGTACATTGCTCCTTTGCTATCCCTGTCTTCTTCCCCTCCCCACCGCTGATCCTCCATGCACAGGCCAGAGCTCAGCACAGTGCGGACGTGCCCAGAGGTGGGAGCTGTGAATGCTCCCGAGCCCCGTGTGGTTCTGGCCCTGGTGGAGTGGCTGCAGATTCCGTCTCACCTTCTTGGTCCGGCTGTAGATGCGGAAGACAAGCAGCAGGGTCACGAGATAGAGCGCAGCAAAGAGATACTGCGCCAGGCGGATGTTGACGCCATGGCTGGTGAGGTAGTAGAGACCCAGGAAGATGTAAACGAAGCCAGCAGGGTAACTAGAGAGCGAGAGACAGGAGTGAGGGGCCGGGGCAGCGCAGGAGAAAAGAGGACTTGGCCCCCAAGAGCCTCATCCCAAGGGATTCCGATCCTATCCATGCCTTAGACACACACTGCCCTTCCTTAGCCAGCAAGAAGCCCCCCCCCGGACCAGCTTCCTCTTGCCCCTTCAACTACTCACACCAGGGGCCCGGTTTCTCCCTTCAGCTGGGTGTAGTCGAAGGTCCCATTCACGACTCCCTCCACCTCGTCCATATAGGCCTTCCAGTCGATCTCCGTGTCTGCGGGGAAAGCACGAGACGCATGCTCAGCTCCACGCGCTCTGCATCATCTCCACACGGACAGGCACTGGGGTAAAACACTGCGGGGTAGGAGGCAGAAACAGCCAAGTGCTCACCCCATGGGACCTCCCAACCAGTCAGCGGCAGAGCTGGGGACAGGCACTATGGGATTAAGCAGTGGCACGGGCACGTTTTTAAGAGTGGTGGTGCTCACGTCCCATCCCCCCCCTTCCCTGTTCTTTACGGGGCCACCCCCAGCTGAGGCCGGGAGACAAGCCCTGGCCTGCGGGGCCAGTAGCTGGGACCTGGGGCTGGCAGCAGAACCTCCCCGCCCCCCTACTCCCCATGCTTGTGAGGATAAGCAAATAGGGCTGACAGGCGGGGGGCTGCTCCAGGGAACTAGCTGCGAAGGGGCGAGAGGAGCTGGGGGAACCGAGGGCCAGGCGCTTGAATCTGGGGTAGCCCCGCAGCCTCCAGGTGCCCCCCAGCCCTGGCGCGGCCCAGGGGCCCGGCCACTCACATGGCACCCGGCGTATGACCCAGTGCGCGACCCCCACCTCCGCCAGGCAGAGGCAGGCGGCCACCAGCCCCGTGTACTGGGGCGCCAGCAGCACCCGGTGCTTCTCCTGCCAGGCTCGCCGCAGGCCCTGGCGCAGCGAGCCCGGCCCCGCCGCCCCCTTGCGCCGCAGCCCTGAGCCGGGCGCCGGAGCCATCGTCCGCCCTGCCCGGGCCAGGCTGCCCCACCCCCGGCCGCGGTGTCACCGGCTAAGGGCTCCCCACTCCGGGAGGAAACACGCTGCCCCGCCGGGGGGGTCCGGGCCCCAGCCACGTGGGCGGGCAGCGGGGGAGAGAGCGAGGCGGGCCGGGGACCCGCAGCTGCTGGGGGAGGGGGGCGCTGCCCCGCCCCGAGGGGCTCATTCTGGGGCCTGGGCTTGAGCTAGCGAGTGAGGGGCGGGCTAAGCAGTGCGGGGGTGAGGAGGCAGGGCTGGTGGGGCAGCCCAGAGGAGACTCTGGGGTCCCCATGGGGGAACATCCCCTCCTCCTTCCGTGGAGCTCCTGAGAGAGCCCAAAGGAGCGGGCCAGAGCCCCCCCTCCAGCGCCAAGTCCAGTGGGGGCGGGTTGGTTTCCGGGCGGAATCTTTTCAGCGTTGTACCAAACCCGGCCCGGAAGTGGCGACCGGAAGTTCCACGTGGCGTGCGGGGCACACGTGCCAGGTGGCAGCTGCGGTTCGGCCTCGGCCCTTTCGTCTATGGCCCCGCCTCTGGTGTAGACGCCGCTCTGCGCCCAGGGGCATGGCCTGCCCGGGGCTGCCGGACTCCAACGTCCGGTACCGGGACCGGTGCTTCTGGGACTCGCGGTACCGGCAGACGGGGGCTGCTCCGACCGAGTGGTTCGGGGGCTTGTCCTGCTTCCGCGAGCAGCTGGAGGCGGAGCTGCGCCCGGGGGATCGGATCCTGGTGCTGGGTAAGTGACTCCCCTGGGGGTTCCCCTCACCGGGGCTTCCGCGGACCGGAGCCTGGTGCTGGGATAGGGGCACCCGGGCTCTCTCCCGGTTCTTCGCCCCACCCCACGGGGCTGGATCTTAGTAGTGGGTTTGTGCTGGGCGTTCCCGCGCGGGAGGACTCGTGTTTCGCGTATCGGGCACTAGGGGGAGCAACCTCCCCCTTTTCTGCGCTTTCCGTTTATTGTAGGCCCTCCATAAACAAAGCCCTGAGCGTGTCTCCCTGAGTTGCGGTAATGTTAGCGCTTGTGCTCTGAATGGGCTACAGCCTCCAGTGACGTCTTAGGGGACCCGTCTGCTTTGGGAGATGCTCCCTTAGTGGGAGACCTGGATCTAGCGCCGTAGAGGATGGGACTTCAACTAAGCCAGTTCCTGGATCGTGCCGTGTGCTCTTGGACTGCGCTGGGCCCTGTGATTCAGAGACGTGGATAAAACCGGGCTCGGACCTGCCTGCTCCGAGGCATGTCCCAGGACGGTGAGTTGGACTGTGCATCTGAGCCAGAAAGGCGGCTGAAGGATAGTGGTGACCTTGCCAGCTGGTGTGATCCTGCAGCTGATGCTCAGTGACAGGGTTGGATGGACACTGAGGTCACTAGAGGCCCCACTGAGCTCACTGCTTGGTGAAGTTAGACCCATTTTCCTGGGAAGTGGCTGCAAGAACTGGCACTGGTTGTAGCCCCGTCTTCCTGAGCCCTGCTCCTTCTTGTCTACAGGATTGTTGTCCCTGAAGCCTAATGACAACGTGCTAACCCCCTGCTCCCCGTCTTTCATAGAGGGAGCGAATAGTTGATACTCCACTCAACTGCCTGATGAGCTTATGCTTATCTGGTAGTCGACTACTTGTTACCATCTCTTCTCCCTAGGGCTGAGTGCTGCAGGACAGGCAAGGGGAACGTGGATCTGTCTTTCCCTTTGCCTGGGGAAGTAGCTGGGCTGCTTGGGGTGGGGGTGAGTTGTACTGAAGTTGGTGAGGAGGAATAGTGGGGTCACACTGACACAGAAGTGTGCCCCCTACTGACTCAAATGCGCCTCCCAGTCCTGTTGGAAGTTTCCTAGGTACGTTATTGAGATTTCATCACATCTTAGTTTCCACACATGCATCCTCTGCTAGTCCAAAGGCCACTTAGGAGCGGTTATGTCCCAAACATCAATGTAATCAATTCACTCTTATATCCCACCCTCAGCGACAACAGCGATCAGCATTGGCTGAATGCTCCAGTTGGGTCAGGCCCGGGAGACCTCTTCCCACGGCGGGCCAAGGAGAAAAGCTCACTACCAAACAAGCAAAGTCTTTGCTAGTGGCTGGGCCATGGCTAAACACAGCTGAAGCGGAATAGGTCTGTGCTCTGCTCATCCAAGTGTCTCGCTGCCTTTCACTTGGCCAGATTTTTAGCTCTGTCTGCTGTGCTAAACATTTCTAATCAATGATTTACTGCACCTGGTGCCCAGTGAGAACATAAGAACAGCCAGACTGGTCCATCTAGCCCGGTGTCCTGTCTTCCAACAGTGGCCAAGGCCAGGTGCCCCAGAGGGAGTGAACAGAGCAGGGAATCATCAAGCAATCCCTCCCCTGTCGCCCATTCCCAGTTTCTGACAAACAGAGGTTAAGGCGGGGGTGGGCAGTCATTTTTAATGGGGGCCACTCCAAGATGTTGGTAAGTGGTCAAGGGCCACACTTCTGTGGAGGGGTGCGGGGTCTGGGACGATGGGTGGGGTGTAGAAGGGAGCTTGGGATAGAGGACTGGGGTGCAGAAGGAAGTGTGGGCTCTGAGAGGGAGTTTGGATGAAGGAGGGGGTCATGATATGGGGCAGGGGCTTGGGGTGCAGGGTCCAGGAGGAGTATGCGTGCATGGGAGGATTCTGGACTGGGGGAGGGAGCGAGTTGAGACTGGGAGGAGATGCAGAGAGGGGATACAGAGGGTTTGGGTGGTGGCCTGGGGCAGGGAGTTGTGGGGAAGAGAGGGTGGGTGCCAGAGGCAGGCTCTGGCTGGGAGGTGCTTACCTAGGTGGCTCCCAGCCAGCAGCCCTGCAGGAACCTGAGACCGGTTTCCTGCCTGTGTGCTGGGCAGGCTGCTTCATGTGGCTCCGCTCCAGCACAGGGAGGGAGGAGGCTTCATTTGCTGCCCCTGCCTTCAGCAAATTTTCTCAGCTCCCATTTGGATGGAAACTGGCCAATGGAAGCTGGGGGATTTTGCTAGGGGGGAGGGACAGCGTGCAAAGCTTTCTCCTCCCTGCCCAGACTGCACAGCAATTAGCAGCCTGCTCTTTAAAGCTGCTGCTGCAGCTGGCTGGATCTGACCGCTTGGTAGGCCGGATCCAGGCCATAGCTGCCTCTTGCTCTCCCCTGGGCTAGGGACACTATATCTGCCCATCCTGGCTAATAATTATTGATGGGCCTATCTTCCATGAATGTACCTAGTTTTGTTTTTAACTTTAAGACCTTCACAACATCCTCTGGCAAGGAGTTCCACAAGTTGACTGATGGTGTGTTGTGTGAAGAAATACTTTCTTTAGTTTGTGCTAAACCTGCTGCCTATTAAATTTTATATGGTGACCCCTAGTTTTTGTGTTATGGCAACAAATAAATAACTCTTCTTTATTTTCTTTCTCTACACCAGTCATGATTTTATAGACCTCTATCATATCCCCCCACCTTTGTTGCCTCCTTTCCAAGCTCAAAAGCCCCAATTTTATTAATCTCTCCTCATATGGCAGCCAATCCATACTGCTAATCATTTTTGTTGCACATTTCTGATAGCATTGGAAAATTAACCATGTTTTCTTTAATTCTCTTGCTTAGCCCAACCCTTACATAGGGGAATGCTGCTATTCCAAAGGGTCACTATGTGTCTAACACAAACAGTCCTCCTTTTTCATCTTTTGGTCGCACGCCTGCGGCTTACCACTTGTGCTAAGATCCACATTCCGAGTAAAACCATACCCTCTCCCCTGAGCTAATGTAGCCTCTATTCCTACATGTCCTGAGATGGTGTCAGGTCTCTGTGTGTGTTTAACTGCGCTCCCCCCTTCCTCTCTCCCCCCGGATATCCACAGCCCCTGCTCTCTCGGCTGGCCATTCACTGCAGACTCTCTTAAAAAGCTGGATGGCTGCTGCAGGAATGCCCCGTGCTTCCAGCGGGTGTCAGTAATGCCTGCAGCTTGCTGGGCAGAGAGTGCCGTGTGTAAGTGTATCCAAGGACAGCCCATGCCCAGCTCTGGTGCAGCTGCATCTGTAGGTGATGTTGGTGCCAGGCAGCCCCTGAGCCGACCCAGCAGAGAGAGTGAGGGGCTAGGGGCTAGTGCCGCTTCCTCGTCCCAGGGGCGAGGTTGGTGGTTTGTGGAGCACAGGGGCAGGCAGAGAGATGCCAGCTCGGCTTGTGTCATCCTCTAAGGTTAAGTCCATATGTGCTAGCTGCCCCCCCCCCTTATTCCCCTGTGCCCCTCCAGATGCTATGGAAGGAGCAGGCCCCGTGCCATAGATCCTAGAGCCCCTGCGTGTACATAGGATCAGTCTGTCAGGGCCTCAAGCACCCCCTTATTCCAGGGTGACCTTGGCTGTAGGGGGTGCATTGGAGACCCCTGCAGAGGTAACAGCTAGGAACGGATCTAGTTATCTTACCCATTACAAAGACAGCTTCCCCAATTATCACCTCTAATAACATTAGCTCACAGACATTTACCTCCCCCCCCCATCCCCCTTCTGTTCTGAAATGTGATTTGTCCTTTTTGTATGTGTTCATTTTTTTAATTGTATCCTTTGGTATATATGGTTGTGACTATTTTCTTCCACTATTTGATCTGAGGAAGTGGGTCTGGCCCACGAAAGCTCATCACCTAATAAACCATCTTGTTAGTCTTTAAAGTGCTACATTGTCCTGTCTTTTGTTTCAGCTAGGAAACAAGTACCGGCCAATTCCCCTTGCGCACCACCAGGGGGCAGTCTGCGTCTTTCAAGCCACACTGGGGGCGGGGCTGGACACCACCAGCCTCCCACCTCCTGGCCCTCAGTGCAGAGCTGGGGGTGGGGCAGGCCCTGGGCTGATGGGGCTGCCCCCTTTGCTGGCTTATGGCCAGGGCTGCATCCCAGGCAAAGCCGATGGGGCTCGCTGCAGCAGTGGGTCTGTGTGTGGGGTTCCAAGTCCTTCCGGGGCTGCTCTGGGGGGGGACGGTGTCTGGGATTGTGGTCCCTGTGCTGGCTGCCTTGTGCGGCTTCTCAGTCTCTGCCCCCTATTCGTGGCTGTGCATCCCCCCATCTCCCGCCCCGCCTGGCCCGTGTGCATCTCTGGGGAGAGTCACCGTTGCTGAGAGACCCTTGCGCTGCTGTCCGCTCCCCAGAGCAGTGGGGAGGCCTGGGAGTCCCTGCCCGAGTGGCCCGGGGGGTGCTGTGCCCAGTAGGGCTTTGTGCTCACCCCTCTCTTCTCCTCCAGGCCGGGCTTCGACACCGTTGGCCTCCCTGTGGGCCCTGGCCCCTCTGCAGGCCAGGAACTGAGGCAGTGAGAAGATGGACTTGTCCAGAGTCATGCAGGTGGCTTGGGGCAGAGCCAGGGAGAGGACCCAGGAGTCCTGACCCCTCCCCTGCTGCAGGGTCCAGCGTGGCCCAGCCTTCCTGGGAACTCCCCGGGTATGGTCATTGGGCTCCAGCTGCTGCACCAGGGCCTGGCAGCAGGATCTGAGGGCTGTTCTAGCCCAAGCTGGGCTGGCGCTGCCTTGTCCTATAGTGTGTGGTGGCAGCTGACTGCTGGCGAGGTCAGTTACCCCCAGTGGGGCTGGGGCTGAGCAGCGCCTCTCCACTGGGGGCTCTGTGCTCAAGGGGGGAATGGGGCTTTGCAGACTGTGAACCCCTGCATCAGGGATGGGTCTCCCCACCCAACCTGTGGTCCCTTACCCGGGGCTGGTCCCCCACTGTCCTCCCCCACCCCCATGTGCTCAGGCTCTGTAGCAGTTTCCACAGCCTCCCTCCACCACCGTCTGGAGAGGGGAAAGGTGTCAGGTATCAGCAGGGCTCCAACATCCTCCAGACTCTCTTCTCTCCCTCCCCTAAGGGCTCAGGGCCTCCCGCTCAGCCCTTCCATCTCTCCTGTGGCCTCAGCCCCTCCCCACCACCCCGAGCCAGCAGCCTCTGGCTAGCCTGAGGCAAGGCCTCAGGAAATGTGGGCTTTCTGCTTGCTCACTTCATTCGGCCTCCCCTTTCTCTGCAGTGACAGGATGGAGTCCAGAGCCAGGCGCCCCGGCCTGCCCTGGCGTTTGGCGCAGACCAGCCCCATGCTGAGCTGCCAGGATGTCCCTGGAGATACTGCTCAGTCTGGCTTTCTCCCGCTGCTCCAGGCCAGCCCATGCAGATTGTGGGAAACTTCCCCACCTTCCTTGGGTGAGCAGGAGGGGCTGGAAGATGGGGCTGAGGGTTTGGGGCACATCGGTGACTCTTCCCAGGGTGAGGACCGGTGTTCCCTGTGAGCTGCGCACTTGTGCGGCTGCTCGGGAGAGATTCCAGGGCAGCCCAGCTGATTAGCAGAGCGCTCCCAGCTGAGTTTCTTGCTGCTGTTGGTGGTGCACGCTTCCACGTGCCTCGGTGCATGTAACAAATTTTTTTCTGCACATGGATGGGAAAAATTAGAGAGCTCCTAGTTGCCACATTCTGTACAGGCCCCCTACAGCTCTGACACTCTCCATGGATGGAGAAGGATGCAGGGTAGGGTGGGCCATGGTCTGACCCAGTGTGGCAGCTCTTGTTCTTAGAAACCCTCTCCCATGTGGGGGTGTGAAGCTTTTGGGGGTGATGGAGGAGGGGCTGGACAGTGCCCTCCATATCCTGCCTCTCCCCAGCCCGGCCCCTCACTCTCCCGAGCACAGCATGTCTCCCAGGAATTAACCGGATCCCCCGGCAGGCTGCAGGGGAGGACCTGTCTGTCCGGGGGATTTAGTGGGGAGGAGAAGAGTCAAAGCTTCACTTAATTCCACCTGGTGCTTTATCCATCTCTGCTCTGGCTGCTGCTGCGGCTTTGAACCTGGTGCTTCCTTAATCCGGAGTTTTCCCCGAGTTTCCAAGCAGGTTCGGATTAACTGGGTCTTATCGCCTGATCCCCTAACAGGATCAATCTATGCGATCTGTGATTAATAGCAGCCAAATCCCCCCCCTCCCCCCGTCCCAGGGCAGAGGGCTGCTCGGGACCAGCAAGAGGGGAGCCCACAGGTGTGGCGTGGGAGCCAGGGCTAAGCCCAGGGGTGGGCTAAATGTGCATGGACAGGCCTCATCAGGAGCAGGGAAGGGAGCGTCTCACCCTGGCTGGAGCAGGGGGGAGTCTCTGGCAGGAGGTTCTGTGTGGGGGGGAGATAGTGATACACTCGCCCTGCCCCCCCCCCCCCCCCCGTATGATTTTTGGCTTGGGAGCTGCCCCTGGTTGGAGGGTGCTTGGCGGTCCCAAATGCCTTTGCTGCAGGGCAGTGCCACTGAACCCCCCCCCCCCCCGTGACACCCCAGTGGGGCTGGCTGGGGAGCTCCCTGCAGAATGGACAGCCCATTTTCTTCCCTGCTCTGCTTCGCCTGTGCAGATTCACAGATGCTCCGTCCCCTCCCCCTCAGCTAAGCTCTGCCAGATGGTGCCAGGCTGCAGTAATCTGCTCTCTGGCCAGGGGCCTTCTGCATCCCGGCCGCATCCCTCCCCGGTGGGTCCGCTCCCCACACAGCATAGGGGGCAGGAGCGGGGGGGTGGAGGGACCCCTAGGCTGGCTGCACCCAGCGCTGTGACTCGGCTGTCAGCGAAAGCATGGAACGATCTCCGGGGAGCCCCATCTCTGCCCCCCAGCCTGGAAGTGGGGGGCAGGCTGGGGAGCTGGGCTGTGTCTGTCCCCCGGCCTGGAGCTGGGAAGGACAATTCTGTGTTGCAGGGAGAGGGAGGGGGGTAGCCCTTCAGCCCCTGCCCGGTGAGTGGTTCATGCAGAGCCTGTGTTGCTAGGGCTGGTGTCCGAAGCCCAGGGCATCCCCCTCCTCCCCCCACAACTGAGTCCCTTCCGTGTCGCCAGAGGATCCACTTCTGATGTTTGTGCTGCCCGAGTGCACGCCCTGCCCGGACCTCTCCGACCTGGGCTGGCTCCTGTAAATCCCGACCTGGAGCTGCTCACCTGCCCGACCTGGAGTGGGGAAGAACAGAATCTTGTTTCCTCCCCCCTGTTTCTCTGGTGCTGGGTTCCTGGCATCTCTAGTCCAGAACCCGCTGGCCAGGCTGCCCTGGAGCGCACAGGGCTGGGATCCGCCCCCAGGTGCCATGCGGGAGGGAGCAGAGTCCTGGCTGCTTTTGGCTGCACTTCCTGGTGTCCCAGGCACTCTTGCCTGTGTGGATGCAAGGGAGAGGCAGCCCCTGGGCACGCCTGCCGGCTGGGGAAGCTGCTCCCATTACATTAAAATGGAATTTATAAACTGCTCGTTAAGTGCAGCTTTGTCTCTCAGATGTTTGACCCTGCTGCACCCTCCCCTCCCTTCCCGGAGCTAACACCCCTGGTATTGCAAAGCTGAACTGGAGGGGACCAGCTGCTGCCCCCTGGGGCAGGCCTCTTAAGTACTCCAGGCCTCAGTCTAGAGATTTAAATCAGGACTTGGGAACATTTTTTGGGTGTGGGGGGGGGACTGACTCACCAAAAAATCAGGCAGGGGCCACATCAAGTGAGAAGCCCTCACCCCCAAGAGGGAAAAAAATCATTCACCTCACTCCCCTAAAGCTCCACCCCAGAGCCTAGAGGGGCTGGGGGAAGTAGATTTTGTGGGGCCCCTCTAGGCTCTGGGGCGAGGCCAAAAATTAGGGGTTCAGCACGTGGGAGTGGGCTGCTGGAGACTGGGGTGGAGATGGGTCTGGGCAGGAGGTAGGATGCAGGAGCGAGCTGGGGCTGGGCGGGGGGAGGAGGAGGGAGAGTCCCAGGATAGATGAAGGCAAGCTATAGGCTGGCCATAGATTCTCCTGATTTAAATGATCCAAGCCCCAGTGGCTGTCCACTCTCCGTTTCTAGCCTCACCTGCATGAGACTAGCCAGGCGCAGTGTGACGACGGGGAAGAGGAGGAGTGGGGAGTCCGGTGAGGTTGGGACACGGGTGGCCCCACACTGGGCCTGTGGCTGTCCTGTTGGAAGGCCCAGCATGTCTGCTTGTATGTGGCTCTGGAGAGGCCAGAAGTGTAACGAGAGCTGCAGAGCCAGCAGGGGGCACCCAGGCGATTTTGGTGAGCCCCACAAAAATGGAGGTTGCTACTTTTGCTGCAGAGAGGGCCTGGTGTGGCAGCTGCAGTGAAATCGCTGGGGTTGCTGGATTAGCTATGATGGAAGATGTTGCCAGGCCGGACTCCTCCGTGCTCCCCAGCTTACCCAGGGGTAGAGGGCGATAGTCCTCGTCTAACCAACCTGGGAGCCTCTGGGACGGAACAGTGGGAAGGTCTCAGCCTTCCCTCCCTTGCTGGCCTTGATGCAATGTGTGATCACGGCTTGAGCTCCTACTTCAGCACCCCAGCCAACAGCAGCCCCTTTGCCTCCAGGATCTGCCCCTCCATGCACTGCCAGCGGGAGAGGGCTTTAGCTGGATCTTGCTGCTAAAATGACTGGCACTGAAATAGTTAACACTGACTTTTGAACAGTTTTCTGTAGGTTTCAGAGTTAACAGGAGACTGAGCTGGCTGGGGCGGCTGGCTCCTGTCTGAGACTCTGGTTTTCAGGCTGTCTGCAGAAAGCCTGGCAGGCCGGCCCATGTAGGGTTCCACCTGGGGGAACTGACTTTTCTTCCACAATGGCTACAGACTCATTTTTAACGAGTTTCATTTTTGCGACCGACTCCTCAGGGCTCTGCTCGGGGCCAGGACCCATCCCGGCAGGTGATGGCCCTGTCTGCCTTGCTGAGCGCTCACTCGGGCACCCTCCTCTTGGCAGGCTGCGGCAACAGCGCCCTGAGCCACGACCTCTTCCAGCTCGGCTACACGGACGTCACCAGCATCGACTACTCTCCGGTGTGCATCGCGGCCATGCGAGCCTGCTACGCTCAGTGCCGGGGCCTTCAGTGGGCAGTGATGGACGCGCGGGACTTGGCCTTTGCAGACAGTAGCTTCGACGTGGTTCTGGAGAAGGGCACGCTGGACTCCATGATGGTGGGGGAGACGGACCCCTGGAACGTGGCGCCCGAGACCACGGCACTGCTGGACCAGGTGCTAAAGGAGGTGAGCGGGCAGGCCTACGAGGTCATTAGAGACTCTGATTCCCCCTGCTGCAGGCTGGGGCCAGACTTGGGCCTAGCTGGGATGTGGGCTTGTACCCTGTGGGGCTGAGACCCTGAGGCTGGCTTGGGCAAGTGTCTGGCGGGAATGGCTGCCCTGAACCGGCCTCTGTTGGAACAGGTATCCGGGGCCCTCACACAGAAAAGGTGTCTCTGCCTGGCTTGCTGGGGAAGGCCCGGCTCTCAAGGGGCCTGTGTGTTAAAGCCCAGCAGGTGAGGACGTGCCACGTAGATGTGGGGCAGACCTGGGACAGAACATCCCAGCTGCCACCCCCCCCCAGCCCGGAGAACAGCCCTGACTGCTCCAAAGCCGGGGCAGAACCAGCCTAGCTCTGGACCCTTACCCAGCTGGGATCCAAGCAGCATGGGGGGGGGGGGGGGTCAGGCCTGGAGAGCAGGGCTCAGCGGTTCTCACAGTGGGGCGGGACCCCAAAGTGGATGGTGAGTTGGTTTCGCTTGGGGAGGCTGAGGCCAAACTCCAAAGGCTTCATTCCCATGGGGCTCGAGCCCAAAGTGTGGGGCTGGGCTTGGGCTTTTTGCCCTGGGCCCCAGCGAATCTAATGTTGGCCCTGCGAAAGCCTGAGCCCCACCCGGAGCAGTTTAGCTTCACGGGGCCCCCTGCGGCACAGGGTCCTGTGGTAGTGTGTGTTGGGGGTGGGGTCACCGTGCAATGAACTTTGAATTGCTGCTCTGATCTGTGGGTCTGGGGGGGCTGCCTCTCCCCAAAAGGGGGTGCTAGTGACTCCCTCCCCCCCACATGTTTTCCATGCAGAGCACTTCCGCAACCAGCATCTGTCGCATCCAAGCCACTCACCCCTTCGTGGGGAGCCCGGCAGTCTCCTGCTGACCAGGGGGACCCTGCAGTAGCGGAGCATCCTTGGCTTGTCCCAGAGACTTCTGGTCAGGCTCTGCTCCCGGGCTCTCTCCTGGGGTCTGGCAGGGGAGATACTCCTGTGTTCCCTTGGACAGGGCAGGGATGTGGGTCCACACCTCTTCTCTGAAGCCTGCCAGCAGGAAGGCAAAAGTGCTGGGGGCACCTGTGGGTCAAGACTGAGAGGCAGCAGCAAAGCTCGTGGGGGGGGGGGGAGCCCAGGGCTGGCATAGCAGAGGGGGCTGTGGGTTGGCACCGAGGGGCTCTGGCAGAGCTGGGGCAGGGATGGCAGAGGGGCTGCGGGTTGGCACCGAGGGGCTCTGGCAGAGCTGGGGCAGGGATGGCAGAGGGAGCTGTGGGTTGGCACCGAGGGGCTCTGGCAGAGCTGGGGCAGGGATGGCAGAGGGGGCTGCGGGTTGGCACCGAGGGGCTCTGGCAGAGCTGGGGCAGGGATGGCAGAGGGGACTGCGGGTTGGCACCGAGGGGCTCTGGCAGAGCTGGGGCAGGGATGGCAGAGGGGCTGCGGGTTGGCACCGAGGGGCTCTGGCAGAGCTGGGGCAGGGATGGCAGAGGGGGCTGCGGGTTGGCACCGAGGGGCTCTGGCAGAGCTGGGGCAGGGATGGCAGAGGGGGCTGCGGGTTGACACCGAGGGGCTCTGGCAGAGCTGGGGCAGGGATGGCAGAGGGGGCTGTGGGTTGGCACCGAGGGGCTCTGGCAGAGCTGGGGCAGGGATGGCAGAGGGGGCTGCGGGTTGGCACCGAGGGGCTCTGGCAGAGCTGGGGCAGGGATGGCAGAGGGGGCTGCGGGTTGGCACCGAGGGGCTCTGGCAGAGCTGGGGCAGGGATGGCAGAGGGGGCTGCGGGTTGGCACCGAGGGGCTCTGGCAGAGCTGGGGCAGGGATGGCAGAGGGGCTGTGGGTTGGCACCGAGGGGCTCTGGCAGAGCTGGGGCAGGGATGGCAGAGGGAGCTGCGGGTTGGCACCGAGGGGCTCTGGCAGAGCTGGGGCAGGGATGGCAGAGGGGGCTGCGGGTTGGCACCGAGGGGCACTGGCAGAGCTGGGGCAGGGATGGCAGAGGGGCTGTGGGTTGGCACCGAGGGGCTCTGGCAGAGCTGGGGCAGGGATGGCAGAGGGAGCTGCGGGTTGGCACCGAGGGGCTCTGGCAGAGCTGGGGCAGGGATGGCAGAGGGGCTGCGGGTAGGCACCGAGGGGCTCTGGCAGAGCTGGGGCAGGGATGGCAGAGGGGCTGCGGGTAGGCACCGAGGGGCTCTGGCAGAGCTGGGGCAGGGATGGCAGAGGGGGCTGTGGGTTGGCACCGAGGGGCTCTGGCAGAGCTGGGGCAGGGATGGCAGAGGGAGCTGCGGGTTGGCACCGAGGGGCTCTGGCAGAGCTGGGGCAGGGATGGCAGAGGGGCTGCGGGTTGGCACCGAGGGGCTCTGGCAGAGCTGGGGCAGGGATGGCAGAGGGGCTGTGGGTTGGCACCGAGGGGCTCTGGCAGAGCTGGGGCAGGGATGGCAGAGGGAGCTGCGGGTTGGCACCGAGGGGCTCTGGCAGAGCTGGGGCAGGGATGGCAGAGGGGGCTGCGGGTTGGCACCGAGGGGCACTGGCAGAGCTGGGGCAGGGATGGCAGAGGGGCTGTGGGTTGGCACCGAGGGGCTCTGGCAGAGCTGGGGCAGGGATGGCAGAGGGAGCTGCGGGTTGGCACCGAGGGGCTCTGGCAGAGCTGGGGCAGGGATGGCAGAGGGGCTGCGGGTAGGCACCGAGGGGCTCTGGCAGAGCTGGGGCAGGGATGGCAGAGGGGCTGCGGGTAGGCACCGAGGGGCTCTGGCAGAGCTGGGGCAGGGATGGCAGAGGGGGCTGTGGGTTGGCACCGAGGGGCTCTGGCAGAGCTGGGGCAGGGATGGCAGAGGGAGCTGCGGGTTGGCACCGAGGGGCTCTGGCAGAGCTGGGGCAGGGATGGCAGAGGGGCTGCGGGTAGGCACCGAGGGGCTCTGGCAGAGCTGGGGCAGGGATGGCAGAGGGGCTGCGGGTAGGCACCGAGGGGCACTGGCAGAGCTGGGGCAGGGATGGCAGAGGGGGCTGCGGGTTGGCACCGAGGGGCTCTGGTAGAGCTGGGGCAGGGATGGCAGAGGGGGCTGCGGATTCGGGGGTCGGGGGCAGACCCGGTGGCTGGGACTGGCTGCCTGGAAAGAGTTAACTCTGCAGTTTTGGGGTGTGAATTCCTCTTCCTTGTTCCTCCCCAGTACAATGACTCATCAGGGTTGCCATGGTGACGGAGCCAGCAGCGCCTGTTGCCTGCAAATAGTTCAGTGGCTGGCCCTTTGATGTTGTGTTTGAGTCCTGCCACCTGGGAAGCTGGCAGCAGCCTGGGGCCAGCCCCCCCCCCCCCCCCCCCCCCCCCCCCCCCCCTGCTGTTGGTGCAGGTGAGGAGCGCTTGGCTCTGCTCTGCCTCCCTGGGGAGGAGATGGGGGAGCAGGAGCCGGGTGTGTCCCCGGGGCGCCTTGCCAGGCGATAGAGCTGGCTCTGAACTCTCCTTCCAGAGAAAGTCTGGCATGTGGGGGGGGCTGCCCTGGGGCTCTGGAGACCTCCGGCCTGTTCCCAGCTCTGCCCCGGTGAGTCGCTTCCCTTCTCAGCTCTTGTCCCATGAGGCTGTAAGTCCTTTGGCTCAGACAGACACTCCCACAGAGTCCCTGCTGTCAGTGGGGAGGGGTCTGCTTGGGCCCCAGCGTGCCTCTGTCCTTCCCAGGAGGTGCTAGGCAGCCCTTCGGAGCCCCACAGCCTCGCTACCCCCATGCTGGCGCGCTGGCTTCCGCCCTCCCCCCACGTCTCTGGGTCAGCAGCGAGACGCCGATGTTTTGCAGAGACCCAGAGCGGCTGTCTCACAGCTCGCCGAAATACCGACACAACAGGGCTGGAGGCGAAGGGCCGGCGCGTAGAGCTCGTGCGCTGCAGCTTTCCCTGCCGCTTCCAGCATCTCGTCTCTCCGCGCCGGCAGCCCGTTCTCACCTCCCGCGCCGCACGGCCTGCCGTCCCGCAGAAGGGCCCGTCTGCTCCTCGGCCTGCCCTTGCCTCTCCTGGGCGCTTCATTCTGTGTCCATTCAAACAGCGACCTAGCCACACCTCCCCTGCCTGCCCCGCTCCTGTCTGGTGCAGGGGCATTGTGACTCCCTCAGCCCCACCAGCTCTCCCTGCAGAGCGAGGGGGGAAAGCAAGGCCCTCTTGGCTAATAGCCAATGAAAGACGCAGTCTCCTAAACGTATCCCTTTGAGCCCCATTCCCAGAGACTCGGGACACCATCCCTGCCCATCCTAATAGCCATCGATGGACCTGCCCTCCATGGATGTGTCTGGCTCTTTCCTTGAATGCTGCTGCTGTCTTGGCTTTCGCAACATCCCCTGGCGGAGAGTTCCCCAGGTTGCCATTGGTGAACGCGTCTGTCTTTGCTGGAGTTAGTCACCGTAGGGCTGGCTGCGGGGCCCGTGGGTTTTCACTCCCCTGACGGCCGTTCTCGGCCAGTGTGAGTATTCAGTGGAGATGAAGCCTTAGTGGGACTTTTTTAGTCTCAGAAATAGCATAGACGTTTCCCCTGCCGTGCTGCCCACTGGATGGGAAGTCCCCCCTCCCTGCCCCCCACCTGCTCTCCTCTGCTTGGCCTCTTCCTTTCCCTGATTTCTCCCTCCCCGCCGGGTTCCTCCTGCGGATGATTCAGTGAAGGGCTGGGCAGCCCAGCCTTCTCCAACAGGGGCTGGGGCTGGCCGGGAATTACCCTGGGGTCTTTGATTGAGGCCTCTAGAGCCAGGGCGGCCAACAGGCTTGGACGGCCTCGGCCTTGCCTGGCTCTGGGAGTGAGACCGAGGGGGGGTCCTCCTGTCTGAACTCTGGGGTGACCCCATCCTGCGTGGCGAGGGCCCTGCCCAGGTAATGTCACTGCGGCGTGGAGTGGGGCTGGGCACAGAAACGGGAAGCGTTAGAAGCTGGATCCCCCCCCCTCCCCTCTCATGTCAGTCTCCTTGCCTGGGAACCCCCTTGCAGAGGGAGATCGGCCTGCCTTGCTCGCCGGTTGCCAGTGGAAACCCTTGTCAGTATTGACGAGGCAGCGGTGTTACCATGGGGATGGGCAATGCCTCCAGGCTATTATTAATTGGTGCCCTCGGATGGGGGAGCTGCAATTGGTCAGGGATGGGATCGGGATCGCTGGCCCCGGCCGTGCTGCCCACTGGATGGGAAGTCCCCCCTCCCTGCCCCCCACCTGCTCTCCTCTGCTTGGCCTCTTCCTTTCCCTGATTTCTCCCTCCCCGCCGGGTTCCTCCTGGGCCAGGCTCCCCCACTCCTAGCTGCTCTGCTGAGGGGGGGGTCTGCTCAGTGAGGCTGCCTCTCTGGGGAACTTGCCCAGGGCTCCCCAGGTGACTCGCCCTGGCCCAGCAGAGTTGGGAAAGAGCCCGGCCTTCTGCTCAGCCTGAAATAGCCCCTACCCTCTCTGGCCTGGTGGGGCTCAGCCCGGCTTGAGCCTGTCCCCCCTGCTGGCTTCCACATGCTGCAGCCACAAAGAGACAAAGGATCGGTCACCCCTCGGAGCCTTGTGAGCATCTTGCCATGACCTGTGAGGGGAGGCAGGAGCGAGCTGCAGGAGAGGTTCCTGTCCTGCTGAAGACGGGGAGCCGTGGGGGCTGGGAGAGGAGGGTGACCCCTGCAGCTCTTCCAGCACGATGCTCCTTACCCCGCCTGGCCCAGAGGCTTCAGCGATCGCTCTCCTGCTGGCTAAGCTTTGTGGGGAGGGGGGTGGATGGGGCCCTGGGGCATCCCTGATGTTCAGCAAAAGGGTTTTCCTGGGATACCATGTAGCGCTCTGGCCTGCCTCCAGACAGTTCTCTGGGTGTGACAAGAAGGATCCTTCCCCGGGCTGGGTGAGGAGTCGTCGGGATGGGGGAGCAGGGGTCTCTCTGGGGCAGGCTGTCTCTCTCCAGCCCAGCCTGACTATCCCAAATCACGGGGCTCTCTGGCGAGCTGGCTGCTTAGCTTCCCCAGGGGCCCTGAACAACCCCCAGCCCTCTCTGGTTTTCCCCTCGCTTGCCTGCAGGCGGCTTCCCCACCAGCCGGGCTAACTTGGTGGGGCCAGGGCTGCCCTCGGTGCTCAGGCAGCGGGAGTCCTGCGCGTGGTGCTCCCTGCCAGCTGACCCATACCTGTCTCTGCTCCTGCCCTCGCCACAGCGGTGCTGCCTCCCCAGCGAGGCCTGGGGGGTTGGTTGGGGCTGGCGGTGTCACCTGCAGCTGTCAGTCGACCAAGTTAAGCTCCTCCAGCCCTGGCTCTCGGGACTCCCTGCCCCGTTGCTGGCTGGGGCCTCTCTCCGGGGTGGGGGTAGACACAGCCCATGTGGCCCTGGTGAACGGGCTGGAGGTCAGCAGGCAGGGCTGGCGAGGTGCCGTCCTTGCAAGTTGAGTCCCTCCTCCCTGCGCTGTCGTGCAAGGAAGGAGCCGAATCCCTCTCCTCCCCTTCCCTATCTGTTGGCCGCGGGGACACCAATGTGCGGGCCGGGGGCCCTGCTCCCCTTAGGCAGACCCCACTCAGCCAGGCCGGCTGGAGCTGCTGCGCCTGGACAGATGACCTGGAAACCCGTACTGTGCCAACCCCAGCTGGATCTCTCTGCCGACTGTCCAACTGGCAGCTCCAATCCTCTTAGGGAGCAGCGCGGGACTCTTGCTTTAACGAGATTACGGGCGACCGCCCCAGCCCTTCGCAGCGTGGGTGGGGACGGGTGCCCGGGCACGTCCAAACTGCCCCCGGGCACGTGCGTGTTTCGTATACCGCCTGCCCAGACTCACGTCACCGCACGCCCATGTGACCGCGGACACGCCCGGTGCTCACCAGTGCACGGGGGAGTTTCACGCTTCTCCTGCCTGTGCATGGAGGCTCTTGTGCCTTCACCCCATCCCCTCCCCTCCATGGCAGCGCCGCCTCTGTCTCCACTCCTGCTGCAGAAGCTGCCTGGCTAGGGCAGGGCTGTGGGCTCTGGCCCCTGCAGGCGGAACCCGAGGTGTGTGAGGGTCCCCAGGGGCATTGGTGCAGTTCTGGGTGGGGCCATGCAGGGAGGGGATGCACAAAACATGAGAGGGATTGGCAGAGCCGGGCGTGTGGGGAGCCCAGGGCTGGAATAGCCGGGGCTGGGGGTGGCGATTGGGGCGTCGGGGAGCTGGAACAGTGGGGGGAGGGCTGTGGATGGGGGCTAGGGGGCAGCGGCACGGCCAGGCCAGGCAGGCTCATGTAGCTGGAGAGTTGGGCAGCCCCTGCGAGTTGCACTAGGGAGCGATTAGATCCTGCTGCGCTGGCAGGGGCGGGGGAAGGAGCCGCAGGGCCTCTTTGAAGCAGATGCTCCTTCCACTGCCCCTCTCCCCAGGGCTGCTCCCCAGCAGCCAGGGGTGGGAAACTTCTGTGAAGCCATCTCTTAGCAACCACCATTAGTCCTGGAGTAACTGGAGTAATCGCACAGAGGGGGTGAATCCCACCCGGGGTGTGATGGGCACAAACCTTTCCCTCTGCCCCCCACCAGCCTGCTCCGAGCGGGGCCCCTTCCCTGCCCCTGCCCCCAGCACCCCCGGGGACTGAGGAAATAGCCTCTCCAGCCTGGCCGGCGGAGGGGGAGTTTGTTGTTTGGTTGGGGGGGAGGAGGGAGGAGAGGGGTTCTCCAGAGCCCTAGCCATGTGCACTGGCTCCTTTCCCCTGCTGAGTGCTCCAGTCCCACCCTGGGGGGAGCAGGTGTTTGTGCCTTCTGCTTCTAAGGCCCATGCAGGTTATTTAACCATCCGGTTATCCCGTGGCCTTGGGGATAGGGCGCTTGTCTAGGGAGGACAGGGTCGTGGGGTCAAGTCCCGCCTCCCACGGGACGGCATGGCCAAAAGCCGGATGTCCCGGGGCAGGAGGGATAAGGGGCGCCCTGACAGAAAGGTGGTGGGGGCGGGTTCCTGTGTGGCTTAGGGGATAGGGCACTTGTCTGGGGAGGACAGGGTCATAGGCCTGATCACTGTGTGAACTGGTATTTGTGGGGTTGGGCTCCAGCATGAGCCCCTTGCTGCCCAGCTGCCTGCCCCATGGCTTTCCCTGGCCCATCTTGCCCAGGGCAGGTGGCGGGAGCCCTGTCAGTGTCCCAGGTATTGGTTTATGGGCTCCGCTGAGAGAGGTCGGGGGGGCTTCAGCTGCTTGCTGCAGAGGCTGCCAGCTCCAGACCGGGGCTCCCCTGCACAGAGAGAGAGAGAGAAGCTCATTCAGTAGCGAGGTGCTGAGTCCCTGCAGTGGGCTGGGTCTCACTCATGGGGAGGGGCAGAAATAGCCTCCCTGCAAAACTCCCCTCTGCCCCGGGTGGGGAGCAAGGGATGAGCCCCAGCCCGCACTGACCACCATGCCCAGCAGAGGGGACTGTCTGGGACTGGGAGCATGTCAGTTTCAGGGTAACTGCCCCACCCTGTCCCCCCTCCCTGGTCTGCTCCAGAAGCCCCTAGCCAGGTCTCTGGGTGGGGACCCTTGTCCCACTCCCTGTGGAGGAGAGGGGGCTACAGCTGCCTGAGCCATACACTGCGGTGTCCCCAGCAAGCTGCTCTGCCTCGATGCCCATCCCTGGGCTCGCCTCCTCCCCCAGGGCAGTGAGCGGGGTGCTGCCACCTGCTACAAGGCCCCCCCCAGCTTTTCCCAGCAAGCACCTGCATTCTCAAGGGAAAAGCGGGGCCGAGAAAATGCGATAACAGCAATGAAGACGCTTTGGTGCAGGCTGATGCTCGGGCAAGGTCTCTAGTCAGGTCTGAGTCTTCAAGGGCTGTCCTGGGAACACACAGGTCCGTCTGTCTGTCTGCTGAATCAGAAGGAAGGCCCCGAGTCTGAGTGCAGCCTTTTCATCTCCTAAGCCAGAGATAGGGGACAAGTTTTGGGTTGGGGCCGTTGACCTACAGAAAAATAAGTCAGGGGCCCCACACAACTGAAAACCAAAAAACCACCCCCAAACCCACCCTCGTTGATGTGACCCTCTGGGCAAGCTGGGGGCCGCATCCCCCACCGTTGTCTTAAGCCCTTTTCTTGTCCGTTGCTCTATGGAACCCAGTGTGACCCCATCCGTGGTCTCTCGGCAAGTGCTTAGAACCTGAGTCAGTCACCTTAATGGTCCTCAACTGGTCGTGGTTCCTGGAGGAGCTTGGGGAATCCTGCCCCTCAAGTTGCATGCGATTCCTGGCCTGCAGCGATGCATGAAGTTAATATATTAGCACAGGGGTGGGGAACCTTTCTTGGTTCGGGGGCCGCTGACCCCCCAAAAGAATCAGTCGGAAGCCGCACACGAGTGAAAAGCAACAAAAGCAAAAACCCCCAAACCCTCACTGACATGGCCCCCAACCGAAAAGGAAAAGACACTCACCACATTCCCCCTCAAACGCCAGAGTCTGGGGGGTCCAGGCCAGTAGATGCAGTGTGCTCCAGACCTGTGCGGGGTAGGCTGGAGTCCCACCGGGGGCTCCCCAGTGCTGGGAGGGGAGCCCCAAGCCTTGAGGGCTGCAGCCAGGCAAGCTGAGGGCCACATCCAGCTGCCCAGGCCTCAGTTTCCCCACGCCTGTATTATAGTGCGGTCTGCAAAGCGGTTGCATGTGGTTGCAAAATCAGTTGCGGCACCAACCTGGAAAGCCCAGGCCGACCCTGTCCCTGCCTCCTCTCCTGCCCTCCTGTGCTGTGGCTGTCCGGGATGGGCCCTGGTCAGCTCTGTCTCCCAGGGCCCAGCCTCGGCCTCTCCCTGTCGGCCGGATCACGAGGCCCCGGGGACACCCAACTGCTGCATTTTTAGGACTAATAATCCTCAAACCAGGGAATGGTCTCTCCCCTGTCCGCCTGCTGCAGAGCCCCCCCGCCCGCCGCAGCCGCTCCCCAGCTCCGTAGCCCTTGGGCGAAGCGTGAGTCATGAGGGGACGGGTGGGCGGTCCCCACCTGCGAGGGGCCCAGGCGGCGGAGTGCGGGGGAGTTCCCAGCCCTGCTCCGCGCCCTCCCCGCCAGGCTGTGCGGCAGAGCGCCGGGAGGCTGCCAGCGCGGGCTGCTCATACCAAGCCCCGGCGTTAGCATGCTGAGCACGCCCGCGCGGGCCGTAAATGCCTTTGACATTGGATAAAGCCAAGCAAGAAAATTGATGTTCTTTTCCATCCTATTAGCGGGAGCTTAGTTCCAGTGAGGAGAAAATGATGATTAAAAGGGTCAAGTCCTCTCTGCTTCAAACACCCCGTCCCTTGGACACTGTGTCTTCTAGCGCCGCACAGGAATGCTCTGTCCTAGAAACTGGGATCAGGGCTCGCTGCACAAGCATGGGGAGGCCTTTGGGGATTGGGGGGGGGTGCTGCTGCCTTGTGGAGGGAGGAAAGGCAGCATGGGGTGGGGGGTGCTGCTGGGCGTGCATGTGAGTGCTGGAGAAAAAACAAAGGGGGCTGCCCCCTCCCTGTGGTCGCAGTTGCACTGGGAGCCTCTTGGAGGCTGCAGCCGCGTCCTTTGGGCTGCTGGATAAAACTCTCATCCCTGCTGCGACCCTTCCCTGGGGGAGCGGAGAGGCAGCTGGGGCCCTGGAGGGGGCCAGGGTAGGAGGAGGGGGCCAAGCATAGTCTCTTGATAGCCAGAAGTAGGCAGCTAAGGAGGGATAGCTCAGTGGTTTGAGCACTGGCCTGTTAAACCCAGGGTTGTGAGTTCAATCCTTGAAGGGGGCTGTGTAGGGATCTGGGGCAAATCTGTTGGGGATGGTACTTGGTCCTGCCATGAGGGCAGGGGACTGGATTCAAGATCCTTTCCAGCCCTACAAGATAGGTGTATCTCCATATATTACAAGGAGCACGAAGGCTGGAATCTGCTAGATTCCCATAACACCCCCCTGCCTTCCTTTCAGCTGGTGGCTGTGTCACCCTTTCCTGTGCACCCTGGGTGTAGCAGAAATTCCTTCCTGACGCCTGGGGGTAAGCAGCAGATGCCCTGAAACCAGGGGGCAGCTCCTGTCCTCCCTACAGAGCCTGAGATCTGTAGCGAGACGGAGGCAAGCCCTTTTCTGCATGCTCCTGGCGTAGCTGCCAGGTTGTCCAGGCGGGAGGGGAAGGGTGCCCTGGATGTGGAGACGTTCCTGCCCAGGAAGGGGAGCGGAGTGGAGCCTGGCACAGGGCCGAGGAAGCCCTTGACCGTGTCCCCTTTAACCTTTTCCTCACAGGTCAGCCGAGTCCTGCGTCCGGGAGGCCGCTTTATTTCCATCACCTTTGCCCAGCCGCACTTCCGGAAGCGCCACTACGCCCAGCCCGCCTACGGCTGGTCCCTGCGCCACTCCACCTACGGTGCTGGCTTCCACTACTTCTTCTACGTCATGTGCAAGGGCCAGGCGCTGGCCCCCGCCGACCTGGCACTGGGGCAGAGACTCCACGCACTGCCCTGCCCCGCTGGCCCGCCCTGCGCCCTCCAGGCCTGGGACAGCGAGGATTATCTCAGCGCCATCGAGCTGTGAGTGGGACGGGCCTGCTGCCTCTGTAGCCGCAAGGAGTTCTCCAGCCAACGGGCGAGCCTTAGCCAGCCAGTGCCAGCTCCCAGTACCCGGGCCAGGCTCCTGGGGCTGGCCCGCAGTGTGCTCCCCTAATCCAGTGCCTTGTCTGGGGCTGGTGGCAGGAGCCCAGCCCTGCCTTCCAGGTGCGAGACCAACCAGAACAGAGCGGAGCTGCGCAGCCAGCTTAATAAAGCCGGTTCCATTTGTCTCGCAGCCCAGCCTCTCAGCCTGGTGCAGTTGGTGTCAAGGCTTGACCGGGGCCCCCTTGTGCCAGGACCCAAAGCCCCTTCACTCGTGAAGGTCTGACCAGTGTAGGCTACAGTTCCCAGCAGCCCTTGGGGGCAGGCTGCCCTGCGGGGGGCTCTGCTGCCTTCTGCCCCTCCACAGCAGCATGGCTGCAGCCAGCCGTGGGCGGGGAGGGGGACACTGTGAGTGCGCCACATCTGGCTGCGGCGCCGAGGGGTGGCATGGGGGGCCAGGAATGCTCCCTGCAGCCCTGCCTTTCCGTTGCATTGCGCTCGCTTCAGCCGGCTGGATGTCAGCAGCTCCCGAAACCTGCTGCGGTTCTGCAGGGAGCCAGGGGCAGGCCAGGCGGAACCGGGGAAGCGCCGGGAAAGGACACAGATGTGGGGAGGCTCAGGCTGATTCAGCTCCCAACGAGTTTGAGTCGGTGCCTTGGCCGCCCGCCTCTCTCGCCTTCCCCCCCAGGTCTCTGGTCTTTGTGGCTGGGGATGAAGCTGCCGGAGTATCCCTGAATCACATTAATTCCCTCCATCCCGTTTGGGGGCGGGGGAGAGGGAGCGGCGAGCCGGCCTCGCGCACGCTCCTGTGGATTTCGCAGCAGTGCAGAGGCAAAGGGAGGGATTTTATCATCCGCCACCAGCAAATCGCTCTAATCCAGCTTCTGTCCTCGCATGATTAGGAAGCATTATGCCAGTGAGACAGGGGGCAGGATTCCCAGCCCCTTTATCAGCCCCCCTGCTCCATCAGCCGCTCCCTGGGGAGCTCTCCCCTGCGGGGCCGCCTGCCTGGGTCACCCCCTCCTTGTACAGCCCATTAGCTTCCAGGGCAGGAAAGCCTGCTGGGGTGGGGGGCGGGGCGGGTTGTCCCTTGAATTGTTGGATTAGAACATTTTACACGTTATTTTACTGTACAGGTGGCCAGAAAGCATGGGGGGGGGGGGGACGGCAAGGAAGGGGAGGGGCTGGTTCTACCAGGCACAGTCACAGACAGATGGGACATGACAGCCTACTGCCTCGGTGTCACACGTGGGTCGCTGGAGTGGAGCCGGCTCCTGGGCTGGAAGAAGCCAGGGGACTGAAGTCAGTGGGGCTGGGCCTGGGAGTCCGGATTCATGGTCGTGTGGTCCAGCCGGCTGCCTCTTTGCGGGGGTGGGGGATGTTCTGTCCTGTGTGGCTTCTGTTCTGGGCTTCATCCCGGGTGTGGAGAACCTGGCCCTTTCCCTGCGCGGGGAGGGAATTCGCCCTCCTTGGCTGGTCAGCCTGGGCCTCTCAGCGCTTTGCATGGGCCCCTTTCTCCAGCGCGGGGACCTTCCCTTTCCACCGTGCCAATTGCTGGCTTCCCCACCCCTTCCCAAGGCTGCACTGCTCTTGAGGCGGGCATGTGCTGCCCCATGCTGCAGTCGCACAGGGGTGGCTCCCAGTATATCGGCAGGTGGTAACACCGTCAGCATTTGCTTTCCAGTGGGATGCTCCTGCTGGGCCCTACAGCATCCTCAGCACAACTGGGTAGGCAAGGCTAAGAACACCCCCACCCCCTGTCCAATCCTGTGTGTATGCCCCGGCCTTCTCATTACCCTTTTCCCCATGGCGCGGCAGCACCATTGTGCAGTGCATATGGTCGTTTCGGTTTCCCTCAGCGCACCAGCCCTTTCTACAGTGATGGGGGTGCTCCCACAAACAGCCCCCCAATGTTAAAGCGGACCTGACCTCCCCCCCCTTTGCTCAGTCCCAGGATCTCCCCAGAGAGCCCCCTCCTGCCACCTTAGCTTGCTGTGGAGTCGGCTTTCTTCACCCTTGTGTTGCTCTCCCTCGGCTGATAGGGGCTGGCCAAGGAGACCTGTTGCCTTTGGCCCGATCTGCACAGCAGAATCACTTGCCACATGTATGTGGGAGCTTGTAAATGTCAGCGCTCTCCTTGTTAGTCATCGGGCTGGTCCCTGGCGCGCACACCTTTTCCGCTCCTTTGCGATGCTGCAGCCTCTGAGTTGGAGCTGCCGCACCAGATTGGCTCCGAGTGCCTCTCCGCCCACATGTGTCTGAGAAAAACTATTATGTTTCCCAGTGTTTATATTAGCTCTGCATAAAATTTGTGTGCATGAAATCTTTAATGTTGCTCCTGACCTAGATATCGCTGTGTGCAGAGAATGGGTGGAAAAGGCTCTTCACTTTTCAGCTGCCACTTTGGGAGTGGAGGAAGTTAATTAGGTGATTCTCTCCCATGTGGTCTGGCAGGTTTGTGGAATGGGCAGGGTCACAGGGCGAGCCAGGGAGAAGGTTCGGGGGGAACGGACCATTTTTCTTGGTGGCCCCCAATTTGCTCTTGCAAGTTGAACGGGGGTAATTTGGGGATCTCGGTGCAGTTCCAAGGGAAGGGCTGTCTCCATAGAGAACTCCCATGAGGCTAATAGTCTAGTGTACAGTGTCCTCAGCTGTATCCTCAGTGAACCCTAGGACTCAGTGAGTACCCTAGCTCTCTCAGAAGAGTATGAGGAAGCTTAGGGTCATGGGCTTGTGCCTCATGCTGGGTGCAATCCTTTATTGTTACTAGGCATGTAAAGGATTAACCCGTTAAGCGGTAAGCATACCCCTTGCTAGCATGCTTACCTGGGTCACTGCTTAACCCACAGGGGGCTGCTCTGGGGCTGCCCCAGCTTAGCTGAGCCAATTGCACCATGGGCGGGAGCAGGCCCCCGCTTCGGTTAACTGGTTAAACCAGTATTTCTTAAACTTTTTAAGACTGAGGAACACCAAACAATGATTTTTTTTAATGAAGAACACCAAGGATTTTTTTTTTGTTGAGACAAAAAAAAAAAAAAAAGGCGCCTGCCCCTTTATGGGTGGCCATTTTGAACTCTGTTCTCTGCGGCTAAATGCTTTGTTTAACTGTTTAACCACCGAACCAGGATTTTACATCCCCAACAGGGTAAACATGAAATGTTCTGGCCTGTGTTATGTGGAAGGTCAGACTAGAGCCGTGGTGGCCAACCAGTTCTGAAGCAGTAGCCACTATAGTGGACTAGCCACACACCACCGGCCAAATAGCCACATGTGGCTAGTGGCTAGCCTGTTGGACACCATGGCTGTGTCCAGACTCAGGGTTTTTTTCGAAAAAAGTAGCCTTTTTTCGAAAAAACTTCCCCTGCGTCCAGACTCAAGCCGCGTTCTTTCGAAATTAATTCGAAAGAACGCGGCTTTTCTTTCGATGGCGGTAAACCTCATTTCACGAGGAAGAACGCCTTCTTTCGAAAGTTTCTCTTTCGAAAGAAGGCGTTCTTCAATGTAAATAGGGCTTCTTCAAAAGAGAGCATCCAGACTCACTGGATGCTTTCTTTCGAAAAAGCAAGCCGCTTTTTCGAAATTTCTCCATGCAGTCTAGACGCTCTCTTTCGAAAGAGGCTCTTTCGAAAGATGCTTTCGAAAGAGCCTCTTTCGAAAGAAGCCTGCAGTCTAGACATAGCCCATGGGACGAGGGCATTTTAATGGTCCTTTCTAGCCTTCAGCTCTATGAGCCATTCAGCGCCAGCTGCCCTCTAGC